>NC_133508.1:44700769-45303653 GCF_049354715.1 Callithrix jacchus
CTCGTCTCTACTAAAAAAACCAAAAAAATACAAAAAATTAGCTGGGCATGGTGGCGGGCGCCAGTAATCCCAGCTACTCAGGAGGTTGAGGCAGGAGAATAGCTTGAACCTGGGAGGTGGAGGTTGCGGTGATCTGAGATTGTGCCATTGCACTCCAGCCTGGACAACAAGAGCAAAACTCTGTCTCTACAAAAAAAAAAAATTTTTTTTGTAGAGACAGAGTCTTGGTATGTTGCCCGTGCTGGTTTCAAACTCCTGGCCTCAAGTGATCCTCCAGCCTTGGCCTCCCAAAGTGCTGGGATTACAGGTATGAGCCACTGTGCCCAGCCTAATTTGTTTTTTAGTAATAGTTTAAGAAATAATTCATACTTTAAAAGTCACCCTTTTAAAATATATAATTAAGTGGGTTTTCTTTTGTAAATTTACATGTTTGTGCAACTGTCCTCACTCTCTAATTCCACGTTTTCATCACTCCAAAAAGAAAATCTGTACCCGCTAGCAGCCACTCCCTATTGCCTCCTGCTCCCAGCCTTAGTCAATTACTCATCTACTTTCTTTATGGATCTTTATGCCTAGTCTGAACATTTCATATAAATGGAATCATGTAGTGTTTGTCCTTATGTGACTTGACTGACTTATCTCCCTTAGCATAATGTTTTCAAGGCTCATCTATATTGTGTGTAGCATGTATCATTACATTATTCCTTTTTTAAAAATTTTAATTTTTAATTTAATATAATAGAGATGGAGGTCTCACCATGTTGCCTAGGCTGGTCTTGGACTCCCGGGCTCAAGTGCTGCCTCGACTTGGTCCTGGGATTACAGATGTAAGCCACCATACCTGGCTACTTCATTTCTTTTATTTTTGAATAATCCTCTGTTGTACGGATATATACCAAATTTTTAAAAATCCATTCACTAGTTAATGAACATTTGAATTATTCCACTTTTTGGCTGTAATGAAAAATGCATCTGTGAACATGAGTGTACAAGTTTTTACGTGGACATGTTTGCATTTCTCTTGGAAAGATACCTAGGAGTTGAATTGTGGTATCATATGTTAACTCTTTTTGAGGAAGTGTTTTCAAACTTCCAAAGTGGCTAGATCACATTACATTCCCACCAGCAAGCATGAGAGTTGTAATTTCCCCACATTCTTGCAAACACTTGTTATTGTCTATCTTTTGATTATAACCATTCTTGTAGATGGGAAGTGGTATATTATTGTGGTTTTGATTTGCATTTCCCTGGTGACCAATGATGTTGAGCATCTGTTCATGTGGTTATTAGCCATTTGTATGTCTGCTTTGGCAAATGTCTATTCAAATCCTCTTCCTTTATTCCTTTTTTTTTTTTTTTTTTTTTTGAGACCGAGTTTCGTTCTTGTGCAATGGCGTGATCTTGGCTCACTGCAACCTCTGCCACCCCCGATCAAGCAATTCTCTTGCCTCAGCCTCCTGAATAGCTGGGATTATAGGCGCATGCCACCATGCCCAGCTAATTTTTTGTATTTTTAGTAGAAACAGGGTTTCACCATGTTAGCCAGGCTGGTCTCAAACTCCTGACCTCAGGTGATCCGCCTGCCTAGGCCTCCCAAAGTGCTGGGATTACAGGTGTGAGCCACCATGCCTGGCCATCTGTAGTTTTTTTTTAAATACAGTGTCATGTAGGCTTTCAGCTTCATTCTTTTGCATGTGGATATTCAATTGTCCTTGCCCATTTGTTGAAAAGACCATTCTTTCCTCATTGAAGTGTCTTGGCATTCTTTTTGAAAATCAACTGACTATAAATCTGTGGGTTTACTTTTGGAGTCTTAATTCTGTTCCATTGATCTATGTGTCTATCTTTATGCCATTACCACAGTGTCTTGATTCTGTAGCTTTGTGGTAAGTTTTGAAATCAGAAACTGTCAGTCCTTTAACTCTGTTCTTCTTTTTCAAGATTGTTTTGGCTGTGCAAGGTCCCTTGTATTTCCATATGAATATTAGGATCAGCTTGTTAGTTTCCACAAAAGAGGCAACTGGGTATGGGGATTATATTCAATGTATGGATCTATTTGGGGAGTTTAAATTCATTTTATGGATTTGCTGTATGCTTAGGAACTTCTGGCTAACTCAGACACCCAAGCATCTTGCCTTAAAAACATACAATTTTGCATGTTCTCACTCATAGGCGGGTGTTGAACAATGAGAACACATGGACACAGGGAGGGGAGCACTACACACTGGGGGGAAATAGGGGAGGGACAGCAGGGGGTGGGGAGTTGGGAGAGATAGCACGGGGAGAAATGCCAGATATAGGTGAAGGGGAGGAAGGCAGCAAATCACACTGCCACATGTGTACCTATGCAATAGTCTTGCGTGTTCTTCATGTGTACCCCAAAACCTAAAATGCAATTTAAAAAAAAAATACAATTTTGGCTGGATGTGGTGGCTCACACCTGTAGTCCCAGCACTTTGGGATGCCAAAGTGGGTGGTTCTGAAGGTCAGGAGATTGAGACCATCCTGGCCAACATGGTGACACCCCATCTCTACTAAAAATACAGAAAAGAAATTAGGCTGGGTACAGTGGCTCCTGCCTGTAATCCTAGCACTTTGGGAGGCCAAGATGGTCAGATCGTCTGAGGTCAGGAATTCAAGACCAGCCTGGCTGGTATGGGGAGCCACCCAGCCTGGCTAACATGGAGAAACCCCATTTCTACTAAAAATACAAAAAAAGTAGCTGGGTGTGGTGGTGCGCACCTGTAATCCCAGCTACTCGGAGGCTGAGGCAGGAGAATTACTTGAACCCAGCAGCTGGAGGTTGCAGTGAGCTGAGATCGTGCCACTGCACTCTGGCTTGGGCAACAAGAGCAAAACTCCATCTCAAAAAACAAAACAAACAAAAACAAAAAAGGAATTAGCTGGACGTGGTGGCATGTGCCTGTAATAGCAGCTACTTGGGAGGCTGAGGCAGGAGAATTGCTTGAACCAGGGAGTAGGAGGTTGCAGTGAGCTAAGATGATACCACTGCACTCCAGCCTGACAACAGAGCAAGAGCCATCTCAAAAAAAAAAATACACTTTTGTTTTAATTTATTAATGTAGTAGGCTGCCTTGGTGAAACACTATAATTCACTGTTAGACTGGAATTGGGCTTTTCAGGTTCCAAGAGAGCAAACAGCTCTTCCACATAGCCTGTTAGGTTGGCTTCCTGTAGTGTGTTTTTTTGATGTGAAAGTTTGCTGATGCCTTGCATGTTTTAAAAATAATGTGGTATTCTGATTAATACACATTCTGGTTAATAGAGAACTAGCAGATAACATATATGAATAATTATCAAAGGGTTAGAATATGTTACAATCAAATTGTGGCATTAAAATTCATATAATTGTTATTATTACTGGAGGGATCAGAAGATACTTTAGGGTCTTATGGTCCCGCAGGGGCCATGTGAACATGAGTTATGGTTATACTTTCAAGTCACTTCATTTACTCAACAAATAGCAAAGTGCCTATCT
Source organism: Callithrix jacchus (assembly GCF_049354715.1). NCBI lineage: Eukaryota > Metazoa > Chordata > Mammalia > Primates > Cebidae > Callithrix > Callithrix jacchus. Next base: position 44,704,269 of record NC_133508.1, read on the forward strand.
GTGCCAGGCACAGGGAAGGACACACCCAGTCTCTGTCCTTACAGAGCTAAGGGGGAGACCAACATTAATCAAGATGCCATGTGAAATTACTGCTGGGGCTCAATGCTGTGAAGGTGTGTGCAATGTGTCATCAAAGGATTTGACTAATCTTCGAGGTTGGGGGAGGCTTCTTGAGAGCTCTGGAGGAAAATGGGATTTAATTGTGGGAAGAATTAAGGATAACAGTTCCAGGTAATTGGATGAGTTTGATAGTGAGTTGTGTGGAGATCCTCTGGTTATAGTCTGTTTATCCCTTTTGGGAAAGAGTATCTAGAGGCTTGGCTCTGGTCTTGACTCTGTCCCTTAAATTCCTTGTGACTGAGTAGGTAATCTTTCTGAGCTTGTTCACATACTGTTTTTTAAATTTCTTTAGCCATTTTTCTTTATAGATACTTACATGAAAATGTACAGAAATCTAGGCTTTTGGTTGATGGTTTTTGCATAATTAAAAAATAATTATTTCTTTGTGACCTTCCATGGTTAGCTATTTAGAACTGCAGTAGTGGTATTGATTACTTTTCTGAACATCTTTCCTAGACTTTGAAATTAGGAGTCACTTCTGTTTACACATACTTCAGAAGCCTCTAGGGAACGGAGTCTGTAGTGACATAAGTCTGTAGGGAAGCAGATATGCATGTAACTGATTCAAGACAGGTCATAATGCTTTAATAAGGCTCTGTAAGGGAAGATGGAAAGACTTCCGGGAGGAGGTAGAATTTGACCTGAAATCATTGACAGACGAACATGGTAGGTAGAGGAGCAATTCCAAGCAGAGGAAATGGAACACAGGCAGAGAGCCAGGCGAGTACAGGGAGTGAGTGGAATTCATGTGCATATGGGTAGGTAAGCCTGGGAGAGTAGGTAGGGGTCATGTTCTTAGGGGCCTGAAAAGTCAGACCAAAGAATCTGGATTTAATTCTCTGCTCGGGAGAAGCTTTTAGAATTTTTTTACTAGAGGAATGGAATTGATTGGATAAAGTCGATTCTCCTGAAAGGTGCTAATAAGGGCCACCTAGTCACCTCTCTACCTTCCTCTCTACAGTCATGCTACAGTTTTTAGACTCTGATTGTACCAAGGTCCCATGGTGTCTGGTGGTTTTAGGCCTCGCACATTGCTATTGCCTTGATTTAGAAGTTGTACCTGACTCCGGAATGCAGGCACACACGCTTACCCACGTCTTGTTGACTCTCTGTGTTTTAGCTTAAATGAGACTTCCAAAAGGAGATGCCTTCTTGACCTTGGTGCTCTTTTCAGATTGGATCGGTGCCCTTCCTGTGTGCACCATAGCACTACATGGTTTTCATAGGCATGGCATATTTTAGTTTACATCGGAGTTGCTTGTTTACTTCTTTCTCAGTTGGATATGCATTTCTAGAGGTTAGAGGCTTGAGTACTTAGGCTTAGTAAATGCTTGTTAGCTGAATGAATGAATGAATGAATGAGCAAAGAGTGGACTGGAGTTCAGAAAAAATCACTTCTAGCAAGAGTTGTCTAGCAAGGTGAGGAAAGAGCTAGCTAGCATGGCTGAGGAGTGTGTGTGTTACACACACAAATAATTTTGTGACTGATTGAATGTGGGCCTTGAGGGAAGGTGACTCCTATTTTTTTTGAACCACAACTGGGCATTTAGTGAGTCCAGATTGAGATAGGGAAGACAAGGCAGGTATATTTTGGGCAGAATGGCTGCAAAGGTACCACTCTTTTTGAGACATCACTGGATAGCTTTAGAATGTGCATATACAATGTATATTGGAGACATTGGAGATGTGGGTCAAAGCTTAGGGAGTCATTCATATCACCCTGCTTCTTTTCTTCATTGCACTTCGAGACGGCAAGGGAGCCTTGGTGATGGAGTCCTTAGAGGTCAGCCTCCTGGGCATGGGGCAGGGAGAGAAATGCTGTGAGAAGGTCTGGAAGCGCAGATGCAGCAGCAGCAGCAGCACAGACCCTAGGAGAGTGGAAGCTTCATGGAAGCAGCAGCCTTGTCTTTCTGCTCACTGCTACATCTTGTTGCCCAGACAATACCTTTTGGTTGAATGAATGAATGAATGAATGAGTTCAAAACAATTAGAAGTCATAGTCCTGAGTGAGATTGCTAGGGGAACAGAGAAGGGGCCTGAGGGCAGAAATGTGATGGATGCTTACATTTTAGTGTCAGCAGAGGGGGAGAACCAGTAGAGGCTGAGAAAGAATAGTCAGAGAGGTAGTAGAACAAGCAGAATATGAATTCAGGGATGCTGAGAACAGAGGATTAAGAGGAGGTTGACAGCCGTAATGCTGCAGAGTTGAGTAGACTGAAGACTAAGGAAAGTTACTGGTTTTTGTCAATTTGATAATGAGAGAATAAAGGAGTAGAGATAGGGTAGATGATTATTTCAGAACCTTGGTGGCATGTACAGAATATTGGTAGAAATGATGGTAAAGTGATTGAATCAGTCCAAGCTGAGAGAAGAAACCACTGTGGCCTGATGGTCAGTGGGTGTATTAGTTATCTATTGCTGCTGTAACAAATCATCACAAACCCAGTGGCTTTAAACAGTCCAGGGTGGGATCTTCTGGTTCCCAGTTCCCATGGGTCAGACGTTGGGGCAGAGCAGGGCCGAGTCTGCTGCTTTAGGACTGCTGAGCTGCAGTCGAGGTGCTGGCCATTACTGGGCTCACCTTGGAAATCTCTGGTAGGAAAGGATCCACTTCCAGGCTCTCTTGGTCATTTGAAGTCTCTTTTCTTTGGGCTGTTGGGCTGAGGGCTCAGCTTCTCACCAGCTGTTGACCTGAGGCTGCCCTTAGTTCCTGCCCCACGGGCCTCTCCAACACAACACCTTGCTTTATCAGAGCCAGGACGGACAGTCTCTAGCAAGACAGAAGTGACAGTCTGCCCATTGCGTTTTCCATGGTCTGCTGGTTAGAAGGACTGGCTAGGTGCAGCCCATACTCCGGGGGAGGAGGTTACACAAAGATGTTAACATCAAGAGGTGGGGATTGTGGGAGGTCCATCATAAAGTTTGTCCTCCACTGTTTGGGGAGATAATGGGATTAGAAGGCATTGTAACAGTTCTTCGGATGAGGCTCTGTAGGATGCAGATGGAAGAATGGAGCTTTCAGAGGTGGAAGTTTTGGAAGTGAAGTTCTAGTTAAAAGTTGGGATAGTCATTTGGTGACGCTTCTCAGGAGGCCTTCCGTGCCCTTTGTCTTCATGTGCCTTCTCTGTAATCTCTCTTGTTAGACAAATGAACACTTTGTTGTAATTGCCACTGATAAACCCATCTGTCTGGCTAGAATAGAAGTATTTACCAGTGAATTCCTGGCCAGTGGAGGTGTCTGCCCTCTTGGCTTATGGTCGTTTTGAGGATCAAATGAGGTAATTCATGAGAAGTGTTTTATAGACTGCAAAGTGATATCCAAACAAAAGGTATTAAACTGTGCTACCTTTTTCTCTGTGTTAAATAGAACACATGGAATTTAACTTAGATTTTCCTTAATAACCTTGGGTTCATTATGTTGTATGTAGCTTATTAAATTGGGCTTTATGTAATACATGATTTGGGTTTTTTTGAGTAGAATTTTGCTTTTATGATAAATGACCCCAAACTGCTACACCTTTCAAATCCTTGTGTCCAGTTTTTATTGCTTAAAAAACAATCTCTCCTTGCTGTTTCCTATTACTCTTTTGCTTCTGTGTGTCAGTTTTCAGCTATATTTTTTTTCCCTCTGATTTGTTGCTTCTGATTTTCTGTGGGCTTGGCAACCTGATAATGAAGCATATTAGAACTGTGAATAGTTTTATAGTAATCAAGCTAGGAATGTGGGTCGGAGAACCTCTTCTCATAGTAGAGTACATGACTTTTGTGCATGGACTTCGTAAAATTCCTTTTTGGCCTTCAGAGTGTTCTTGGCTTCCTTCCTAGTTCTGGCTCTGGCTGTGTTCTGATTAAGGGAGGTTCCCAGATAGCCGACCTCCATTCCAGGGCTGTGGCTGCCATTTTCTGGGCGTCTGGCTCATTGCTCTGTTACAACAACAGTGCCATTCTCTCCTTTGGTTTTGATGAAGTTTTAGTTCTTTGGGCAGTAGAAAGTAGTGATAGATGATGGTGGTCTATGGTTCATGGACCAAAAAATGTTTGAGAGGTACGGAGGATCTTTAGACAAGGTCAGGTTAGGCGTATGTGGTAGCATTCTGTTCCACTGCTCTCCTCTCCTTTAAGATGTCTCCCTCCCAGCCAACCTGCTCGGTGTTCCTCTGTGGGAGCGTTTGCTTTCCTTTTCTCTCAGGGCAACTTACTTTTTCTGGCGAAACTTTTGCAGTGTTGCTTTGTGGAGAAGCATTGCTGCATTATTAGGGAGAGAACCGTGTGTTCTTGTAGAAGTCATACTATAGTGCAGGGAGACCTGGCTGGATTCTATTTCTGTTCCGTCCCAGCCTGTGGCCTTTGCCCAATGCCTGTACCCATGTCTTGGTGTCTCGATTTCTAGAATAGACTTAATGTGTGCTTTGCTATCTTTTAGGATCAAAGTAAAATTTTATAGATGAAAATGCTTGTTATACTTATATACTTACGTAATGTTGAATAGAATGCCTAGTTTGTTGGATTGATTTTGTTGATATTTTACAATGTTCTCTCTGAGGAGTTAAACATAATTATCATTAGTATTAGTAACAATAAATACTACAAAAACAATATTGTAAATTTTATACAGTTTTTTTTCTTACTGAATGTATTCTATCAGAATCTATTTGTGCAAATATGGTCATTTTTAATAAGTGCTCTTTGGTAATTTTGACTCAACAGAGTATACTGGCTTCCAAGCTAATTAAATTTATGAAAATTCTAATGATATCGTGATTCATATCTATAAAGAATAATTTTTTAAAAAATTGTGAAATTGCTTTAAACATGCTTAACATGCATCTCTGGTAATAGAGAATCAATTAATCTCATTTCTTAGGCCATAAATCAGGCTTGATATATTGTAATATTAGTTCCTGTGTCAGCCTCATAGAACTGCAACTGTTTTGTAGTCTGTTCAAGCTAGTTGTTTGCTTTTGAACTCAATTCTAGGTGTTGAACTCAATTTGAGAGCCTAAAATGGTTTGTGCCCCAATTACCTTAGAGGTTACTGTTTCATTTTTTTATTTAGCCTGCCCCAGGAGTAGGAAGTCGGCTACCTACCAGACTTTTTCCTTTTAACTTGACTGTATACTTTAATTTTTGTTTCTATCCCATAGGGGAGTTGTGAGGGTTATTATAGTATAGTAGCACTTAATGGTATATTTTAAACTTCTTGAAAAGTGGTAATATGTGAGCACAAAATATTTTTGTGCTGTAGCACATAATTTTTCTCCACACTAACCTTTTGTGGTTCAGAAAAAAAATAAAGTTTCTTGGGTTTGGGGTGCATGTTGAATTGTCTCCTAAAATCGTTAACGTGATTTTAGGGAGTGTCTCCAAGCATGTCTTTTGGCAGACCTTATGCTGTTTTTTATTTATTACCCTTGTGCTCTAGCCCCCAATTTTAGTTTGATTTTCTTGGTATCTGTAAAAACGGTTGAGTATTTTCCCATTCTTCTTAGGTTTTTTTTTTTTTTTTTAGCAGGTTTAAAATAGGTTTTGTCATATTACTTGATTTCTTGAATGAATAGAGGGATATGATTCTTTTTTTAAAATTATATGCAATATTGCTGGACTGAGAGATCATATCTACAGTTTTTTCTTTAAAAAATTTTTTTAGAGATGGGGTCCTTCTCTGTTGTCCAGGCTGGAGTGCAGTGGCACAGTCACAGCTCACTGCAGCCTTGAACTCCTGGACTCAAACAATCCTCCCTCAGCCTCCTGAGTAGTTAGGACTACAGGTTCGAGCCACTGCTTGTTCAGTCTTTTGCTTTTGTCTCAGTGGCACAGTACCAAGGCACAGCAAACCAGAGTGACCAAGAGGATGAGTGACCAAGGCGACACAGTGACCTTATAGGAAGGGATGTGCTTGGAAAAGAAGGCTTTTTGTAAACTACCACCATCACCACGACAAGAGATAGGACCATTCTTTTTCCTTTCCATAAACTCTTGGGAAGGTTATTAATTTATGAATTCTACAAGTAATTTTAGCTTGTGTTATGTACCAGACGTGGTATTAAGTATTACCGGAGTTACTGAGAAGAACAAGCCAGACATCCTTTCAAGGATGCATTTGATAAAATCTCATTTCAAGTATGTTAGGAAAATATTTATTGGAGAAGGAAAAGTCATAGATTGGTTTTTAGATCCTGAATGGCCTTAGGGATTGAAAATGGAGTTGTAGGTTAGCAGAAGACATTTCTGAAAGGAGTGACTGTTCTGTAAAAAAAGCAGTTCACAGAAGATACTGTGGCAGAGACAGCTAGGTGATCACGAAGCCTTTCTCCTCCTCTTCCTGGGCATTTTCCAGTCCCCCTTGCAGTCATTACCAAATTCTAGCCAGTGGGGTGACAGCAACGAAGTATGCCACTTCCTGACGTGGCCCCTAAAACTCTTGGGGCATGAGTATCATGCCCTTTCCTTATCTGGCTTGATGCAGAGGGCCTAATGACCCAGAAAGTCTTCTGCCATGGGTGGATGGAGCACAAACAGCAGAGCCACTGCTTGGAGAACAGTCTGCCCACCAGGAACACCTGTTTTGGACTTTATCTGGGCAAGAAGTGGATATTTGTGGCATTTGAGCCATTATACAGTTAGCATCCCTAACTGTCTAGGCACAATGTCTAGGATGCTAAGCAAAATTAGTGAACATAATAAAGGTACTAAGAGTTTCGGGCTTGGCTTTAATTCTGTGGAGACCTAAATATTCTTTGTCTTTATTTCAAAGAATGGTAAAGACAGTTTTCATTATGTGTGTCTCTGTTCCAAAGCCTATAATCACTTCTTACTATATAGCACCTTGTTTCATTAATCCATCTTCCAAAAACTCTAATATATGTATATATTCTACATATATAATGAAGTGCCCATGTGTAACATCCTGATCTAGGTTCTCTGAATGGAGACAAAATGAATCAAACATAGTCCATGGCTTCAGAGAGTTTCTGCTTGATACCCAGGTAGTTACTGAATTTCCATACTGCTATCATCTGTTCCTTGTTTTAACCCTTAAGTCATACATTATTTTTTTCATTACCTTTTTTTTTTATTGCATTTTAGGTTTTGGGGTGCATGTGAAGAACATGCAAGATTGTTGCATAGGTACACACGTGGCAGTGTGATTTGCTGCCTTCCTCCCCATCACCTGTATCTGGCATTTCTCCCCATGCTATCTCTCACCTTTTCATTACCTTTTTAAAAAGTATTGTTTCAATTAGATAGTGTTCTTTCGAACACAGAGCATATGTGTTATAGAGCTCTGCATCTCTCCTCTTGGGTATTTCTATTTTTTTTTTTTTGAGACAGGGTGTCACTCTGTCGCCTAAGCCGTAATGCAGTTTGCTCTCACGGCTCACTGCAACCTCAATCTCCCAGGCTCAAGCGATCCTCCTGCCTCAGCCTTCCTTGTAGCTGGGACTACGGGCACACAGCACCACACCTGGCTAATATTTTAATATTTTGTAGAGACAGTCTCGCCGTGTTGCCCAGGCTGGTCTTGAACTCTTGGGCTTAAGCAGTCCTCTCGCCTTGGCCTCCCAAAGTGTTGGGATTACAGGTGTGAGCCACAGTGCCCAGCCTTCTTGGGTACTTCTAGCAGAAACAGGGCACTATGCTTGAGTAACCATCCCCAGAGTTTCTTTTAATTATCTTCATGGATGTTCTGGTATAGCTTTTTATTATAGTATGTACTAACAGATGAAAGTACTTTTTTAGTCTTCTAGGAATTAGTGGAATTAATTCGATCGAGGAATGTTAGGACTGTAAAGATCTTTTATAGATCATTTATATAATTCCCGATCTTTTAGGTTGATCATCTGGTTTCTCATACTCAAGGTGTGGCCGTTAATTGCAGCATGGGCATCACCTGGGGGTGGAATCGCAGGCCTCCCTCAGACCTGTGAATCAGAACCTGCATTGAAAGAAGATCCTAAGATCACCTGCATGCACAAAGTTTGGAGAAGTTCTGCTCAAAATTGACTACCCATTTGACTCTTGAGAAAACTGGGAAAATCAGAGAGTTGCCAAGAGTCACACAACTGTTTATTTCAGTGGTTCCCGACTTCGGTTACATCTTGGGATTACTTGGGGACCTTTAAAAAAGTACTGAGGCTTGGGTCCCATCTCCAGACATTCTGACTTAATTGCTCTGGGTGTCAGAGTTTTGGAGATCTCACTAGATAACTAGCTAAGGCTGAGGACCATCGATTTGGTTAATGATGGAATACAGGTTTCTTGATGCTCTAATCTAGTATTCCCTTCACTCCACCAGGGCTATACATTCAGAAACAATGAAAAACATCCTACGAAGTTTTTACAGTAATGCACCACTCCATTTCATTTCCTTTATATATTTACCCCTATGGGAGAGTATCCCATTTACCATCTGCTTTCCCTCCACTGGAATGTACCTCCAGGAGGACAGGACCTTTGTCTGTCCTGTTCATTGCTGTGTCCCAGCTCCTGAACAGTGTCTGGCACATGTTAGGTGCTCCTTTAATAGCTGTAGAACAAATGGAAGGAGTACCCTAAAGAAGGATGTGTTCTGTGAGAGGAAAACACAGGCCACTCCAAAGGCCCCACCGGGACTGCCTAACCCTATGGGTGAGAGGCTTCCTGAAGGGTGAGGAGTCTGAGTTGAAGAGTCAGCAGGGAGGCGCTTGAAGACTTGTTTCTCAGGAAGGACTCGAACCCAGATCTTTCTGACTTGAAAGCTTGTGCTTTTCCATTCCACTGTTATCCTGTGGACAGAGTGGCTCACTGATTTGCTCAGACTTCTCAGCAGTGAGTGGTGTCCTGGGACACCACCACCATGGCTCTGCAGGTGCTTAAGGCCAGCATGCCTCCCTCTGTGGCAGAGCTGCCCCAGCATAGCAAACAGGCACTTAGAGGGAGATCAGAACACTGTGAAAGAAAGCTCCTGGCCCAGTATCTGGCACAGGGTCATCTAATACAAGGTAGCCATTTCTTAATGTAAGTTTTTATGCTTTGGCTTACTTGTTTTGAGAACCTATGGTTTTCCAAGATAGAACGACTTGATTTCAGTTTTGACTTAACGTTTCTTTCCTAGTGAACTATGGAGACATTATTATGCAGTGCTGTGGAGAAAGCATGATTGGTTTTTGTCTATGATATTTCTGTGACATATGTTATTTTAGTGCCCAGTTCTTCCTATTATTTCATATATTGTCAGACTTGGAAGTTGGGTATAAAAATCCTTTTTTATGAAGCTACTCATTAGTGTGTCCCACTGAACCTAAGTGACCATTGTTAAGATATCTCAAATGGTAATCATATCATCAGTTTTTGATAATAGGAAGCCAGGAAGTGTTAAGCCTTGAATGTAAGACATTATTTTTAACGGCATAACATTTCAAATTTTAATTCAGAAACTGAATTAAAATGAGATATTATATTCATGCGATTAGTGGGCTGTTGCTGGCGACTCTTGGAAATGTTACAAGTGCTGCTGACATCTCCCCTTTTGGAAATCTTCCCATCAGCTACTTTTCCTAATGTACGATAATTCCATGCCCACAGTCATAGGTAGAAAGTAATGTTGAATTTTCCAAAGGATACATGAAATCTGAGCCTTGTCTAGTTTATAGGTGAATCCTTGGACATGGCTATTACCACAGATGATACCATAGTTAACTACTTGTTTTGTTTTTGTGTCAGGGCCTCACTCTGTCACCCAAGCTACAGTCAGTGGCACTGTCATGGCTCACATCTGGCTCAAATTCCTGGGCTCAAGTGATCCTCCCACCTCTGTCTCCCAAGTAGGTAGGAATTGGTTAAATCAAATAGGAGAGGGAAGCAGTCCTAGAACAAGAATTTTACAGAAATAGAAAAGAAAGAATTAAGGAGCTCATGGTTATCCTGGTAGCTAGGAGTCACATTATAGTGAAGGACTTTATATGGATGCTGAAAATTGACTTCTGAAGCACTTGATCATGGACATAAGGGAGAGGAAAATTAAAAATTTATGGAGGTCAACGTTAGTCATATTTCAACACTTTTGGCATAAAAAACTCAGGTGTGGTAGCTCATGCCTGTAATCCTAGCATTTTGGAAGGCCAAGGCCAGTGAATCATTTGAGGTCAGGAATTCGAGACCAGCCTAGCCAATATGGTGAAACCCCATCTCTACTAAAAATACAAAAATTAGCCAGGCGTGGTAGCAGGCATCTGTAGTTTCAGCTACTCAGGAGGCTGAGGCAGGAGAATCAGTTGAACCTGGGAGGTAGAGGTTGCAGTGAGCCGAAATTGTGCCACTATACTCCAGCCTGGGCAACAGAGTGAGACTGTCTCAAAACAAAAACAGAAACAGAAACACCAACAACTGATAAATAACTCAGGCAATCCTGTTTGTTCTTAGAAAACATTAACGTGGTTAAAGATCATCCTCATTAACTGTGGTAACAATAGTGTTTTGTATTTGGGTGGTGCTTTTGAATTGAAAGGGCTTGGATGTGTGTTACCTAACCCCCACTCCTGCCTGAGAGATAGGAGAGAGAAGTATCGACTCTCTCTTTTTGGACGAGATAATATAGAGAGGCTGAATTACTTTTCCAAGGATGGCTAGTAAGTGGTAGAACTGAACTCTTTAAATTTTATTTTATTTTAATTAATTTTTTGAGACAGGGTTTCAGTCTGTCATCCAGGCTGGAGTGCAGGGGCATGATTATGGCTCACTGCAGCCTCGAATTCCCGGGTTCCAGCAATCCTCCTACCTCAGCCCTCCAAGTATCTGGAACCACAGGTGTGTGCCACCATGCCCAGCTTATTTTTGTATTTTTGGTAGAGATGAAGTTTTGCCATGTTACCCAGGCTGGTCTTTAACTCCTAAGCCCAAGTAATCCACCTGCCTTGGCTCCCCAAAGTGCTGGGATTACAGGCATGAGCCACTGAATTATTTATTGTTATTATTTTTAAAGATGAGGCCTTGCTCTGTTGCCCAGACTGGAGTGTAGTGGTGTTACCATGGTTCACTGCAGCCTCAAAACTCCTGGGCTCAGGTGATCTTCCTACCACAGCCTCCTGAGTAGCTGAGACAACAGGCACAAGCCACCAGGCCTGGTAGATTTTTAAATATAAAATGTTGAGGGTGGCTGTTGAACTTGTAAACTGTCTTTGGTTTTCTAAGTGTATAAATATGTGGTTTATAATGTAGGATGAATAATGTAAAATTTTATTTAATACTGCAACCAAACAAAAAAGATATTTTTAGGACTGAAAATAATTGGCTGTCAAGGTTTAAAACATTTCCTCCTCTTCTTTTTTTTTTTTAGGTTACCTCTGTGTAGGTTTTTATGTGAAATCTTTCATTTTATCTGAGTGAAGCAGCCAGAGAGAGACCTTGTTTCTTTCTTGTTGAGTTGCCCTTGACTGACTTCACATGCCCTAATGCTAGTTGGCACTCTGCACGGTTTTTTTGATGAGATGGGTGTTGGGTTTGTTGTTGGGAAATGGTTAATAATATTGTTGGTGTTGACTGAGCTTCAAAATGAATGTGACATTGGTTCTTCTTAGCAAAAATTTATTCTATGTACAGCACACTTACTTCCCATTAAAAAAGTTACACAGTTAATTAATGCATGTTCACCAGCATAGACCTTTTCTCACACATGTATATTAAATTTTGAAACAGCCTTAAGTTTGCAGTGCAAATAATGGTTTCCCCATGAGCCATTTGAGGATAAGTTGCTGATGTGATGTTTTATCACCCTCGAAAACTCGATCATGTGTTTCCTACAAACAAGAACATTCTCGTCCATAACCATAAGATAGCAGTCACAAGCAGGAAGTTAACACGGAAGCATGCCTACTCCCCAGTACTTCAGTCCTGTTCCTGTTTTGCCAGTTAATCCAGCAATGGCCTCTGTAGAAAAATATCTAATCAGAACCTTGGGTCATAACGGATTGTATCTTCAGTCTCTTAATACAGAACAGTTCTTAGTCCTTTTTGACTTTCATGACCTTGACATTCTTGAGGATTGCAGGCCAGTCATTTTGTGGAATGTTCCTCAATTTGGATTTGTCTGATGTTTCCTCATGATTAGATTCAGGTTTTGCATCTTGGCAGGAATATCACAGAAGAGCCAGATTATATCTTTTTGAAAGATTAGTTTTACATTTTATTTTCTGTTTCCTTAGAGCGTTTCCCAAAGTGTATTCTGCGGAACTAGCACCTACTGTGTTCTCAACACCGTGCCACCTATAGAAGGTAGGATTTGAAAAAGCTTTTGACTTACAGGAAGGGGTGGGCTTGACAGTGAGAGTAATTATCATCTAGTGCAGTGGAAATAGCCTTCAGCCCAGACTCAGAAGACCTGGGTTCTGCACTTAACTGCTGTGTGATCTTAGATGAGTTACTTAATCCTTCTGGGGTAGCAAAAAAAAATTCTCTCTCTTCGTAAAGTTTCGGTGGGGATTAAAAAAGGCAAAAGATTTAATCACACAGAGAAGTCAAAGCACTTTACTAATGTTTGATACTAATACAACAGTTCTATAATTCTGGTGTCCAATACCAGGTGACTTAGAGTAGGAGCAGTGTGGTATTGTGGGAAAAGCCACAGGCCATGTTTGAATCCCAATAGCTGTGATCTTGGGCAAATTAATCTGAGCCTCACTTTCCTCCTCTGTAAAATGGGGATAATTAAGCCCTTGTGTTTTATTGTGAGGATTAAATGAAAGAGTGCAATGTAAGATCCTTTCTGGGTGCCTGATACACAGTAGAGTCCCACAGATGTTTACTTCCTAATAAATAATGGAAAATATATTTACTTAATCACGTGTACCTCCAGTTGGAATTGAATGAAGTAGAGCGAGAGAGAATGCCCCCAAACCCAACTTGAAGTGATGAATTGCAGGGCTTCTGTGCCCCCACTTTATCTGTCCCCCCACTTTATCTGTCCCGTCTTACATACTTTTAGATTGAAAATGTAAATGTAGATTAATAGTGAGTTTATTGAACCTGAGTTATGAGTTGACCTAAACCTGGACCCGAGATTTGGTAATTTGATCTATAGGAAAAAGGTAAATCTGGGCTACCTAAAAATAGAAGCGGTAAGATTTGATGATCACACAACTCTAAGAACAGGAAGGGGATTGTTAAATAGCGAAACTAATTATTTTTTCTACTTAAAAAGCTGTTAGTTTCTGTTTTTTAACCTTTTAAAAATCTTTTGGAGAATTACTACTGGGCTTAATACACTTTGGAGACTTTGGAAAAGAATAATGCAAAATCAGATCGATGTTTGGCACATAGTGCTTAATTAATATTTATTTGGATATATGGTGATGTGAAGGTCTTAGGTTAGTAATGGCAGTATTTGCTGCTGTGAGCATTATGCTGACTCGAATATAACAATGTATGTTTATGTTTTCCTCAGTCAGCTCCTATCCTACTAATTAAATCTAAGCACATAATAATTAGAGCTAAACAGAGAATTGTAGAGCTTCTTTTTGATTTTGCTACTCATGTTGTTGATGAAAGATATTCCCAATAAGATTTAGCAATTTGATACACTGTTACACCAAACTGTTTGGTGAACAGTTTGGTCTAGAGTTTGAAAGATTAATTGTAATCAACTTGATTGAGTAACAGTGTTCGTCATTATTCATAGAACCAAAATTATTTAATTTTTATTATGAATCAAAGTAAGATGAATGTATCATTTCTAGGTTAGTTAATATAGTTAAAATTTATCTTGGCAAAAGTCAGAATTTTCAAAGGAAAAGGTCAGATACATTTCTTTGGATTTAAGTAAAGGATTTGGCAATATGAATCTTAGTTTTCTGAAACAAAACATGAAAACAATAATTCTGCTTTTTGTCTAAGTGAATGAGCATTTTTGTGCATTTTGGGAAGTTTTAGTTATACTATAACTTGTAGGTTGACAGAAACGATGGTTCATTCTCTAGAATTACAGCTGTCAGCCAAGCAAATCATCTGTCAATTTCAAGAGCCTCACTAGTTATTTTTTTTATTGTGAAGTTGGTTGGAAAACTATTTTGTAAAGTCTAATATCATGTATATTTTGTTAGATAATGATAATGAAATGTTTTACTGTCATTTGGTTGACACTCCCACTTTTCAGTGTCAAAGTTTAACTATTTGTATTGAGTACTGAATGATGCAGTGGAAACCAGTGTATGCCTTAATTTTACTGTTCACTCAAGATTCTATTATTAGGATTTAAAAACCGGCACATGTATTTGGTTATTTTATCCTTTTTAGTTATTCTGAACACATTAAAAAGCAAGTTTTAGTTGAAAAACACATTTTTATACCATAGAGCCATGTGAACAGTTCTTTTTTAGTATAAAATCAGTTTCTCTTTATCCCACTTCACCTGTAGAAACACTGAAATTTAAAAATATGAGTTTTAACATTTTGCCTATTTGAAATTCTACTGATTCTTTTCTCAATATTAAACTTGCAATCCTTATAATGTAGTAGGAAAATTGACCCATTGTTATGTTTCTTAAAAACATCCAATTTATATTCAGTGTGAACCTAAAATTCTGCAAATGGTATAGTTTAAAAACTGATTAAGCGGAACCCATTGGCCAGTCATATTCCTATTCCTTGTGACTCCATGGCCACACCTCCATGTAAAGTGTAATGTTTAGAAACTAGATTGAGAGGGTGCTTACACAGCCCTGTTCCTTTTCCTCTTTGGGCACTTTTACCATTGCCTGATTTGGTATCAGAGTGGAAGAGTGAAGCCTTTTCTATAGCAGTTAATTGTGCTATCGAGAAGAGTACCTTTACTACACACATAAACAATACACACATGCACGCACGCACACGCGCACTTTATATACCACACGGTAGCTGGGTTCCTCAAAGAGGTGAAAAGAACAGAAAATTAACATCAGATTGTGATCACAAGCATAGAAGCTGTGGCTTAATATTCTGCTCATAAATGTTCAGAATTGTACTTTAAGCTGATAGCTTTCTTAGAGATATGACTATTCATATACAATTCAGAGCAAGCTCATCTATTGAGCAACTAGTATAGTGCCGTTTTCAAAAAAGGTACCTGTAAATGTTGAATATTTGAATTGAATATGGATCTTAGAATTCACCTCTATTTTCAGAATTGTACATATCATGGGGGATTTTTAAAAATGATAATAAATCTACTTTAGGGGAAGAGAGAAGGGAGGTAAAGGCTCATGTGATTTGGTATTCTCTGCTTTAAAGTTTTATGGCCCATGGTACCTCCCTGGGGAGGATGAAGTGCAGGGAGCATGCATAAGCACATAAAATTACCAAGGTTTTAGAGTGTGTAATTAATACAGAACTTTCTGTGAACTTTCTTGTAGTTGAACAGTTTCATTTTGGTTTCATAGCAAGATTTTTGAAAAGTTTAATCTTATTTTCCTATTAAATTAAAAATTTGAGGTTCTTAAAAGCAGTCAGTTTTTAGATATTTAAAGTTTTTATACTGCTTATAGAAATAGAGGACTGGTATTATAATTCAATTGGTTGTGTAGTTCATGGACCAAGAAAGATTTAGTATGCTAAAACTCTCTAAGTTCATCTCTATAAAATCTTTCTATATGATGTAGTAAATTTTTTAGACTTTATATCTATGCCCAGTATTTTCCTTTTAAGATCTTTTCTTCGAGAAGAAATGTGTTAATCAGATGAAAAATGTTTGGAGGGGATTTTGTGACCTTAGAAAAAATTTTTTATTCTTTGATGTTTTTTACCTGTTTAAAAAGATAGATTGTATTAAACAAAGTTATAGGAAATGACTGGAAAAAGTTATTGTTGCATTTCACTTTTAAGATTATTAACTGATTCCTGTATACTTACATAAGGTTGCTTAATTGTAAGGCATATTAAGTTATTTAATGACAGTAAATTTTATAGGGATTTTTGTCTGGAGAAGAATCAGAGTTAATCTAATCTTATTAATTTGGGAAAACTAAAAATATTAAGTAACTTACCCAAGGTCACACAATTAGAAAGTAGCAGAACTGGGCCAGATCTTGGACTCTTGACTCTGAGTTCAGTGTTACAAAGCCTTATTCTATCAGGAAAAGTTGTTTCAACTGTAACTTACTGGAGCAAATTAAGTCCTTCATGTTTTAATGTGTTGCTCCTTAGTACCTAGTTATATGTTACACTCTTCGTATATTGGGGATCTTATTTAGCATGAAAAAAACTGGAATGAATAATTTGAAACTTTGACCTAAATGTGCCAAAGCTTGCAAGAAATTTTGAGCCAGGCAAAGGAACTTTGTTTATAGGAATGAAATAATAAATGATGTATAAGTAAATAAATGAGTGAAATAAATGCTATGTAAAGGAAATGATTTCTTGTAGAAAGCATCAGGTAGACTGATTATTAGGTAGTCAGACATACCATCTAGTCTGAAAGTAATTAATTTTTCTCTAACTCATTTAGAAGAGTTACATTTTGATGAAACACATTAATTATGTAGATATGTATATGTAAATCAAGTTAATTAAAATGATGTTTTTATGTTCAGGCCTAGAAAGGCTAGCTTCTGTATTACCTGGGTAGCTAACTGCAGACTTAAATCTCTTGGATTTATAAGATTTGTGATTTGCTTTTTGAAAGGCTAAATCTCATGTATGTTCTAGGGGATAAAGTAGTATTTACGAACAAAATAGTCATATTACTATAATTCTTCTTACCTAAGAAACTTAACATTTTTTCAACTGCTTAATAAAAGATTTTTGGGTTTTGTGAGGTTAATTTTATAATTTTAATGTGCTTCATTGGAAACATGGGGAAAGAACCTTTAAAAATAACATTCTGGTTATGGGCAGCTGCTGGGATTTTCCCTATTCACTCACGTGTCATGGAGCACAAGCCCGATCCTATTTTAAAACCTCTTGACCAGATTCCTGCTGCCATCTATCTGATAAATGTGTAAATGAGTATTGCTAAGAGGAATAGTGGGGCCTCTGATGCTCTTGGTCTCACATTGACTAAGCTGAGCTGCTATTTCTGACCT
Source organism: Callithrix jacchus (assembly GCF_049354715.1). NCBI lineage: Eukaryota > Metazoa > Chordata > Mammalia > Primates > Cebidae > Callithrix > Callithrix jacchus. The sequence continues at coordinate 44,721,416 of NC_133508.1, forward strand.
TGCCAGTGTACTTTAAAGGAGATTTTCTCTATTATTTTCTCTAAATTTATTGTTTTCTTCTTTATAGATGATCATGGGAACAGCAATAGTAGTCATGTAAAAATCTTTTTACCGAAAAAGCTGCTTGAATGTCTGCCGAAATGTTCAAGTTTACCAAAAGAGAGGCACCGTTGGAACACTAACGAGGTAGATAAGTTTTTTTTAAGGGTATAATTATTTTAAGGGCAAATTTTTTAGGTTGTTTTGCATAATCCTACTTTATATTAGCTTTAAATTTAAAATACTGACTTAGGAAATTGTAAATGAGATTATTTAATATGATTTGACAGAAACCAACCAACGTGTTTTTTGATCTTTCTCTGATCTGCTTGATTTGCGTTGAAAGATATAAAATGTGCATGTTGACTTAACTAAATTAGCATGAGTTTCTGTTTTCTTGCATTTTGATGTCTTGCATTTAGTGGTTAATTGCATGCCAGTTAAACATTAGTTCTTATATCTCATAAATTAATAAATATACAGTCCCAGTGTTCCACAGAATGTGTAATATCTTGGCAATGTGAATTTCTGTAGAGTTGGAAAGGGCAGGCTTCGTGTGACTGAAATGGCTTTTCATCCTTTCTAATGAAGAAAATTTGCTTAATGCTAAGAATTTTTATTAAGAATGAAGGCTGAAAAAAAAAAGAATGAAGGCTGTATAGTAGATTATTTATTTGGCATCCAATTAGAAAGTAGATTTATGAAGTAGAATGAACAAACGTTCATCATCTTGGATGATGTTTCCTTTTTGGGTAAATTTTAATCTAGGAGTCTTACTGTTAGGAGTAGATTGCTTTGTCATCTTTTTTATTTTGAAATCTGAATATTTCAGTTTATAGTAATGCCCATTTAGTGTGGTGATGAGAATTGGGTATATGTCCATCAACTTGAGAGTTATTATTCCTTTAATTCAAATGGCTGAGGTTGCTGGTTTTTCAAGTTGGTCTAAATCTATTTATGTGCTGGCTCAACATTGATGTCCAAGTTAAGGTAAGGTAGCACTCTTCCCTTATTGGATACTCAGTTCTGTTAAAAGACGCAAGAAGAAAAGAGTGCTGCCTGTCAAGCCTTATTTTTTAAAGATTCTTTGGCACTACTTCCTGATTCAGAACGCTTTTGTTTTGCATGGTGAGAGGTTGTGTGGATGAATCTCTTTCCTTATCACAGGTTAGATTTAAATACTTACTGGAACCTTACAGCTTTGTTACCTTGTCTCAACTGATTGTAAAATTCTTTGAAGTTCTGTAAGTTTTGATCATTTGCATAACTTACATTTTCCCCCTTACACAGAATGCTTTTGCTTTGACAGACATTTGCTAGTTTAGAGGCCTGCTGTTTAACCAGTTATTTATTAACTATTTCAGACATTTTTAGACGTGAAAATTAAGTAAATATGCTGAAAATTAGTCTTAATCATAGATTGTTACTCTATCAGGAAAATGGTATTATATCATTTGGAAGCCATTTAATAAGTCAGAACTTATGAATTATTTAAAAACTCAATGTATTTCTTAGTATTCCCTGAAACATAGATTTGATACCATATTATTATATATATTAACTCTAGTGTACTTCTAAATGTAACCCAACCCATAAGTATATATTTTTCAGTATTATATTTCTTGTAGAATTGGCAGTTAATTTTTTCCCATAGGCCCATGTCTTGTGGCAGTTGATTTTAATGATGATTTGACATTATATTTGAAACCAGAAATTGCTTAGTGAATTAAAATCAGTGGCCTTAAGAGTCTTATAAAACTGGATGTAGCAATGTTAGGAATTTAGTTGGTAAGTTTTTTCAATCAGTGGCTTCAAAACTTTTTGAAACGCATAACCCTTCAACTTTCACATATTTATTTACCTCTAAATTATTTACGTGTATATTAGATACATTTTAAAGCATAGCGGATGAGATTAAAAGAAAAAATGAGAAGTTGTTCTTTATTTTTTTCTGGACCTCAGTCCACATAACTCCCTTGGAGACCATAGGCTGCCATAGTTCACATTACAGAGAGGAAAATGCATCTTTTTCTCTGACTGGTAAAATGCAAAATTGGATGATCTAGATGGGAAAATGTGGATTGGTCTGTGTAAGCTGTCACTCATGCTCAAATCTAGGTAGAGGAGTGTATGTTCCAAAGGGTAGAGGCCGCAGAAGGTGGCACAGCTGATGAGTGAAGCCATACATCACCCTTTCCCTTGGGACGGGCTGTTCTTTCAGTTAATTGTCAGCTCAGCTGACAGAAACTCTTAAGAGAGAACTCAAATTACAGGTTGACTAATTTCTCTGTAGAGGACCTTACCTTTTTTCTTGTTTTTTTTTTTTGGCTTTGGGAAAATAGGGGAATATTAAGTGTGACGCAGAAGACTTACCTTACAAGTTGTTAATCTGCAGAGTGTTATGTGGCAGTGATAACCTGTCATTATTATTATTATTTTTTTTAACTTGCTTGGATAATGGGAGGAATGAAACAATTAGTGCTGTTATAAAAGCACTTCTTTGCCCTAGCTGGGATTGGCATTTTCTTACATTCTTTAGCCTGCCGCCCTTCATGTTGACTTGAAAACCTAAGGGAAACGTAGTTCACTGGACTTGTTTCTCATTGGGGCTTCGTGCTCCTATGTAATGCTAAATCATATTTAGTCAGAATTGCCTGTGAAATCCCTTGACTTGCTCATAAAATGTAGTCAAACTGCCCTTGTTAAAAGGCCATTTTGCTTCCAGAGTTGGAATAGATTTCTGTGTTTGGTTGAGGACCACATGAAGTATTTAGAAGCTGTGTTGTACAAAAACTCTATTTTTTAGATCCCACTTAAGGGGCTCACACTGGAAGAGGCGTGTGGGAATGCGTGCAGTTGAGAGCACAGTAGATTTGTGTTTTCCATCTCACTCTCTGCACAGCATATGTTCACAAAGTAAGACTGGTGGCTGGAGCTGCCTGTATGAAATGTCAACTGTCATCTTTCTCTGTTTTCCATGTTCATGAGCGTGCTTGCTCTCTCTCTCTCTCTCTCTCTCTCTCTCTCTCTCTCTCTCTCTGTCTTTCTCTTTCTGCTGGATGTGTACAGTTGAATTGCTGGATATAATGTGACTTCTTCATACTAATAAGGAATTGCTTTACTCAGACCTGTGTTTAAGTATTTGTGGTTGTTTGAGAAAACCTTTTATACTGTGGGTTTATGTGTATGTGTACGCACGTGCATTTGTGTTGTGAATGAGATTGTGCCTATTCCATCCTGCCATTTATTGAGCACCTGTTCTTGACTAGTGACTGGATACCTTATATCATTATTTGTAAGCCTTATAATGATATTGCAAGGTGGGTTACATTTCCTTTTAGAGATGAGGGAGTGTAGGTAGAAAGTAGTTATTTTTTGGTCAAGATAGCATACTTCATAGAGCCTGTCTCTGAGCTTAATTTCTTCTGTGTTGCTTGTTAATTCTTTGGAACTTTCATTCTGTTGTTTACTGTCCAGGCTTTTAATCAAAGGCCTACAAACCTAAACTACAGCAAGTCTATTCTGTAATGTACTTTTTTTTTTTTTAATTTGAGACAAGAGTCTCACTCTGTCGCCCAGGCTGGAGTGTGTGGTGTGATCTCTGCTCTCTGCAACCTCCACCTCCCAGGTTCAAGTGATTCTTGTGCCTTAGCCTCCTGAGTGGCTGGGATTACAAGGCATGCGCCACCATGCCTGGCTAATTTTTGTATTTTATAGTTTTGCAGAGATGGGGTTTCACCATGTTGGTCAGGCTGGTCATAAACTCCTAACCTCAGGTGATCCACCCCCTTCAGCCTCCCAAAGTGCTGGGATTATAGGTGTGAGCCACTGTGCCTGGCCTGTAATGTAGTTTTGAATTAAGAAGAGTTAATATAGGATTAGTATTGTGGGTTCATGTGCAAATGTTTGGTGAAGCTGAAAGTCACTAAAAGGAGTCTAAGGAGAGATCTTTGGGCCTACTTAAGCTACTTTTAACCTTTTCTAATCCAATTGAATACCTAAAATCCTCTCCCTTCTTGGATGTTATTTACAATTACAGAATAAATTAAATGTTATATCTTAAACCAAATCAGTTTTAGATTATGCTCCCTCAACCACAAACTCCATTCCTCAGGTTGTAAAGATGACGGAGTGAAGGTGGTGGGTGCTAAGCTCACTAATTGTGGAAGCTAGCATTTCTTGAATATCTTTTGTATGCTAGGCACTACTGAGTCCTTTACATGAATAATCACATTCTATCTTTGAATTAATCCTATGAGGTAGATTATTTGACTGTCCTCATAGATGAGGAAGCCTTGGATATGTTAACTAATGTACCTGGAGTAAGAGCCGGGAAGTGGGGGACAGGGGAGTTCAGCCCCTGCAGCCTGGTTTTGAGTCCCATAGTCCCTGGTTTGGTTCCACAGATCAAGACCAAGGTGACTTTTCCAAGATCTTGTAGCTGTTTAGTGACTTCTAATCCCTTTGTTTTATAGAATTGTTTGGCTTCTTGATCTGATTGTAAAATGTTGTAACAAACTTAACGTATTTTTGCATTATAATTTTTGTAGAAATTGGCAGATACTCATTTCTTAAGAAAGTAGTTTTGATTCCTTTTTTAAAAAAATCTTTTCTTGTATTTTGATAGCTTTAATTCTTAATAATGACTATTAGGATATGGACTATGGATAATGAAAAAAACAATATTAAAAATAGAAATTTTGTTTTGTATCTGTGTGTAACTTGAGCATTAGGCCTGACTTGTATATTTAGGGCAGGGGAGAAAGAATGTATTAAACACAGAGCACAGTCATTAAAGAACCAGCTCTTGTTTCATAATCTGTTTGGTGTTCATATTTTCATCAGGTGAACTACTATAAGTTTTATGCATTTTAAGTTAGTATTTTTAAGGCCCAGTGCCAGAAATAATTATGCTAATGCTACTGTCTGAATTCACAAATGACTACTTCATAATTACGTATATTAGTACTCCATATATGTTGTCCAGACTGAAAATTCGTTTGTTTAGTCATTAATTAGCTGTTTGACTTAAAATATAACTACTGCATTCCCTAGTCTCTGGATCTAGATTTCACTTGGCATTCTTCCAAAGCCAAACTAATGCAGCACCATGAACCTTTTATAATGAAAATGTTCTCCCTAAATATGTTCAAATCACTTTTGTGCATTACTATTTTTGAACTAATGTTCTTTTTTTGTTTTTCCTGTAATACAGAGTTTCTCTAGAGTAAGCAAACAAAGTAGAATTCTAGCTTGTACTGATCCTTTAAAAAAGTTTCATCAGATGTTTTTAGTAGGTGGTAGCTTTAGAGTGTCATATTAAATGCATTTTTAAATGGTAAAAATGTCTATATAGAGAGCAGTATAGGTTGATACATTCTAAGCCACACCAAAGAGTCTGCAGGAGAAAAACAAAATTGAGTATAATTATAATGCGTTTTATAGGAAGAAACTTACCCTTTAAAGTCTTGAGTAGTTTTCCCCCAACTCTTTACTTTTAGGTGAGAAAAATGGACTTTAAGACTGTAAGAATTACTAAATATTTTATTTAAACTATTTTAACATCATATGACTTTTGTTTTTTTTGGAGACAGGGTCTCACTCTGTCACCCAGGCTAGAGTGCAGTGGCACAATCTCAGCTCACTGCAACCTACACCTCCTGGGCTCAAGCAGTCCTCCCACGTCAGCCTCTTGAGTAACTGGGATTATAGGTGCCTGCCACCACACCTGGCTAATTTTTGTAGAGACAGTGTTTCACCATGTTGCCAACCAAAGCTGGTCCAAACAACTGAGCTCAAGCAATCTGCCTGCCTTGGCCTCCCAAAGTGTTGGGATTACAGGTGTGAGCCACTGTGCCTGGCTACCTTACCTTTTTTTTTTTTAATTTCTTTAATCAGTTTTTAAAAAATTTTATTAATCAGTTTTTTGGTGTTGATACATAATCTTGAGTGTTGCGTTTAATTTTTTTTTCTTTGTATAACTTTGTAGATGTTAGGTTTAGGGTCGTAATTTTTCAGGGATTAGTTTTTCTGGTGTATTCACGTGTTATTTCTTTGAAATATAGACACATTTTTGGGGGGTCATTTAAGACTCTTTAGACTTCCTAAATGTGACCTAAGCTGAAAAGCACCAGTACTGTAATCATAAAGGCAGGTGAGATATTTCAGTTGTTGATGACTTGGAAAGTCAGTTAACCTTTAGGTAGGGCTTGGTTTTGTTTAGCTTTTGGCAGGACTAGTGGTTTGAACGGTCCCAGATCTTTTTGTTCCAGGCAGGGCTTTTCTGATTAAATCGCAGATATGAAAATGCAGATATAAACAACACAGAGAGCCAAGTTTTAAGAGTGATATTATTTGGTTTTTAAACACAGTATATGGTACGATGTTTCAAATGAAATGTGATACTTTTGTAGTAGTTGGGTTAAATATAGTTCTTCTGTTCACCTTTCTAGTATGAAGTGAGATACATGAAACTGACATCCAGGTAGGCACAAGCCTGTAGATCAGACAGCCTGTGTCAAGTGTGCAGTGCCTCAGCAGCAGCAGCAGCATTCCGTGGGATATATTGAAAAGCTGGGGCGGAATGTCATCCCACATAGGTGTGGGGCGACAGGTGAAGGCAGATTTGACACTGAGGAAGAGTAAGAGAAGTAAATTGCACCTGCAGAGGCAGAGTACAGCAATATTTATAACATTTAAATAAGATGTTAAAGAACATTTTCTTTAAAGGAATAAAATTTCTGTGGGTCTTCCTCAGTTTCAACCTAAACTAGTTTTATTATACTATTACTTCAGTATATGGCACTTAAAATACCTGCCGTAGTCAGTGTTCAATACATATTTGTTGGATGAATTAATTGCGTAAAAACACAAAAAGCTCAGTATAAAATTAATTCTTGGAGTTCTTATGCAAATATAAAACTCAGATATATGCATTACATAAAAAGAAACTACAAAACTAGTAAAGTTGATGTTAACAGCTTTAGTTAAATGCAGTAGGTCATGTTTTGCCAAAACTGAATTGTCTCTTGCAACATGAGTATCAAACTGACTGTTCTCAAGCAGGTTCTTATGAATTTGGCATGCGGTACTATCTTGTGTCCTGCAGTTATCTGACACTGAGAAGCTGTTATTTATACAGTACACATTTGTATAAGTCTGTCATTAGACCTTGGTACAAATACATCATTTAGTCTTAAGTTCAGTTCTGTTTTTTCTCATTAGCCCAAGAAACATTTAAATGACACCACTGGGTACTAGGGCAGATGTAACCAGAAATCACAAACCTGAGCAGTGACTCTGTGTGTTAGAACGTACTTGGTTTAGATGTTACTTTTTCAGATTATACACTGAATTAAGATGCAAAGTTAAAAATGTTTTATGAACTCACAGCCCCCTGATAATACTTCCACAGAGGCTCAGTTCAGAAGCGCTGCTGTCTTGGAAGGGGCGCAGAGCTGATGTCAGAAGCAGATTCTAGTCTTGGCTCTGCCATCCCTCAGCTGAGTGTTAGGTAAGGCACTTAACCTCCTCCTTGGCTTCTCTTAGGTCATAGGTAGTGGCACTTGGTGACCTTTGAAGATTTGTCTTTGAAGATTATTGTTGCTTTTAAAGGTTTTCTTGGGGAGTGTTGGACTTTGCAGGGAGGCTTGGGTCCAGGTTTACAATTTATTTGATTAATTTTTTTAACTGTCAATCATCTTTTTACCTTTAAATTGTACAATTCAGTAGTTGTTTATTTTTATTTATTTTTTGTATTTTTAAAAACCAGAACATTTATTGCGTGACTAATTGTTGAAATTCCTAAGATGATCTGGATAGTTGAAATTCCTAAGATGAACCCAGCTGCCCTCTTGGGTTTAGGTGTTGTTCCTTCACAGAATCCATGCCTGAAGCTGTGGTGTACAATTTTTAGGTGCCTTGTTTGGCCAGTCCCAGTGGCATTTCGTCTTTTAGCCTTGATACTCCAGTTATACGTCCTCCTGTGCTTTGGTGGGGTAGCCACATTTGCCATAGGTCAACTTCTGAAGGTGGTAGGCTTTCACGCCATAGCGGTGGCACAGTGTGTGTGTCCTACTGCAATGCTTTCCAAATGATGACATTCCCTTTGTCATCTCTCTTCTGCAGCTGAGACCAGAGAGATCTTTTTTATTTTTTTTGAGACAGAGTCTTGCCCTGTTGCCCCAGCTGGGGTGTGTAGTGGCACAATAATAACTCTCCGCAGCCTGGACCTTCTGGGCTCAAGCTGTCCTCCCACGTCAGCCTTCTGAGTAGCTGGGTCTATGGGCATGTTCCACACCCAGCTAATTTATACATTGTTTTTAGAGATCGAGTCTTGCTCGTCATGTTGCCCAGGCTGGTCTCGAACTCCTGGGCTCAAGCAGTCTTCCTGCCTCAGCCTCCCAAAATGCTGGGTTTATGGGTGTGAGCCCCCGCCCGCACTTGGACAATTCAGTAGTTTTTAATAGATCTACAGAGTTGTGTAGCCGTCACCACTACCTAAGTTCAGAACATTTTTCATCACCCCTGCAGCCTTCTGGACTAAGTGGAGTCAGTGTGCTCAGGGGTTGGCAGCATCTTTTCAGGGGGCTGAAGGTTCTTTGGTATCTTTTCCAAGTTTCCATACCTGTCTAGTACTGAAGCTGGAATTCAGAGATTGAATTCCAGTCCTGGGTGGCTCCCAAGAATGTGCATTTCTGACAAGTGCCCAGGTGAAAGCCCACTTAGATGAAGAATCTCAGCCTCCTAGAAGTGTGTTCTAATCGACTTTACTGGACTGTATGCTCAGTTCTGCTGTTCCCGTACCACTCATGCATGTTTTGGTGTGCTTTGGCTACATAGGTTACAGTTGAGCTTTCTAGAGCTTTTTTCTCATGTCTTTAGCTAATAAGCACCTAACAATCATGGAATGTAAAGATTATATTTTTGGCATTTAAATTATCTGTTAATGTTTTGACATAGGAAGCTCTTTGAAAGTTTGGATGGCAGTGGAGGGGGCATACAGAAGCATATTCTAATTTTTCAGTGTTTTTTGAAAAGGTAGCATGAACAATAATTCCTGCCCCCTCTTATTCTCCATATCCATTTGGCTCAAGTTGCTGAAAACGGCAGAACCCTAAAGCTGAGTGTAACAATGTATCTGCCTACTTACTGGCCTATCCAGCTACCTGCCTCCCCACCTTCAAGTCTTTTCAAATACTGCCTACCACAGGTTTCTGATGATAAATTCTGTTATCTTGATAATTATGAAGGTCTGTTGAAGGTTTTAAAAGAAGTTCCTAAACAAGTTTTACATTGTTAGTGCTTATAGAAAGCTGGAAAAGCAAATGAAGAAACAACAAAAAGAAATCCTTTCTAGATGGATGAGAGACCACAGATGGGTTGGGGTGAATGCGATGAAATAGAAATGTGTGTTTGGGAGAGTGTTTTCCCTGTAAGGAAGCTTATTATGTGTTTGGGCAGTCTAGGTGGCTTTCATAAGGTTTTCTTACAAGCTTCTGTGGTAGTGTTCACTGGTCTGGTGAAGTGGGTAGACCTGAAAAGATTGTAAAATGGTGAGAACCTGGAATTTACATCTAGGGAGAAAGGAGGAAACTGGGAGGCCCATCAGCTCTGGATAAAAGGTGAAGCAGCGTTCATGTTTGTGTACATGTGTGTGCATGTGTGTGTGCATGAGCATGTGTGTGCATTCATCCAGGTGGGATGTCTGCTGTAGCACTGAGGTGGATTCTGAGGCAAGCTTCATTTGGCCCTGAGTTCATTTTATCATAACTCCAAGGAGTTTCTGGGGGAAAAAAGGCTCCCATGTGCGAGAAACAAAGAAGCAGAAAAGTAACTTGACCTAGGCTAGAAACGGCAGCCACCTCTAGTCTGCAGTCCGAAGAGAAGCAGCTGTTCAGAGAGGCTGAGAACAGGTATTGCTGGTCCCAGGCCAAGCCTCTTGAGGAAAGAGCAACATTCCGAAATTTTGTGTGTAGCCTGTACCCTTAAGATCATCCTGTAGGAAGAGGGAAAGTCAGAAAGTCAAGGACAAGGTGCCGAGGGTCCCATCCTCCTGGTGGTTTGTGGTGAGGAGTGGAGACTGTCCAGAGAAGTTGGCCAAGGGGAGGCTCCCCCTGGGAAGATGGGGATCTTTTTTAGGAGATGCTGCAAAGGGACACTTTTTCAGAGAGACAAGGAGAAAACACTTGCATATATTTCCTTCTTTGAAAGTGAAGAAAGTGAAGAGAATGGGAAAGTGCCATCTGCTTCCCATTTCTGAGAAAGGGTACATTAAAATAGCTGGAAATTAAGCAGAATCTATGAAATTAAGGTCTGAGTAGAGTCATTTCCCGTTTTTCCTGACACATCTTTCAGCTGTGTAGCAACAGATCTGCATTCCTGATGTCAGAAGATAGTTGTTAATGTGCTAGTTAAAATTTTATTTTATTTTTGTACTGTTGAGCAAAATTTAGACTTTGTTTTATTTAAGAAGCATTTTTGTTAAATGCTTTAATTGTTATTAATCAAATTTTTTGGTATTTAAGCAATTTTCAACAATCTATTCCTCAAGCAATTCAGAGAACCTGCTGTGTGGTGATTATGTATTTTTTATTTCATAAATGAGGGTAGTGAGGCATAAGTGTTTTGGAATTAGCATTTATCATCATCGAATATACTGTGTAAGTTACATCTTTTTACTGTGTATTGTCTGGCTGACCCTGCTAGAATCTTAAGTTCCAGGTGGACAGGGATCTTTGCTCTCTTCATGATGGATCCAAGAGCCTAGATACCATAAAAACATGCCAGGCACTGTTCTAAGTATATACAGTAGTCCCTGGCGTGTCCAGGGACTGTTCAGTGAATGAAGGAATAAAGATTTACATCAACAAATATCATTTAGTCTGGTGCTCAGGTGGGCTGCTAGTACTCTGTTCCTGAATTAAACAATCTGGCTTGGTGATAGTCACTGATTAACACTAAGCAAATCCAGGGGAGCTACCCCAGAAAAGCTTGTGAGGCAGAGGAGAGGAGCAAAATATGCGCTCCCTGTGTGGGAACAAATTCCCACAACCACAGAAGGAAGGACTGAGGTAGACATGCTTGGTTCTTCGTCTCAGACTCTGCAGTCAGGTAAGCCACTCCTGAGGAGTGAGTGTCGGGTGAGGCAGGAAGCCAGCATGTCCCTTGGGAAGGAGCTCTTTCCTGGTAGAAGCATGAAGTCCAGGAAAGAAAATTTATTCACCACATCACCAATAAAGGAATAGCCAAACCGCTCCAAACTCTACCATCTGAAGTCAACAGTTTCCAATTATGTATCTTCAGATTTTTTTCTTTCAGATTTCTTTCTATGTATCTACAGATATTTTTCTGTGCCTGTGTGGACATTTTTTCTAAATTTATTAACCTAGACTAGGTTTACTTTCCACCTAGTTTTATAACCTGGCCTTTCTCTTAACATGTTATATATATGTTAGGCCTTTTTTGATAGTGATCCACAGCATCCTGTTTGTTTGTTTCTTGATGGATTGAGACAGAGTCTCTCTCTGTCACCTAGGCAGTGGTGTGATTATAGCTTACTACACCCTCAAACTCCTGGGCCCAAGCAGTCTTCCTGCCTCAGCCTCCTGAATGGCTAGGACTATAGGCATGGGCCACCAGGCAAGTTTTTTATTTTTTGTAGAGACAGGATCTTGCTATCTTGCCCAGGGTGGTCTTGAATTCTTAGCCTCAAATGATCCTCCTGCCTCAGCCTCCCAAAGTGCTGAGATTCCAGGTGTGAGCCACTGTGCTCGGCCAACATCATGTTTATTGACTGCCTATTAATATTCCATTTAATTTAATGCCATCATTTATGCATTCAGCAATATTTTTGAGGGCATACTATGTACCAGGCACTAGTTGAAATTGCTAAGGGTATAAGATGAGGTTCCAATTCTCAGGGAACTTATCGTTTAGAGGGAAAACAGTAGAAAAGTGAACAAATAGGTGAGAATTTCAGAGAGTGCTTAGAATACAGTAGAGCCGGACACTGAGGTGTGAGCATGTTAGTAGAGTTTGTTAGGAGGGCCTTTCTTAGGAAGTGATGTTTGAGCTGAGAACTGAGTGATATAGGAAGGCCAGCTGCTTAAGGATCTCGGCGAGGAATATTCTAGGCGAAGATAGTAGCCTGCGCAAAGACCCTGAGGCAGAAATATGCTTGCTTTGAGGAAATGGGGGAAAAAAGCATTGTTGGTTGGAGCAGAGATGAGCTGAGTGACATAGGCAGGGTGGATTTTGTTGTGCCAAGTAGGCATAAAGAGTTGAGATTCTGGGCTAGGCATGGTGGCTTACGCCTGTAATCCCAACACTTTGGGAGGCTGAGGTGGGCAGATTACCTGAGGTTAGGAGTTCAAGACCAGCCTGACCAACATGGTGAAACCCCATCTCTGCTAAAAATACAAAATTAGCCAGGCATGGTGGTACATGCCTGTAATCCCAGCTACTTGGGAGGTTGAGGCAGGAGAATTGCTTGAACTTGGGAACCGAGCTTGTGCCATTGTACTCCAGCCCGGGCTATAAGAATAAAACTCCATCTCACCAAAAAAAAAATAAATAAATAAATAAAAGAGTTGAGATATTGTTTTAAGGGCAACACAAAGTTATTGAAGGATGAGCTATTAGGAAATGAGAAACATAATATGGAGCTTTACATTCAAAGGATTTCTTTGGCTACTGTGTGGCAGTCAGAGGGAGCAGAGAGACCAGTTAGGAGTCTGTTGCAGTAACTGGTGATCTTGGTAAGAAATGGCGGTGGGGATGGAGCGAGAAGTGGGTATATTTCAGAGGTGGAGCTGTCAGAGTTCATGGGATTGGAGTTAGTGGGTAAGGGAAAGGAGTAATTTTGTGGCCCCAGCTAATGCATTGGTGCTAGGGCTCGTAACTGAGACAAAGAAGTGGAGTGGGATGTTCTGGTTGTGAGATGTCTGTTATACACTGGAATGGTGATGGTGAATAGGCAACTGCCCAGAAATCTGGGGAGGGGTCCTGTCTGGAGATAAATATTGGAACGCTGTCAATGCACAGGTGACATTTAAAGCCATAGACTAGGTGAGATCACCCGAGATGCACAAGAGGGATGGGAAAAGGGAGACTAAGCCCTGAGCAGAGCAGGAGGAGGCAGCACAGGAGGCTGGTGTGAGGTGGAAGCACAGTGCTGAAGCAGCAGGTGTGAAGTGCAAGCCAGGAGAAGGACGTGTTCTAAGGAGGGTGCATCACTTTTATGTTTGCTACTGTAACCAATTACCACAAATTTAGTGGCTTAAAACACAAGTTTATTAACTGTCCTGTAGGTCAGTCATCTGACATGGGTCTCACTGGGCTGCTGTCAGGGTCATGTTCTTTATGGAGGCCCTAGGGAGGAATCTGTTTCCTTGTCTGTTCCACCTTGCAGAGTCTGCTTAATATTCCTTGGCTTGTGGCTCCCTCCTCCAACCTTGAAGCCAGCAACGTACAGTCTCTGTGATCCTGCTTTCTTCTCATTCACTTACTCTGACTTCTCCTGCTTCTTTCTTCCACTTTTAAGAACCCTTTTAATTACACCAAGTCCACCTAAATAATCCAGGATAATTTTCCTATTTTAAGGTCAGCTGATTAGCAACTTAAATTCTATCTGCAGCCTTAATTCCCATTTGCCTTGTAATGTTGTGTATTTACAGGTTCTGGGGATTAGGATGTGTATATCTTTGGGGTTCCTATTCCTTTCACAAAGGGTATCACAAAGGTTACTGGGAAGTTGGGTAAAATGATGTCGGAGAAGTCATTGTTGGATTTGGTCACCTGATGAGTAACCTTGATGAGTGGTTCCAATGGAGTGCTGGTGTGGTGGCCCAACTGGAGTGTATTTGAAGAGCCAGAGAGGTGAGGATGTGGAGGCTGCACATCTTAAAGAATCTTGGTGGCAGTTTTGCTGTGAAGGAAAGTTAAGTAGTGGCAAGAATTACAAAGGAAAAGCACAGAGGACCGCCTCAGAGATGAAATGGGAGACAGAATGTAAAGCGGAGGTTCCGGGAAGACTCCCTGTAAGGAAGGGGCATTAGTGTAGCATCTTCTGGAATATATTAACTGGATGAAGAACCTGGAGTGAAACCAAGAAATGGTTTATAGAAATGGAGGCACATGAAAGTGGAATTCACAGGATTGTTTTTAATAGAGTAGCAGAACGTACTGATGACTCCCATTGCTTGTGCCTGGTCAGTGGAAAGGATCCTTGTCAGCAGCAACTACAGGCCCACAGCTGCACATCAGATGCTGTCATCATTCCATGGGTGGTAGGCCAAATCTTTGAAGTCAATATAGAACCTGTGTAGAAGAAGCCCTTTCTTCCTGGGGAGCCTGGCTCAGTCATGATGTTGCCCAGATTCAGCACCATGGTGGAGGGGCATCTCCTTTCTTCTCCTGCCCCAACTACTTCCCTTGCACTTTTGCTCTTCTCTCCTCACCTGCTAATTGTAGTCCTGCCTCCATTTCTTTCTTTACTGTGTTATGTTTTAATAACATCTGTTCACTCCACAACATGCTCAAGAGAGGTGGAAGACGAAGTTAGTGCAGACCCATTCATTCCTGGACCAGTGGCTCTCAAGTGGGGGAGGTGCTGGTCTTAAAGGGTATTTAGAAACAAGTGGATGTCATAGTGAGTGTGCTGTGATGCCGTACAACATGGTAAAAACGCCCTCGCTGTGAGGCTCAGAAGAGCCATTCCTCTTCTGGCTCCTAGTCCAGTCAGTGCTCTTTCTTCATATTGGTGGTTCGCAGCCCTGCTGTACGTTAGACTCACTGGGATAGCTTTGTAAACATATCACAGCCTGGGCCCCACCACAGACAAATTCATCTGGAGTCTCAGCGATAGGGCCTAAGCTAAGGATTTTAAAAACTCCCCAGGAGATTCTGAAGTGCAGCCAGGACTAAGAACCACTGCCTTAAATCTACTGTTGACTACTTTCTAAAGAAGTCTTCACCGTGATTAAACAAATTGTGGTTAAAAATAAGCAAAAGGGCCGGGTGCAGTGACTCATGCCTGTAATCTCAGTACCTCGGGTGGATCACCTGAGGTCCGGAGTTCAAGACCAGACTGGTCACCATGGTGAAACCCTGTTTCTACTAAAAATACAAAAAATTAGCCAGGCAATCTGGTACATGCCTGTAATCCCAGCTACTTGGGAGGCCAAGGCAGGGGAATTGCTTGAACTTGGGAGGTTCCAATGAGCCGAGATTGTGTCATTGCACTACAGCCTGGGTGACGAGAGCAAGACTCTGTCCTAAAAAAAAAAAGTAAGCAAAAAGAAATCTGGAGGGGAACATTTGTAATAGACAAGTGATAACTACATTATTAAATGTAGTTACTTTATTAAAATATAGATCATCTAAATCAACTGATACATCTGAATTTGGGTTAAAACTCATAAGCAGTGCATGTGAGTTTACCAAAGCTTGGTATCTGTCAGGGCGCAGTTTGTTCATTTCTGTTTTTCGGTTAGCTTTCTTTACACTTTTTTCCTTTTCCTTTTTCTTTACTTTTTTTCCTTTCTGAATGGTTTAGCCTAATATGATGAAGCAGCTATTTGTAACATGTGGGAATTATTTTTTCTTCTTTTCCTCCCATAGTTTGTCTCCATCTTTTAGCTGCTGGTTCTTTCTACACCTTAAGGTTCATAGATGTTCATTGCATTTCCTACCTGGTCTTGGAACACTGTGACATGAACATTCCTTGTAAGGGGTCATCCAGTTTGGAAAGACCCAATATTTTACAAGGTGATCAGTTTTTGAGGAATTTCAGTTGTTAGAAAACTTTATGGTGTTGGTTTGGTCAGGGAAAGATCCAGAAAAGTGATCAAGAGGTTAGCTCAAACCTGATACAGGGAGTTCTCAGAGTAGGGATGGCTGTTAATGGTCTCTTATAATTTTTTTTTTTTTTGAGACAAAGTTTTGCTCTTGTTGCCCAGGCTGGAGTGCAGTGGCACAGTTTCGGCTCACCACAGTCTCTGCCCCCCGGATTCAAGTGATTCTCCTGCCTCAGCCTCCCAAGTAGCTGGGACTACAGGCACCTGCCACCATACCCAGCTAATTTTTGTATTGTTAGTAGAGACGGGTTTCACCATGTTGGCCAGGCTGGTCTCGAATTCCTGACCTTGTGATCTACCCCCCTTCGTCTCCCAAAGTGTTGGGGATAGTTTTATTACTATGAGAGTAATTTAACTGTCCTCTTTGTGTATTTCCAAACTTCTTTTTTTTTTTTTTTGAGACAGTGCCTTGCTCTCTTGCCCAGGTTGGAGTGATCTCAGCTTACTACAACCTCTGCCTCCTGGGTTCAAGCAATTTTCCTGCCTCAATCTCCCAAGTAGTTGGGATTATAGGCATGTACCATCATGCCCTGCTAGTTTTTGTATTTTACTTAGTAGAGACAGGGTTTCACCATGTTGGCCAGGCTGGTCTCAAACTCCTGATCCCAGCTTACACTTGCCTCGGCTTCCTAAAGTGCTGGGATTACAGGCGTGAGCCACCGTGCCCAGCCCTAAATGTTTTTATACTTCTCTATGACGTTGACATACTCCCACAACAGCTTCAGTATAATTTTAAAAATATTTCATGGTGGCTAATCTCACTTTGCTTTTTAACTTTCCAAAATAATTGTTTTCTTCCTACTCCACTTACCGATTTACAGTTTTCTTACTGTTTGTTTTTTTTCATATTATTGATTTGTACCATTGAATAGCTTGCGATGATGGATGTCAGTCTTAATGTTTTAGGCCTGTACCATTCTATTTTTCATGAGATTGCATTGGAAATAAAAAGTAACCTTTCGTCAGGTTGACTTCTTTAGTTTTTTTACTTCTTTAATTTTTTTTTTTTTTTTTTTTGAGACAGAGTTTCACTCTTGTTGCCTAGGCCGGAGTGCTATGTTGTGATCTTGGCTCACTGCAGTCTCCTCCGCCTCCCAGGTTCAAGGGATAAGGGATTCTCCTAACCTCAGCCTCCTGAGTAGCTGGGATTACAGGCATGCAACACCACGCCCAGCTAATTTCTATTTTTAGTAGAGGCGGGTTTCTTCATATTGGTCAGGCTGGTCTTGAACTCCCGACCTCAGGTGATCTGCCTGCCTTGGCCTTCCAAAGTGCTGGGATTACAGGTGTGAGCCACTAAGCCCGGCCTTACTTCTTTAATTTTTGAAATGAGTCAGAAATGTTAAATGTATGTGGGTAAATGTTATATGTATGTGTATATGTATATGTATGTTACATGTATATGGGTAACATGTTATATGTATGTGCACGTTCTGTGTATATGGGTAGGCATATTAGATGTGGCTGTGAGAACACTGTAAGAATTACACTCTTACACTAGAGTGCACAGTTAGTATACAACACTTAGGGTTATAAGGGTCTGCTTACTGGATCTGGCAGCTTCTTCTCCTGTTCAGTACACCTCCAGTAGTCTCTGTCTTTGAGTTAGTTATACTTACTTTTTCTTTTTCTTTTTTTTTTTTTTTAATTTTTTATTGGATTTTAGGTTTTGGGGTACATGAGCAGAGCATGCAAGACAGTTGTGTAGGTACACACATGGCAGTGTGCTTTGCTTTCCTTCTCCCCTTCACCCACATTTGGCATTTCTCCCCAGGCTATCCCTCCCCACCTCCCCCTCCCACCGGCCCTCCCCTTTTCCCCCCAATAGACCCCAGTGTCCCCTTTCTGTGTCCATGTGTTCTCATTTTTCATCACCCGCCTATGAGTGAGAATATGCGGTGTTTCATTTTCTGTTCTTGTGTCAGTTTGCTGAGGATGATGTTCTCCAGATTCATCCATGTCCCTACAAACGACACAAACTCATCATTTCTGATTGCTGCATAATATTCCATGGTGTATATGTGCCTATACTTACTTTTTCACGATGGTTTGGAGAATTTAAGGAATTAGTGTACCTTTAGCACCTGATACACCTACAGCATCTAATAGAATGCATTGCACATTAGTTCACTTGCCTGTGTTGATATGTATAGTAAATAGGTACTAAATAAGACACAAAAAACACCAACAATAAAGGAAAACTTTGATAAACTGGATTTCATTCAAAGAACTGTTTTATCTAAAGACACCATTAGTAAATGAAAAGTCAAGTCATAGAGTGAGATTGGCCAATATAGGCTTATATACAGACTATTAGAAGAATTCCTAGAAATTGGTGAGAAGAAGACAGCCCAATAGAAGAATGAGTAAGAGACTCAAATAGGCCCTTCACAGGTCAGTAAACCTAGGGAAAGGTACCCCACCTCACTGGTCATCAGAGAGATGTAGAGTATATTCCACAGTAAGATGCCCTTATACATCTGCATGGCCAGATTAAAAAAGATACCATCAGATGTCAGCAAGAAGCAGAGCAGGGTGACTTTCATGTACTGCTGTTGGGAATCTACATTAGTTTAACCACTTTGGGAAAGTGGAATTAACTATGAGGGTGGAAGATTTGCACACCATATATATAGCCTAGCAGTTCTGCTTCTTATGTGTATTCTTGGCAGACTGTGCAGCTGTGAAAACTAATGAATTGATGAAGATTCAAGAAGTGAGTAACTCTCACAAACATAATGTTGAGAGAAAGAAACCAAACACTCAGAATTATATATTGTTTGATTCTGTATACAAGTTCAAAACAAAGGGAAAATTAATTTATGGTGTTGCAAGTCAGGAGATGTAGTTACCTTTGGAGAGGAGGGAGGATATGTTAGCAGGACTTCTGGGGTGTTGGTAACATTCTTTCTTGATGATAGGTGTGATACACATGCACACACACACAAATATAATTTGTGCTCTTTTCTGTTTGTATATAATTTAATTTAAAATTCACTGAAATGGGACTGGGCACAGTGGCTTGCGTCAGTAATCCCAGCACTTTGGGAGGCCAAGGCGGTTGGATTGCTGGAGCCCAGGAGTTTGAGACCACCCTGGGTAACATGACAAAAGCCTGTCTCTACAAAAATATGCAAAAATTAGCCCTGTGTAGAGGTGCGTGCCTGTAGTCCTTGCTACTCGGGAGGCTGAGGTGGGAGAATTGGTTAGGCCTGGGAGGTAGTGGTTGTGGTGAACTGAGGTCGTGCCACTGCACTCCAGCTGGGTGACAGAGTGAGAGACCCTGTGTCCAAAAAAAAAAAAAAGAAAAAAAACCCAAAAAACTGAAATGGTGTGTGGTATAAAATAGATTATCAAAGAGCAGTGAGAAATGAGCAAAATACAGCTACATGCAACACCATGGAAGATTCTCATAGAATGCATAGGATCAGATTCTATTTTTCTAAAGTTCAAAGAGTCAATGCTAAATTATTGTTTAGGGACACATAAGTAACTCGTGGTTATCAGTCAGGATTCAGTCAGGGAAGCAGAACCACAGTGTTATTAAATAGGAGATTTATTTTATTATTTTATTTTATTTTCTGAGATGGAATCCCGCTCTGTTACCAGGCTGGAGTGCAGTGACACAATCTTGGCTCACTGCAACCTCCACCTCCTGGGTTCAAGTGTTTCTTCTGCCTCAGCCTCCTGAGTAGCTGAGATTACAGGAGTGTACCACCACGCCTAGCTAATTTTTGTATTTGGTCTCGCTCTCTTGACCTCATGATCCACCCACCTTGGCTTCCCAAAGTGATGGGATTTCAGGTGTGAGTCACTGCACCCAGCCAGGATTTATTTTTTGTAAGAATAAGATATTTTACAACTGTGGGGTAAAGCTGGAAAAATAACAGTCGGGAAGGAGGAATTAGAGGACCAGAGAAATGTTGCAAAAACACCTCTCCTGAAGCACCTGCGTGGGTGGCCAAGTTAGAACTTGTGGAGGTCTGAGAAGCCAGGAATGAACAGCTTCTAGAGTGAGACCACAAAGGGAACCTGATGAAAAATCTATCACCTCTGCGTAGCAACCACTTCTGTAGGTCTGCTGCCTAGCTGCTGATGGTCCAGGGGCTTCTGTTGGTTGGCAAGGCCAGCAGTTGGGGAAAAAACTAGTGATGGAAGCAGCATATGTGGACAAGCTGGAACCCTCTGGCATCTCTGTTTCTGTACCATCTCTAACTATCTTGGTCCTGAGAAAGTAATGGCTGTTTTACTTTTCACTTTTAAATCTTGTGCAGATTCAGAGAAGGGAATCCTAAGAAATTCTAGCCTAACCAATTCAAGTTAAAAACTGCGATAGTGACGGTTGCACAATTCTGTGAATATATTAAAAAATATACTTTAAGTGGGTGGACTTTATAATTTGTGAATTTTATCTCAATAAAGCTGATATTTATTTAAACAAAACTGCCACAGGTTGGAAACGCTAAAGAAGGGTTGTTACCATGAATGATTTAAGTGCTACTTCTTGGAGGTGTGGAAGTTTCAGTTTACTAACTGCTTCTTACCAGCTTGTATCTGTTATTCTACAGTGCTATTCTTTGGAAACTAGAGTGTAGTAACTGTGATCTGTTAATGACAGGCTTCCAGGTCTCCTGATAGGTCCGGGAGTATGTTTTGAAAATAGGTTAATGGGATGTTGTATTAGTCTGTTTTTATGCTGCAAATAATGACATACCCAAGACTACTGGGTAATTCATAAAGGAAAGAGATTTAATTGACTCACAGTTCCACATGGCTGGGGAGACCTCACAGTCATGGCAGAAGGCAAAGGAGAAGCAAAGGCACATCGTACAGGGCAGCAGACAAGAGAGAATGTGCAGGGGAACTCCCATTTATAAAACCATCTGATCTTGTGAGACTTATGCACTACCAGAAGAACAATATGGGGGAAACAGTCCCCATGATTCAGTTATCTCCACCTGGGCCCACCCTTGACACATGGGGATTATTACATTTCAAGGTGAGATTTGGGTGGGGACACAGCCAAACCATATAAGGCATTTTTTCTTACTTCTCACTGTGTATATGTGGTTTTAAAATTTGAACTTGGATTTCTTTGATTATACTTAAAAGTAGGTTTTACAGATTCATTAAAACTTTCATATCAAATCTGTTTTGATAATCTGAGAATATTCTCATCATCTAAAGCTAATGGAAAATGTCCTTATCTACTCTCCCATTTACGTGGAGCCATTTTTTTATTTGAATGTTTGTTATGGCTCTTTTTAGTCTCCTTATAATGAGACAATTGTCCAAATAAAGATTTGCAGCTTTTGTGCCTGGGGCTGTAGTTGTACCATAGTTAGGAAATGGATAAGAAGGTTTTTTAAAAAGTTCTAAAACAGTAGCTTGTATCATTTATATGCAAAGACTAGAAACATTTTTTGCCATAGTTACGAAGATTTCTAGCTTTTTGTCAACTTTTTAAAAGGAGTCCCAGCACACAGGTTATTTCTACATGGATTAAATTTAATATAATAAAGAATCATTAGTATTACCAAACCATGTTAACAGAATTTTTGCTAAAACTGGGCTGTACAGACAAGGATGGACACTGAAGGTTGAAGGCTAGTTGGGAAGAGGATTCAGAGGAGCTTGGCTAGAGTTTGGTCAAGGAGACACCCTTGATCAGTATGTAAGTCTGGCCAGCTGAAAGTAAATGAAAGGTGGCCATAGTCTTAGAGGGAAGACAGACATAAAAATGATTGCAATATGGTGTGATAAGAGATGTAATAGAATTATAAAGTGTGTATGGATAAGATACATCTGCAGCAAGAAGGCAGTGATGGTCCTCTTGAACTCTTGAAGGATGGATTCCCCGCCCCCCACACCCCACCTCCCCCACATCCCCCCGAGATGGAGTTTTGCTGTTATTGCCCATGCTGGAGTACACCAGTGTGATCTTGGCTCACTGCAACCTTTGCCTCCTGGGTTCAAGCGATTCTCCTGCCTCAGCCTCCTGAGTAGCTGGGATTACAGGCGCCTGCCACCACGTCCAGCTAAGTTTTTGTATTTTTAGTAGAGATGGGTTTTCATCATGTTGGCCAGGCTAGTCTCAAACTCCTGACCTGAGGTGATCTACTCGCCTCGGCCTCCCAAAGTGCAGTGATTACAGGCATGAGCCACTACGCCTGGCTGGATATTTTTTTTTTTTTGTGGAGACGGAGTCTCCCTGTGTCGCCCAGGCTAGAGTGCTGTAGTGGTGCGATATTGGCTTACTGCAAACTCTGCCTCCTGAGTTCAAGCTGTTCTCCTGCCTCAGCCTACTGAGTAGCTGGGATTATAGGCTTGTGACACCATGCCTGGCTAATTTTTGTGTTTTTTAGTAAAGGTGGGGTTTTGCTATGGTGGCCAGGCTGGACTTGAGCTCCTGGCCTCAAGTGAAGGATGGATATTTTTAAAAGAATGACACTAAAGCTGTATCTTGAAGATGATTAGAAAATTTGCTAGGCAGACAAAGAGAATCAGCAAGAAAACTTTCTGGGCTAAAGGTACTACATTTAGTCACACTATTAATACTTCCTTTCCTGTGCTGAGGAACGGAAGAAGGAAATAGTTGGAGTTGCTTCAGTAATTCGGTATGGCTAGTTTAGGGTTAAGGAGAGAGATGGGTGAGTTAAGGTTAGAGAGTAGCAGCTAAAGCATAGAAGCCTATGTATGCCACATTGCCTTTTTTTTTTTTTTGAGACAGAGCATTGCTCTGTCACCCAGGCTGAAGTACAGTGGTGCGATCTCAGCTCACGGCAACCTCTGCCTCGTGAGGCACAAGCAATTCTTGTGCCTCAGCCTTCCTAGTAGATGGGATTACAGGTGTGCAGCACCAGCTCCAGCTCCAGCTAATTTTTGTATTTTTATTAGAGACAGGGTTTCACCATGTTGGCCAGGCTGGTCTCAAACTCTTGACCACAGGTGATCCATCTGCCTCACCAGCATGCTGGGATGACAGGCTTGAGCCACTGTGCCCAGCCTGGGTTTTCATTTTAACAGATTTTTTTTTCTTGAAGATCTTACTCTGTCTTCCAGCTTGATCATAGCTTACCCCAGCTTTGAACTCCTTGGCCTCACATAATCCTCTCATACCTCGGCCTCCAGAGTGGTTGAGACTACAGGAGTGCGCCACTATACCTGGCTAACAGTTGTATTTTTATTTTGTAAAGACAGAGTCTCTCTGTGTTGCCTAGGCCTTGAACTCCTAGCCTCAAGCAATCCTCCCACTTTGGCCTCCCAAAGTGTTGGGATTACAGGCATAAGCTACTGCACCTGGCCTTTTACCACAGTTTAATCAGAAGAGGAAAATGATCTGATTTTTATGTTATGCAGTTACTCTGTAGACCATGTAGAGAATGGTTTGGAAGAAAGCTGAGAGTCTGATGAGGAATCCACACCAGAGGTAGTAAGACCTGTTTTGGGGCCGGGCGCGGTGGCTCATGCCTGTAATCCCAGCACTTTGGGAGGCCGAGGCGGGTGGATCACAAGGTCAAGAGATCGAGATCATCCTGGTCAACATGGTAAAACCCCGTCTCTACTAAAAATACAAAGAATTAGCTGGGCACGGTGGCGCGTGCCTGCAATCCCAGCTACTCAGGAGGCTGAGGCAGGAGAATTGCCTGAACCCAGGAGGCGGAGGTTGCGGTGAGCCGAGATCGCACCATTGCACTCCAGACTGAGTAACAAGAGCGAAACTCCAACCAAAAAAAAAAAAAAATAAGACCTGTTTTTAGGCATTGGCAATATTTGGCAAGGATCTGACTTGGGAGCTAGAGTCAGCAGCATTGAATGTGACCTCTCAAGATGTGATGGCTCTAACACTTTTTCTCTACTCTCTTAGGTTCAGTACTTGGGGGCGTTTGAATTAAAGTGACAAATGATAGATTAGCAAGAGAAAAGGTAGATTTTTATCTTGTAAATACTTAGGGGAGGTGGCAAATAAATGTGACTGAAAAGAGCCCTTAGAATTTGGGGTTTATATACCATCTTAATAGATGAAGAGGAGAGGGAGAAAGGGCACTTCCTGGAAAACAAATAACTATTTGGAAAGATAAATGGGCCCTTAGGAGAATAAATGGAAGCTATATATTTTCATGACATTGTCTGTTTGGTTGTCTGCTCATCTCAGAAGATTAGAGTTGCCCCTGTGGGAAAGGATTTATGACAGTTGAGTTCTTTGAGTTCTTTTAGGAGGCTCTGCTTTTAGGCAGATAAGGGGTTTCAGGAACTCAAATGCCTTCAGCTCATAATAATTTTTATGCTACAGTGGCTTATTCTGGATCCTTTCATGGCAAAGGAGAGGAGAAATTACTGAGATTCTGGCTTGAGTGATGGTGGTACTGTAGATAATGAAATACATAAAGAAGAGTAGGTTTCAGGACATACTGTATTTATATTTGTATGATTGAGCTTGGAGTACCTGGGGAACATCTGGAGATCCTAGAAAGCAGTTGGATATAGATTTGGGACCTAGAGAGAGCTCAAAGAAGCTGAGAGTACGGATAGAATTTTCCTTGGAGAGTAGGAGAATGAGAGAAGAAAAAGCTTCTAGAAATGAACTAAAGGAGGCTGGAACATGAGAGAGGATGAAATGAGAGAGGGGAAATAGGAAGGAAATTGAATGTACAAAGGAGACTAGGAAGGAATAGTTGAAGATGAGGGGAGCTGGGAGAGTTACAGAAACTAAGGGAGGAAAAGTAGCAAGGAGAGTGAGCAGTAGGGATCAGCAGTGCCAGCTTGCAGAGTAAAATTATAGAATTGTTAAGAAAATATTTTTTTAATTTAGTATATGATAAAGGTACAGTTTTGAGGAGGAAATGGAGGCCTGTTTATTTACATGGATTTGGAAACATTGGCTTATCACTTTAAAAGTGTTAGGGTAGGCTGGGCATGGTGACTCATGCCTGTAATCCCAGCACTTTGGGAGGCTGAGGCAGGAGGATCAACTGAAGTCAGGAGTTTAAGACTGGCCTGGCCAACATGGTGAAACCCCATCTCTACTAAAAACACAAAAATTAGCCGGGCTTGATGATGAATGCCTGTTATCCCAGCTACTTGAGAGGCTGAAGCATGAGAATCGCTTAAACCCAGGAGGTGGAGGTTGCAGCGAGCTGAGATTGTGCCACTGCACTCTAACCTGGGCGACAGAACAAGACTCTGTCTCAGAAAAAAAAGAAAAAAAATTAGGTTAAGTCCCCACCTCATGCCTTATACCAAAATAAATCTAAAAATTAAATGTAGAACGTGAAAATAGTAAAAATACTAGGAGAAAATATGGGTCAATATTTACGTTATGTTCAGGTTAGAAGGGACCATATCCATCCTAATCATAACAGAAAGAAAAGACTGATCAATTTTCATGTAAATACAGCATGTCTGTGTGCTAAAAATATCATAAAATTAAAATGTAAATGGCAAACTGGGAGAAGTATTTGCCACATATTTGACAGGTAGAGGTTTAATATCTTTAATATATAAATGATATATTAAAAAATGAGTAACTGAAGGTTTCTGGTTAAGTAGGACTTATTGAAGATGTCTTTATCTTTCATCCTTCCAAAATTTTGGTAAAATGACAGAAAGGAATTACAAAATGGGTAAACCCACAAAGAGGGAAGAAAGGAGACTGGGGAAGATTTTTCTGTTTTCTTTGGTTAGTGGTAGACTAAGTTGTTCGGCCTTATTTCCTGCTGAGAACAAGTAGAGATGATGGAAAAAATTTGAAACAAAATTTATGTGAGGGAAAGTGAGAGTTAACAAAATAGTGAAGGTATGTGGGTCTAAGATGTGGGGCATGGTGGTGGGGTAGGGAAGCTCAAGATGTGAGACCAGCATTTGCATTCTTTTCTGCCCCAAAGGAATCTGCTGATTCCAGAAGAATTAGGCAGATAAGAAGCTGGACAGCTAAACAGGGTTTTTGATAGACTCTGAGGGCAGAAGACAAAAATTGAAATTTGGCACATGTCAGGGAGGAAGAAAAACTCTTAGGGTTTGAGTAGGAAACCTAAAGGCCTATATATCTTAGGGATAGTAGCTTCTCACAGGTACTGAAGGCCAGCTCCACATCCTCTCAGTTCCTGACAGGATCAAGGTATTCTGGAAAGAAGCAAGTATAATTCCTTTTATTAATGGAAGAAGATGGCATCACTCAGAACCACAGATGAGCTCTATGTTTATTTACAACGTCTGGCACTCAGAAACTACCAGGCAGGTGAGGATTTAAGAGAGTGTTACTGAATACCAAGAGAAACAGTGGAATATGGAAGTGGATCAACGGGAATCCAGATAATGAAGTGATTAGAAAAGGGCAATGTATGTGGTATGTGTAAGGAATTATAAGATAAGAATAGGGAAATTGGAATCACACCATCCCCGCCCCAATAGAAAAATCAAATGTAAACTCTTGAGTTGAAGGACTGTAGCTGAAATTAAAATGTCAGTTAATGGGTTTAACAGTATGTTAGTAATACTAATAAGTAGAAAACGAATGTTCAGAATGAAACATGGAAAGAAAAGTGGCCTGGACATACATGAAAGAGTGAGTCTTAGGGATTCAGTGGAAACCAACATGTAATTGAAATCTTAGTAGGAAAGGAAGGAGGAGAGCTACAGAAACAGTATTTGGAGTGATGATTGCTGAGAATTGTTCATAAGAGGCAAAAGCCATCTAATCACAGATTTAAAAATTATTGCAAACCTTGTGTTTTAGTGTGATGTTATTTGATCATACTGAAAATTTAAGATAAGGAGAAAATTTTAATAGTAACCAGAGGCCAGGTGTGGTGGCTCATGCCTGGAATCCCAGCACTTTGGGAGGCTGAGGCAGATGGATCACTTGAGGCCAGGGGTTTGGGCAAAACCCTGTTTCTACTAAAAATATGAATATGAAAAGTAGCTGGGCGTGATGGTGCACGCCTATAATCCCAACCACTTGGGGGTGCTGAGGTGGGCAGATCATTTGAGGCCGGGAGTTCGCGACCAGCCTGGGCAACATGGCGAAACCCTGTCTCTACTAAAAATACAAAAATTAGCTGGGCATGGTGGCTCACACTTGTAATCCCAGACCCTTGGGAGGCTGAGGTACGAGAATCGCTTGAACTCAGGCAGCGGAGGTTGCTGTGAGCCAAGATCACAGCACTGTACTCCAGCCTAGGCAAGAATGAGATTCTGTCTCCAAAAAAAAAAAAAGTAACCAGAGAAAAACTACATACTACATTTAAAAGAGCAATAAGATTGACAGTTAATTTCTTAATAGATATAATAGACAATGCATTCTTATCAGAAGGCAATGGTCTGTTTTGAAAATGTAAAAAAGGTAAACAGGCAAACTAGAATGTTATACTCAACAAAAATATCCTTCAAAAGTGAGGACAAAATTATCACTTCTTTAGATCAACAAAAATGAGAAGAATTTAAAAGAAAAAAACCAAAACCCCGATTCTCTTTCTTCTCTACTCACAAAGCTTCTAATATCAAATGTGTAGGGTTTTTTTTTTTTTTTAAATATCAACCAATTCTCCAGTTCTTGGTGGACTCCAGGTATTCTGCAATTTAACTCAGTGTGGATACTAACTGCCTAGAATTACTTGCCTCACAGGTTGAGAGCTCGTCTTGCAAGATTGTCCCTTAGAAACCAATTGCAAGTTCGGGTCTCCCATTACTTCTACTGACTGCTATGAAGTGAGGATTTCTATAACCCCCTCCTCAGGTTCAGTGGCTCACGAAACAGGAAAACATTTACCTAGGTTTACCGGTTGATTATAGGGGATACAATTCAGGAACAGCCAAATAGGGAGGAACTCAGAACTTGCACTCCCTCTCCCGGTGTGTCACCCTCCCAGATCCCCTATGTGTTCACCAATCCGAAAGCTGTCTGAACTCTTTTGTTTGGGTTTTTATGGAGGCTCCATTATGAAGGCATGGTTGATCAAATCATTGGCCATTAGTTATTGAACTCAATCTTCAACCTGTCTCCCTTTCCAGGAGGTGGTGGTGTGGGGAGTAGAGTGGGAGGGGCTGAACATTTAAATCCTCTAATCACATGAATGGTTGCTTTGATAGTCAGAAGGCCATTCTCCCAAGTCCTCTCATCATAAACTCAGGTATGTCTGCTCATCATAAACTCAGGTATGTCTGCCCTGAAACCCTTGGAACTCAGGAAATTCCAAGGGTTTCAGGGCTCAGTGCCAGGAACTTGAAATGAAGACCAAATATATATTTCTTATTATATCGCCGTATCAGCATTAATTGCACCAGGCCTGCACTAAAGGGAGTACTAGTAAAGATTTGTCTTTGGGCAGAAGAGAAATTATCCTGGATAGCAGCTTTAAGATGAGTGGAAAAGTGAAGACCAAATAAAGGATAAATAAGATGGTAAATGTAAATTAACACTGTTGGGTAAAATAATTATTTGTGGTTTAAAATATACATAGAATTAAAAAATATAATAGTAGCATATAAGTTGTGGGGATGTTAAATAAGGGTTAGTATCTTACAGTCTTTGCATTGTCCAGGAAGTGGTAAAAATATTAATTTACTTGAGACTGATAAATCAAGGACACATGAAATATGAAATACAATACCGCACCCAGTAACTATAGACTGTACATTCTTTTCATATGCGTAGAGAACATTTATCAAAATTGTTGATTCATGAAGCAAATCTCAACAAATTTCAAAAGACTAAATTCAGAATATCATACTTAAAAGGTAGGTTTAATATTTGAAAAATTCATCAGTATAAATTACTAAATTAATACAGTATAGCAGAAAAATCATGTGCTAATGTCAAAGGTACAGAAATTGCCTTTGATAAGATCTAATACCCAGCTAGGTGCAGTGGCTCTCACCCCCAGCACTTTGGGAAGCCGAGGTGGGCAGATCATCTGAGGTTGGGAGTTCAAGACCAGCCTGATCAACATGGAGAAATCCCATCTCTACTAAAAATACAAAATTGGCTGGGCGTGGTGGTGCATGCCTATAATCCCAGATACTCAGGAGACTGAGGCAGGAGAATTGCTTGAATCCAGGAGGCAGAGGTTGCAGTTAGCCGAGATCACAACATTGCATTCCAGCCTGGGCAACAGGAGTGAAACTCTTGTCTGAAAGAAAAACAAAACCAGAACCCATTGAAAATGAAATCTCTTAATACATTATGAATAAAAGTTAAGTTCCTTAATTTGGTAAAGATTTTCTCAGAAAAATCATATCGCAAACACCATGTTTAATGTTGAAAATTTTCTTTTGAGACTGCGAAAGAGAAGTTGTTTTCACTGTCACCAATTATGGTTATTCTTTTACTGGAAGTCCTACCTAGTTCAGTGCGACAAGAAAAATAGAGAGTACAAGGGTCAGAAAGGGGAAGAACAAACAGAACTGTGATTTTTGTAGATGACATGATTATATACATAGAAAAATTAAAAAAAAAAACTCCTTATACCTTATAAATAATAAGCTAGGTTGTAAGATTCAAGCTAACTCTGGACACAATTGCAATTTTATATACCAACAACAAACACAAATTCCAAATTTGCATCAGTCTGGATCCAATCAGGAGAGAGAAACCAGTTGTATTAGTTTGTTCTCACACTGCTATAAAGAAATACCTGAGACTGGGTAATTTATACAGAAAAGAGTTTTAATTCTCTCATGGTTCTGCAGGCTGTACAGGAAGCATCGTGCCGGCATCTGCTTGGATTCTGGGGGAGGCCTCAGGAAAGTTACAATCATGGCAGAAGGTGAAGGGGAAGCAGGCTTGTCTTACATGGCCAGAGCAGGCCCAAGCAAGAGAGGAGAGGAGGAAAGGCGCTACACATTTTAAACTGTCAGATCTCTTGAGAAGTCTGTTATAAGAACAGCACGAAAGGGGGATGGCACTAAACCATTCATGCAGGTGCACCCACATGATTCAGTCACCTCCCACCAGCCCCCATCTCCAACATTGGAGATCACAGCCGAACATGAGATTTAGGTGTGGACACGGACTCAAACTGTATCACCAGTAAATTGAAAGAAGCATTTAATGTGAATAATTACTAATTATAACAGGGAATTGAAGTAATGAAGGATTTGGCTAGGCTAGTGAAAAGTGAAGAGAATTCTAAAGAATATGAAAATAGCAGATAAACAGAGCAACTGCTGCCCCTGGGGCTGAGGTAGAGTCCCCAAGGAAGAGTCCCTCTTTCTCTCAGGACCAAGATCCAGACCTTATCTAGAGGGCATGGCTGGTTTCCTGCATGGCTGAGAAGTTGCTGAGATGTCATGCTAGTGGAACTTAATGGAAATCCACCCTCTGATAACTGCCAGAAGTGCTCACTGGGGTGCCACAGAAGAGTTCTTCATGGGGAGGTGATTACTGGAGGTACCCTGCTACAAAACCTCCAGAGTGGGATGCTGGGAGGAGCTGCTGGCTGCTGGGTATGTCCTGCCGTTGTGTTCTGCACTCTCTGGAGGCTGGAGCAGCTGCAGGTGCCTGTGGAGCTGGGTGCTGGAGAAGCCACCTGCGTTGCAGGAACTGGATGCCATAGAATTAACACAATGTAGAACAATCTGGAAGGCTGTATATATCAAGATGCCAAGATGGCATCAGTGGTTTTTTTTTTCTTTCTGTGACAGATAGAATTATGATGCTTCCCCCTGCCACTTTTTTTTGTGTATTCATTCAGCATTTATTTAATAAAAGTTGAGTATTTTCTGTATGCCAGACAATGTGTTTATTACTAGATACTTAAAAGTAGGCAAAATAGACATTGAATTTGTTTGTGCAGAGTTTATAGGCTGGTAGGACAGTCAGTCATTCATCTGAGCTCTTTTATACCAGGCACTGTTCTAGACCCTGGGGAATAAATAGATTAGTTTAAATAGATAGATAGATTAAATAGATTGGTAAGATAGATTGGATGGATGGATAGGTGGATAGATAGATGGATCAAGACAAAATCTTGCCTTTATAGGGAGACGGCTGGCCGGGCACAGTGGCTCATGCCTATAATCCCAGCACTTTGGGAGGCCACAGCTGGTGGATTGCCTGAGCTCAGGAGTTTGAAACCAGCCTGGGCAACACAATGAAACCCCGTCTCTACTAAAATACAAAAAACTAGCCGTTCATAGTGGCGTGAACCTGTAGTTCCAGCTACTCAGGAGGCTGAGGCAGGAGAATTGGCTTGAACCCAGAAGGTGGAGATTGCAGTGAGCTGAGATCATGCCACTGCACTCCAGCCTGGGTGACAGAACAGGAGTTCGTCTCAAAAAAAAAATAAATAAATAAATAAAAAATAAAAATAAAGGGAGACCCAAGACAGCCATTAGCAGATAATTATAAGAATGGGTACATACTTACACAGTGCTATAAAGGGTTAAGAAGGAAAAATACAGGCTGCCATAAGAGAGGAAGATGTAATTTACATGAGAAGCCAGGAAATTCTTCTCTTAGAAAGTGATATTTTTATGATGGAAGTGATGAGGAGGAGTTTAGCTTGGTGAGATGAGTGATAAGCAAAGAGTGATCTAGACTGAGGGGAGGCTTCACAATGGGAAGAGCTCGGCATGTCTGAAGTGAGAAGTGGGAGGTGTCTAGAGGTTAGGGGGTGGTAGAGAGTGGCAGAAGAGGCCACAGCAGGGGTCATGCTGCTCGCAGCTGCAGCAACAGTAGGCTCCCTTGGAAACTGAGATGTCCCCGTGAAGGGCTGCCCATGGTAGAGGTCTGAAATAGGAGATTCATTGACTGGTTTACCATTTACAGCCTCCGTGTGGGGTGCAGAATGGTCAGGGGATTGGAGGCAAGAATGGAAGTTGAGAGACCACTGGGTGCAATTTGCAGGAATCCAGTGAAAGTTAACGGTGGAGGTGGCGCCAAGGCCCCTCAGTGGAGCTGGAGATAACTGGATGGCTTGGAGATGGGGTTTCGAAATAGAATCATTCAGAACTGGTGATGGACTGAGTGTGGGCTACGAGAGAGAGAGAGAGAGAGAGAGAGAGAGAGAGAGAGAGAGAGAGAGAGATAGAGGATGTTGAGAATAACTCCCAGGTTTCTGGCTTAAGTCATCACATGGCATGTGATGCCATTTTCTGTGTACTTTTGCAGTGAATACGAATTATTTGCTCAATTAAAAAAGTACAATAAATTTGGATTTGCAGATGAAGAAGTTTTTGATGAACAAACAAAACCAAACCAGTTGCAGTGAAAGTGAGGAAGTGGAGATAGTTGGTACAGACTGCTGCAGTTCTGCATCTTTAAAGAAGCTAGAAAGCAGAAGGCTGGGTAGGGTTGGGCTGCAGGACAGAGGACATGGGCTTTGTTTACAAAATAGGATAGGAGTGAGTAACTTCCATCCCTCTCCCTGGAGGGAGAGCCAGACCATAGAGGGAAGAGAAGGCATTCATTAACTCAACAAATATTTGAATGTCTGTATGAGAGGCAGTATTCTAAGCTCTTGTAACATATGAAACATAAAAAACATTCCTGTGTTCTGGAGCTTAATATTCTAAAGTGGGAACACTGAAAAGAAAATAATCTGCTAAGTGCATTGTAAAAAGAAAAAAAAATAGAACCTACTAATGGGGAGATCTAGAGATGTTGAGGTGGAGTGGCCAGAAGGATGTAATTTTATGTAGTGGGTGGCACCGATGGGATTTGATGCCACTAGAATGCAAGATATGCCAGGGCAGAGATTTTAGTTTTATTCACTGCTGCATCTCCAGAGTTTAGAATGAGGCCTGGCACATAGTAAATGCTCAATAAATAATTGCTGTGTGAATGAATTAAAGATTCAAGATCCCAGGAATGGGAAGGAATGAGTAGTGGGATACTGAAGAAAGGCCAGTCATGAATGAAGACATATTGTAGGGATGTTAGTACTGATATCCCCAGTTCAAATTACAGTTGTTTTTGCTTTTAAAGGATTTTAACTGTTTAAATGTATTTCAAATTTTTTGAATTAGCTTTGTTTCATGGCATTAGTTTTGTTTACTGTATGTTTGTTTCTTAGATACCTTACTATAATTTACAGAACTACTTATCCTTAGGAACATAGACAACTTAAGAGGCGACTGTTTTCAGTATTATTAAAATAAAATTGAGATTATATATTACTTTGTATATTGAGGTTCTGTTACAACCTGCCTTGTTTTCAGCATTATTCTGAGTTAAAGTGGTGCGTGTGTGTGGTGGTGGTGGGGTGTTGTGATTGTTTTATGCCCATTACAGAAACCAGTTTAGCCGGCATTATACTGGTGTGGTTATATACTAAATAAGTTATATTTCTTGCAGCTACTTTTTTTGACCAATTAATTGGTCTGATCCTATAGTGAGTATTTTCATGGATCTTTGCTAAGTTTAGCCTCATAGCGATCTTGTGTGTCTGAAATCGTATTGACAGTCTATAGCTCCTTCTAATTTAGGCATGCATGAAGAAGATTGTTCTTTATTTGCTGAATTTTATGCTTTTTTTTCCCTTCATTTTCTTTTGAGTCTTATGCCTTTTATATGAGAATTCCAGTGTCATATATAACTTTGCCATAGCCCAATCAAAAGATGTAACTTTTGACTGTTCAGTATAGAGCATTCCTTTGTGTAAAAGAATAATATGGATGTTGTAAGACCATTCAGTTGTAACTGGAAGCTGCCTTATATTGGAAGGACTTTATGCATTAATGAAGAAAGGGAGCATACAAATCATTATTTCCTATTTGCCAAAGATTACTTTTCCCTCCCATAGAAATTATTTTATTATATATATAATATATACTTAAAAAGTAATAAATGGTTTTGGAAAAAATTCAAATAACAGGAGTGTAGAGATTATAAACTGACGTTATTCTAAAATTGTACATCCTACGAGATAACCATTGTGAGCAATTGGATTTATATCCTTTTTTTTGGACTTTACAAATGCCTATGTAAATTGTGTGTGTTGTATGTATATATGTTTGAGTATACATACACACAAGAGGAATTGTATACAGCTTCCCTGTTCTTTCTCTCCATTTACACAATATGTTTTGGACATTTTTTGTGTCAGTGCATATGTGTGTGGGTGTATGTGCATAAAGGCATAGCATGGATGTTCCATAAAAAGTTTTAAGCCAATCCCCTATTGGTTGTCCCCATATTTTGCTCTTATAATAAGTGATGCACTTAACATCTCCAGTTATGTTCTAGGGCAGAAGTGCTTGTCAGAGTGTAAATATTTGCCATATGCCCTTAGAAATGTGGTACCAAGCTAGGCACAGTGGCCAACGCCTATAATTCTGTCACTTTGAAAGGCCTGGGCGGAAGGATCACTTGAGCCCAGGAGTTCAAGACCAGCCTGGGTAACATAGGGAGACCCGGCTTTATAAACAATAAAAGTAGCTGAGCGTGGTTGTGTGTTCTGTGGTCCCAGCTCCTCAGGAAGCTAAGATGGGAGGATCACTTGAGCCCAGGAGGTTGAGGCTGCAGTGAGCCTGGGCAATAGAGGGAGACCCTGTCTCAAAAAAAGAAAATAAATGTTGTATAATACCAATTTGGACTCTCATTAGCCAAAAGTGAAAGCGTCTGTTTCCCTAAACCCTTGCCAATGGTAAGTGTTGTCAGCCTTTTATATCTTTCTCAGCCCAACAGGTGGAAGACTCACACCTCTTTTTAATGTCCATTTCTTTGTATATTCCTGCGGTTTACTATGGTTTGACCATTTATGCTAATTTTTCGGATATTACTTTTTTTTTTGGAGACGGAGTTTTGCTCGTTACCCAGGCTGGAGTGCAATGGTGCGATCTCGGCTCACTGCAACCTCTGCCTCCTGGGTTTAGGCAATTCTTCTGCCTCAGCCTCCTGAGTAGCTGGGATTACAGGCACGTGCCACCATGCTCAGCTAATTTTTTGTATTTTTAGTTGAGACGGGGTTTCACCGTGTTGACCAGGATGGTCTCGATCTCTTGACCTCGTGATCCACCTGCCTCTGCCTCCCAAAGTGCTGGGATTACAGGCTTGAGCCACTGCGCCCAGCCAGGATATTACTTTTTATTATTGTCTTCAGTCGTTTTTCTAGTAGGTTCTTCGTTCTTTTTCTTTCTGATTTCTACATTTTTATTTTAATAAAAGTATGTATAATTTTTCTCCCTTGAGTCATCTATATTTCAGTCTTCGTTTTCTTACTCATTACATCCTCATGCCAGTCCCTTGAGTCATGTTCCCAAACTCTGAATCTTTCTGGCCTTGGTAGCATGTGTACTTAGTCTTTCCCACATCAATAATTAAGTATTCTCTCTAGATTTTCTTTTTTGTTTTGAATTTTTATCCTTAGATGTTTAATATAGTTAAACTTTTAAAAATATGTGAGTAGGGTGAGTTAGAGCTCTAATTTCATTTTTCTCTAACTAGGATGCTTTTGTTGAGTCAATGATCATTTTCTGCTGATTTGAGATATTGTGATTACCATGTGCTAAGTTGCCACAAATACATGGTTTTTTACCTGAACTCTGTGTTCATTGATCTGTATATTCTGTGTCTACAACATTACCACATTGTTTTTTCTTTCCTTATATGATTTAGTTTTTGTCATTCTAACATACTGTAAAGAGAAAAGTATTGTTCCTGTTCTGTTCTTAAAGATCTATCAGGGCCGGTCGCAGTGGCTCACGCCTGATAATCTCAGCACTTTGGGAGGCCAAGGCGGGTGGATCACCTGAAGTCAGGAATTTGAGACCAACCTGGCCAATGTGGTGAAACCCCGTCTGTACTAAAAATACAAAAAAAATTAGTCTGCCTTGCTGGTGCACGCCTGTCCCAGCTACTCGGGAGGCTGAGGTGGGAGAATAGTGTGCACCAGGGCGGCAGAGGTTCCAGTGAGCCTGCATTGCACTGCAGCCTGGGTGGCAGAGTGAGACTCCATCTCAAAAAAATCCAAAACTATCAGAAGTGGAGTATGACTTTTTCTTTTTTTCTTTTTTTTTTTTTGATAGAGAGTCTTGCTCTCTCACCCAGGTTGGAGTGCAGTCAATTTACTGCAACTTCTGCCTCCTGGGTTCAAATGCCTCAGCCTTCCGAGTAGCTGGGATCACAGGCACATGCCACCACGTCCGGCTAATTTTTGTATTGTTAGTCGAGACAGGGTTTCACCTTGTTGTCCAGGCTTTTCTTGAACTCCTGGCCTCAAGTGATCTGCCCGCCTCGGCCTTCCAAAGTTCTGGGATTACAGGCATGAGCCACCGTGCCCGGCTATGGAGTGTGACTTTACAGTAGAGATTTATCTATCTAACTGATCTCTGTTACTTGTTTCAGTAAGATCACGTCATCTTTTTTGTCCTTTGGCAGCAGAAGTTGTAGGTTAACGCAAACTAAAGCAACTTTTCTTGCCACCAAAGATGGAATTGAAGTGATCTCTAACCTTATTTCTTCAGTCATGACTTCTGATATCTTAGAACACATTAAAAATAAGATATTTGTAGGACATACTGGAGAATGAATGAATGTCCTTGAGGTCAGAAACTGCTGGTCAGGGGTTAGAGTGGCTGAGTGTTCCTCACAAGGCACACGTGTAACCCATTTACATTGAACTGCACATCAGTAGGGCAGTGTTTGGGAAGTGCTGCTCTAGGCTAATGTTCTTCAGCTTTAAAATTTTCTCACGGCAGGTCATTGTAGCTTGATATGGATCTAATATTAGGAGAACCAGAGTGCTTTACAAATTTTTTAAATTGTGGTAAAATATACGTATGTAAAATGTGTTGGCTTAACCATTTTTAAATGTACAGTCAGTGGTATTAAGTACATTCACATTGCTGTGCCATCCACCTCCAGAATCTTCTCATCTTATAAAACTGAAACTGTACCCAGTAAACAGTAACTTCCCATTCTCCCTACCTCTTGCCTCAGGCAACCACTCTTCTACTGCTCTCTGTCTGTATGAATTTGACTATTCTAAGTATCTCAAAAAGTGGAGTCATACAGTATTTGTCTTTTTTTTTTTTTTTAAGAGGCTAGAGTGTAGTGACGCAATCTCAGCTCACTGCAACCTCCGTCTCCTGGGTTCGAGTGATTCTCCTGCCTCAGCCTCCTGAGTAGCTGGGATTATAGGCATCCGCCACCACACCCAACTAATTTTTTTTTTTTTTTGAGAAGGAGTTTTGCTCTTGTTGCCCAGGCCGGAGTGCAATGGCACCATCTTGGCTCAACACAACCTCCATCTCTCAGGTTCAAGCGATTTTCCTGCCTCAGCCTCCTGAGTGGCTGGAATTATAGTCATACACCACCACACCTGGCTAATTTTGTATTTTTAGTAGAGATGGGGTTTCTCCATGTTGACCATGGTTGTCCAGGCTGATCGTGAACTTTCGACCTCAAGTGATCTGCCTACCCTGGCCTCCCAGAGTGCTGGGATTACAGGCATGAGCCACTGTGCCTGGCCAACTTTTGTATTTTTAGTAGAGATGGGGTTTTATCATGTTGGCCATGGTTGTCCAGGCTGATCTCCAACTCCTGACCTCAGGTAATCCATCTGCCTTGGCCTCCCAAAGTGCTAGGATTATAGGCGTGAGCCACTGTGCCTGGCCAGCTTTTGGAAAGAACAAAGAGACGTAATCAAATAGTATCATCTTATACATGAAAAAGAGAACTATTTTCTTCGGGAAAAACAGGCATAGAGGTGACAAGAATATATAAATCATAAGAATTACGCTAATTTGTTTCTGAAGGAAATGACAAATTTTCCCCCAGCTTTGTTGAAGTGTAATTGACAAATAAAAGGTGTATATATTCAAAGTCTACAACCTAATTGATGTGTGTATACATTGTGTAATGATTATAACAATTAACCAGCACATCCCTTATAATACAGTTACTGTGTGTGTATGGTGGGAGAGAGGAGTGAAGACACTTAATATCTGCTCTGTTAGCAAATTTCAAATAAACAGTACAGTATTATTAGCTATAGACACCGTGCTGTACATGAGAGCCCCAGAAAATATTCCTCATATAATAGAAAGTTTATACCCTTTGACCACCATTTCTCCATTCCCTCCCCACCCCCTGTGAGTTCAGACCCTTCTCTGTATTTATTCTTACTCTAGGTGACCCCATCTGCTTCCAGAGATTGAATCTGCTGATGGCTCCTAGGTTTGTTTCATGAGCTCAGAGCTCTGTGCTGGGCCCTACTCCAGAGCTGCCTCCCTGCTGTCTCTGCTGAGTGTCTGATGGCTGCTCTGGCCTCATGTCCGAGACGGAGCTTCAGGATTTTCCTCCTGTGTCCCCTCCCATGTCCGCAGCGAAGGGTACTTGAGCCTTGCAGGTGATCAAGTCAAATTCCGGGGGTCAGTTTTAAAGTAAATTTAGGATAGTTTTAGAGTTACAGAAATGTCTGAAGAATATTAAGGAGAGTTCCTGTGCACTCCACACCCAGTTTCCCATGCTAACATTACTGTGGTACATTTTTCACACCAGTGAGCCAGTACTGACACACTGTTTACACCAAACTCTACACTTTATTCAGATTGCCTTAGTTTTCCCTTAAAGTCTTTTTCTTTTTCAGAATCCCATTCAGGAAGCCACATTACATGTGGTTGTCATATCTTCTTAGGCTCCATTAGACTGACAGTTTCTTAGATCTTTCTTGTTTTTGTTGACCTTGACCGACTAGGTATTTTATACAGTGTTCTTCAATTTGGATTTTGCTAATGTTTTTCTCGTGATTAGACTTGGATGATGGGTTTTCGGGAAGGAAGACCACAGAGGTAAAATGCCATTCTCATCACATCATATCAAGGGTACCTGCTCTCAACATTATTTACTACTGATGATATTAACCTTGATCACCTGGCTCAGGTAGTGTTTGTTAGATTTCTTCACTATTAAATTACTGGCATTTTTGACACTTCCTTTTTTTTTTGAGACAATCTTGCTCTATTGTCCAGACTGGAGTGCAATAGGATGATCTCGGCTCACTGCAACCTCCGCCTTCTGAGTTCAAGTGATTCTTCTGCCTCAGTCTCTTGAGTAGCTAGGACTATAGGTGTGTGCCACCACACCCAGCTACTTTTTGTATTTTTAGTAGAGACGAGTTTTCCTTATGTTGGCCAGGATGGTCTAAGTTTCTTGACCTCGTGATCCGCCAGCCTCAGCCTCCCAAAGTGCTGGGATTACAGGCGTGAGCCACTGTACCCAGCCTTTTCTTCTTTTTATCTGATTTGAATCCAAACCAATTCCTGCTGGTTCCCTTTCCCAAATAAATTTGTCTAAGTCACTCTTTGCAGCCACTGCTGCAGTCCAAGCCACAATTCCCTTTGCCCAGACGGCATCGAAAGATCTTCTGACTCATGCCCTGCTTGTGCCCTTGCCTCTTCCTACCCAGTCTCCACCCAGATGCCTATGTGGTCTTTTAAAAGTGCCAGCTGGTCAGTGGTACTCTTGTTCCCAAACCTTTGAGTGGCTTTCTGTTGTACTTGAGATAGCACCCCACCTTCTAGACACAGTCTGCTGGGCCTGCCTGAACTCAGTCCTGTCACCTGTTCTGCCCCTCCTGCCTGGTCCTTTGTTCCAGCCACTGGTTTCTGGCCCGAGTCCCTTCATCACTCTTAGCTCCCTAAGTCATGTTGTTGCCTCTCCTTAGAATGATGGTCTCTCTCCACCCTGTCTTCCTTCAGATCCCACTTACATGCCATTTACATGTTGTTTCTTCAGGGGACACTTCCCATCCCCTTGCAGGGTCCATGGGGCACTCTTGCCGGGTGTTTCTGGAGTATGCCACACTGCATCCCTAATGCTGAGTTACGTGTTCTGTGTAGGAATTATTCCTCAATGCTGGGATGGACAAGGCTGAGGCATGCCTCTGCTCATCACTGTGTGTCCCTGTTACCTATACCAAGCCTGTGCCAGAGGGGATGCTTGATAAATAGTTGTTGACTGGGTGAAATTTTTAAAAAATATTAAAAATTTTAATAGAGATGGGATCTCACTATATGGCCCAGGCTGCTCTCAAACTTCTGGGGCTTAAACAGTCCTCCTGCCT
The DNA here is from genome assembly GCF_049354715.1 of Callithrix jacchus. Classification (NCBI taxonomy): domain Eukaryota; kingdom Metazoa; phylum Chordata; class Mammalia; order Primates; family Cebidae; genus Callithrix; species Callithrix jacchus. The sequence continues at coordinate 44,761,317 of NC_133508.1, forward strand.
TGGCCTCCCAAAGTGCTAGAATTTTAGGTGTGAGCCACCCTGCCTGGCCTGAATGGGTGAATTTTATCTTTTGAATGGAAAGCACTCTTCAGTTTTAGCATACAGCTATGCAAAAAAGTACTTGAATTTATTTTTCTTAGTACACTGATTTAAATCCCACATGTATCCTTTAGAATGTGTCACATAAGGTGCTGTAATGGGTACAGTAGTGGATCTGGAAAGTGTGTTCAGCCTCTGTCACTCCTGAGGACCCGTTCATTCATTGTCTTATTTACCAGACAGTTATCGGGAACCTGGGTCTGCCAGGCCTAGTGCTGAGTGTGGGGATATGAGTGCTTGTAGTGAGCCCGTTGAGGGCCAGGGAGAAACTTACACATCCTTCAGCATTTCAGTTGTGGTTAGGATAGATTTGGGCAGATGTCATTTGAATTCTGGCTCTGCCATTTTTAAGATCCGTACTCTTGAGCTTAACCTCTACCCATTTGCAAAAATGTGGACAACAGTGTCTCCCTTGTAAGTTGTGGAAAGAATCAGATAAGAAAAGGAATGTAAGATGAGCAGCATAATGACAGTAATCACAGAGCCAGTGTTTTTTGCTTTTGAGGTCCCGAGTACTAGCCTAAATAGTTTGCATTAATTATTTTTGTTCATTCTCACAGCAACTCTGTGAGGTAGGGATGTCACTGTTTTCATGTTATAAATGAAGAGAGGAAGATCATAGTTGAAAAATTACTTTGTCCAAGGTCACAGAAGTTGCAAGTGGGAGAGCGAGAACCTGAACCCAGGTTCAAGCACATGGCATGATTTAAAGCCTGGAAAGGACTCCCTACATTCTGTGGAGCCACCCCGTCTTTCAGTGTGGCTTTGTTCTTTAAAATTGTAAAGACTTTTTAGGTATCTGTTGGCACTTAAAAAAATTTAGTAGTCTTTAGAGGGACGATTACCTTAAGCTATTATCAGCTTGAATTTGTTTTTTAATTTACATTTTAGCAGCTTTGACACCTGTGGCTTGGTGCCCATGTTGAGGAGAGTGTGTGTGTGTGTTGGGACTGGAGGGTGAAGTTAGATCTATCTGGGCAGTATGAAAATGAGGATTGTGAACTTCCGATCAGACTCACCTAGAGGATTTACCAAAAATGCAAATTCCTTAACCACTTCTTTAGTACGCTAAATTATACTCTAAATTATAATCTCTTAGGGGTAGGACTTAGAAAACTATTTTTGCAAGTGATGTTATTTAGGTAGTGGATTCTTTTTCATTCTGAAGTTTGAGAATCAGTGAATAGAGGTAATGGGAAATGTCAGTTTCTCTATGATCCAAACTGCCCTTCAGGAAGCCAGTAGAAAGATTAAAGTGAACCCTGGTATGCCTGGCTAGTAAGTTTAAAAACAAGTAATGTGGAAATAAAATCAACAGTGGGTGAATTGGTCTCCCTGTTGTTTTACTTTTTATATCATTTGTGTTTCGGAGGAATTTGATATGATCCTTCTTCCCTAGTGGATAGTGGAGTAGCACGGGAAAGGAGTGGATCTAGGCTGTGACAGAGTTGGCTCAATGTAGCAGACCAGTCAGAAGAAAAAAAATCTAAGCATATTTTGTGGATTAGCATATCAGTTGCAAAAATAGGAGTATATCTAAAGCTGATTTCAAATAGTCTTTCTGTAGAGAAACTATGTCAGACTGTGCCTGGACTTTTGCTTTAGAAAATATGGTAATTTTAGGTTTGTGGCTAACATGAAAATTAGTAATCAACACTAAGGGTTTTAAAGATGTACCATATGTGTGTTTATTATGTATTTCTATATTCATAAACATTGAGGATTCTTTTATTGTCTCATGTAACAAGAAGACTAGCAGCTCAGGGATGTTGGCTCTGCATGGACGGCCACAGCATGGCTGCATGCCTAAAGCACACAGATTGGGCAGTGTCCCTGTCTTGGGCTCCCCACCCACCATTCTTAAGCAGCTTTATTGAAGTATAATTGGCATACTAAGTTGCACGTTTTACAAGTGTACATCTGTGTACACCGCATGACCATTGCCACACTACGATAATGAGAATGTTTATCACTCTCCAAAGTTTCCTGGTGCCTTTTGCAATTCCTTCTGCCCACCTTTCTCCTCCTTTTGTGAAAGTTTGCATGTTATTAGGGGGAAACAGTTACGTTGTTGAGGATAAAGTACTAGGTAGAAAGATATTTAACTTGTAGTTTTCACTTTTGTTTTCTTTTTGAGGAGTATAGTGGAAGTAATATGATGATGTAGGTATAGGTTGCAGGTTTATTTATAGAAAGTTTTGAGAAACAGACAGATGTCTCCGAACAGATCGTCTTGGAAGAGTTTGACAGGAAATATATTTTCAGAAAGGCTGGAATAAAGGTGAAGTTGGTGCCTGCTGGCAGGGTGGGGGAGAGAAAGGAAGGACAGCACCTGCTGGGCGCTTGCAAGTGAGCCACAGACACGAAAGCCAAAGGCTGAGCTTTTCTTTGGTTTTTCAGTAGATGGCATTTTTATCATGCTAGGAAGACTAACATGAATTCTAACATGAAAATCAAGTGCTTTTTTTGTTGAATGGTATGCTGGTGAATTATTTATTTATATGTATACATAAAAAATAATAGATTTTTTCCTATCATTGCAATCACCTTTTTGCTGTGTTCCCCCCAACCCCCCTGAGACAGGTTCTTGCTCTGTTACCCAGGCTGGAATGCAGTGGCACAATCTCAGCTCACTGCCTCCTCCATCTTCTGGGCTCAAGTGTTCCTTCTGCCTCAGCCTCCTAAGTAGCTGGGACTACAGGCGTGTACCACCACACCCAGCTAGTGTTGTTTATTTTTTTGTGGAGATGGGATCTCCCTATAGTGCCCAGGCTGGTCTCAAACTCCTGAACTCAAGCGATCCTCCTGCCTCGGCCTCCCAAAGTGGTGGGATTATAGGCGTGAGCCCCAGTACAGTGCCTAGCTTGGGTGATTCTTTTTAAGTTGAATATGCTTGCTGAGGTTAGTTTCTGCTGCAGAAAGCATTATATAATGTTGGGTTAACAACCATTTTGTAAAGAGTTAGTAGAATTGTATAAGGTTTTACCTGGCAGGTGGAGGTTGCAGTGAGCCAAGATCTTGCCACTGCACCCTAGCCTGGGTGACAGAGTGAGACGCTGTCTTAAAAAAATGTATAGGATTTTATTTTAATGGATCTCTTCTCTTGTCTCCTTTTAGCTTCTATATCTCTGCATTTTCTTGGCTCTTTATTTTTCATTTATTTCCAGTTTTTCCATGTATTTGTTGGAAAGTAATATGCTTGAGGTGAAAATGGCAGCATTTCTGTCATGATTTAGGCTTACTAGAAATGACATTCTTTGCTCTGTGTCTGTTTAGTTGAGAAGTAAACCAATTCCCTGTGCTTAAATACTACTCGATGGGGGAGGGGGAAAGATTTTTAACATAGAATACAAACTGAGTTTGTTGGAAAAGGTATTCCTATAAAATGTTATCCAGGTAGTTAGAGCTTAATATGGGTGAGAATTTCCCTAAAAGAATATTCTTTGCTGTAACATTGATGGCTTGATGGTCTTGTGAAAGTGAAACTTAGTGTGTTTCTTCTTTCAGCCATATAACTCACAGATAGGGTAGTGTAGTTTTCCAGTTTTAGATTAGGGATAGCTTATATCCTATAGTTAATAAGGTTTTGGGAGTCTTTGAGTATTTCTTGTCTAATTCAGTTACTAGTTACAAAGAGACAAGCTGTAATGTAACAAGTCTTCCTGAGGAGGACTAGCTTTCTGTACCCTTTGATGTAAAAATGCCTAGTAGTTCTACCAGTTGGTGATGTGTTTGGGGTTAATGAAAACCCCTCAGTCTCAGTCTGTTCATGCATTGGTGTGTATTAATTCAGTCCATTCATAGTCATGAGCTGACTGTGCCTTATTGAAGAAAGGGAGGCTTCTGGAAGAGAAAGGAAGATGGATAATTTTGGATCCTCAGGCACTGTTGCTGGTGCCTGGGAGTGGGGCAGGGAGACTGGAGGTTCTGAAGAGAGGGCTTTGTATCCAAAGTTAAGACTTAGCCAGCCTTTGATGGGGAGAGAAGCTAGTCAGGTCCAATAACCGCAGGTGAGTTATTGGAGAGTTCAGAGCAGGTGAAATTGACAGGTGTCAAATCTAATTCCTCTTCACAGGGTTATTTCTATGGGAAAATGTGTGTGGCTCATATACTTGCCTCAGCAAACAGACTGGACTCAAAATCAGCTCTTTGTTGTCATCATTTAAGTGGAATTAATTACTCCCTAGGGTTGCATTGCCCCTTGGAAGGCTTCTAGCTTTCTTTTTACTTAATAAATTATATTCCAGGTTCTTTGACTATGAGGGACATAGTAAACTAGTAGCCTTTATCTTCTCCTCCCTAAATAGCAAACTCATGTAGAAAATATTAGCTAAAATCCTTATAGATTTTTTTGGAATCACCTAAAATGTTATCATTATTGGCATAATTTCATTTGGAGCCATTTTGTCAGAACTGCTAGGTATCTAGGTGGGGCGATTGTTTTCATTCCCATATGGGAATTTGGTTGTAACATTCAGGCACTCAAAGAGTTAATTCCTGACTTTGTGGAGATGACATCATGTTCAGGTAGTCTTGTGTCTGAAACTTCGGTGGAGATTAAGCTGATAGATTTGGGCTAACATTTTTATGTGTGTGTGAGTTGGTGAATTTTGAAGATGATTTAGAAGACTTTAGAAAAGCATCTGTGAGTCCTTCATCATCTTGATGTCAAGAAGCGATTGTTATTTAATACATACACGTTTTAGTAATGAAGGGAGTATGTAGAGTTAGTTGATCTGAACAGGATTACTTTTTCTCCTTTTTAATACAAAATATTTTTGGGAAACAAAACTTGCCCAGTGTTACACTGCTGGCTTCTTGTTTTTTGGTTACAAACATGCTGAAATGGTCTAAATAATGATGCTACTAAAACAACATATGCATTGTTTTGATGGTGTATTGATTCTTTCTATAGCGTTCAGAATTGCTTGCATGCCTCCCAGCAACAAACACATACGTAACAGACTTTATGTGAGATGAACATTCCAGAGAAATGAAATGCTAGTTTACTTTTCAGTAGCTATGAAACTTTAAAAAAAAAAAAAATTGTGTATTTTGAAACATGGCCTTAGGGCACTAACACACTCGAACCTAGTGCATGAGCTCTGCAAGTTATTTTAATAAAACCTAATCACAGGAACAAACATCTGGCATTTATAGAGTTTGTTTATTTATTGATTGCCATAAGCCTCTAGAAAGACTATCCTGTTTCTTTTAATAAAATCATTTTGGAAGTTGTCTGTATATTAATATCTAAGTGTTTTTGGAATTTAACTTTAACAAGGTTAACTCAGATGTTAAATATTGTGGGCTACAACAGAAGTAGGAGAATGAAGAAGAAATGGCAAGTGGGGACTCTTGTAAAAAGAGTGGTAACTAAGTTCTTTTTCCTGGTTATACTCCTCCCATGGACTATCCTGTATGGCAGGCCATTATTTACAGTGCTTCGTAGGATCCGCTGTCTAGTAAGCACTAAGGAATTTGGATCCCTAAACCAGGGAGCATATAGCCTGCTAAAGCTTAATTTTCGGAGAGGAGACACTAAAGATGATTGTGTTATGATACTGTTCATTTTATATACTAGTGAAATGAAGACTGAAATTATTTACTAGAACCGTTAATTATCATGCTGATAATTATCATTACTGCAAAGTTTGTCATGATTTGGGTGGTAGCTTCATGTTTCAAAACAAAGCTATAGCTGTATCCTTTTAAAAAAACATAAACTACGTTAGTTTGTTAATGGGGAAGTGAGTAAATAATAACATGTATTGAAGAAATGAAGCCTGTCAGATACAGGGAAACATAAAAACCCTTGTAGATATTCCTCATGTCAAACCTCTGTTAATTCTGTGTAATTCCAGTAGAACTAGCAAGTTATTTTGCTTAGAATGTCTTTTTTTCCCCGGTGAAGTGAAAGTTGAATGTGAGAACAGATCTTAATAGATATAGTTACACAGTTTATTTTATCATGTATCACTTTATTACTGTCTTCTAGAACATTGTTATACTAAATGTTCCAATAATGGAAATTTTATGCAGCTACTTCAAATGAAACAAATTTGCAAAAACTCAATTTTAGAACTCATTCCTTGAGGAGAGGAAAAAACTCACCATGCTGTGACCAAATTAGATTTCTGATATGTTGGCAACTTATCAAACACTGTCATTTCCAGAAAACAGGTCGTGGGGTCAAATAGAAATATCAACACTTTTGGTCACTTTCAGTTGAAGATATTTTGTGTTTTAATGATTGAATGATTAAATTAAAAAAAATGTTGGTAACAGGTAATTAAAGTGTGGTTTTGTACGTAAATAAGAATGGCTCTACACAGCATCAGGAATGATTGGGTTCAATTACAGTGGAATCTTCAAGAGCTTGATTTTAAATTCTCAGAGATATTAGTTTTACTTACTGGAGCTCCTTTGTTTTGCAGAGATCATGATGCAGCCGTCCTTTTGGATTTCTTTTTAATAATGTGTGACCCTTCACCTTTGATCCCCTGACCTGCATTACCTTGGTAACCATTTCATTTTTTAATTTAATTTCATTTTTTAATTTTGGTGTACAAGCTGTAACATTTCATCTCTCAAAGTGTAACACGCTGATTTCCTCAAATAGAGATACCCCTTTGAGTGATAAATTTGCAAAATGCTGTCTTCATTTTCCGTATTAAAATTCATTTCAGTTTTAAAATAAAGTGTAATCTGTGTTTTCATCCTTTTAAAATTTAAGTTTAATGAGTGCCTTTCCCCATACAGTATATTTCCTTTTTTATTCATGTTTTGCAGAAGCTGAATTAACTTGATATTTACATATAATTTACACACACCCAGGACACTCATACCTCTATTCTACCCCCAAACCACCCAAACCACTGCCCCTCACCTTCTCACACATACACCCTCCCCATCACCATCACCACGTACCTCTTCTTCTGCAGAGTAATTTGTCTTTCTTTCAGAAATAGTAGCAACTTGAATTTATTAGACTTAGCTGCCACAGTCTACATCCTCAGATTGTATTTTGTATTCTGAAGTGTTTTGGGGAGAAAAAGCTTAGACTTTTATATTAAATTTCATTTAAGGACTAGAAAAATACAAAGTTGTCTCATTACCCAAATTCACCTTTCCCCACTCCTTTAATGATTATTTAATTTGAGGCATAAGTTAAGAACGAGCAGCAATTTTAACATGACCAAAAAATATACTTTTGTCTCTGCCAAAACCTGGTTGGTCAGTCAGCCCTGATGGTCTCAATACCAGACTGATTTCTGCCATATGCAGTTTCATAACTGTTTTTCAAACAATGCATTTTTATTGTATTCATCTTTTCAGAAAATTCTTAATCTAAAGCAAAACAAACCAGAATCAAAAGACAAAAATTAAACTTGAGTCAATTCTTTGAACTGGCAAGATACTCTTAAGAAATCATGTCCTTAAAAAAAAAAATCATGTGAATTCTCTCAGCATGGCCCACTGAAGCACAGATTACTTTTTAAGTGTCTCATTATTTTATTCTCTAACATTTAATGCTGATGTTTTAATTGCACACAGCTGAAGCTGCTAAATGAGCACTGAAATGGATTTAAGTCCTCTCTGAGCTTTGTTGATACCTATAAAAGTTTATATCATTCATTAGAACCACAAATTAAAATTAGTCGTGGTTAGCTGTTCACTGGCGATTGGAACTCTCACAAACACTTTTGTTCAAGGCTCACAAGCTTGTTTTTGCTTAGTATACTTGTATACCTGAAAAGCTGCCTTTGCCCTGTTGGGTATTTATTCTTTTCACAGAATTGCAAAATATCAGAGCTGAGAAATACAAATAGGTAAAACAGCCTGTGATTATAAAGCCCTTGTGATTTATAGTGTCCCAGTAGTCAGGAGCAACTTTCTTGCTGAACCTTGAATTTTAAGGTGATTTTTTTTTTTCAGTAATGCCTTTCACAGTTGTGCTGACATGTTTTCCAGATCCCCACAGACTTTTTTGCCTTAGGTATGTCCTTTATTTGTTCCTTTGATGCCTTCTAGCACTAGAGGAATGGCATCTGGCTCAGTGGATGGTACATGGAAGCCCAGGGCTGCAGGAGGCCATGACTGCTTGCTGCCTCCATTCCTCGTGCTCAAGCAGCCTGGAACCAGGAGAGCCCCAGCTCCCTGTTGATGGAATCAGCTTTCCTGGGGCTCCCATCTGCCTTTGAGGTAGACAGTACTTAATTTGTAAGTCCAGTAGGAGCTAAAGGGACATTAACAGGTGAAGACGAGAAAAGTTTTCATTTTCTTAATTTTATTTTGCTGTTAGATCAGTTAGATTTTCTTTTAAGTTTTCTGCTTCATACATTTTAAGATAACCTCATTTTTCTAAGAGAGCTAGTACATGGACACATTTATGGCTTATTTTCGATGAGCACTGTTTATTTGGTTAGTATTTAGGACATTCAGTAGGTTGTAAGCCAATGGATGTTTTTATAAACGTGATTCGTTGAGAAAAGTCTTCATCTGAGAGTCAGATAACCTGCTTCGGACTAGCAAAGTCTCTGGATATGTTATTGCTATCCGTTGAGGTAATCACACAAAACTGAAATACTCCAACAGACTTTCATTTTGGTGTAAAACCAGTGAAATTAGCTGTTTGACTTAAAATTTAGGAGTTGTAAGACATTTCATTGATGCTGCTTCTGTTTTATCCTCTGTGAAATGTAGATACTGTGTGTCTCCCACTTGCTTTTTAGGGTTATTGGGAGGATAAATGAAACTATGACAGACACACTGGGAACTCAGAAGAAAGGTGCTTTTGAAATTGAACCTCATCCTATGGCTCTGCTGTTGGCAGGCATAAGCGTCATGCTGAGGCAGTGGTAGTGAACTCGGTGGTAAAAGGCCAGGACCATGGGCTCTGGAGCCAGCCTGACTGCCTTGGTTCGAATCCCACCTTGACCTCTTGGAAGTGGTCTGACCCAACCTCTCTGCCTGAGTAACCCAAATCACCCAACCTCTCTGTGTCTGAGTTTCCCCTCTTTAAACTGGGGATGATAATAATAGTACCCACCAAAGAATCCTAGTGAGTTTTAGCTGAGCACATGTACACAAAGTGCTTAGAGCAGTGCCTGCTGTGTAGTGTGGCTGATCCTCACATGGGGAAAACCTGAGCAGGGACTTACACCTTACAGAAAATTAGGCTTGAAACAATTCTCCCTGTAGTTTTCTAACATTGACTTAGAGACCCTTGTATGTTTAGAGAGAGGAACTGAATAGTTTTTGGTAATTAAGCACCTCTAAAACAGATGGAAGTTCGGATTCATAAAGTTAAATCTGGGTTTTTAATCTTTTAGGAAGAAAAGTTTAGATCACAAAGAGCTCCTTAACCCTTTGTTGATAGTTTCTTTTCACTGTTTTTGGCTGTGGAGGGACAAGGAAGGAAACCTGAGGGACAGACCCACCTTTTACCTAGTTAGCCTTTCTCATTCCTATTATTCTTGGTAAGTTGTCTAGGTAGCTTTGAAGGAGTCAGAAGTGTTGAACCGTTTCGGGGTTTTTCCCAGCTGCGTGAGGCTTTAGTGTCCTCTTGAGTGAGGTGGAAGGGACGTCACTGTCTTTCCTGAGTGTGTAAGAATGCCTGTTACATATTCATCTTGGGGCTTTCAGTACATTTTTTTTGTTTTGTTTTTTTGAGATGGAGTCTCGCTCTGTTGCCAGGCTGGAGTGCAGTGGCGCAATCTCAGCTCACTGCAACCTCCGCCTCCTGGGTTCAAGTGATTCTCCTGCGTCAGCCTCCCTAATAGCTGGGACTACAAGCATGCGTCACCATGCCCAGCTAATTTTTGTATTTTTTAGTGGAGACAGGGTTTCACCATGTTGGCCAGGATGGTCTTGGTCTCTTGACCTCATGATCCGCCCACCTTGGCCTCCCAAAGTGCTGGGATTATAGGTGTGAGCTACTGCGCCCGGCCTCAATACATTTTAATTATCCACATTTATCTACAATGTGGGTGGTATGTTCATCCCATTTTGCACATGAGAATGCTGATGCCCAGGTAGGTTAAATAAATTCACCCAGGCTCACACCCTCAGTAAACTGCCAAACTGGCACTTAAATCCAAGTGCCACTCATGTCATAGCACTGCTGCCTTGCATTGATCTGCAAACTTGGCTGAGCCACTCCCAAGAAATGGTTTTGCCCTTTTGGTTGCAGGAACCTCAGTTATGTGCATTATCATCCCTCAGCCATCACACCTTTTAACATAACAGCACCCGTAACTTCTGAAGGCCCCTGGCTGGCTTCAACAACTGTCCTTCTCCCTGCTCCCTGTGGAAGGCTCTGTCATATATGTGGCACTTTTATGGACTCTTAAACCAGTGGTCTCCTCAGTCCTGGCTGCACATCCAGAATCCTCTGTACAACTTTTAAAATAATCCATTAAAAAACAAAACAAAGCACTTGCTCCACCCCGAGACTTGTTGTTCTAGGGAGATCAATAGTGTCAGAAATACAGAAGTTTATTTTGTAAAGAAGAAAACAAATAGGTTCTTAAATTGTGTGCATATGTATCTGTGCTTCTGGAGTGTGGGCAGTGCTGTTAATTCTGCAGTTGATTCCAGTGTAAGGTAAAATGTGTTTTATGGGCCAGTTTAGTTCAGCCATCATTTGTTAGCCCTGTAGAAGTAGGAAAAGTTCCTGACATCTACCCTGCAAAATACCTTCTTCCATGAGTGAGCACTTGACCACCACAGAAACCAGGTTTGAACTTAGAGTGAAATGAAGGAGAGGGCTCTGTTTGCTTTCTTGTTCTTTCATTTTTCTTCTCCGCTCTTTTATGGGTTTATCGTTCCCTTCTTTTCTTCTACTCCATAGTTCCGTCTTCCCTGTTTTCTTTTTTTTCCACCATCTACCTTTTTTTTTTTTTTGAGACCAAGTCTCGCTCTCCACAGGCTGTAGTGCAGTGGAGCGATCTCGGTTCACTGTTACTCTGCCTCCTGGGTTCAAGCAATTCTCCTGCCTCAGCCTCCTGAGTAGCTGGGATTACAGGCATGTACCGCCACACCAAGCTAAGTTTTGTATTTTTATAGAGACAGGGTTTCACCATATCAGCCAGGCTGGTCTTGAACTCTTGACCTTGTGATCTGCCTGCCTCGGGCTTTCAAAGTGCTGGGAATTCAGGTGTGAGCCACCGTGCCCAGTCTCATCTATCGTATATTTACAGTGTATCTGTCATCATACTGTGAAGTACTTGAAACCCTTCAGGTGCCTCCATATAGTTGATGTTCAAATGAACATTTATTTATTAATGTTTTTTCTTTTTTTGAGATCACCCTTGTCAACCAAGCTGGAGTGCAATGGCACGATTGTGGCTCACTGCAAACCTCCGCCTCCTGGGTTCTAGCGATTTGCTTGCCTCAGCTTCCTGAGTAGCTGGGATTACAGGCGCTTGCCACCGTGCCTGGCTAATTTTTGTATTTTTAATAGAGACAGGGTTTCACTATGTGGGCCAGGCTGGTCAAACTCCTAACCTCAGGTGATCCACCCGCCTTGGCCTCCCAAAGTGCTGGGATTACAGCGGTGAGCCACTGTGCCTGGCCAAATGAACGTTTCTTAATTTGTCTTAGTATCTGTCTTTCAAAGAAGTAGGCACTGCCCCTCATTAGCTTGAATATTGTTAGATTTTGTTTGTGATTGGCCTAACTTAAGTGGTTTATCTTGAAGAGCTTAGGTAATTTAGCCTCATAGATTTAGATAGGTTGAGAAACGGCAGGCTTCAATCACTGAATAGTACAGAATATTGGGCATTAAGATGGATTTGGACCATTCAAGAGGTCGCTTGTATTAGGCTTTTAGCATATCTGCAGCACAGTTTTTAGAGCTAGAAGGTCTAAGATCATCTGGGTTGGTCCCTTCATTTTTTTTGGTGGTGAGGAACCCACTCCTGAGAGAGAAAGGTGCATCTTCAGTGCCTGCCTCCAGGCCAATCTCACCTCCCCTTCTCCTCCGTGTCCTTAACTGAGTGAGAGTTGGGATGGAGGAAGCAGAGCCAATGTGACAACATAGCTGCTGCGTTGACTGCCTGCCTCTAGATATATTGGAGAAACAGTCAAGTAATCCTCCTCCTGCTGTCCCCGCTCGTGGAAACAAATGATAGAAGGTTAGGGCAATTTTGAGGGTAAGCAGGGACTTCCTCAGTATGAAAGTCAGGAAGCTTTGGGTGTGCCCTAGACCCTGTCCTGTTAGCCTTGGCACCACCAAGTGGGTCCATCCTGATGGTGTTTAATCCTGCTTGAGACTTTTGAGGAGCCTAAGAAACACATGGTGAAGGTGTGAAAAGATATTTTTGTCATTCGTTAATGAAGACTTGCCCTAGGTAGACAGGGAATGAATGAAGGAGAAATCGGCAGCAGCATTCCTGCAGTCAGGGAATAACAGGAAACATCTCCTGCTTGTTCTCATATGTGGTTGTTGTTTCCCTGGGAAACTGTGGCTGTGGTTACTGTTGCGCTGTGTGACGCACCTCAGAATCCTAGGATTAGACTAGATTTTTCTCTTTGCAAACACATCTTCAGGTGAGGTTGGAAATACTCCGTATGACAGACTGTTGCGTATACTAGCCACAGAACTTCGATTATTCGAAGTCTGGGACTATTCACATGTTTGGGAATCCAGCTGCTTTTCTCTCTGCTGTGTGAATCCTTTTGAGGATTCACTTTATACCTCTAAGCTTTTTATATTTCCAAAGGAGAAACAGGAATGACTTTTGTCACTCTTTTGTAATGGTAGGAAAAGGACTGGTAGGGGAAACTCTTGGCCAAGGTTTAACCTGAGATCTACTTTGCCTGCTCTAGTTCACCTTGGAGCACCTGATCATGGGGCCTTGCACATAGTAGACACTCAGCAAACATTAACTCTCTTTTCATTTCTCATTAGCACAGGTAATTAGGAATAGGAGCTGATAGACTGCACGTATCTGTGCAGAGATATATCTGTAATTAAAGTTTTAATTAAAGAAACACCAGACCAGGCAGATGGTTCTTATCCCCACATCCTGTAAACCAAACAGCCGAGGCTTTTTGATTTTGCAAACATGGAAAGCTGAGAGTAGCAACTCTGGTGGTACACCAAGGGGAAGAGGTTGTCTTATAAACTAACCATAATCTAATTTTGGTAGCACTCTACATGATGCCAGATCCAAGGATAATAATTGCAGTTTGAAATGAAAGACAATACATCAAAGTTTTGTCCCAACCAAAGCTTTTAAGCCTCAAGTCAAGGGCATTACCACAGCCCAGCTGGTAGATCACAAGACGTGTGGTTTTGTGCTAGATCACAAAAGCTGACAAGGTGTTCATCATCAGATACAGTATTTAGAGTGCTATCTTCCTGATTTTTCAGGCATTGCTACCATATAGCTGTGTAGAATTGAGAAGGGACTTGTACCTGTCTACCATATGCAGATCCACTATGTCACAGTGACCTTAATGGTCAGTCGAGTGCAGAATTAAAAACAAAAAACAAAAGCACCCACAAAGAGTGACAGAAGAAGACTTATCTCATATCACTTCTTAAGGAACCGGTCCCTGCAGGAACCAGTCGTTTTCAGCAGGAAGTTGGAGCAGTATAGGGACATGGGCAGACAGTAAAGTCCATGGCAGTTCACCTTGACCTCTTGGGCTTCACCCATTCCATAGCCCCAGTGTCTTACCCTTCCTCATAACCTTTAACTTTGTCACACATGTCATTTTCAGGCATTCAGTGCAGATGGGCAGCTGTACAACAGAGTTACATACTAGTTGTTACAAGTATGTTTTTACTACTTACATCCCACGAATTCATTTTCTATTTGGTAGGACCAGTACTGAAGATTTCATTTCTTATATTACAGGGAAGAGTTTTAGTTTAGAGGCTAAGAAAGTCATTTCTGCTTTGCTGAACAGTGAAGTACCTTACTATCCCTGCACTTCTTTTAAAGGAAGTAGAGTTTCTTCTTGAAAAAGAGCCCATGTTATGCTGGGCTATATATATAAGCATCTTCACATTAAAGACGAATGTTATCAAATGTAGAACCCAAAGTATTTTATCTTAATACCATCTATAAATCAAAACTCAGTCATCCCTGGAGAAATGTGTGTGAGTGTCAGGAGACATACCAAACCCACAGGACCCTGTGAGGTACTGTGAGCGAAGCTGGTGTCTTGCTGGTAGACGGAAGTGTGTCCATCAGTTTCTGGCTTGGGGAAGACTTCAGTTATTTGGTGAGATGTCCTTTGGTTTTAGAAGTCAATTAAATGTAAGCTGCTCTGAATAAACAGCCATTTGTGGTTGTGTTTAGAAAATACTGTAAGATTAGAATTGTGCTACCAGGTATCAGGTTGGCATTTTACATGTGGAATTTGAACGTGACTATGAAATCTGTTTCTTCTTGAATTTGGTTCAAGACCTGAACATGTAACCTTTGAGTATACAACACAGGTTTAGATTATAAAGGCTTCTTTTTTTTTATTTTTTATTTTTGGAGACGAAAATATCACCCAGATCAGTAACGTAACCACTGGAGTGCAGTGGGCCAATCATAGCTTGCTGCTACCCTGAACTCCTAGGCTCAAGAAAGCCTCTCAGCCTCCTGAGTAGCTGGGACTACTTGTGCTTCTGCACCTGTCTAATTTTTTCTTTTTAGTTTTTTTTTTTTTTTTTTTTTTTTTGAGATGGAGTCTTGCTCTTGTTACCCAGGCTGGAGTGCAGTGGCACTATCTCGGCTCACCACAACCTCCACCTCCTGGGTTCAAGCAATTCTGTTATCTCAGTCTCCTGAGTAGCTGGGACTACAGGCACGCACCACCATGCCCAGCTAATTTTTGTATTTTTAGTAGAGACGGGGTTTCACCATGTTGACCAGGATGGTCTCGATCTCTTGACCTCATGATCCACCCGCCTTAGCCTCCCAAAGTGCTGGTATTACAGGCGTGAGCCACCACGCCCGGCCCATTTCTTTTTAGTTTTGTAGAGATGGGGTCTCTCTTGCCCAGGCTGGCCTCAAACTCCTGGGCTTAAGTGTTCCTCCTGCCTTGGCCTCCCAAAGTGATGAGATTACAGGTATCAGCCACTGCTCCCCGCCCTGTAGGAGGTTTCTTATTAAGTGAAACCACTGTTACTCAGAACGGCATTATGTCTCGCTTCAGGGTGGGAAATAGAGAAGCACCCAAACACACCTGGAATAGTAGGCTTTTTATTTCTCTTTCTGTAGTAGGTTTAGTTATTTATTTATTTATTTTAATAGAGACAGGGTTTCATTCTGTTGTCCAGGCTGGGGTTCAGTGGCATGATGATTGCTCACTGTAACCTCACATGCCTAGGCTCACCTCTGGAGTAGGTGGGATCAGAGGTGTATACCACCACACCCTGCTGACTTTTTTTGTTTTTTGTACAGACAGGGTCTCGCTATGTTGTCCACATTGGTCTCAAGCTCTTGGCTTCAAATGATACTCCTGTCTTAGCCTCTGAAGGTATGGGGTTATAGGAGTGAGCTACCATGCCCAGCCTCTAATAGATTTTTTTTTTTGAGACGGAGTTTTGCTCTTGTTACCCAGGCTGGAGTGCCATGGCGCAATCTCGGCTCACCACAACCTCCGCCTCCTGGGTTCAGGCAATTCTCCTGCCTCAGCCTCCTATAGATTTTTTTTTTTTAAGGCAGGGTTTCACTCTGTTGGTCAGGCTGGAGGGCAGTGATGTGGTCTTGGCTCATGTCAGCCTCTACCTACCGGGCTCAAGCAGTCCTCCCACCTCAGCCTCCTGAGTAGCTGGGAACAGAGAGGCACGCTACCACACTCAGCTAATTTTTTGTATGTTTGTAGAGAGGGAGTTTTATTGTGTTTCCCGCTGGTCTCAAACTCTGGAGCTCAGGTGATCTGCCTACCTCAGTCTCCCAGAATGCTGGGATTATAGGCATGAGCCACTGTGTCTGCCCTCTAATAGTTTTTAAGGAAGCTTTTGCTGTATCTGATATCTGTATGATCATGGGAGGGGGTGCAGTGTTCTGCCCACCCTAAAGTGACTTAAATTCAAATATTTATTTGTTTGTTCAAGAAATACTTACTGAATACCTAGTACTAGGCACTGTCCTAGCTATGTAGAATGAAGAAATGAACAAAACCATGTCATTCCCCTTGAAGAGCTTATTTTCTGGTTGAGGGAGAGGGAGTAATAAACAATAAAAATGAAAATAATTGAGAGCTTATATATGCCTGTTGTATTTCTTCACTCAGTCTTCAGAACACTGAGGAAGGAGGTGCTGTCATTATCCCCATTTCGTAGAGAAGGAAACTGAGATACAGAGAAGTTGAATTAACTTGCTCAGCGTCACACAGCTAGTAAGTGGTGCTGTTGCATTCCCGTCTAGGTCACTGGACTCCATATTTCATGCCCTTAATCACAGTGGTATTTTGCTTCTCTTTTAAAAACTGCCCGATCTGTTTATTTCTAAAGAAAGGGAGAGATGTCAGTGATAGTGTGGTGAACAGTGTGGCAAGGTACACAATGAGAGTGTTCTTGGATGTCTGTATGTGCGTGCTATTCTAGCATAACTGAGCGGGTATCTCTGGTGAGGTGATTTGAAGGAAACAACACTGTGACCACTTAAAGGAAGCAACACTGTGACCGCATGATATCTAGAGTGAGCGTATTCCAAGCAGAGGGAACTGCAAAAGCAAAGACCCTGGGATAGATAGAGATAGATTTGGCAATGGCGAAAGAGAAGCAGGAGGATGATGAAGAGGCTGGTGTTGCTGCGCAGAGCATGGGGAGGTGCACGGGAGGTGAGGCAGTCGGGAAGCAGTATCCTGTGCGGCCTTGCAGGGCATGGCACAGTCTTCTGGTTTTGCCAAATGAGAGGGAAAGCCACCCGAGGATTTTTGAGCTGGAAAAAGACATGACAGAAAGGATCACTCTGAATGTAGTGCAGAGAATTGTCCAGGGCAGGGTCAGCAGACCACAGCCTGTGGCCAGATCTAAACCACTACCTGTTTCTGTACAGCTAGCCAGCTGAGAATGCTTGGTACATTTTAAAATGTTGAAACAAATTCGTATTTTGTTTCACATGAAAACTATATGAAATTCAAATTTCAGTGTCCACTTCAGTTTCAGTTCTGTTGAAACAGAGCCGCACTTGTGTGTGTATTATCTGAGGCTGCTTTTGAGCTGTAACAGCCAAGCTAAGTAGTTGTAATGGAGAGCACGTGGCCTGTAGAGGCTGAAAGATCTGCTGTCTGGCCCTTTACAGAAAAGAGTTGTTGATCCCTGGTTTGGGAGATAGGGATAAAAGTAGAGACCAGTGAGGAGATTGTTGCAAGAATTGATGATGGCTTGGACCAGGGCAGGAAGAAGTGGTCATGTGTGGGATATGTGTGAAAGGAAGTAGTAGATTGGACTCCTATAGGGAGAGTCAGGGATGATGACCGTGTTTTTGCACTGAGTAACTGGAAGAATGCTGTTCCCTTTTACTGAGATCACGAAGAATGGGAACAGCAGGCTGGGTAGGAGGGGTGAAGAGAATACAGGTTGTGTTTTGCACGTGTTGACTGTAAGATGCCAGGTGGAGATGCTGAATAGGCAGTTGCATGTTTGAGTCTGTAGCTTCAAGGAGAGGCCGAGGCTGGAGCTAGACTTTGAGTGTTTTCAACATATAGGGGGTTATGTGAGACTGGATAAAGTTTTTTAGGAAGTATGTACAATAGAGAAGTCTAGACATGGAGCCCTGGGACACCCAGTGTTAAGGAGAAGCAGGTAGAGAGGAAGCAAAGGAGAATGAGAAGCAACCAGAGAAGGAAGACAGGAAATGGGTGTCCTGGAAGTACATGCTTCTTTCTTTTGTTTTTTGTTTTTTGAGACAGAGTCCCGCTCTGTTGCCCAGGCTGGAATGCAGTGGCGCAATCTCAGCTCCCTGCAACCTCTGTCTCTGGGTTCAAGTGATTCTCCTGCTTCGGCTTCCCAAGTAGCTGGGACTACAGGCATGTACTACCATGCCTGGCTAATTTTTGTATGTTTAGTAGATGCGAGGTTTCACTGTGTTGGCCAGGCTTGTCTCAAACTCCTGACCCCGTGATCCACCTGCCTTGGCCTCCCAAAGTGCTGGGATTATAGGCATGAGCCACTGTGCTCGCCCCTCCCCCCACTTTTTTGAGACAGAGTGTCCCTCTGTCACCCAGGCTGGAATACAGTGGTACGATCTCAGCTCACTGCCACCTCCACTTTGTGGGTTCTCTTGCCTCAGCTTCCTGAGCTGGGATTACAGGCATCATGCCCGGCTAGTTTTTGTAATTTTAGTAGAGACGGGGTTTCGCCAGGTTGGCCAGGCTGGTCTCAAACTCCTGACCTCAAGCTATCCACATGCCTTGGCCTCCCAAAATGCTGGGATTACAGGTGTGAGCCACTGTGCCCGGCCAAGGAAGCGCATGTTTCAAAGAAGAGTGATCATCTGTGTGTCAGATGCTGCTAAAGCTGGAGCAAGATACAGACCGGGGTTTCACTGTGGACTTGGCAGCAGGAGATCGCTGGTGGCTTTGATAAGAGCTGTATGAGTGAAATGGTGAGGATAAAAACCCAGTTCCAGCTGGTTCAAGGAAAAACAACTGGATAGGGAGCTGAGCTGAGGCTCTGAAGGAATTCTGCTTTCTGCAGCGTAGTGTGTAGGCCAGGAGAGGCTGGGAGTTGGATTTAATCCGGGATTAGGATTTTGCCAGGTGAGTACAGTAGAGAGAAGAGGCATCAGGGAGTTGAGCATTGCGCAGAAGAGTTGATGTGAGGATTGAGGATAGACCGTGTAGTGTAAGCCAGGCAAGGAGCTGAGGGTCAGTAAGAGGTTACGGGGTCAGTGGGTTGAGGGAGTAGGGTCAAGGAGTTGTTGGAGTTGGGATAGCTGAAGAGTAGGATACTTGAAATTGGTATCATGGAGGGGTCAGTTTTGGTTACATCAAGGTCAAGGGTTCTGCTGTACAGTAGTAGTGTCAGTGTGTCCTGTAATTTTTAATGTTCTAGTAGCCATATTTTTAATAAGTAAAAGGAAACATACTTTAGTAATATATTTTATCTTACCCAACATCTCTACATTATGTGGACATGTAATTGATATAAAAATTGAGATGTTACATTTTTGGCGTGAAGTTTTTGAAATTGATGTATATCTTATATTTCCATTATTTTCTAATTTGGAGTAGACACATTTCAGGTGCACAGTGGCTGCCATACTGGACAGCTCATGGGATGGCCATGGAATATAGTCCAGAATTATCACAGGGGAAGCAGGTAAAGGAACAAGGAGGCCATGATTTATGAAGGATTGGCCATGTAGATCTAAAACCACTTCTGACTCCTGAGGGGAGCAGAGTTGAAGAGGAAGGAGGGGACACCATGGCGGTTGGTAGAGGTCAGGTGCTTCAATGGCCACTGCTTAGACCTTCGACCTGCCAAGTGGGCATTTTTTTCTACTCTTTTATTTTTTCGATGCAGGGTCTCACATTGTTGCCCAGGGTGGATTGCAGTGGTGTGAACATAGTTTACTGCAGTCTTGAACTCTTGGACTCAAGTGATCCTCCCATCTCAGACCCCTGAGTAGCTAGGAGTACCAATGTGCCATCATACCCAGCTAATTTTTAATTTTTTTCTAGGGGTGGGGTCTTGCTCTGTTTCCCAGGCTGATGTCAAACTCCTGTGTACAAGTGATCCTCCCACCTTGGCCTCCCAAAGCACTGGGATTACAGGTGTGAGCCACCATGCCCGGCTCCAGGAAGCATCTCTTGGTGGTGAGCTTGTCTCACTTCTCAAGCATCTGTGCATCTGTGAGATTCTGAGGGATTCACGATTGCCTCATTTTCAGTACAGGTGGTACCTTCTGGAATCATGGCGTTTGAGGACAAGATTTCTGAGTCATAGTAAAATATTGGAATACAAACTTCAGATTTTGACAGGATCTTCCCCAAATGGCACCTTTTCCAGTAGGACTTACATTGAGTCACTAATGAAAATGTTAACCCATTGTGAACAACTTATTACCAGCCATTTTTTTTTTAAGCCAGGAGAAAAATATCCTTTAGTTTCTTACCTTTATTTTGGCATGTGTTTGCCTGTCTTGATTTAGGCATAATTCTTAAATTCCTCAAATTCTGTTAGTTTTACTTAACAATCCTAAATGTGTTAGAATGAGCCATGAGCTGATGTTCAGTGGCTTCGAGGCAGTCTCATGTGATGCAGGGTAGCGACATACAAAATCTGCCCACATTCATCCAAACCCTTCAAAAGGGCAGGCATGAGCAGCCATTTACCATGCAGAGAATTTAGCTTGTTCTACACACACACACACACACACACACACACACACACACACACACACACTTTGGCTTTGATCCACACAATGTGTCTTTAAAGATTAATAAAAATTGATAATATCAGATATTTTTCAGCCATATAGGCCAGGAAAGTAAACTATTTTGACAGAGTAAACAGGAGAATCTCAGCAGCACACATGCTGTTACTAGTATTGTTCTTAATCATGTGAGCTGCTCATGAACGCCTCCCAGGAAGAGGTTAATGGATGCCCTGATTCTGTATCTTTATCAGGTGTAAGCTTACTTCAGGTTCCCTTTGGTTTGTTGCCTGCAGTGTCATGATTAACCAAAGAATTCTTCTCAAAAATTACTTAAGAACCCCACTGTTAGGAAGGGAGCCCATTTTGAGGCAAGTATTTGTGAACCGTGTGTTCTTGGATGCCTTGTGTGTTGAAGGAGTAAGTGTGCATTTTGTAGTAAAGTCCTGGGAATGCACCATCTAAGTAGTCTAGCGCTTGTCAGTGGAACGTTTGGAAATCTGGGAGCATGTAGAGACCCTGCTTTATCACCAACTGTGTTGCTTTCCTTTCTTTCACATGAAGTATTCTTCCCGCACCATTGTATTCACATGACAGAAAGCTCAGTTAATGCCATTTAGTAATAATGAAAGCTTACTCATTACATACATTTTCTTAAGCTCTCTTTATTCTAATTAAAATGTTTCCATCTGATGAGGAAGTATATGGATACCAAGAACTGGAAATTAAGCAAGAAATTAAAAGAACATTAATGGCTTTCTTGTAATTTGTTTTGAGGCTCTTCTCCCCACTAAATGGTGTTTGGCTTACAAAGTCACCCTTCACACAGAAATCTTTATGATGAATGGAATGGAATCTCAGCAAAAGAAGAGCTACTTTATTATATCACTTGTAAATTATAACACATTATGGAAGTATTTGTTTTTTTTTTTTTAAATTAGCTTTTTAAAGGCATTGTTAGTATAATTATTCAATTTGGCTCACACAATTCTAGTTTCTTTGAAAGTGGAGGTCAGTTTATATGTTTAGGGGACTAAGAAAGTGAGAGTTCTGACATTTTAAAATTATTTTCTGTTTATACCTGAGTCATTAGAATGCTCAAAACATCCAAAGTATAACATTTACACTTGTAATTCATTTATTCCTTCAGAAATTTGCTGCTGAAACTTAAACTTGAAGCAGCATAGCCAGCATAGTCTTAACCAGGGCAGGTATTTGGTCTGCAGTAGGCAAGCATTTGCCCCCCCCCGCCCGCCATCTTCAGGGTACAGAGTCCACATGCATGCCATTGCTCTGGTGATTCTTTTTGTGGTCCTTTGGATTTGTCTCTATTAATAAAGTATTCATTAGTTTGAAACTCCCACCTCTTGAGTGTAGATGCAGGTGAAAATAGAGAAACACCAAACCCACCCCTTTCTGATCAAGTGCAACATGCCCCACCCAGCTGCATCTCACCTGCCTCCTCCCCTCCCCTGATGTGTAGACACTTATTCTCTCTGTTCCTACTTGCTGTTCCCTTCCCTGCACCAGCCCTTCCTCTGGAGGGCAGCCTGCATGCCACTCTTCCCATGCACCTTTTCTTGGGGGCTGTGTTCAGCACAGCCTGGCCTTTGGTTCACTCTTACCCTGGGTACTGCTTCTCATGTCCTGTGAGGGCCCTTGCCATGACATATTGTGATTTATCTCTGTTAGTGTCTTTACTCCACTCAAGTGGGGGCTCCTTGGGTGAGGGTGCTGGGCCTCCCTTATTTTTGTTTTGCTTGAGCCCAGCATCTGCACGTGGTTATGGGTGGATGGATGGGGGCAGTGACAGTGGGGCAACATACCTTCAAGTCAAAAATGTAAGCTTGATAAGTGTCTTGGAGGAAGAGAAGAATAAATGCTGTTTTTGTTTATACAGGTCTTAAAATTTTGGTAGCAGAAAGCAAATATACAAAGAGCAATGGAAAACAAGTCAGAAGCTGCTGTCTGATTCCAGAGGAACTCGTATTTTATGTAAAAAAAAAAAAATGTAATTGACACTTGATTGCCTTGAAATCTTCCATTTGTTGTGCTGATATCTTAAGTAATTATTTAGCTGGATAACTACTAGGGAAATAGGCCATACATGTCACTAGTGCTTTCCTTGTAAGAAGCCCAGAACTTTTTACAGCATGCTCTTTTCAGTACCTGTTCTAGGCTCTGAAAGTCACTTGCCTCTGCACATTGGACACAAGCCTGAATGCGAGCTTCTACTCACACTGGTCCGCTGGAATTTAACAGTCATGCTCATATTCAGTTGATTTGAGGTTTGGTTGGAAATCAGTCTCAAATTTGGGAAGCAAATGAGACAGAACCCTTCACACCCTACCACATGCTCCCAGCTTGTCCCATGAAGACTCATGAGCACAGTGTTGAGTATATTATCTAAAGCCACTCCCTTTTTGACCCTTCCCCCAAAATAGTGAGGGAGAGAAATGAAAGAACAAGCTGGGGCTTCCCTTCAGCATCACTGTGCATGTTTGGTCATTTTAAGAGCCCCTGTAGAAGTCATCTGTCACTTGTTAGATTGTTACATCAGTTAGGAGATGCTGGTCGTTTTGCTCATGGAAACTGGAGTATCCCTTTGAAGTGTTATATTCTTCTAATCTATGAAACTGGCTTAGGAAGTAACATTGGGAAGTGCCGAAAATGGAATTAAAGAGGTCCACCTTCTTAATCCTGTGCTTCAGCAGACAGTCTAGCAGGGAGCCTCTGGAAGCATTGTGTTTTGTTGTATCAATATGTACTTAGATACTTTCATCTGAATTAGGGAGCTGATTGTACATAATGACTCCCCTGGGATGCTATGTTAGAAAAAAACCAAAACTTAAGTAGTTTGCTGAATATGCATAGTAAGTTAAAAAAAAATTCTTCTAAAATTAGTGTTAATTGAATCTGAGCCTTAATCTTCTTTGAACCTTTAATTTTTTATTTGATCTTTTAAAAACGTTTTTGTGACCTTTTAAAGATAAAACATACAACCCAATAAAAGTTTTGCTGTAATGATTGCAAAAAGACCATTGTATGAGATTCAGTTTTGGATTATCATAGGTGAAGAAGTCAGACATATATGGGTGTATATATGTGTGTATAGTATGTGGGTGCGGGTAGATATATACTTGTTCACCTGTATACGTATACATGTGTGTTTAGTATGTACTTTAGTTTACCTTTACCCAGATGTCTCCCTCTCTCTGCCTCTGGAAGTGGGGCATATTTTCTTCAGTTAAAAACAGAAATAGAAGCGATGGTTTTGACCCATTTTACACCTATTTATTTCAGGCTCTCACCACACACTTGTTCATGGTTGCAGCAAAGAAGAGGGATCCACAGAGCTGGAGCCGTGAGGGCTGACACATTGGAATGAAACCTGGCAGAATTCATAGGGAAAGCTTTCCCATCCTGCCAACCCCATGTCTGGCTTTAAGACAGTTCTATTAGTGAATTAATTGTTCTGAAAACCCCAAAGTAATTTGAACTGAATGTTACTAAAAATGAAATAGATTAAAGTGACCTACTCTTGCCTCATCCGGAGTTATCATGAAGGAGTTCTGCAGCGTGACTGAGCTCTGCAGGGCAGGGCTCTGTGCACACACCTCCTGGTCCAGAGGCCTCCGTGACCATCCATGATGTCACTTTGTCCCCTCAGCAAGCTGCCTTTTTCTTATTAGCACCTGCTCCAGCAGTGGTATGTTTTCCTGTGGGTTACTGTCTGTCTCGAGAATGGAAGCTCCATGAGAGCAGGGCCTTTGTCTTGTCTGCTGTGTATCTCCAGTGCATAGGACAGTGCTGGCACAGTGCAGATTTAAATAAATGCTGTTGAACGAATGCGAATGCGTGGGTCACTCATGTCGCGTCCTTTCTGAATGTTTTTTTCTTTAACTTGCCATTGACATGTACTTTTTTCAGTGATGAAGCAGTGAAAGTTTGGGAAGAAGCAGAAAGCTTTTGTTGTGATTGAAATAACTGAAAGCCTAGTTCAGGGTGCTGTTAGAAGATGGAGCATATCAGGACTTTGGAATTACGAATTACAAACTACTATGTGTGATGGTATCTGTGCCTCCTGAAGAAGTAGAAGGTACAGATGCATGGAAACATGGGTCATGTCTCTGGAATACTGTAATATCAACATCTAGTGAGAGTCTAGAAGGAAACATTGAGAAATGAAAGGGAGGCAGAAAACAGGCAGATACTTAGCGGTTCTCTTCATTATTTAAGATATATTTTGGCATCAGGTAAACAAGATAAATCAAAATACTGTGTAGATCAAGTAGACTATTAACAGAGATCTAGAGGGAACCTGGAGGCAGTTACTCAGATAATACTGACAGAAGTACTTTTGTTTCAGGTAGCTTCACAGGTGCCATGGTTACCTTGTCTTTATTCTTTGTGTGTTGGCATAGGCCAGAATACCAATATTGTTCTTGAAAACCTTTGAGGAGGTTTTATTCCCCCTCCCAACAAAGAACAGAAACAAAACCAAGGAGACAGTATCCTGTGATGTAGGCTGTTACCTCAAGGTGAGTTTCTTTGTAGCGGTAACTTGTGACGAATTGTTTAAAGAACTGAAACTTCTCTTCAGCTATAGCTTATTTGTCAGATTTTGTTCATTTCAGTGTAAACCTCAGTTATTTATTACACACTGGAGGTAGTCAACCAAAATCAGGAAAACTAAGGTCCAGTTGAACTTGAATTTTGTTTTACATAGAGAAGTAACCAGTATTTCTGATCAAACCATTAAAACTGTTTCAGTTCCTTTTAAATAAAAGCAAAGGCTCAATTTTTTACATACCACAAAGCAAAATAAAACAAAAAAACCTTTGGTCATGATGTATCTTTTATTCAACTGATCACTGAATTATTTGGATTATATAATCATATACTCTTATGAAAGTATAAGAAGCATGAATTCTGGGATGAAGAAATAATTGTAGAAAGTGGTAGTGAGGCAGAACTCACAAATCTGTATTTATAGTTTGATGGGCAAATAAATCATCAGCAAAGGATACAGATGTAAAGAATTCTTGATTGCATTCAAGAAATGAAAGATTGGACTGACTTACTAAAATGGCATTGTATAGGTGCTCAGAGGGCCTGTGGGGAGCAAAGTCAGTGGGATGTGCTTAGAACAGCAAGCTGGGCCGCAGCGTGCAGCCAGCAGTGTTTGCTGCTTGTCTGATGAGGATTCGAGCACAGATTAAATCATGTTTTAATCATGCTTAATAAACGGTACTGTAATTTTATTATGGTTAATGTCCACTTCTAATTCAATGAGGAGTGGCTTTTTAAAGCAAAGGAGAAATCAGCATGTTTTCTTGGCTCTCTTCTTTTGTGTGTGTGTATGTAAAAGATGCTGGGATGGGTTCTCCAGATGACACGAGATGCAAGAGCAAATGCATCACTCTGAGTTTTATGTCATTTATTTTATAGGTTATTTTCATGACTCTGAAGATTTGATCAGCCTCTTTTAGTGTATTCTGCTGCTGCACGTGTGCACCTTTAAGTTTTGTAGAATTAAATTGAAAATTTTGACCAGTAAATGCTTAAAGCCACCGTCAAAATTACATACTTAGCACTTCATTGATTTGAAGGCTAGTTTTCATTCAACATTCCTGCAGTTTGTGTGTGACCTGATTTTAAAGAGCAGTTCCATGAGTTAGTGCCCTCTGGTGGCACACAGAGGACGTCAGGCAGAGAGGGACTCTGACCCAGGAGGCTTCCGGAGGCTCTGCTGAAGAGGAGCCAGTTTATGACTGGCCCTGTATTTCATGTGTTTTTCATGTGTTCACTACTTGTCAGTTTCCTACTCCATGAAACCGTGGCCCTGGCGTTGACTCAGTAACAGCTTTATAGCGAGCTGAAGTTGTGAGGGAATTTCCAGGTGGACTTGGTATAAGAAGGGATTGCCAGTGTTGAGGTCTCCTATGAGGAACCGGGACATCCATTTTTGGATGTATCTCTTTTTTTTTTTTTTGAGATGGAGTTTCGCTCTTGTTACCCAGGCTGGAGTGCAATGGCGCGATCTCGGCTCACCGCAACCTCCGCCTCCTGGGTTCAGGCAATTCTCCTGCCTCTGCCTCCCGAGTAGCTGGGATTACAGGCATGCGCCACCATACCCAGCTAATTTTTTGTAATTTTTAGTAGAGACAGGGTTTCACCATGTTGACCAGGATGGTCTTGATCTCTTGACCTCGTGATCCACCCGCCTCGGCCTCCCAAAGTGCTGGGATTACAGGCTTGAGCCACGGTGCCCGGCCTTGGATGTATCTCTTAACTCCCTTTTGAAGAGCAGACAATGTCACTTCCTGAGTTAAGGAAGGAAGACTCCCTGGTGGCCTTTGGGTGACTCACTGGAACAGCTTGGGGTGGGCCTGTCCAGTGGGTTAGTCTTTGATAGGCCTTTGTTTCCCATTTTGGTCTTCCTTGGAGGGCAGCCCACCTTGCCCACTTAGGCCTTTGGACCAATTTATTTTATTTTTTTTTTTGAGATGACGTCTCACTCTGTTGCCCAGGCTGGAGGGAGTGCAGTGGTATGACCACAGTTTAGTGCAGCCTTGACCTCCTGAACTTAAATGATCCCTCTGCCTTGGCCTCCTGAGTAGCCGGGACCAAAGGTGGTGGCCACTATGCCTGGCTGATTACTTAATGTTCTTGTGGAGTTGAGGTCTTCCTGTCTTGCCCAGGCTGGTCTTGGAACTCCTGGCCTCAAGCAGCTTTCCTGGTTTGGCCTCCCGGAATTCTAGGAGTACAGGTGATCAGCCACCATGCCCAACCTTCTTTGCTAGGTTCTTTACTCTTAGGGCTTTAGGATCAGACAGACCAACAACCAAATCCCGTCTTCACTCTGAAAAGTTGTGGAACCTCAAGAAAGTCGCTCTTTCATGAGTTTCTTTAGCTGTGAAACAGTAATGGTTTGTAACCTGTGTCTTGAACCTATGTCAAGAGATGGTTGTTAGGATGACGTGAGATGATGTGTCTAAGAGTCCTGGCAGACTGACCTATGCAGACTGCTACTGAAAACATTTTCCTTTCTTTCCTCAGACTTGCCTCCCCACCTTTACTAACTTAAACGGTCATTAAAAACTACTTAATTTGAGAATAATTTGTATTTATGACAAAGTTGGTAAGATAGTTTGGAGCACCCAAAGATGGATCCCTTACCTAGTTTCTCCTGCAATCCCCACCTTCATACTCTTGAGTTTCCCTGATCAGTTTATAATCTCTGTGAACTTGGATTCCATTTGGCTTAAGTGCCTACTTAAGCACTTTGCTAAGACTGAAACGTTTGTGTTGGGTCCCCGAATTCCACTGTAGATGTGTTGGCATTTGCATCCAGACCATGCTTCTGGTTTTACCTTGCTCTGTGTCTGTGGTCATTTGACGTTAGAATAGCCTTCTGTGATTTTCCAGGATCTTAACACCTAAATATTTTCCCTGCTTATACAGTTAATGAGCTGTGCAACCTAAGGAAACACAGGGTAGTCAGTTTTCATCAGTATTTCAACTAGCCATTTTTGCCATCTCATAGCTACTTCCCAAGCAATTGCAATTTAAGTCAAGGTAGCAGCACATACATCTTCAAAAAACAAAGCAAAAGGTTTTTTATCTTCAGAAATAAGAAAAGCTTATTGGACTTCCCAATAGAAAGTCCACCAGTTAGTTGTAATATATAGATAATCTATGATTAGCATTATATATGAAAAAAATAGTAGCAGCTCAGATTTTATGTACTTCTGCAGTTTAAGAAAGTGATGCCACAGACAACATCTCATTTGGTTTCTTAGCAACCCTGAAAGACCAGCAAGGAGAGCTTTGTCCCTCCCTTTTCATGAACCCGAATGTGGTAAGGGAGGCCAAAGAGTAGCCTGGCTGAGACCGCATAGCCAGAGTGAGAGCCCAGGTCCACGCAAGT
This sequence comes from Callithrix jacchus, assembly GCF_049354715.1. Taxonomy (NCBI): domain Eukaryota; kingdom Metazoa; phylum Chordata; class Mammalia; order Primates; family Cebidae; genus Callithrix; species Callithrix jacchus. The sequence goes on from NC_133508.1 coordinate 44,789,688, forward strand.
CATTGCATAGACACATCCTCATCACCAGCCCACGCACTTCTGCCATCAGGAGGCCTTGAAACTGCTGTTGTTCCCCTTTTAAAATGGCTAAACTCTACCTCAGCAGTCTTGTTTGTGCATTCATATGCATAATAATTCTTTAATATCTAGTTGACAGTTTCCACATTTGATTCAGCCCAGATCTTTACTGAATATTGTAAAATCAGTATTGCTGGGCTTGAATTAACCAAACCTTACCTTACTGTGCCTTCAGAAATCCCAGGTAGGGCAGATTGGGAGTTCATCTCATTCTCTTCCTGGTGTTGACACTACCAGCACCGTCAGCAGGCCCTGGGATAACTGTCACCCCTTCTGAGAGGCTACATCTTGTTTGTGATCTTTGGGTTACATATTGTGCTGGAGATAAACCTTGACAGTAGAGACATGTGTGACATATTTTTTACAAGAGCCACCGAGATACTTGAATGAGAAGATGATGTAGTTTGAAAAAGTGATAAATGGGCCAGGTTCTTGAGAAACTAGCAGAACGTCTTATTGAAACCTTGGGATTCAATCTCAAAACAGAAATGAGTCTCCCCAGCAATTTTCTTTTATCCAAATGTGGTAGGGGTAGATGTTTTTATATAAATTCTAATATCTGTTTCTATGGTATAAAAATCAAATTTTGTCCTCTTGTGCCTTGGTTAGTTGGTTTCATTTTTGACTAGGTCTCCATTTCTTTTTTGAAAAACGTGGGTTCAGAGAAGCCCATGTCCTGGTGGCTGTAGTGGCAGCTAGTTCGAGACTACGAGATCTCTGTGACCACTTTGGTGGGTGTTTTGTTTTAAATCAGTAACAGGTGAATCTATACTACAAAGTCAAATGTATGAGTATATATGTTTTAAGGTTTTGAAGTCCTAACAGCCTCATTAAAGAAATATTAAAAATAAATAAATAAAAGCTGTGGCCAGGCACAGTGGCTCACGCCTGTAATCTCAGCACTTTGGGATGCTGAGGCCGGCGGGTCATGAGGACAGGTGTTTGAGACCAGCTTGACCAACATGGTGGAATCCTGTCTCTACTAAAAATACAAAAAATTAGCTGGACGTGATGGTGGGTGCCTGTAATTCCAGCTACTCAGGAGGCTGAGGCAAGGAGAATCTCTTGAACCCAGGAGGCAGAGGTTGCAGTGAGTTGAGATCGTGTCACTGCACTCCAGCTTGGGTGACAGAGCAAGACTCTGTCTCTGGAGGGGAGTGGGGGGAAGCAAAAAGCTGTCTGTTCTAGTCTGGCACCTATGAGTTCTGGAGCAGCACCCAAAACCAGTCCCTGCTGACTTTCCTAGTAACCTCTTTGGCGTGGCTGGGCCAGCTGCTCCCTTACAGCAGTTTCAGATGTCACTTGAGAAAAATACTTGTTGTTTGGTTGCCCTCTTCAGGTGTGATGCTTTTATGAAGTTAGGAAGCAGATGAGACAGTCTGGCTGGAATAAGAGGGTGGGTAACCAGTGATCTGAGATCATCTCGGTGGAGAGGTTTGCAGAATTCTAAATGAGGATTTAGCCTCACATGCACACTAAGGGAGTTGAGCTTTTTAACAGGCTTATGTTCCATCAGGGGTTCTGCATGATCTTGGGAGAGAGACTAGGTGTGGTTCTTGGCTCTCTTGGCTGGTGGGCTTTGCTGTGGATCACTTAAGAGACCGTGAATCCTTGCTTTTTGTACTGTTCTGTATTCCGTTTGTAGGCTGAGACGGAGAGGGTTTTGTTTTAAATTGTAGCTTATGACCCTGACCGGAAAAGAGATTAAGATTTTGGTTGTGTAATGTATACATAAATGACCAGAAACATCAAGCCCCCTCCTCACACAGATGACCCAGGCATCCAAATATTTACTTAAATGATTAGTGTCTTTCAGCACTAAAAGGCATTGTGGATGGGCACTTCTTTCCTTTCCTTTTTCCTCTCTCTTTTCTTTACCCACCAGATAGATTCACGCTGAAAGGGATAAAACAGGCTCCAGGATTTAAATACTGAAAATGAAGATCGATGCTTTCAGGTGCCTTGTGGCAAGCACATTAAGTGAATGGAGAACTGGGGTAATTGTTTATTTGAAGGTTGGTGTGACATATGAATGAACTTATCTTTTCAGTACCCACCCGTCTACCCGGAACTGAAATAGGCATTTGGAGTAGGTTTTGCATTTTAAGTTCAGTTTTAGGAACCAACCATTCACTGTGAAAGCGAAGTTGCTGGGAAGTTTGTTTTAAGGATGATGCCACCCTCTATTTCTGTGAACCCAGTAAAAATAGCATGGAATAAAATTTAATTATGCTATACTGAATATTTTATGTGGAATTAAGGGGCAAAAGCTGCCTTTAAAAAGCATTAGGTTTGGAAAGAATAAAGACTTTGTAGGTTCTTTGGAAGATACTATAATTAAAAGATTTGCTCAAATGTATTTTTCCCTTTTTGAAGAATTTAAAGAAATCCATCCCTCCCTTCCTAAATTGATTACCTCTCAAGCGTCAGCCCTTCTTGGCAGTAAATACGGGAAGCTGCCACTGTGCTGATTTGAAGGCTTCTTTCTGTTAAATGTAAAATAGTTTTTTAATCTTCTGATTTAGATGTTTAATAGAAAGTAAATGTTTGACTTGCTTTGGTTTCTGCTGAACCTGTATTTAAATCCACACAAACAGTTTGAATAAAGTGAAAACATCACTGGACTAGCTATTTTAAACATTTCAGGGTATAAGAATGCTAAATGGGGGTTCCTTTTAAAAATAGAAATGGCTGCTTGCATTTACATAATTACTGCTAACTAGCACAACATTTTAAATGGTGACAAACTCAGGGTAGAAAAAGTATCTGTTTAAAAAGCCTGGTAAAAGGAAGCAGAAAATGCTCTGTGAGCAGCTGCTTCAGATGGAGAGTCTTTGCAAAGCCAGGTGACCAACACTTTTTAGCAGGGAGGGCGAGGTCAAGGGAGGAGGCGAGATGTAGCTCAGGCAAACTTCTTACAGGTCCTGAGCCGATGCATGGGCCTAACTCACCCACCTTTCATTTTGAAGCTTGATTGTAAGTATTAACACTTTCGATCTGCCTTGCTGTTTGGACAGCATGCAGTGTTCTCTCTCCATTGTTAACAGGTGTCAGGTGAGGGTTGAAGTTCAAAGTTGGTGAAAGAGCATGGAAGAATATTTATGAACATGAAGGCTAAGGTTGACTTACAGAAACTCATCAGTGGTTCAAGCCGGAATCTCGGGAGTGTTGTTGATTCTGCCCTTTCTTCCCCATCCCAAACATCTGTCTTTCTCCTTCCGAGGTGGATCCATCTTTGTACATCTCTGCTAGTACCACCCTAGTCCAAGCCACCCTTTTTTTCTTTGCCTGGAGAGCTGTCACATTTTCCTGTATGGACTCCCTGTCTCCAGGTTGCTCCCCTAGCAGTAGATTCCCCATGCATGGGCCAGGGCAATCTACAAAGAATGTAAATAGGATTAGTTCACTTGCTCAAACCCTACAGTGACTTACATTTGGAGTCCAGTCAGCATGAATCATCTGGCCTCTGTCTCTCCATTTCCTACCATGTGCCCCTTCCTTCTAAGCACATTGACGCTTCCCATATTGGGAATCCAACAAATGTGATTCTTTTTTGCATTCGCTGTTTTCTCTACCTAAGATGATTTCCCCTTCTCCCCATCTTTGTGTGCTGGCTCCTTTGTGCCATTCAGGGCTCACCCTCAAATGTTTTCTCCTTAGAGAGACCCTCCCCCGATAGCCTGACAGCAGGTAGTAGTTCCCTGTCACTGTCATGTGGCAGTGTGGTTTTTTCATAGCATTTATTACTGTCTGAAATTGTCTCTTGTTTTTCTTTTTGTCTTCAGCTCTTCTCCATTCTACTAGCTCTTTTAGGGCAGGGACCCTGTCTGTTTGCTTCTCAACTGTGTTCTGAGCAGTTAGATGTACCTACAAGTGCCCAGGTTTTCATTGATTAAATCAGTATGGGAGCAGACCCCTGCAGATCACTAATGTCCAAGGAGAGCTCTCACTTGGTAGAACTGGATGCCTAGAAGCTGGTCTTAATTTCTTGTCCACATTTTTTTGAACTGTTTGGGAAAAAATTGCTCTAAACCTCTCCTTTTAGGGTGGAAATTTGGGGATTTACAGAATGCTTGTGCTTAAACAGAATCAGCCTGTGCCCCAAGAAGGATATGAAATTTTCCTAGCTCCCCGCAAATGTGATGGAAAGATAATTTCCCAGCATTCTTGGTACATAGTAGGAGCTCACCAGTGGTGATCTTCCTCTGTGTCCTTCCTGAGGCAGTGGGATCGCACTGCTTGCCTTTGCTGAAGACTGAATTTGAATTCCCTCAGACCCAGCCTTCGGAGCCAGATAGGATTTTCTTTGAGAAATCCTGTGGCATGTCTGTCAAGAGATGCTTTCTGTGTCGAGTGTTCGTTCTGGGGTTAGGTAGCAAGTCTGTTAAGATAGAGATATTTGCAGAAATCTAAACTTTGGTCAGCCACTTTTAGCATCACTGGTTTCTACCTGGCAGCATCCATGGGTTCAGGAGGAAAATGTGAGAATGCTACTGATACCGAGGTAGTTGTGATTCTTTTTTCCCTAAAGAAGCTGATGCAGAGGGTTCAATTAACTACTTCCTAGGAACCTTCTGCATCAGCTTCCTTAGGGAAGAAAAGAATCACGTTTCCAACTCACTGGGTCTCAAATATATTATGCCATTCCAAGCTGTATGTTGAAGTATTTACTTTGGTCTTGAATATACTCAATGGGGACTGGATTGTAGAACTCAGGAGACCCATCTGCTTGGCAAAAGCTCCCCTGTGCAACTTTTCATTCTTGTTGCTATCTTTATCAGGGCATTATTACAGTGATTGGGTTGTACAAGTAGAAACAGTAACTTCTCAGTTAATTTATAGTGAAATGGACCTTTTTAGAATAGAGACCTAGAGATAAAGTTATGGAGCTAGAGGGTTTCAGATGCATTTGAGTAAGATCAGTTCGTTAGGCTAGGTTTAAGAGAATCTCTCCCTTCTCATGTTGGACTGGAGCCTAAGATGCCTTGACTCTGCCTGGAGCCTAAGATGCCTTGACACTTGCCCGAGTAGAGAACAGGTTCAGGTAGGAGGGGACAAACAGGATGAACCCAGGCAGAGTCAGGAAAGGGCCTGGCCTTTTCAGGATCAAGATGTGTAAAATGAAGGTGGGAAGATGGGGGTGGAAAATGGGTTTTGACCAACATATGATGGTCTGGTGTGCAAGAAGCACATAAGCACAGCCGATTGTGTTCCCATGGTGGCACCACTGTGTGTTTAGGGTCACCGTGGGGCGGGGAGTAGGGTTGGAAGCCCATGTCAGTCACTGGTTTCCTAGTTAGTGCAAACTCAATAAGCCTGTATTTACTGGAAGCCGTTTCTCTCATAAGATTAACACTATGAGAAACCATCTGCTGTGGATGCCCCCAGATTGTATCACTTTTCTGATTTGACTTTTTGGCTGATTGCTTTTGAAGTTAATGTGGTTTCGTCAACGGAATGTTCTAAACATCTTCCTTTACCTACCTGGTCAGTACTCCCGGTGAGAATTTGAAAGGCAGTGCCTTTCCCACAGAGATTAATTAGAAGTTAGTGTGTGCAGTACACTTGACCCTGTTTGACACACATTCAGTATATGGTGGTGATTATTTGTTTGAAAATGAAACAGGGCCCTCTGATGGAACCTGAAAAAGTGAGATTGGCACTTCTAGATGGTTATACTGGTTGTGTTTAACTGCTTTGAATGTTAGTATCTACTTACTATTGTTCATTTCTTTTTTCCCAGCCTTAAGAGCCAGAATGATTTTCTGCCCACAAACGTCTTGGTTTTCTTTTTCTAGCCTGTCTTTTCATGGCTAAGATATTTGCAGAAATTTCTGGCTAACCACCAGTCCATAACTTTTTCTCTTCTTTGCAGATACTGTGTTTAGTGGTATCCAAAAAACCCTACGAATCCCAAGTTGTTTACCCTAGGAAAGTTGAGATTCCAGTTCATTTGCTAACCTGCAGTTTCATATTTCTTGTCTTGGTACTTTGGTTGGCTCATTAAATGTTTCCTAAAATTGGTTGAGGAGCTTAAATATTTGTTAAAATTATAGTATGTCCTGATTTAGAGAAAACTAATTATTATGTACATCTTACTAGATCCATCTGTTGCCCATTCCTCAGATACAGTGATAGAAGGAGATAGAAATTCTGTCTTCTAAGCAGATGACTGAAAGTTCATAGAGTGTGAGAGAATGGGCTCATAAGGGAACAGTTATCCCTGGGTGGAGTTGGCGCCTCCTGATGATACAGATGCTTTCCAGGGGTATGCTCACGGGAGACACTGGAAAAAGATTTTTCTAATTCTCATCTCAAAAGAGCTTTGCTTTGTTTCAACTGGCCGAACTCAGCAGGCCCAGCCAGCCTGATTCCTAGAAGGACCACCTCCAGCCTTTCATTGCCTTGCTGACCTCCAGATGGGTAGCTGACTGACATGGGGCCCCCTGGTTTATTTTGTTTGAATTTTCTTTTGATGGAATAGATGATCTAGACCTAGCACCCAGCTGCCCGTGTCTTCCATCACCTTCGTGTGCCTGAGTACCCACGAGCTCGCCTGTGGATCTGTAGGAAAACCAGGTAAGTCTCTAGGATCTGTGAGGTCATCTGTACCGCGGATGCTTCTGCAGGGTGGGGAGGGTTTGCTGCCCTTGACAGTTCTGCACCATCATGGAAGTGTGCCCAGTCTGCTTCTCCATCTTTGATGCACTGTGGATGATAAATAATCATCACTGCTGGGTGATGGCTGAGAGGGATTCCAGCCAGTATGTGCTAAGTTATAGTGTTTTCCTGATGGATGGAGCCTATTCTGGGAAGCAGCTTATTGTCTCACGTGAACAGGCTTTCTAAAATAAATGACTGCTTTCTTAATATTTTGAATCATTTTCTTCAGCACATGTTTTGTTGCCGTGGTTTGAAAGCTTGCCAAATATATGCCTTTGCACAACTCCCTGTAGGGCTGGATATACAATCAGACCAAACAGTGTGATTTAAGGTTGAGCATAATTGGGAATTCAGCAATCACTTGCCTTGCATTTGATAGAATGGCAGTGGAGTGCTTGAGAATTATTTGTCTGTTAAAAAAATTATATGTCTATAACACACACACACACACACACACACACAGACACACACAGTTTCACTACCTTATAATGAAGTTGAATCTGAAACCACTGGGCAAAAATAACACTAGTATGATAACAATTGCTTGTTTTTTGTGATGGAGGCAGTAATTAACTTCAACAGATCATAGCAGTTGATACTATAGCTGTGACTGAGGACTTAAGTTTTGTAAGGTTGCAGAATGGAAGAAAATCAAGTGGTGGCAGCAATACATTTTAAACAAGCCCTTGTCAAGTCCTTCATCGGTTGATCTGTTTCCTTGTTTCTGTGTACTTTAGTAATTGAGCCATAAACTTGGTGAACTTGGTGTTTCCTCTCTGTTAAACAAGCATCTTTGGATTTTACATTGCCAACACTGTGTGTGTGTGCTGCTTTTGGATTGCCAGTTACCTATAATTGAGGCCTTTCCATTGTCTCTTTGCTGGTGGGAAAGACGCTGTCAACAGACCTACTCCCTGGAGCTCTTTAAAAGATGAAATTGAGAGGTTTTTGAAAAGTCATATGAAATCCAGAGTTTGTTTACCAGGCTGAAAGTGATCACTTTACCAGAAGCTTATGGTAAATATCCAGATGTTAGAGCCTGGAAATACGTAAGCATCTGCTTCTTCATTGCTTGGTACATTGGTATTCGTCAGGCCTGCCACAAGCACTGCAGACTGCACAGGACACAGGGGTGGTGTGTGGATGGGTAACTTTGAAACTGTAAGTTATCATAGCCACCGGAGTTTCTTGACGGTGGCCTCCCATTGCCGTGCAATGAAAACAGCCTCCTGTGATCGCTTGTAAGATGGTGTTAATCTGACAAGGAAGTAAAATTCTGAGGTCAAAATTCTTTTAAGTTTTCTTTTCTGGAATTTTGGACACTTTCTAATCATTGAAAAGCACCTGTCTTTTGGAGTTTTAGACAGTCAGTCTGACTCCAGAATTTAACCTTTACTTGCAAACAACATGATTATGAAAAACCCCATGGAATCTATTTAAAAAAAAAACAAACACCTGGCCGAGCGCGGTGGCTTAAGCCTATAATCCCAGCACTTTGGGAGGCCGAGGCGGGTGGATCACGAGGTTAAGAGATCGAGACCATCCAGGTCAACATGGTGAAACCCCGTCTCTACTAAAGATACAGAAAATTAGCTGGGCATGGTGGCACATGCCTGTAATCCCAGCTACTCAGGAGGCTGAGGCAGGAGAATTGCCTGAACCCAGGAGGCAGAGGTTGCAGTGAGCCGAGATCGCACCATTGCACTCCAGCCTGGGTAACAAGAGCGAAACTCCATCTCAAAAAAAAAAAAAAAACAAAACCCCAAGCACTTATGAGAATAAATGAATTCAGCAAGGCTACAAGATACAAGATCAACTGTATTTCTCTATATTAGCAACAAACATTTGGAAAAGGAAACTTAAATATCAGTACCATTTACAATAACTTCAAAGACTTCAAATACCTTAGAATAAAACTGAGAAAATGTGGAAGACCTCTATGCTGAAAACTACAAAATATCTCTGAGAGAAATTAGAGAAGACCTCTATAAATGGAGGGCTATACTATGTCTTAGAAAGACTAAATATTGATGTCTATTTTCCCTACATTGATTTATGAATTCCATGCCATCCCACTCAAAATTTAGATAAACTGATTGTAAGGTGTGTATGGAAATGCTAAAGATCTAGAGAGACCAAAGCAATTTTGAAAAAGAGTAAAGCTAGAAGATAGCCTGATTTCAAGACTTCTGTAATGCCACAGTAATCAAGACAGTATGGTATTGCAAAAGGATGGACGTACAAATCAGTGGAACCAAAGAGAGAGTCCAGAAACAGATCCACACATAGATGCTCAACTGATGTTTGACAAAGGTGCAAAGGGAATTCAATGGAGAAAGGATATTTGAACAGATTGTAATGGAACAACTGGACATTCATATGCAAATAAAATGAACTTCAATCCATACCCCATACTGTATACAAAAATTAACTCCAAGTGGATCGTAGCCCTAAGTTTAAATCTAAAACTATAAGCCTTCTAGAAGAAAACATGGGAGAAAGTTTTCATGACCTTGGGTTGGCAGTGATTTCTTAGATATGGCACCAGTTGTGCAATCCATAAGAGAAAAAACATGTCAGTCTTCCTAGAAATTTTAAAAATCTGGTTTTTCAAAAGGTACTCTTTAGGTAATTAAAAAACAAGCTACAGACTGGGAGGAACTTTTGTAAAACATACATCTAGTAAGGGGCTTGTATCCAGAATATGTGAAGGACTTTAAAACCTCAATAATATGAAAACCACCCAATTTAAAAATGGGCAAGAGTTCTATAGACATCTTAGGATATACAGATGGCAACTAAGCACATGAAGAATCTTCAACATCATTAGTCATTAGGGAAATGAAACTAAAAACCACAATGAGATACTGGTACACACTTACTAGGATACCTTCTCAAAATAAAACCAAAAAGACCCTGGTAATACCAAGTGCTGGTGAACATGTAGAGAACCTGAAACTCTTGATGGGTGTAGTAGCTCACACCTGTAATCCCAGCACTTTGGGAGGCTAAGGCAGGCAGATCACTTGTGGTCAGGAGTTCGAGACCAGCCTGGCCAACATGGTGAAAAACTGTCTCTACTAAAAATATGAAAGTTAGCCCAGCATGGTGGTGGGCCCCTATAATCCCAGCTACTTGGGAGGCTGAGGCAGGAGAATAGTTTGAACCTGGGAGGTGGAGTTTGCAGTGAGCAGAGATCGCGCCACTGCACTTCAGCCTGTATGACAAGGTGAGACTCCTTCACACACACACACACACACACACACACACACACACACACACACACACACACAAACTGAAACTCTTCTGGCTTATAAAGAATGCAGAATGGTACAGCCACGTTGGAAACAAGATTGACATTTTCTTAGAAATCTACGCTTAGGAATCTTACAAATCTGCATTTATAGCATGACGCAGCCCTCCCACTTCTAGGTATTTACCTAAGAGAACGAAAAGTTACGCTTCTACAAAAATTTGTATGGGAATGCTTACAGTGGCTTTCCTCATGATCTTCAAAAGCTGAAACAACCCAAATGTCATTCAACTGGCCAGTGAATAAACAACTTTATTGGAATACTACTCACCCGTAAAAAGAACAGTGCAACACAGTATGGATGAATCTCAAATGCATTATCAGTGAAAAGAAGCCAGACTCAAAAGGCTGCGTGCTGCCTGATTCTGTTTATGTGACCTTCTGGAAAAGGCAAAACTATGTGGAAAGAAAAGAGATCAGTGGTTGCCGTGGACTGGGGATGGGGTTGGGTCGATTATAGAAGAGCACAAATGAACTTCTTGGGGTGATGGAAGTTTTCTGTATGGTGGTTGTGGTTGTGGTTGTGGTTATGCGACTCTATGTGAGAATGTATGGACCTGTGCACTTTGAACAGGTAGTTCACAAAAGAAGTTATACAGAGGCCAATAAGCATGTGGAAAGGTGTTCAGCATCTTCACTCATCAGGGAAATACAAACTAAAACCACAGTGAGATGCCATCTATTATTAGAGTGGCTAAAATTAAAAAAAAAAAAAAGACCAACAGTAAATGTTGGTGAGGTTGTAGAACAGCTGCAACCCTCAGACATTGCTGGTTGGTGTATGAAGTAGTCCAGCCTGTAGGGAAACCTGCTTGGCCGATTTTCTTTCCCGAAATTAAACCATGATCCAGCAATTCCACTCTTAAGCATTTACCTTAGGAAAGTGAAAATATATGCTCACAAAAGAGCTTATATAAGAATGTTCATATAAAGCCAAAAGTAGAAAAAGTCCAAATATCTGTCAACTGAATAATGAATAAATTATTACAGTGGAATACTATTGAGCAATAAAAAAGAATGAACTGATACAGTCATTTGGATGGAGCTGAAGAACAGGAGGACATATTCTATGAATGCATTTAGATAAAATACAAGAACAGAGGAGACCACTCTATGGTGATTGAAAGTGGTTTCTTACGAGTGGGGCGGGGTCGGGGGGAATTAACTGGAAAGAGGCAAGGAAGCTTTTGGGTGATGGAAGTTACTCAGTCCCATTTTGGGTAGTGATTATATGTTTATGCAATTGTTAAGACTCATCCAACAGATTAAGATCTATACATTTTATTGTATGTTACTTATACCTTAAAATATATTTAAAATTTACTTTTGCAGCTGTTTTATTGACTCCTAAGTTCTTTAAGCATTTATTCTGTTGGGTCAACATTATGTGCATTTTGCATAACCCAAGTTTCCATGTCGTACATCTTCTGGGCATTATCCAGTATTTTACAGAAGTACAAGGCAAGACTCAGTTGTGACTGAGTTCTTGGATGTGGCTCAGAGCTTCAGAATGTGGAAGGAACAGGTGAGTAACCCATGTTTCTGACCCTGGGTTCTACAGGACCTGTCTTTATTTACCAGTTTACTATCTATAGAACCTCAGTGTTATGAAGTCTTTCCCTATACCTAATCTTAAGGGGCAGCCCCTTCCAGAAACAAATGTGGCTGGAATTCATCCTTATGGATTGAGCTGGATGGTGGAAGGAAGGAACAGTGTGGACAAAGGATTAGAAGAGCGGTCCTTGCTCCAGTTTCCTGTGAACATCACAGATTTCTATCTACACTCTCCATGGGCTGTGTCATCCTCGAGCAAGACTTCCATCATTACCACTCGGTTGACGATTCCCATGTTATCCACAGGTTCAAACGACATACCCAGATATTTATTCTACCTTGCTCACGCTCTACTCGCCAATGTACTGCCATTCTCATTTTGTGTAAGTTTCTCCCGGCCCTTCCCTGCTACTATTTTCTCTCTCCATTTCCCTTCCCATTCTTTCCTTAACCACAGAAGTTGTGCATCTGCCTCCCCATTCCATTCAATAGGTACTTCTCATTTTAGAATTTACTGAGCACTCTTAATTACTAAATCCCATGGCCTCTTTTCAGCCCTCATCCTTCCTGGCTTCTCTGTAGCATTTGTTGATGTTAGCTCTCCTTTTCTTGAAAGAAAACCTGTCTCTCCCTCAGCCCTGGGACATTATCTTCCTGCCTCACCGCCTCATCCCTGCGCCTTTCCTGACCACCCTCTGAGATGTCTTTCCTGAGCTTGGTATTCTTGGCTTTCTTTTCTTTTACTAAGAGCTCTCTGGACGGTTTCTCTTCTGATGGTTTAAATTTCTGTTTACCTGCTGATGACGCCCACATCTGTATCTGTAGGCTCTGTTTCTCCCCTGAACTTGAAGCCTTTGTAACTTTTTTTTCTTTTTTAAAAATTTTTGAGACAGAGTCTTGCTGTCGCCTTAGGCTGGAGTGCAGTGGCATGAACTTAGCACACAGCAGCCCCAAACTTCCAGGCTCAAGTAAACCCCCCACCTCAGCCACTCAAGTATCTAGGACTACAGGCACGCACCACTGTGCCTGGCTAATTTTCTTTTTTCTTTTTGGCAGAGACCAGGTCTCGCTTTGTTGCCTAGACTGATCTCAAACTCTTGAGCTCAAGCTGCCCTCTTGCCTCGGCCTCTCAAATTGCTGGGATTTCAGGTGTGAGCCGCCACACCTGGCCTAAGCCTTTGTTTGATATTGCAGGCTGAACACTTTGAACTCACTGCGTGTCCAAAGCCAAACATCATTGTTTTTCCAACAGGTTATTTGTGTGGTTCGCTTGTGTCCTGAGGCCAGTGGCCCACACTTGCCACTGTGGGGTCATCATTATGGATTGAGCTGGATGGGTGGGAAGGAAGGAACACTCCTGATGCTGTTTGGCACCCCCTGGAGTCAGGAAAGAAGATCCATAAATTCTGCTCCATCTCCGCTGCCGCAGCTTGGGCCCTCGTGAGTCCCTGAAGTATTCCTGGGTCTCCTTGCCTTGTTCCTCCTTTCCTTTAAAAAAGAAAATTAATTTTTTGTTATAAGATGGAGTGTTGTTCCTTTTGCCCAGGATGGAGTGCAACAGCACAATCTTGGCTCACTGCAACCTCTACCTCTGGGTTCAAGCGATTCTCCTGCCTCAGCCTCCTGAGTAGCTGGGATTACAGGTGTCCGCCACCACACCTGGCTAATTTTTGTATTTTTAGTAGAGACAGGGTTTCACCATGTTGGCCAGGCTGGTCTTGAACTCCTGATCTTAGGTGATCTACCTGCCTTTCCTCCCAAAGTGTTGGGATTACAGGTGTGAGCCACCGTGCCTGGCCTGCTCCTCCTTTCTCTAAAATCCACTGTGTCTTGCCCCACCCCCAGCTACCAGTCCCCCTTCCCTTGTAATAAAGCTTTACCTCCTTAGAATGATAATGGAGCCCTTTGTCCAAGCAGTCCCTTGGCCCTACTGTACTTGGGTAAAAGCTTCACATTCAAGTTTCAGTTAAACCCTCCCACCTCTCTGTGTCATCCATGCTCCTGCCCCCTGCTTTGGGTATGTGTGGTGCTTTGCCTCTTATTAATAGTTGGTGCAAGTGTCTATCCTTACAGGTGGAGTTCCTTGGGGATAGTGCCTGCATCTCTTACTTGCGTGTTCTGGGACCAGGCGCAGGGCCTCATACACAGAATGTGCTCGGTACAGGGTTGCTGGAGTGCAGAGTTGCGGCTGGTGGACCCTGGGGGAGGTGCGGCTTCATCCTCCCTGGAGTGGCTCCTGCTGCTGGTTCTGTGCCTGCAGCTCCCACACACGCCTCTGCTCCTTCAGACACCCTGAAGGGATGCAGCTGGTGTTGCCCGTGTGAATGCTGAGGCTCTGGCCACAGGAGCCCAGCACCTGCTTAGGATCATGAACCCTCCAAGTCGCCCATGTTCTCTTCTGACAAGCCAGGAGGGACTGCTGTTTGGTCTGGAAGCTTTCCAGCATGTGATGCTAGGAAGAGGGATTCCCACTTTGATGTCAAAATGTTCCTGGTTGTTGATACTTCCAGGCCCTCCTCTTCCTGGCAAGATGGGGGAGGAGGGAGAAGAATGGGGAGAAACCCCCGGCCAAGGGGCTCTCTCGGGAAATGGAGATGCCAGATTTGTATTAAAGGACTGTCTTCCCAGTGCTGAGCCCAGTGCATTTGTTGTGCCTGGGCTACTTAGAGATGGCAGAAAAAACTCTGCTTTTCCTTCCTCGCTGTGGCAGGGCGGTGGGCAGCAGCCTTCTTCCAGCCTGAAAGCAACCGGAGAAGTGGCTCTATCCTAGACTGGCTCTACCCCACTGACACAGAAAATCAGGGTGGTGGCAATTTGCTGCCGGCAAGGGTGGGAGCTGTGCCAGGGACTTTGGCCACGGGAGCAATGGAGTTGGGCACTTTTAATTGATACCTTTAATAATTACTGTTCAAGCAACAGAAAGCAAAGTGGAATTGTTTCAGAGGCAAATTGGAGCAACAGGAGCTTGGGAAGTTGGCTCGGAAATGTGTGCCTCCCTTCCCCACTCTGGCTGTCGTTGGAATATATTTTTCATTTAAGTTTTCCTCCCCCTCATTTTTGAGTGCAGGCAGTCTTTCCCTAAAGGGAGTGAAAGAGGAAGGTGCTAAATGAAATATTCTCATATAGTTATTATTTGCCTGGGGCCAGTTCAAGTTTCTAAAGTAAATCAAAATATGCATTTTAGCTCTGTTTAAAACCTTTCTGCCTGAGCCACTGTGGGCAACTGAGGAGAAGCAGTTGTGACCCGCTGTAGATGTGGGAGCTGTTGCCGCCTCCGCCTCCCGCACCCCCACCCTGTGACATGGCCTTCGTTCTCTCGCAGGGACTCGGGTCTGAAGAGGAAATTGAGATCCATCTTTGAGGTAGACAGACATCATTTAAGGTCTCAATATTTAAATATTTGTGATTTGTTTGTTCTAATTGCTTTTTACTTTTGTTTGCTTTCTAAAAATCCGGCATGTGGTTTCCACTGTGTCCTTGAGTTGGTGAAACAGTAAGAGTTATAGGATGTCCTGGAGGCCGAGCGGCGTCATCAACATTCACTGTTTGCTGAGTCACCAGACATCTGGGCTCTGGGATGGATGGAGGGACATAGTCCCTGACCTCTAGGAACTTTGTTGTAAGGAGACATGGCAAACGAACTTGCAGTCTCAGCAGCGGCTCTCCTGGCACCCCTTCTGCCCTCCCTGCCGTGGTCCCGTATTTCTAGGAGGGGCATGCAGAGGTTTTCAAGTGTGAGTGGGTTGCCGCAGCTGCTTCCCCAGCAGGGCTTGCTCCTGGGGAGTTTCAAATGAAGGCAACTGAGGAGTTCTGGCTTGTCCAGACCGCTGCTCTGTGACCTTCAGTGAGCCAGGCGCCTCAGGGCCTCATGGGACTTCTGCGGAATGGTGAGCCTTCGGTCCCCAGTGAGACTGAAGGTTCTGAATCGAGCAGCAGGTACTGGACCAGCCTGCCCAGAGAGTAAGGATGGCTACCCCTGGGGCTGGAGCCACCCTGGTCTGGGAGGAGTGCCCTCAGCCACTGCAGAAGTAGTGTGGGCACGTGCCCCGTGACTGGCAGACCAGTCAGCCTTTGGTGGGCCCCTCCCATCCAGCCCTGTTGCTCCTGCCCCACCTGGGAGCCAGTGAGGTCCTGAGACTTGGCGCCCCTCTCATCCTGCTGTCCTTCCTGGCTGCCCATCACAGTGCCCACAAAACCCAGAGGCCTCCTGGTTCCTGCCACCATGGTGGTCTGCCTTCCGGCTCCCTTGCCGGCCTCGTTGCTTCATGTCTTGTCACTTTTCCTTGCCTACTGGAGCCAGGCTGGCCATTTGCTTTCCCTCAGATGTGCCAAGTAAGTTGCCATCTCTTCTGCCTGGACCCCAGACAGTGCCAACCCTGTGCCCTCAGAACCCCTTCTTTGCTCATCACCCTTTCTGAAAAACACATCCCATCCCTCTCTGCCTGCATCATTTCCCTCCTGGTGCTTAACGCTACCAGTCATCATCCCACATCTCATCCCTTCCAGGGTGCCAAGACCCACACCGAGGGGCTGTTACTCCCCCTCTCTCCCTTCGTGCCTCTCCTGCCCAGCAGTGCCCACGGCAAGCAGGCTGACAGACTGGGGTTCTTACCTTGATTCCGCACCATGCTCTGCCCTCAGTTGATCTCCTGGCTCTGGAAATGCCGCCCACTGCTTGCTGCAAATATAAAGCCAGAATATTCAAGAAATATATTTAAAGTAAAAGTTGGCTGGGTGCGGTGGCTCATGCCTATAATCCCAGCACTTTGGGAGGCCAAGATGGGCGGATCATGAGGTCAGGAGATCGACACTATCCTGGCCAACATGGTGAAACCCCTCTACTAAAAATAAACAAATTAGCTGGGTGTGTTGGCGCATGCCTGTAGTCCCAGCTACTCAAGAGGCTGAGGCAGGAGAATCACTTGAACCTGGGAATCGGAGGTTGCAGTGAGCCACGGTTGCGCCACTGGACTCTGGCCTGGTGACAGAGCAAGACTCCGTCTCAAAAAAAAAAAAAGTAAAATTGAAAAGGCTTTCATGTCAGTGAACTGGCAGCGCCATCACCTCCTGATTGTCTCCCATCAACTGGAGGCTCTTAGGAAAGCAGCTCTGTCACCTTCTCCAGGGTTTTTGGTGCAGTCCAGGTTCATAGTTGTGAATTATAGTCCTCATTCCTTTTCTTGGAGTAGAGAGTTAGGGAAATGGACATGAAAAAATTTAAAAATATGCTGGTTCAACTTTGATAAAATATTCTTCATGAGACTCTGGGGTATGGCATTGTGAGCTCAACCCCAGAACTAGGTTGGAGTCTTCGTGGAAATGCTCCTGGCTTTGCCTCCTCCGCAGCTGCTCAGTGTGACATCCCAAGCCAGAGCTCCCCAATGTGCAGTTTTTTTTTACCAGGAGTTCTTATTGACAAGCAAGTATGCAATATTAATTTAGCCAGATTCTGGCGTCTTCAGAATCACACATGAGTATTAAGAAGTCATGGCTGAAACTGCTCAATCAATTTAAATTTCATTAAAAAGCATCAAATCAAAGAATAACATGGCAAAGTATAATAATAACCACAAGCATCTGTGTCATTTTATATCATAATCCTTTTTAAAAGTTTTTTCCAATGGAGACGGGTAGGATTAAGCAGGCTGACTTGCCACATTCTCTTCTACTCCTCAAGAAAGCACGGATTTCCTGGACTCTAAAAGAAAACTCAAATTTATTTGTCTGCTTTGATCATCTGAAGTATTAGATGTGGACTGGAGAATCCTTGGGACTTTTAATAATTTAGATAAAAGGACACACAAAGTCACCTAATACTACTTAATAATAAATAATAATACCTAATGCCTAATATTTTGATAGAGTATTTCTAAATTACTTCAAAATATTTGTGAATTTCTAAGCAAAATTATAGTTATTTCATTCTCAGGAACTCCCTAAAATGATGAAGAAATGCTTCTGGCCTCACAAGAGAGGTTGGAAGCAGGTACAATCTGGAAATTCATAGCCAGAAAAGGTCAGTCTCCAGCAGGGAAACCGTTCTCAGGTGGGAGGGCCTCTACCCTGCAGGGGGCTGTACAGCAGACACTTGGGCTGGCAGACACAGTCAGACACAGTGAGTAGGTGGAGCTGTGCCTCTGGGAGGTCTGGCTGTGTGGGGTGTGGCACAGCCTCTGGGGTGTGGAGGGCTCTAATCTCCTAAGGGGCCTCTGCCTGCCTGTGAGTTTGTGTGGGGTGGCCCACAGGAGGTGGCTGGGTACACTCAGCTCTGCCCTGGGCTGATTCTGTGACCTTGAGGATGAGCCAGATGCAGTTAATCTGTGTGCGCAAAAAGACTCGGACGAAAAGACTCCTGAATGAACTTCCTGGGTCTCTCGGTTTTCAGGCTCAGCTCCAAGCAAGGATGGTGGTGACTTTTGCCTTCGACCCCTCTGGTGTTAAGCTGAAGCCAACAATCTCTGCATGTGCTTCAGCTGGTTGCCCCAAGGGTGGGCCAGCCTGTATGGAACTCTCTGGGGCAGCTAACCTGGTCCAGATCCCCAATCCTGAAAATCATTTGGCCTTTTTCACAATGTGCCATCGTGGAATTTGCAGCAATCCTTGTTTGCTTTTGGCTTTACCTGTATAGTGACTAGGTGCTTGGGTCCAGGCCAAGCTCCTTGCTGTCCTCTTGGAGCTGACATGCTAAGGCGCTGGTACCCGTTGTAGGGCCCAGGTGGCTGCCCAGCGATGCAAGGGGCACTTGGTTTATTGTCCTGCTGCTGGGTCATAATTAATGTTCACCACTCAGATAATTCCCGAGCCTTCATGGGCTTGACCTAGGTGAACTGCTGTAGTCTCAAAACACCAATATGGTAACTTTTAAAAAATTCTTTTTAACCCCAGTTTTCTTCTTGCTTCTGCATAGGTAGAGACACCTAGGTGACTCCAAACTTCTTTCTAGCCAGGCTAGAACATAACTTTGCAGGGTTCGTGCCCTCTACAGAAATGTTTCTGCTCCATTGGAGGCTCAGCTCATTTTTTGCGGGGAGCGGGATGGGGAGGGAAATGCTGGTCTTGCTTCTTGGAGGGAAAATGCTAATGTAACTTGACTTGGGCCTGAGCTGTTGGAAGGCAGGGCTCTGCATACCTTGAGTCCCTCCAACATGTCACTATCGGGGAAGGTCATTGTGTCCTTGCAGTCCATCTTGTGCCTTTTCTGTTTATAGGGCACAGCAAACAGGGTCAGGAACCCATGCTGAATATTTAATGAGGGAATATTTCAAAGGCGGAGGTGTGCACCTCGTGGGGCTCTTTGTGGGAACGCAAGGTTGCTGGATCCATGGAGCTTTGGGTCCAGGCCCTGGGCTGCCGGAACCCGGTGGCTGGACTTCAGCAGCTCGCAACCTTCTGCTGGGAGTGCTTTGTTCATAATTGCTCAACGGTGAGGAAATGGAAGTGGCGGGCAAGGCGTGGACTTGCAAGGGAGCTGTGTGTCCCCGTTGCCCGCATCCAGGATGTCATCCTAAATTGCAGTACATCTGCTAATGAGGAGGCAAGGTGTTACCTTCCGTTTGGAGCAGCTGCATTAATTACATCCTCTCAGACATCCCCTGTGCCTACCACTCCTGGCCAGCTTCCTTTGTTTTAAATTAATAGACCAAATTGGAGGGAAGAGGGGAGGGTGTCCCTGGAGGCCAGGTGCCCTCTGCTTCTTGAATGTGGTGAGGACATTAGCTCAGGACCAGGACCTGATGGCAAATGGCAGGTTGGCTCTGTGAGGTGGTCCTTGGAGGCAGTAGGGGCCCAGGAGGCCACTTGTATAAAGGAGCCCACTGGAGCTGAGAGGACACTACCTGTTGTCCGTTCCTTCGACTTCCCTGTGACCTTGTGGGGGATGAGGAGGAGGGGCTGAGCCATCCTCCTGCCTGTGAGTAATTATCTTCAATGCAGAGAATGAGATATTAGCCACAAAGCCAGAAACCAGAAACAAAGCCCTGTGTAGTGTATTCATACGTTTGAGCCATCCCTGTAAATGATGTGTAATACAGGTAGACCAACATAGGGATGAGAAGCCCCCTGCCTGAGGCCAGATCTGCCCTTCCCTTTACCAAGTCCCCCAGAAACCCTCCTGGTAAGGTGCTGGCTCAGCTCCTCATCTGAAATATGGAAAGGCTGAGGACCACCTCTCTGGTCTGTTGTGGAACCTAAATCGACAACTTGGAGTAATTCCCTCGCTTGCTGTCTGTGGGCTCTGTCCCATGTGCCCGAATCAAGCACATTCCTGGCACACACTGAGGGTCCGGGAGATACTTAGTGAGCAGCTGAATGTGACAGTGATCTGTGTAAATACTAGCTGCTATGATCAACTCCCTTTGTCTTCCTGAATCCCTGCTCTCTTTCCCTTCTTCTCTTTTCTTTCCTTACCCTTCCCTTCTTTTCAGGCTATAGCCGAAGGGTGGTGGTTGTAGGGTCCCTGGATTGGTGGGCGGCTGTACTGCGACGGGCCTGCAGGGCAGAGCGGTGTGAGCCTGGCTTAAGGAGCGTAAGAGAGGCTTGCTTGCTTTACTGTGCAGCTCAATTGCTTGGCTTTCAATCCCTGGATTAGTGGGTTTCATAGGCGCCTCCCCAGGAACTCTTGCACAGTGGAGTTCATCGGCTTGAGTAGCTGTAACCCTGAAGGTCAAGTACTTTCCAACTGGCTGCTTCAGGATGCTTAGCAGGCCAGTGGGGTAAGCAGCAGCAGCATCCCCCTTTGTTTCTGAATGAGAAATTATTCCCAAGAAGTCACCAAGTGTGAAAATGTGTGTTGTCTTGCTAATGGGACACTAATGAAATATTAAAGTGGCTCTCTTCCTGTCAGTCTCCTGGGGACCACTCTATCCTCTGGATTTTAGTCTCTCTTTACATAAAGAGCCCCAGGGAATTAACATTTATTGGTACTTTTCAAAATAACCTTGGTCTTTCTCATGCCATAGTAGAGAGGTTCATGTTTCTGTTAGATGACTGTCTGGTTTGGGAGGGGCTCTGTTCCTCTGCAGGGGAGGATTATTTTGGTTGGCCCTCCCAGCTCCCTCATGTCCCACCTCTGCCCACCTCTCAGCAGAAGACTACCTCAGTTCACAGGGGAGATGCTGTCATACTGCCCCACACTGAGCTTGGACTGGGAGCCACTGTGCTGCCAGCCACCATGCCCGTCACTGAATCCTCCCACTACCCAGTTGGCAGGTGGGAGTTGTTTCTGTTTCCACTGTGCGGGGAGGGAAGCTTGGGCACCAGGAGGTTGTGTGGCCAGTCACAGAGGCAGGATTTGAACCCAGCCCAGGCCCTGTGAATTCCAGCGTCCAGCACGGAATTACTGCCTTGCCAGCACCTCCCTGTTTTTGGCTACAACTTGGTTTCCCCAGGCTGCCATCAGCATGCCATGACCTTGAGTGATTTCGATGATCTATGCTCAGGTTCTCCTACTTTTTGTAAACTCCCAAAGTGCTGTCCTTCCTCTTTGTGTGTAAACACTTCTGGGGACAAAGGGATATGGAGGAAGGGGTCGTATTTTAGAGGCCAATTTCTTCTTTCGGTCCATTCCCTGTCTTTGCTCTGAAGGCCACTGCTTGGCTCCAAGTCCCCTTGCCTGGAGGATGAGTTGGCCTCCCCACCCTCTGCTTGCTCTGACCCAGTATGTGCAGTGCCACATGGTCAGACTATTTCCATCAGGATGGTCAGAGCTCTGCTGAGGAGCCTGCAGAAACCTCCCAGATCTGCTGCCTTTGGGATCCCTTTTTACATAAAGAGAGACCAGCCCTGTCGAGGTGCCCTTCCCAGCAGAGCCATCATGCTAACAGAGGCATTATTCCCCTAGAGTCAGCACCCTGCCTGACCCCCTGTGACAGGTACCTTGCTCCCGTTTCCCCCTTCCCCCCAGCTTTCTCCTGCACAGACTCACATTGACTTCTTCCCAGAAGTTTCTTCCTGCCCTGGGTGCTGATCTCTTTTTTCCTATCTTCAAGTAGCTTTATGGATGAACATTTCTGTTTGATTCAGCTCAAACTGTGCCATGTCAGGCCCTGTGCTCAGTTCCAGAGATGGTGCTGAGGAAAGTCCTCAGAAGAGAGATCGTGGGAGGAGAGGACCACTAGAGGCATCGCTAAGGAGGCAATATGGATGGGGTTCTTCAGGCAGAGTAGGATGTTTGAAAGGTGGAGATGGGCCTTGCAGGTGGAAGGGACTGCATCAGTACAGGTGTAGGAGCAGGTAATGATGAATTTGGAGGCAAATGAGTAGTCCTTTTTGTCTGGAGCACAGGATCTCTTGTCAGTATCCTGATCAGGGAGTAAAGAGACTGCAAAGCCAGCTTCACTCACATCATCTTGTACGGCTTTTGGGACACTTGGGTGCAAACACAACTACTTATTTCTGAGATGATTTGTTTGGGCATCTGCCTCCCTCACATTAATGTAGGTTGCAAAAAGGCAGGGCTCATCTCTTTTTCTTTTCTTTCTTTTTTTTTTTTTTTTTTTTTGAGATGCAGTTTTGCTCTTTTTGCCCAGGCTGGAGTGCAATGGTGTAATCTTGGTTCACTGCAACCTCCACCTCCCGGGTTCAAGTGATTCTCCTGACTCAGCCTCCCAAGTAGCTGGGATTACAGGTGCCCACCACCATGTCTGGCTAATTTTGTATTTTTAGTAGAGGCGGGGTTTCATCATGTTGGCGAAGCTGGTCTTGAACTCCTTACCTCAGGTGATCTGCCACCTTGGCCTCCCAGAGTTCTGGGATTACAGGCGTGAGCCACTGCATCCAGCCATTGCTGACTTTTTCACTGTTCTATCTCTGTGCAAGGATAGCACCTGATATATTTAACAGATGCTACATAAGGCTTTCAAATAAATGAATGTGTTATTTGAGATGAGGCAGATGCTCTCACACACTCACACACACACAGCTATAGGCTGCCCTAGCTATTGGCCATGGGATGGCCATGTTTTGTGGCCTCTGACTAGCAGGTGGGCTGTGTGGGGTGCTGTTTGCCCACTGGTGAAGCCTATTCCCAGGCAGGTCCCTAGGAAGGGGTGGCACATGTACATGGTTGGGACAGAGACCTTTGCCCTCTTTAAGCCCAGGTGTGGCTTGGAACAGCCAGGGGTTTTTACTTTAGCTGGGCTGAGGCGCTCGTGTGGCCAGGGAGATGCTGGGAGCCTGCAGACTCTGGGATGTTGCTCTGTGCATTCTCTCCCCTCCCCAGAAACACATTTTTGTCTCCATCTCACCAACTTTTTATCTTAATTTACGAGCCTGCTGTAGCACCAATGAAGACATACTGTACTGCCTGAAAAACACAGCTGAATTCTAATTCTTTGCAGTTCAAAGGCATGCCTTTGGCCGGAGCTACTTCAAAAATAAGCAAAGCAGGAGACTCAGCCCTGCTCTGGCTCCATGGGCTTGTAAGGAAGCTTTGCCCTGACTGTCTCTTACTGGCCTCAGGCTTAATTAAGCCTTCTGATTTATTTTTCAATTCATTATTTTTTGAAAAAAGAAAAGCCGCTTTAATGGAAGCTTTTAAAATCCAGGCACTTTGGATTCCTCTACTTTGTCAGGTAAAAGTGGATTCATCTAAGTAGTTTTATTAAAAAGGAAAAGCACATATTTATGAAGGTTTCAGAGATTAGATTTTTTACTCCTTTCACTCCAGGAGCCTAAGAGCCAAACTTGGAAAATCATTTTTGTGGTCGGGTATGTGCATTCACTCAGCCAAGAAATCCAGTAATTTCATAAGAACTCTGCATTTCTGCATTTTCTAATCTCCCTGTCTTGTCTTCTTGGTGACTTGGGTTTTAATTGTTTTCCTGCCCAGCCTCCTGACATGGGGGCTTTGGTGCAGGCTGTGGTTTGAGAAATTTCACAGGAAGAAGAGAAGCCAGGCGGGAAGGGTTTTTTTTTGTTTGTTTTTCTTTTTTTTTTGTTTTTTTTGAGATGGAATCTCGCTCAGCTCCCCAGACTGGAGTGCAATGTCACATTCTCAGCTTACTGTAGCCTCCACCTTTCAGCGTCCTTAGTAGCTGGGGTTACAGGCGCATGCCATCATGTCTGGCTATATATATATATATATATTTTTTTTTTTTTTTTTTAATTTTTAGTAGAGACGGGATTTCACCACGTTGGCTAGGCTGATCTCAAACTCTTGACCTCAGGTGATCTGGCCGTCTCGGCCTCCCACAGTGCTGGGGTTACAGGTGTGAGCCTTGGCCCCCCAGCCTGGAAGGGGTCTTCGAGAAAGTGGGGCCAAGGTGTTCAAGAAGGTGGGGCCAGTGCAGCTGAAGCTAGAGAGAGTGGCCAGCATGGTCCAAAAGGAGAGGACTGTGTGAGGGCGGGCTGTGCAGCGGAGGGCTCGCTTATAGGCCTGCCGGGGAGGAAGGAGCACCACGGCAGGAGCAGCAGCCAGCCTCGGCAGCCATGGCCACTGGTGTGGTGAGGAAGATGGAGTCAGTAGCGTTCATGGTCCCTAAGCAAGAAGTGCCTCCTTATGCTGGTGAAGACTGTCTCTGACTGGGGCCTGCAGGGTGGTCCTGATGACTTCTCCAAGGCCCTCCATCCTACAGCCGAGCCTCTGACGCCACCGTTGGTCATTCTTAGATGTCAGCACAGGGGACTGATCTCCCGGGGCCAGTGAACTTGGAGCCCTTGAATGTGACCTAGTTGCTTTCTGGTGGGCCCCCAGTCCCCTGGGCATGCCCGTGAGTACTTGTTCCTGGTCTCCTGTTTCCAGCTGCAGACATCTCAGAGGTGACCAGGTTGCCAGAGAAGAGTACGAGATGGGAGCCAGGGACATGCAATATCTTTGTTTTCTTCCTCTTTGCTTTCTCCTGCCATCGGGTGATCGGGTGGGAATCCTCAAGACCACAGAGACCTTCAGGTCTCACCCTGCCTGGGCTAGATTCAGCTCCACCACCTGTCAGCACATTAGGCCAGGGTGCTTCCCGGGCATCACTGAGTAGAAAGCTCATTCGTTTTCCAAGAAAGGACGCTAAGAGGGATGGCCAAATTGAGTTAGGAGTGCCAGGAATCCAAATCCAGGAGCCGCCAGCCGAGTTCCTGTAAGGCCCGCCCCACCTCTGAATTACAGCTGCTCTCCGCGTTTCTGCATGGAAACCAAGCTGCTCTCCCCCGGCGTTTACGGCAGCTTGATTTACAGGCCCGCATGTTTGCTGCACACTTCACATCAATTCTCTCTCCTTCTTTAAACTTTTACAACTTTGGCTTATGAATAAGGCCGCTGATTTTCTAGGTTCCATGTGCTTTTACATCAGGATTTTTCTTTCTTCTCTCCTACTTTCTCCATAAACATGTTCTGAACACCTGCTCTGTGTGAGACCCGTGATGGGCTACCTAGGAGTCCAGAGATGAGCTGGTGGTGGTTCTGGGCACTCTAGGGAGGGATGAGGAAGTGCCCTCATCTATGGATACTTTTTTTTTTTTGAGATGGAGTGTCACTCTTGTTGCTCATGCTGGAGTGCAATGCTGTGATCTCAGCTCACTGCAACCTCTGCCTCCCAGGTTCAAGTGATTCTCCTGCCTCAGCCTCACGAGTAGCTGGGATTACCGGCATGCACCACCACGCCCAGCTGATTTTGTATTTTTAGTAGAGATGGGGGTTTCTCCATGTTGGTCGGGCTGTTCTCAAACTCCTGTCCTCAGGTGATCTGTCTGCCTCAGCCTCCCAAAGTGCTGGGATTATAGGCGTGAGCCACTGCGCCTGGCCCAGATAAGTTTTCTACTTTGTTCACCCACTGAGCAAATATGTCATGGACACTTAGTCTGTGCGGATGTCATAGCAGGTGCTGAGCTGTACAGGTGATGAACAAGACCTGTGTGGACCTAAGCTCCTCATGAGCTTCCCCTGTAGGGAGGCAGAGGCCTGTTGAGGTGCGTGAGGGGGAGGCCGTTCTGGGAACTCATAGGAAAGTCCATGCAGTCTGTGTGGGGTGGGTCAGGGAAAACTTCTCTGAGCAAGTGGTGTCTAAGCTGAGACATGAAGGATGAGTGGGAGTCAGGTGAAGGTGGCCAGGGAGAGAAAGATTGTTCCAGGCAGCGGGAGTGGCCCCATAAAGATGTGGCATCCAGGGAGAGCATGGCATGATCATGACCTGGAGGAAACCAGAGAGTCTGCAGCGTGGGGAATGAGGGTGAGGTTGGTGCAGGATGAGGAGTTGTGTGCAGGTGGGTGGGCTGCAGGCCTGGTAAGCACTGGTGTTTTAAACAAAGTGCTGTGGAGGCCTCAGATGGGGCCTGCTGATGAGAGAGCTGACCTGGAGAAGCCTGGGGTGGCAAGACTGGGTGTGAGGAAACTGTTAAGAGACCAAGAACTTGCAGTCACTAACCTGGGTGGTAACTGGTGCAGTGTGTGGCAGTGGAGCTGGAGAGAAGTGACAGATTCGAGACTGGTAAGAAGAGGAGTCTGTAGGACTTGGTCATCAATCAGACATTGAGGGTGAGGGGGAGGGAGGCATTAGGGACAGCCCCGAGGTCTCTGTCCTGGCCGGGTGGGCAGGAGATAGCATCCACTGCCATGACTCAGGAGGAGCAGAGGAGAGCTCAGGTGGAGGCCACCCTGAGACAATCCAGCTGCAATTTGGGAGAGGATTTATGGGCTTGAAATTCAGAGCTGAGGAAAGCCTGAGAGATACAGGTTTGGGAGTAGATAGGAAGAAGCACAGGAGAGGACAGAGTGGGGTGGAGGAGGGGCCCTGAGAAAGATGCAGCACTGAGGGGCAGGGCAGAGGAAAAACCCATCAATGGGGGACATCTACATGCCTTCTTGGGATGTATTTCAGCAGGTGGAGGTCATGGTCACAGCAAAGACCTACCAGGTAGCTGGACCGACATGACCAAGGTGGAAATGCAGGAAGTGTCAGTGCTGCCTGGGACCTAGGCTGGGTGGGGCTGGGTTAGGCCCCTCACCTGGAAGACCCTGAATGCCCAAGCTCTTGAGCCTTGTTTGCTTGTCTCTGACTTTCCTTCTGTGGCTCCTAATGGTGGAGGCTTCCCAAGCCCCTGTTTGGGAAGAATTATGCAATTATTCCTAAATGGAGTGCATGTCAGCAGCCCTGGCACTGAAGAGGAAAAACATATTGGAGGAGGAGAAACCTTTCACCCAGCCCTAAGCTAGCTGCTTCTGGAGAGTACTGAAGAAGAATAATATTTTTTTAATCTAAAAGAACTTTACATTTATGCTTGACTGAAGCACAGACCACAGTTGTCCTGGGAGCCAATGAGCAGCCAGGGTTTGGGTAATCTATGCAAAGGCCCCTCAGCTGCCCTGCATCCATCATCCCAAGTGACAGAATTTACATCATTAATCATTGGCGGTAATAGAAAAGTCATTGGAATAGAATGTTGTCACAGGATAAATGTCTCCCAATTGCATATAAATGTCTCGGCTTTACTGTACTATTTGTGCTTGAGAAATACTGTAGCTTCAAAACGGTATTTATCTGGCATTGGGAAACCATCAATGCCAGCCTGCCTTGCCAAAAGCACCTCTACAGGAACTCAGAACTTCCCCCGTGGGCCCCAGGCCCAGGGTCGCCACACATTTCTGGCCACGACAGGAGTTGGACAGAGGGAGGGGAGGCTGGGCTCCCTGGGACTTTCTGGTGGACGATGCCATGGGAGTTAAAAAACACTCAGGTTCAGTAATGCCCACCACGTTCCCCTAGCCTGTCACCCTGTGGCCAGAGGGTGGCTTGCTGCCATTTGATGCTGAGAAGAAAGGAGGGTCTGAATCAGGCCCAGCTGAACTAGCAGCTCTCATGGCCTCACATTCAAGGATGTGGCCGCTCCAAAGGCACCGCAGGCCACAGAGAAATGAGAGGCAACCCTATGAGCTAGAAGCCAGAGAGCTGAACATTGGAAGGCCTCCTTACCATTTTAGAAATGAAGTCCACAGCGGTTTTTGGCTGGCATCTTTCTGTTTTGTGACCTGAAAACACTCTGTTTTTGGAAAGTACAGATCTGCTGACACCTTTTGCCGAAGATTTGTGTGTTTTTCTCCATGGTGAGCTGCCCTGCCGCTGGCGGGAGGAGGCACGTGGCTTAGGGAGCAAGGCATTTTTTTGCTCAGGTTTGAAGGAATTCTTTTTGTTTGAACCTTCACCTCTCTATCCCCTCAGGGGTCTTGCAGCCCTGCTGGGTCTGGCAGGAGGAGTGGGTCCCAGAGGCAGGGCAAGCAAGTCAGGGGCCCCGGGGCAGGAAAATGCTGCCTCTGGTGGAAGGGTGTGTGGTGCTGTGTTAAGGGCATGTGGCACCTGTGACCAGTGAGCTGCTGGAAACTGGAGCCAGGCATCCGAGCCAACAAACCAGGGCAAGGTTTTGTAGAGTACATTTTAAGAGGTAGATCCCCTCTTTCTACAGGGAATTTCAGAAGTGACCACTTTGCAGATGTGGAAGTGATCCAAACCAGCTAACCAGGTGTTCCCAAACCTTGATGACGAAGACCAGTCAAATTTCAGAATGTTGGTAGATGTATTAGTCCGTTTTCAGGCTGCTGATAAAGACATACCCGAGAATGGGCAATCTACAAAAGAAAGAGGTTTAATTGGGCGAGGCACAGTGGCTCACGCCTGTAATTCCAGCCTTTGGGATGCCAAAGCAGAAGAAGGATTGCTTGAGCCCAGGAGTTTGAAACCAGCCTGGGCAACATAGTGAGATCGTCACTACAAAAAAATAAAAATAAAAAAAAAAAAGAAAGAGATTTAATTGGACTCACAGTTCCACGTGGCTGGGGAGTCCTCACAATCATGGTGGAAAGCTAGGAGGAGCAAGTCACATCTTACATGGATGGCAGCAGGCAAAGAGAGGTTGTGCAGGAAAGTTCCCCTTATAATACCATTGGATCTCAGGAGAGAGCTCACTATCACGAGAACAGCGTGGGAAAGATCCACCCCCTCAATTTGGTATCTCCCACCAGGTTCCTCCCACAGCACATGAGAATTACGGGAGCTACAAGATGAGATTTGGGTGGCGACACAGAGCCAAACCATATGAGTGGGGCTGACCCAGGATGGCCAACTTCTGATTTGACCAAATGAGGCCATTAAAAGCCTGTTGTGAGCTACTGTATCATCATTTCATAAAAATGAAATAAAGGAAAGAATATTTTGACACCTACAATAGAAGAAAGGCCGTCAATATTTCTTTAGTTTAATATAATGGGCTTTATGAAGGATTTGCTCCATTATACCTGTTTTTTTAACCACCTCCCCCCCTTTTCCTTTATTCTCTCATTTTGCCAAAAACTCAGAAAAATCTGTTCTGGGTCCTCAAACCTCTTGTTTCAGATGAGCAAATGGAGGTGCAGAGGGAAGGGGCCTGGCCAGGGTCCCACAGCTAGTGAGATTTGTGTATTGCTCCAGTTATTTCTGGCTTCATAACAAATCACTCCTGACTCAGCAGTGTGAAACAACAGTCATTTATTATTATCACCTCTCAGTTCTGGGGCTGGCCCAGGCAGCTCTCATTTGGGGTCTCAGTGCTGCTGCAGTCAGAAGGTGGCTGGGCTGTCATCTTAAAGGCTTCTCCTAGTGGGTCTGGGAAGATGCAGCATTTGGGGACAGAGCAGCAGGGGCTCCTGGGGCATCCCTTTCTCCATGTGGTTTCCAGTACGATGGCTGCAGGACAGCCAGACTTCTCCCCTGGGGCCCCAAATATCTGTCCTGAGAAAAGCAGGTGGAGGCTATGTTGGCTTTCATGAACTGGCCTTGAAAGTCACACAGCATCCCCCCTGCTGAGTTCTATTAGTTACAAGTGAGCCATTAAGGCCAGCCTGTATTCAATGGGAGGAGAATTGGCCTCCACTTCTTGGTGGGAGGAGTGCCAGAGGATTTGCAGACATGTTTTAAAACCACCGTGTGGATCCAATAGGCTAAGTCTAAAGCGCTCCAGGGAGGGCCAGGTTTTAATTTGGAGCGCTGGGATCTTGGAACACATCCGCTTCCTTAAGTGTTCCAGGAATGAGTCTGCTGGAGGATCACTCCGGTGACGGGTGGCAAGCTCTGCTTGCTGTTCCCTGCTTGCACTTGTATGAAGTTATAAATTTCACAAATAAGGTAGATTCCTTCAAATAAGTATCAATTAAGCTATTTTATAATCATAGCTGAGATGATGAATGAAAGTCGATTTAGAGAAATAGAAAAGAACAGAGACCTCAGGAACACAGCAGGAACTCTCAGAATTGCAGGCACTCGCTCTTCATCAGAAAGCAGCCTCCACACTTGTGCACTTGTTGAGCGCTTGCTGTGTGCACAGCACTAGCTGCTACTGTCCACCCAGTGATGGCTGCAGTGGTGTGGAAGTAAGAGGGGTCCCAGTTTACCCTCCCCAGTATCTGCGATCTCATTTGGGTCATCTCGTGCCACCCTGTCAGAACCTGAGTGCAGGAAGTGTAAGCATTGATCCTTTTCCAATCTCTCTTCCTGGGCGTGGGCTACCTGCTTTCAGCTCCAGGGAACAGAGATGCTCTCAGAGTTCCTTTACAGGGGTTTATTATAAGGGTTCTCTGAAAGATGAGGAAGAAAATGAAACCATCCCAAAGCCACGAGGCCCCGCTCCTGGCTCAGTGCTGGCAGCCCTTGTTGTTACCAGGGAGGCCTGGCCTATTCAGGGTCCACATATGTGAAATGGAGGGTGGTGGGGCTGGAGGGTGTGGTAGCAGCAAGAGGGCAGCCATGCAGGTATCCTGTGGCGGTGAGCTGGGGGTGCTGGGGTCAGCCTGGGTGGTGGGGAGTCCCTGTGAGTGACAGATGTCCTAGATCCTCTCCTTCATGGATAGAGTAAGCTCCTTCCCTGTGTCAGGCACGCCTCTAGGGACAGAGCAGCAAACAGACAGACACCTTGACCTTCCCCATGTGACTGCCAAAAAGGTAATTTTCTTTGTCTCTGAATCCCCTAGACCTGCCAATTTGGTGGATAATTGTTTTCTATCATAGCTCTTGCCAAAAGGAAGGAGAAAAAGTTTCCCAAGGTCTAGAATTCACCAGGGAGAACCCTCATCACTCACCAAAGACTATTAGGCTGGTCTGTAACTTCCCAAAGGAAGGGGCTACCTGGGTGTGTCCACAGCAAGAAAATGGAGGCTTACCCAGAGTCGGTAACAGACTGTTAGGAACGCAGGCTGAGCCTGGCTGGCCACACAGCACGGCTTCGTTCATGTCATGAATATTTATCGGATGCCTGCTGCATGCCAGGCACTGTTCCTGGGACCAGAGGTAAATAGTGCACAAGAGGGAAGCCTCCCTGCTCTCTGGGTGCTTACCTTCTAGCTGGGGAGATTAGAAACACAAAGACCATGCAAAGGTCAAGTGGAGAAAAACCAAGCTGCCTGGAGGGGCAGGCTGGGGAGGGGAGCAGGCCAGCTGGGAGGGGTCAGGCTGGGGAGGAGAGCAGGCCAGCTGGGAGGGGTCAGGCTGGGGAGGGGAGCAGGCCAGCTGGGAGGGGTCAGGCTGGGGAGGAGAGCAGGCCAGCTGGGAGGGGTCAGGCTGGGGAGGAGAGCAGGCCAGCTGGGAGGGGTCAGGCTGGGGAGGGGAGCAGGCCAGCTGGGAGGGGCAGGCTGGGGAGGAGAGCAGGCCAGCTGGGAGGGGTCAGGCTGGGGAGGGGAGCAGGCCAGCTGGGAGGGGTCAGGCTGGGGAGGAGAGCAGGCCAGCTGGGAGGGGGTCAAGCTGGGGAGGGGAGCAGGCCAGCTGAGAGGGGGTCAGGCTGGGGAGGGGATCAGGCCAGCTGAGAGGGGGTCAGGCTGGGAGGGGGTCAGGCCAGCTGGTGGGGGTCAGGCTGGGCAGGGTGTCAGGCCAGCTGGGAGGGGGTCAGGCTGGAGAGAGGCTTGCTGAGCCGACCTTGAGCAGCCTCCTGCAGGGGCCTGGAATCAGTGGTGCCCACCCCAAACCTGAGCTGGGGCCCAGAGCTCCACCACTTTCATCCCCTTGGGGCACAGGGAGGTGACGGGGCGGCCCTCCCTGGCCTGGCTTCTCCCTCTTTCACCCACTGAGTGTCGACTCTGCCTTTCTGATCTGGGTCCCTGTGAGGAGGAAATATATATTTAGACTCTTCTGTACTTTCCGTGGTAACAGCCGCTTTATTCCTGGTGAAGAATGAGGAAAATGGGTCAGCTGTATTTACTAAGAAGCATGTTCCAGCTTCTTTTCCGAGGCTATTTATAAACTTTAAAAAATGCGAGCTAAGTTTTTGCATCTTATTGGAAGCCGGAGTGCCTATGAATACCCTTTCTATTACTATACCGGGGAACCTAGCGCTTTGGAATTGAAATGCATTGAGTAGGGCAGATAGGAATCTTGCAAATAGTGATTTTGATGAACTCTGGCAGCCCACGTTTGCCTCTTGGTCTTATTTCTCTGCGAGTTTTTATGTGACATTGGTGTAGCTTTCTTGGATACAGTGGGGAGGACTGTGCTGTGGCTGCACACGGCTGCCTGGCTATGTGGGGCCCTTCATGGCTGCTGTGCCGACAACTTTATGTGGTCTTGGAGCCTTGAGGAGTGGCCACTGCCAATGATGGGGCCCGGCTCTCCGCCAGCCTTGCACGCCAGGCAGCGGGGCAGGGGCCCAAGGGCAGAAGGGCTTCGTGAGCCTGGGGACTCGGATAAGCCCATATCTGAACCTGCTGCTTCCCTTCCTTGTCTCTAGGGGGAACAGGGCCATGAGGCCTCCAGAAGCTTCGTGTTGTCCCATGCCTCCTCCCCACGTTTCTTGAGGAGCCAGGAGCCGCCAGCAGCCCTCCTGTCTCTGATGCCTCCCCTACGCATCATGGGGTCACACATGTCCTCACACTGTGCCCCATGTGCAGAAACAAGGTCACTTCTCTCTCTGGCCTGACCTTGCTTTTGAGAGGGAAAGACTTGGGGTTCTACATTTTTAGGCCCACTCTGGTGAGTTTAATTGAATGGCCCAAGTTGCCTCTTGAGGTAACACTGTGTGGAGGCTGTGCTTGATCTTCCCAAGTGCCTCCTCCCCGGCTCCCCTCTGCGCCTTGGAGTATGGGGAGGAGTGTGTCCCTGTAGCCTGGAGGTGGCTGAGGAAGGGGTCTCTGCCCTCTGGCCACTCCTTGGTACCCTCTTTGATTCCTTCTGCAGAGAGACTGGACTATTGAGCCTCAGGAGCAACTCGCCCCATGTAGACTTTGCTGGGGGAATCCTGGCACCTGTAAGCGGAGCCCTGGTCCCACTGTTGGTCTTCCTGGCTTTTCAATGCCCCTTTGCAACTGGCATCTCCATTCTGACAGTGTGAGGTCACTGAAGCCTTTGGGCAATAGGGCCCTGAGCTGCCCACTGGCTGATCCATTACCCGGAGACAGGGTAATAGGGCAAGAGGACGCGCATGGGCTCTCCTGCCAGCTCCAGCTGTAGCCCCGAGGACCAGACTTTCTCTCCTTGTGCCTCTGCCTCCTGTGGGTATTGTGTTCGTAATCTAAGTCACAGCTACCACCTGCTGCTTACTGAGCACTTAATTCTGTGCCAGGCACTGTTCCACCCTGTGTCATGTGTGAGCTGATTAAATCTACAAGGCAAAAAAGGCTCGTAGGAGAATGAAATAAGTTACTCCAAGCCAGTTGCTCAGGACAGTGCCTGGTGGTCATCGCTGATGGTCACTCTCATCACGTCTGTCTACCTGCTCCTCGTTGAGAGGGGATGGGCCAAGTTTGCCCCAGAGCAGAAGTTCCTGAACTTTCTTGCATCTTGTACTCCAAGTGCCTCAGTGGTTCTCCTCCCCTCCCCTCCCCTCCCTTTCCCCCTCTCCCTTCCCTTCCCCTTATTTCCCTCTCTTTCCTCCTTCCCTCCCTCCGTCCTTACTTCTCTCTTTTTTTTTTTTGAGATAGGGTCTGGCTCTGCAACCCAAGCTGGAGCGCATGGCTCGATTGCAGCTCACTGCAGCCTTGATCTCTTGGGCTCAAGTGATCCTCCCGCCTCAGACTCCCAAGTAGCTGGGACTACAGGCACTTGCCAGCACGCCCAGCTAACTTTTAAATAGACATGGGATCTTGCTTTGTTGCCCAGGCTGGTCTCAGACTCCTGGGCTCAAGCAATCCTCCTGCTTTGGTCTCCCATAGTACTAGAGGCATGAGCCACTGGCTTCGGTGATTAATTTTTTTTTTTTTTTTGAGACAGAGTTTCATTCTTATTGCCCAGGCTGGAGTGCAATTGTGCATTCTTGGCTTACCACAACCTCTGCCTCCTGGGTTCAAGCGATTCTCCTGCCTCAGCCTCCTGAGTAGCTGGCATTATGGGCATGCGCCACCATGCCTGGGTAATTTTGTGTTTTTAGTAGAGATGGGGTTTCTCCATGTTTGTCAGACTGGTCTCAAATGCCCAGCCTCAGGTGATCTGCCCGCCTCAGC
The DNA here is from genome assembly GCF_049354715.1 of Callithrix jacchus. Taxonomy (NCBI): domain Eukaryota; kingdom Metazoa; phylum Chordata; class Mammalia; order Primates; family Cebidae; genus Callithrix; species Callithrix jacchus. The sequence continues at coordinate 44,823,668 of NC_133508.1, forward strand.
CTCCCAAAGTGCTGGGATTACAGGAATGAACCATAGTGCCTGGCTGATTAATTTTTTTTTAATTTTAATTTTTAGGGAGTGCAGGGGCACAATCATAGCTCACTGTAGCCTCAAACTCCTGGGTTCAGGTGATCTTTCTGCCTCAGCCTCCCAAATACCTAAGACCACAGGCATACACCACCATGCCCAGCAAATATTCATTCATTCATTTATTATTTTTTGTAGAGATGGGATTTTGCCATGTTGTTCAGGCTTGTCTTGAACTGGCCTCAAGCAGTCCTACTACTTCAGCCTCCCAAAGCACTGTGACTGCAGGTGTGAGTCACCATGTCCGGCTGCCTCAGTAATCTTTTTCATGATGTCCCTAGGCCAAAATAAATATCTGTTGTGTTTATTAAGTAGTTAGATACAAACACCTTCATAAACATTTGTGTCCTAACAACTGAATATCTGTTTGAAAATACAATGCACATGATTTTAAAATTTCCATTCTTAAATAGCCAAATTACTAATGGGGTACGTGTGCCTATCAGGCACCAGACAACTTGTAAAATCCTGGAATCAGATTAGACACCAGCGCCCTCATTTCCTGTTTTGTATTGATTTTTGTGAGGTACTCGCTTTTTATTTCAGCAGCCACCGAAACCCCAGGTTTACCATGGCCTGACATCCTCAGAAGGGGCGAGGGACATTCTGATGGTGAAACTGTCAATTGCCTCAAGCCAGTGGCACCAGCGATGCCCAGCAATCATTAAGTACTGGCTGTTTCCCACAAAAATGTAAAGATCCTGCAGGTCTCCTGTGAGTTAGCAGAGCTCCCAGGCAGCCTCCGTGCACAGTTTGGGAACCGTGTTTCTAGTGACTTGTACCTTTCCTCTGGATACCCAGGAGACAGGCCAGTGGTCCTGAGGTGCTCAGCTTCTACATACCCATCTGGCAGGTGAAGGAGAGGCGAAGTGCTGCCTTCTTCTGCCCCCCCCCACCTTGGTCTCTCAGGACAGGACAGGCCGGGCTCCACTCTCTTCCCTCCCCTACCTCCTATTCGCCACCTGTCTGGGGCATCAGCCTCGGGACCCAGCCACCAGGGCTAGAAGGGGCATATTCTTTGTGCCCGAGGAAGAACTCGGTGATCTGAATCCTCTAGGATGTGGATTCAGAAAACCCTCCCTCTCAACAGAGCGCTTTCAAGTCTGTGGCCACGCTGCTGATGCTAACAGAAATCAGTCTTGGCGTTCAGAGCAGAGAATTCCCTTTGTTGTTTTGGTGGGTACGTGCCCTCTGCCTGAAGTACTGAAATCATTGCTTCAAAGGGCAGGGAGCTCTCCAAACAACTAGACTTATAAGACAGGGAGTCTGAAGAGATCAGAGAGAATCGGGTGTGCAGTGCCTTTGTGTTCAGCAGGTGCCTGCGTCTTAGGGACAGGCCAATTGTAAACTCAGGTGTCTTAGGACAGGTGCTTCTGCCCTTCTAGCTCCCATACAGCCCCTCCCTTTTACCTTTACTCCCATCTGCCCTCCCCACCCCAACTCTCCCCTGGGAAAGATGTCTCCAGCTGCCTGTTCCCAAAGAGCCCCTTACCTGCAGTTTCAGAGCCTGTTGCCTCACTCCTCCTCCCTCGCTTACTTCTGTCAATTCCAAGATCGCCCCTAGGACCTTTGCACTTGCCATTTCCCCTATCTCGGACCCCATTATCAGTCCCTTCCTCGGCTTGCCCCAGCTCATTTTCCAGGTCTCACTCTAAATGTCACCCCTCAAACAGCTCAGCCAAGAGCACCCTGTCTAAAGAAGACCCCAGCTGCTTTGTTCCTCACAGCTCTTTAAATGCAAGCTTTATCGTGTAGGCAGAGACCATGTCCGTCTGCATCTCCCATGTTCACTGTTGTTTACTTAGCACTTAGCCCTGTGCCTGGCCCATCAGGGGTACCAGAAGGCATGTCCCTAAGAGTGGGGCTTCCACAGGGCAGTGCTGCTTTTTTAAAATTTTTAATAGAAGGGACTTAAGGGCCAATGACTTTTAATTCTGCTGAGTAAGATGTAGAAAAATTCCAGCTACCATGTATCATCAACATTTCATAAAAGTTGGAAGGACATAATCTTAGAATAAAGGACAGTCCTTTTTTTTTTTTTTTGAGATATACTCTTGCTCTGTGCCAGGCTGGAGTGCAGTGGGCGATCTTGGCTCACTGCAACCAAGGTTCAAGTGATTCTCCTGCCTCAGCCTCCCGAGCAGCTGGGACTACAGGTGTGTGCCACCATGCCCAGCTAATTTTTTGTATTTTTAGCAGAGATGGGGTTTCATCATCTTGGCCAGGATGGTCTCGATCTCTTGACCTCATGATCCGCCCACCTCAGCCTCCCAAAGTGCTGGAATTACAAGCATGAGCCACCACGCCCAGCCAAGGACAGTTCTTAAAATGGCATAACTTTAGCACTGTTGAAAACATGTTGTGTCATCCCTCTTCTCACCTCTTGGAGAATGGATGAAAACCCTCCTTCGGTTCATGAGCACCTGGGAGGTGATGCATCTGCCCTCGGTGGGACTTGGTAACATTCAGTGTGGCCTTGACACTGCTCTCGTGACGTTGGTCTCCTGCACCAGGCTGCAAACGCTGTGGCAGGACACTGTGTTTTAGGATGAGCCTTTACACATGCTCTTCCTTATGTCCTCAGTACCTTGTTGGTCTCTAGGTACCTCCAAGTTCTGCCCAGATGCCCTTTTCCGAAGCTCTGCAAGACTGGCCTTGCCTCCCTTTGATCCTTGGTAATCACTGTCCACTCACCTGCCTGCTGGGATCCAAGCCTCCTCTGTTTTGGACCAGGATGCTGGCATACCATTGTCCTACTGTTGTACACCATTGTATGCTGAAAGATGAAGGATGCTGGCTGGTGGTGACTTTGAGGATGTGGCAGGAACAGATAGGCCACCCTCAGGGACTCTACATGGAGCCTGCTCTGTCTTTCTGTATCTTATTCTAATTTCTAGTTCAATCTTTAATTCCACCAGGTTGCAGAAACAGAATCGCACTTAATTCTGTGTTTTCTCAGCCAATGGAAAGTTCCTCCAGTCCATGGCACGGTTTGTTGGCATGTGAGGAGCCCATGGGGGTGAGGGGTTCGCCCTCGTCACTGCCATTTCCCAGCTCTCTGTCCCCCTGTGGAGGTCTTTGCTGTATACCCCTTTGTCCTAATTGTTGGGTATCTGAAGGGCCAGATCCTCAGCTGCTTCCACACCTCTCTTAGGGAGCAAGGGGCCGTTTGGCTGTCCCCTGTCCTCTGGCAGCCATCTCTAGTCTCTGGGGCTCAGGGAAAATGCCCCTTGGTTCCACGTGAGGAATAAGGCTCGGCCCCTGCACTGGGGCTTGGGCCTCTCTGGAGTTCTCAGTCCACCCTTCACCAGGCATGGGAAGGAGCATCATCTGTTTCCTCCCTCTCCCTCAGCCTGGCTTTGGGCAGGAAGTGGCCCTCACTGGCCTTGTCTCCTCCTCTGCACACATCTGGGCCCTAGCTTTTGAAATTCTAAAGCCAAGGCTTTGATTCTTCTGTTCTCTGATTCCTCATAAGGGCCCTTCCCTGGGGCATAGCTGCCTCGGTCTGGTTAGAATAAAAGGCTACACGGAGTGGAGGCAAAGAGAAACCTCCATTCATCCCTCAGTGGTTAACCTGCAGCTGCTCATCCGCGGGAATGAGAGGGTGTGGGCTGGGCACCCCGAGGGGGCTTATCTTTACATCTGCCTATGGGTGTGGGTAAGTAAATGCAGAAGCTGTTTAGCATTCTAGCTTATTTAGGTATTTTTATTTACTTAATTTTAATTTTCAGAGGTAATATGTGTTCATCGAGGAAAGGAAAAACAGGAAGGTGAATAGAATCAGAGTCACTTATGTCAGCACCTGAAGACGCCCTCATTACATCCTGGCGTATGTCTCGACAGGTAGTGCAGTAGGAATAGTGGTAACTATGGTGCTGAATGGAACACACATTTACTGAGGACTTACACAGCGCCAGGCATTTTTTAAAAAAGAATCACACAGATGATAATTTAGGAGGAACCTTTGCACATCCTCTTCCTTTCGCTTCCTTGTTGATCTGTGGGTGCCTCCACGTTCTGCCCAACGAACTAATGACGCTGTGAAGTGGATGCTACTGTTTTCGTCACTCTACAGGTGAGGAAGTTGAGGCACTAAGCATTCATGGGATTTGCCTGCGCTCCGGGCTGGGCACACACAACCCCACACGCCTGCAGGTGTGCACATCAGTGGCCAAGGTGTAGAACAGTTGGCACAGTCACCAGTCGGGGTTCCTGTTCTAGTTTCTCTCGGGAGAGACACCATATCTTTGTTCCCTGCGGACTTGGTACCTCATTTGCTGAATGAATGAATGAGGAGAGGGGGATGCTTCTGAATTTGAATGCAGGCTTTTCCACCACTGGTCACAGGCAAACGACTGTTCCTTTTGGCAATTATCATTGTTCTTTCCTGGGCTTATAGAACCTGTACACACTGGTGCCTCCTTGCACGACCTCAGGGAGCACCACTTACATTATATTCTTTTCTGAAAGCAGCTTTATTGAAGCATAATTGACATATAATAAATTACACATATTTAAAATGTACAACGCAGTGAGTTCTGGCATCACTATTGCCAAATCAAGATAATGAACGTATCCATCACCCCCAGAAATGTCTGTGAGCCCCTTGCTGTTTGCTTTCTCCAGGGCCTTCCCACTCCTCACCAGGCAACCACCACTCTGCTTCTGTCAGTCTATGTTAGTTTGCATTTCTAGGGTTTTATATAAATGGAGTCATACAGCATGTTGCCTTTTTTTGGGGGTCTGGCTTCCTTCAGCGTATTTTGAGATTCATCTGTGTTGTGTGTATCAGTAATTCATTTCTTTTTATTGCTGAGTAGTGTTCTGTTGTATGGATATGAGACAGTTTGTCCATGTACCTGTTGATGGACATTTGGGCTCTTTCCAGTTTTTTACTTTTATAAATAAAGCTGCCGTGAACATTTGTGTGCAAGTCTTTGCATGGACATATGCTTTCTTTTCTCTCGGGTAAATGCCTAGGAGTGGGATGCCCAGATATGGAAACTGACACATTGCTTTACAAAATGACCACACTATTTTATATCCCCACTGCAGGGTATGAGAGTTCCAGTTTCTCTGCATCCCCCCCAACCCTTCATGTGGTCAATCCTTGGCCTTTTAGCCGTTCTAAAAGGCATGTGTATCTGGTCGTGGTTTTAATTCATATTTCTGTAGTAGCTGGTGATGGTGAGCATCTTTACATGCACTTAGCCACTACCCATGTATCTTCCACAGTGAAGTGTCTATTCAAATCTTTTATCCTTCAAAAAAGCTGGGCTGCGTTCTTATTATTGTTTTGGGAGTTCTTTGTGTATATTCTTGATAAAGTTCTTTATCAGATATATGCTTTGCAGATATTTTTCTTTCATTCTGTGATTTGTCTTTTCATCCTCTTAACAATATCTTTTGAAGAACAGATGTTAGTTTTGATAACGTCAGTTTTTTTAAATCAGTTTTTTTTTTGTTTGTTTGCTTTTAGGGATCATACTCTTGGTGTTGTATCTAAGCGATCATTATCTTTTTTTTTTTTAATTAAAAAGATGTGGGTCTTGCTGTGTTGCCCAGGCTAGAGTACAGTGGCTGTTCACAGCCTCAAACTCCTGGCCTCACGTGATCCTCCTGCCTCAGCCTTCTGAGTAGCTGGGACTCTAGATGCATGCCATTGTGCTTGGCTAGCTAAGCAATCTTTAACTAGTTCAAGGTCAAAAATAGTTTCTCTTATGTTTTCCTTTCTTTCTTTTTTTTTTTTGAGACAGAGTCTTGCTCTGTCGCCCAGGCTGGAGCATAGTGGCGTGATCTTAGCTCACTGCAACCTCTACCTCCTGGGTTCAAGTGATTCTCCTGCCTCAGCCTCCCTAGTATCTGGGATTACCGGCCTGTGCCACCAACCCTGGCTAATTTTTGTATTTTTAGTAGAGACAGGTTTTCACCATGTTGACCAGGCTGGTCTCAAATTCCTGACCTCAAGTGATACGCCCACCTTGGCCTCTCAAAGTGATGGGATTACAGGTGTGAGCCAGTGCACCCGGCCTTCTCTTATGTCTTCTTAGAATTTTATAGATTCTGAAATTTAGGACTAGATCTGTGTTGGGTTAAAGCATATGGTGTGAGGTATGAATTCAGGTTCATTTTTCTTTTTCTTTTTTTTTTTTTTTTTGCATTTTGACATCTAATTATTCCAGCACTATTTGTTGAAAAGACTTCTCTTTCTCCACTGGATTGCATTTTGCCCCTTTGTAAGAAATCATTTGTCTGTATATATGAGGGTCTATTTCTGGACTCCGTTCTGTTTCATTGATCAGGTGGTCTGTCTTTGAGCCAGTACCCCACTGTCTTGACTACTGTGGCTATATAACAAGTCTTGAACTCTTGTGAATCTAAGTCATGTTAACTCTGCAACTTTATTCACTTTCAAGTTGCTCTGGCTACTCAAGTTCCTTTGCATTTCCGTATGGACTTTAGAACTGGCCGTCAGTTTCCAGCACAAAGCTTGCTGGGATTTCTGTTGGGATTGAGGCTCATGTTGCCCTCCACAATGGCCTCTTCTGGAGCTGTGTCACCTGCTGTTCTGCCACACCAGTGGGTGTAGGACCATGTGAGTGACTGAGGGGCCAGCGCCCATGGTGGGAAGGAGGGGAAGTTATTAGTATTAAATAAGGCATTTTCAGAGACACTCTGCAGTGACCTTAGGGTTTCAGGATGGGATGCTTTTGGCTGAGCCCAGGTATCCTCTGAGAAATGCAGACCTGAAGGATCAGGCATGCTCCTGGAAGTTAGCATTGCTCATGGTGCTTGGTCAGCGCAGGGCAGAGGAACCACTCCTCCTTTAGAAGAGGCACACAGAGCCCTCCTGCTGTGATCTGCCCTGTATCACCTGCTTTAGGCATTCGTGTTTGAGGCTCCACAGGTGTGGCGAGTGGGTGCCCTGGGAGGATGGGTTAGGGCAGATGTGGGAGGGATTTCCTTTCCAAAACATTCCTTTGAGGAGGAGAGAGAAGAAGAAGCTTGGCTTCTGTGGCCCCACTCGGGGGAGCCACATGTCTCTGTGTGTTGCTGGCTGTGACAGCGGCTGTGGAATCCTTCCAGGGAAGACCTGTGGCCAGCAGGAGCTGCCTGAGGCCCCAGGGAAAATGCCTCCCCTCCCTTCACCACTACCCCTCCCCTCTGTCCTCTCTCTGCTCCCGCCTTGGCTTTGCCTAGCCCTGCGAAGGTATTTTGCAGAGGACGTACGGTTGGGAGGAAGGCAAGGCTCTGAGGATGCTATGATGTGCCATTTCTGTGGGCTTTTCTGAGGACTGCTCACTTGAGGCTTCCCCTGGGGAGAAGGAGCTGTTAAACTGTCAAAATAAAAAGTCCACCAAACTCCTTAGGCCAATCAAAAGCACTTAATTCAGACCACAGGCAGCTGCAGCAACAGATTTCCCTGCAACGTGTTACAAGGGGAAGAAAAGACTATTGGGGAACTTAAAGAAATGCAGGAAAAGTTTGAGAGATTGGAATAGACCCAGTCCATCATACATTAAATTTGGGATTCATAAAAAGAAATTGTGGTGAAAATCTTCCCAAATAAGTTTTTATTCTAGAATTTGATGACAGATTTCTCGGAGCACTGGTTATCCCGTAGGTGTGGTATTCTGAAATACAACCTGAGGCATATATATTGTCAAATAATAAAGTATTATGAAACCAATCAGCTGTGAGCTCCCCACTTGGCAGTTTGGAAGTAAAACCCTTTCTCCTTTACAAGGCCAAGTGACTCTTAATTCTTCCCAGGAGATTTCATGTTAAAATGTGTTCACTGCCAGCTGACAAAAGAGGCAAGTCCAGATTTATTACCCTGGCACCTGCAGCAAAAAAAAAAAAAAAAAAAAAAAAAAAGACGGATGATGAAAATATATTTAATTATCATTCCATGCCACATCTCTGTCTGCTCCAGTCTCGGGGCTGCAGCTGTTGGCACACACTTTATTTTAAAGTCAATGTGCTTATCTGGAGAGAAGGCTGCTCTCTCAGTTAAATTGACTTGTGGGAGGAAGGAAATGGCGATCTCCTCCAGACCCAGCTGAACAAATGCAGATTTGTATTCTGTGCGCCCGCTTTAATTGTCTAATCCGACACACATCACATCAGCTCTGGGATTTGGATTTTGTAAAGAAAACATTTGCAAAAAGTAAACTTTTCCGTGGCCTTGCTGGGCCAAAATGAATGATTTTTCTTCCTGGACTGAAAAGTACTGGCCGACCGTGGATGCTCACGTTTCTGCTGCAGGCATGGAAATCACTGTTCGTTGCATTTCAGAATGGAAGGAGCCCTAGACAGTCCCTGTCTAGGAGGGAGAGAGAGGTGGACCCTCTCCTTCACCAGATGAAGACCCTACGGAGTCTAGAGGGGTGGCCTCAGGGTCTCAGAAGGTGGGAGGTCTGAAACTGGGGACCAGGACTCCCGGCTCCATGTTCTTGTGACTTGATTTGGTGGGAGGTCTAACTGTTTAAGGTTATGAGCCTGAGCTTAGAGGATAGCCTCACAGAATTGCTTTCCTGTTTCTCTTCCATTAAAACCTTCTGGAAAATGAAACCGTGGACAGAGCAGCAGTGCTCTGACTGAGCATCAGATTTCTTGGAGTGAAGTCTGCGGGGACTCAGGTTGGCTGCTGGAAGTCTGTGTCATTAGTTCCTGCCTACGATGTGTTGTTTTCAACAAAAATAGCTCAGATAATAGGCAGTATCTAACGTGGCAATTTTCCTATATCTCTTCTTATCAGGAGAAGCCACTCGATGTTTTGTATATGGTGAGATTTAGTACAAAGTGATGGCATTTCCACTGCAAGTGAAATACAATCACTGGCTTAGCAGTTAGGATTTAGGGAAGAGAAACGATGCTGAGTGTTTCTGATGGTGCCTGGTGTCGCTGGTGGCAGAGGTGGATGCCCGTGGATGGAGGCAGGAGGCAGATGAGGTTTCTGTAAATGTGAGCGAACTCAGGGTTTGGGGGAGAGGGAAGCTCATTTCCCCTGACCTTCTCTTTGATGAATAAGGATTCAAAATTGTATCTGCTGAGCCTGCAGGACATGAGAACTGGGGGAGGAAAGAGCGCTCTGGCTTATGCATTTGGGCTGTGACCAGAGCTCTTTAGCCACCAAGCTTTTTGAAGTATAGGTCAGAATTTGCCATAAATGAGAGAGAGGATTCCATTGCCGCCTCCATCATTATCACCACCATCATCATTATCGCCATTGTCATCACCACCACCATCACCATCACCATCATCACTATCACCATCACCATTTACCACTTATCCCCACCATCACCATCACAATCATCACCATCGCCACCATCACCATCACCATCATCACCATCATAATCATCACTATCACCATCACCATCATAATCATCACTATCACCAACATCACCATCACAATCATCACCATCGCCACCATCACCATCACCACCATCACCATCACCATCATCACCATCATAATCATCACCATCATAATCATCACTATCACCATCACCATCATCACCATTATCATCATTATTATCACTGTCACCACCATCACCATCATCACCATCGCCACCATCACCATCATAATCACCACCATCACCATCATCACCATCATAATCATCACTATCACCATCACCATTTGCCACTTATCACCACCATCATCACCAGTACTACAGCACTATCACCTCACTTAATTTATGCATCACTTCTTATGTATCAGACCTTTGGAGAAGTCACTTAAATTGGTCATCTCCTTTAATCTGAGGGGGCAGATACTCTTGCCTGTTTAACAGATGAGAAAACAGAAGTCTCGGAAAGTAACAGAACTAGGACTCAAAGCCAGGACTTGGAGTCCACTCTCATAACCATACCTTTTTGATTTAGGGACTTTAAATATTTACAGTACTGTTAAGATTGCACAGGAGGAAAGGAGAAGTCAGCTCTGTGCTTTTGTCAAGAAAAATGTTTGAGGATGCCAACAGTTTTGAGTTTGAAAACTGGCCCATGGGGATTTCCATTCCCACGTGTCTGGAAATTGGGAAGAGAGGCACCCCTCAGCTCTAGGGACCAGGGCGGCTGGGAGACTGGTTGGCTGTGGCCAGGGCTTGGGTGGGGAGGATGGAGTGCTGGGGCGCTGCAGAGTGCTGGCCCTCGGGACTTGGTTTTTTCACAGCAGGAGGTGGGGCCCAAAGGGGAGGTGCCAGGCTCTGCTCCATGCCAGCAGCTCTGGGGCACGGCAGCAGGGCAGGGATGGGCCTGGGGCCCTTGAAGGCTTGGCTGGTGGGCCTTGGTAAATAAGCCCACCATGCTGTCCCCCCAGGTCTCTGGGGCTTTGTCAGCAGCAGCATGGCCTGTCCTGCTGTGTGTTTGTTCTGTCGGGTTGCCTTGTTTTGACATGGTCAGTCGGAGCGGGTGGGCTGGGCCGAGTGGTTCGTACTTTGATCCCTCTGTCCTGGCCACACAGCCTCCAGGAAGCCTGACCTTTGTTTTTCTGGACTTCCATGGTCTCCTCTGGCCCCCTGTGGCCCATTTGGGACTCTGGGTTTGGTGCTTGACTGCAGCGTAGACTGACCAGTATTACGGCTTCATGCTTCCTGGCCGAGCTGCCCAGACACATGACGGCTGTGGCCACCAGAGGATGGGGACATGCCACATTCTCCTCTGCTGCCCTGCAGTTTCACTGTTTATATTGGTTCCCAAGACATTTTGGCCTGACAGATCTGAGTCTCTCAGAGAACAGCTTTTAGCAGATATTTGTCACATGTCCACTGTCCACCAGGCACAGTCCTCGCCCTGGGACCCAGCATGGATGTGGCTTGGGAAAACTCAGGGAGTTGCCATGACCCTTCGGGCTGGCCCCCAGACTCACATGTGTTGTTATGAGACCCTGGGGCCTTTGGGATTTGGGGTCATAAGCAGAGGAGCTGGCGTGGGGTGTCAGAGGTCAAGGAGATGGACACATCATCACTAGCTCAGCAGGGGAACTGCAGGCAAAGGAATTAATACTGATTTTATTTCCAAGTGAGGTTGATGACTCTCCTTTTCACATTAATTTTGATTAAGCATTTTATGTATTATTCCAAAACCACATACTATGCAGAGACAGTTTAGAACACATTATGGGTTGTGCATTTCATAATTATCATGTGGCCTCAGTCCAGAATATAGAAAAGAAAATAAACACAATTGTTTTCCAATAGAAGGGAATCGTTGGTAATGTGTGGACAGACCCTGGAGCCGCCAGCACCGCCCATGGGCTCCGGGCTTGGGACCTGACACAGCTTCATGCACGGGAAAGTGGCTTCAACCTGTCCTCCTGGCATGGCCTCTTATCCCCTCTGTCTCCAGGCTGCAGGGGTCCAGCCTGGTTCTCTACGGTGAGGGCTCCTTCTCCTTGCCTTCTGCTCTCTGGACCCTATTTCTTTCCAGGGGAAGGACACAGCACAGAAGCCCTTCTTGCGCTCAGGTTTCACCTCAGAGAAGCCCAAAGCCACACGAACCCCAGTCACCCTTCATCACAGCACAGGGCTCTGTTTTCATCTTGGTACTTCCTCTCCAAGGTTTCTGCCTAACATCTGTCTCCCTACTTCAATACAAGCTCCATGGGAGCAGGCACCTTCTCTGTCTGTTCACCCTAGTACCCCAAGCAACTGGGTGAGTGTCTGGCACAGAGCAGGCATAAGCAGATGCTCACTGCAGGAATGCATTCATGACTGTGCATCCCCTCCACTGGACTGTGAGCTCCTCCAGGGCAGGGACAGCTGTACCTTGGCCACATGGCCAGTGCCAGCATATCAGTGCCTAGCAGAAGTGTGTTGAGTGCCCCTCTGCATCTGTGAAGCCTTTAGCTAGGGGCTGGGATGGAGTTTCTGTTAGTCAGGGTTCTCTAGAGAAACAGGACCCCTGCTATATATATGAATGATAGTTATGTGAGATTTAGAAGGAATTGGCTCATGAGACTGTGGAGGCTGAGAAGTCCCATGATCTGCTATTGGCGAGCTGGAAACCTGGGAGAGCTGGTTTTGTAATTCTAGTCTGAGTTCACAGGAACGCCAGTAGTGTCAAGTCCCAGTTCAAGGGCAGAAGACCGAGGTCCCAGCTCAAGCAGGCAGGCAGAGAGTGTTCTTCTTCCTCTCACCTTTCTGCTCTACTCAGATGCTCAGCGGATTGGATGATGCCTGCCACACCAATGGGAGGAGGCCCTGCTTTATTCACCCACAGATTCAAAGGCTAATCTCATCCAGAAACACTCCCACCGACATACCTGGAAATAATGTTTGGCCGAGTATCTGGGATTTCTGTGAGCCAGTCAGGTTGACACCTAAAATGAACCGTCACAGAGTCCCTACTGGGGACCCAGTGCCAGGCTAGGGGTTGTGAATCCTTCAGCAGAAAAGAAGAAATGGGCCTTGTCGGGTCCAGAGGTCCAGGGGAGTGACACTTAAGGACTCCAGGGGCAATAGAAACAAGGGCCTCAGTGTGCGCTGGGGATGACTGGCGCCCTAGGAGTTGAGGGAGGTCAGAGAAGGATACACGCCAGGTGTCCACACAGACTTCTTTCTCACCGACACCCACTTCTTCATCTGCCAAGGCCAGGCTCAGCACTATCCCCCATTTGTAATGGACTCTGCAGGGTGTCCTGACAGGTGGGCACTATGCTCACAGTCAGGAGGTCCTCACAGGGAGGGGGGTCCTCACAGTCATGGGGGGATCCTCACAGGGAGGGGGGATATTCACAGGGAAGGGGATCCTCACAGGGAGGGGGGATCTTTACAGGGAGGGGGGATCCTCACAGGGAGGGGGGATCTTCACAGGGAGGGGGGATCTGCACAGGGAGGGGGTTCCTCACAGAGAGGTGGGATCTTCACAGGGAGGGGAATCCTCACAGTCCGGTGGGGGGGTCCTCACAGGGAGGGGGTTGCTCACAGGTAGGTGGGACCATCACAGGTAGGCAGGACACTCACAGGTAAGCAGGACCCTCATAGGTAGGTGGGACCCTCACAGGTAGGCAGGACCCTCACAGTTAGGCAGGACTCTCATAGGTAAGCAGGACCCTCACCGGTAAGCAGGACCCTCATAGGTAGGTGGGACCCTCACAGGTAGGCAGGACTCTCAGAGGTAAGCACGACTAGTCTCATTTCTGCTGAGGAACCTCCACGCTTGGCAGCACAGAGCAGGGATGGAGCCGAGGTTTGTCGACTTCCAGTCCTGGTGCTCCCTCCGTCCTGAGCTGCTGCCCCTCTGGTACATCCGAAGCTCCCCATGGCTCTCATAGCTGCATGGGGGGTTCCAGTGGTGACTCAGAATTGCCTTCAGTTGTCTGCAGGGCACTGGGCACAGCTGCACTTGAAGCTGCAGGAACCATTGGGAGAGCAGGGTGTCTCCAGGAGAAAGATGCCCCGTGGCCCCAAAGCCTTCATGGATGGCACACTTTCCCCAGTTCTTCAGCTTTTTCTAATCTGAGTCCCTCAGAGGCCAGGCACTGGTACGTTCATTTAGCAGCAAGGAAGCAGTGACTGGAGAGTGGGGGACTTGGTGCCTGCATATGGCTCCCCCAGAAGCTGACACTGAGGCATAGGTGCGAGGCCACCCCAGAACACAAGTCAGGGAGGGGAGGGGTGCGGTCCAGTCAGCCCGTGTTAAAGAGCAGGTTAGTGCTGTGGGCAGCTGGGCCCTTCAGTGCTGCCGGCGGGGGCACAGCACACCTCAGGGCATCCCCAAGAGGGGAGCAAGCTCTCGTCCCGCAAGGGTGAAGGTCATTCCTGAGGTCTTAGTCCCTCCCTAGCACTTCTGGGTGGCCCTGCAGTGCCGGTGACCTCTGTTGATCTCTGGAGGGGTGGAGGCCATCTGGGTGAGCCAGACCATCTGGGTAAGCTCCTGTGCCCGGCCAGAAATGCCCAGGGTGGGCTAGCAGCCTGTGTGCCCACTCCAGGCATGGCCAGGACTCATTTCCAGGACTCTAGAAGCGGGGGTGGGAGCTTTGGGTTGTGGTAAAGGCAGACACAGAAGAGCCTGAGAACCAGGGACACTTGCCAGAGGCAGACGACAGCGCTGGCCTTGCTCAAGTGAGTCAGGGCCATGCTGCTGTCCAGGGAGAGCCCCACCCCTGGCATCATGCAAGGCTGCCCCGTCTATGCCCTGATTCTCTTCTTTCCTTTTTTTTTTTTTTTTTTTTTTTTTTTTTAAGGAATCTCATTTTACAAATGGTTTTCTGCACATTCCAAGTGCTGGGGACAGCACTTCCACCCTGCTTCATAATCGGCCTGCACAATACACACTGTTCAGAAGTTTTAATCAGCCACGGCAAGTTGCCCCAGCAATTTAAATAAAAATATATAAATGAATTTAGTATTTTAATATTACAGTGACATTAACCTTATATATGTACTTAGCAATTTTGTGCAGTACTACAATTTTATGAAATATTCTTCATTTGGCTGGTGGATAAACCCAGAGTTAAGCCATGGGCTCTCTTGGTACCGTGGTTCATGCCTGCAATCCCAGCACTTCGCTTCAGCAGGAGGGTCACTTGAGTCCAGGCGTTTGAGAGCAGCCTGGGCAACATAGCAAGACCCCTATGTCTACACAATAATAATAATAATAATAATAATAATAATAATAAAATGAGCTGGGTGTGGTGGGCTGTAATCCCAGCTACTGGGAAGCTAAGGTGGGAGGATCACCTGAGCTCAGGAGGTGGAGGCTGCAGTGAGCTATGATTGTGCCACTGCACTCCAGCCTAGGTGAAGGGTGAGACCTTGTGTCTAAAAAAAAAATCCAAAACAAACCATGGGCTTTTTGTGCCACAAGCAGAGAAGGCAGCTGAGCCAGTGGGGAGGAGCACAAGCTGCAGGTATTGCCCGAGAGGCCTGATGGTCTGAGCGGCCCTGCACCCCAGTGAGGCCAGCGTGGCCAGCGTGATGGGCAGCACGGGCAGACACCATGTTTGCATGCAAGGGACTTCAGTCTGTGGCTTTGGACACTCTCACACAGAGTGGCCCCTGGGCAACCTGCTCTGGGATGAGCAGGGTATGAGAATGTGCCACAGGGCAGAACGAGAACACGAATTCAGAGGTCCCAGCTTCCAGGGATTTCTGTTGAGGGCCTTCGACATCCTGGGCAATGTGCTGACCACGCTATATGCACTATCCCTGCTCAAGGTCACCAGCGACCTGCTTGTGGCTGGTGCCTTGGCTGGTCCTCATTCCTTATCTCATGGGACCCATCAGCAGGGGTTAACACAGACACTCTAGCCCTCCTCCCCTCCTCCTTTCCTCCCTATCTCATGGGACCCATCAGCAGGGGTTAACACAGACACTCCTCCCCTTCTCCCCTCCTCCCCTCCTCCCTGACCGTCACAGGACACCATGGTTCCTGGTTTTCTTCTTTCCTCTCAGCCTGTTCAGGGCTCAGCCATGGTCCCCTTCTCTGCCACTGTCTGCCTTGGGGCTGCCACAGTGGGGAGCATTGAGAGTCCCTGTGGCAGAGGGGAGGGAGCACCTGACTTCAGAGGACGGGAAGTGCAAGCTGTCCTGTGCCAGAAATAGGTGGCGCCCCACACCTCCTCACACATCTCCCAACTCTGCCCTTCCTCCCTGAGCCTCTTCTCAACATGCTGCCAGAGATTCTTGCTTTCCTTTCTAAGGTTATTTTAAATTGTGTTAAGATACACATAACATCGAATTTTAACCATTTTAAGTGTCCAATTTAGTGGCATTAAGTACATTCACACTGTTATGGCACCGTCACCACCTCCATCTCCATAACTTTGTCATCTTCCCAAACTGAACTGTTCCGTGAAGCACGGACTCCCCACCTCTCTGTTCCCCCAGCCGCTGGCAGCCCCGCGTTTGACTTTTTGTCTTTGTGAGTCTGACTCCTTTTAGAACTTCACATGTGGGAGCCATACAGTGTTTGTCCTGTGACTGGCCTGTTTCACTTCGCACAGGGTCCTCAGGGTTCATCTGTGTTGTAGCACGTGTGAGACTGTCCTTCCGTTTGGAGGCCGAATAGGATTCTGTTGTAAGGATCGGCCACGTTTGCCTATCCACTGATCTGTCCATTGACATTCGGGTTATTGGAATTAGGTCACCATGAGCATGGGTGTGCAAATAGATTCTTTTAGAACACAGGGCAGTCCGTGATACTCTTCTGTTCAACCAGGAACTTCCTGTTCTCTCAGCAGAGAAGCCCAAAGCCTTTATGATGGTCCCCAGGACCTGTACACCCCACCCTGTCACCCCCTGCAACCACGCTGAGCCCCTGCTCTTGCTCAGACACGTGGGTACACTGCTGCTTTGGCACAGGCGCAGGCTGTGCTCCTATGCCCTCTGCCTGGGACACCCTTTCCCAGGAGGTCCCATGCTCTCCACCACCACCCTCCAGGCTTTGCCCCAGTGACTGTATCACCTGCCCTGGTCCCCCTGTGTCACATTGCGTCATAACCCTCCCCTGCACTTCAGAGCCCCCAACTTGGTTCTGCTGTTTGAAATAGCACTTAGCACCTCCTGACATGCTACAGACAGTCTCTGACTTGCTGTGATTCACCTTGCAGTTTTTCAACTGTACGAGTGGTGAAAGTGATACACATTCGGTAGAAACCGTACTTCAAATTTTGAATTTTGATTTTTTTCCAATTGTAGGCTAATATAAATGCTCTGAGCATATTTAAGGTAGCCTAAGCTATGGTGTTTGATAGGTCAGGTGTAGTAAATGCATTTTCGACTTAATGACATTTTCAGCATACAGTGGGTTTATTGGGACGTGGCCCCATCGTAAGTCAAGGAGCACCTGCATGTGGTTTATGTTTTTATTCTGTGCATTGTCTGGCTCCTACTCTGAGAGGGCAGGGATCTTGTCTGTATGGTTTACTGATGTATCCTGTCCACCTAGAGCAGTATTTGGCACATAATGGGTACTCAAATACTTGTATGAATCAATGAATCTTTTTTGATAACAGCTTTATTGTGATATAATTCATATAACATACAATTCACCTATTAAAATGTACAGTTCTGCAGGTTTAGTGTATTCAGGCAGTTGTACAACCATCAGCACAACCAATTTGCAACATTTTTTATAATCCCCCAAAGAAACCCTATGCCCTTTATAAGTTTTTTATTAAAAATTTTTTTTAATTGTTTGTTTTCTGAGACGAGGCCTCGCTCTGTTGCCCAGGCTGAAGTACAGTGGCACAATCACGGCTCACTGCAGGCTCAACCTCCTGGGCTTACTTAGGTGATCCTCCCTCTTCAGCCTCTTGAGAAGCTGGGGCCACAGGTATGCACCACTACAGCTGGGTAAGTTCTGTAGTTTTTGTAAAGATGGAGTTTCGCCACATTGCCCAGGCTGGTCTCAAACTGCTGGGCTCAAGTGATCCTCCTGCCTTGGCCTCCATGTGCAGGGATTATAGGCATGAGCTACTGTACCCAGCCAACCCTATGCCTTTGAGCTGTCACTCCTGTCTCCAGGCCTAGGCAACCATTTTTTGTCTCTATAGATTTGTCTATTCTGGATGTTTTATATAAATGGAATCACGAGATGTATGGTCTTTTGTGCCTCGCTTCTTTCACTTACCATAATGTTTTCAAGTTTCATCCATGTTGTAGCATGTGTCAGTCCTTCATTCCTTTTTATTGCTGGATAATATTCTGTTGCATGGATTAAGCCACATTTTATTTATTCATTAATTAGTTGATGGACAATAGGTTTGCTTCCACTTTCGGGCTATGATGAATCATACTGCTTTGACCAGTCTTTTTGATAATCCCTTTTGTGAGGATGTATGTCTCTTGGGGATACACCTAGGGGTGAAATTGCTGGGTCAAGTGGTAACTCCTCCATTAGCCTTTTGAGAAACTGTTAGACTGTTTTCCAGAGTTGCTACACCATCTTAAATTCCTACCAGCTGTATATGACAGTTCCAGTTTCTCTACATCCTCAGCTGACATTATTGTCTTTCTTTCTCTTCCTGTTCTTCTTTCCTTTTTTTTAGAGACAAGGTCTCACTCTGTCATCTAGGCTGGAGTACATTGGCGTGATCACAGCTCACTACAGCCTGAACACCTGGGCTCAAGCGACTTTCCTGCCAAAGCCTCCCGAGTAGCTAGGACCACAAACACATGCCACTATGCTTGGCTGTTTTCTTTTTTTTTTTTTCCCCTAGACTGTTCAGCAGGAGCTTGGCTAGTTTTTAAAAGATTTTTTAGAGATGAGGGCTTGCTATACTGCCAAGGCTGGTCTTGAACCCCTGGCCTCCTGAACTCCTGTCTTAGCCTTACATAGTGCTAGGATTATAGGGATGAGCCACCTTAACTGGCCCTATCTTTCTTTTTGATTACAGCCATCCTGCTGGGTATGAGGTGGTGTCTCATTGTGGTTTTGACTTGCATTTCCCTAATGACTGATGACATTGCATATCTTTCTATATATATTTGTGGGTCTTCTTTGGAGAAACATCTATTAGATTATTTGCCCATTTAAAAATAGTATTTGTCTTTTTATCATTGAGTCGTGAGAGTTCTTTATATATTCAAGGTACAGGTCCTTTGTCAGAGATACAATTTGTAAATATTTTGTTGTCCTGTTCTGTGGGTTGTCTTTTCACTTCCTTTACTGTGTCCTTTGAAGCACAAAAGTTTTACATTTTGATGGCATTCAGTTTAGTTTTTCTTTGGTGTTATAACTAAAAAACCATTGTCAAATCCAAGATCATAAAGATTTACTTGTATGTTTTGGTCTAAGAGTTGTAGCTTTAGCTCTGATGCTTAAGTCTTTGATTTATTTTGAGTTAATTTTTGAATATGGTGTGAGGGAGGGATCCAACTCCATTCTTTTGCATGTGGCTATTCAGTTGTTCCAGCACCATTTGTTGAAAAGACTCTATTTTTCCCTATTGAATTATCTTAGTATCATTTTTGTAAATCAATTGGCCAGAAGTGTGAGGGTTAACTTTCAAACTCTCTATTCCTGTCCAGTGATCTATATGTCCACCCTTATGCCTGTACCACACTGTCGTGATTACTATAGCTCTGTAGTAAGTTTTGAAATTGAGAACTATGAGTCTTCCAAGTTAGTTTTGCTTTTTCAAAATTATTTGAAATCTTGTTTCAAGACTGTTTATTTGTATATAGAAATTCATTCCACGGAAAACGTGGGGTATATTTTATTTATTTCCATTGTCTTTAATTTATATTTTTTCTTTTTTCTTTTTTTTTTTTCGAGACACAGTCTCACTCTGTTGCCCAGGGTGGAGTACAGAGGTGCAATCTCAGCTCACTGCAACCTCCGCCTCCTGGGTTCAAGCAATTTTCTCACTTTAGCCTCCTGAGTGAGATTTAGCTGGGATTACAGGTACCTGGCACCACATCTGGCTGATTTTGTATTTTTTTTAAGTAGAGACGGGGTTTCACCATGTTGGCCAGGCTGGTCTTGAACTCCTAATTTCAAGTGATCCCCCCACCTTGGCCTCCTAAAGTGCTGGGATTATAGGCATGAGCCACTGTACCCGGCCTGTCTTTAATTTATTTCAACAATGTTATATATTTTTCAGAGTATAAGTTCTGCATTTTTTTGGTTAAATTTTCCTAAGTATTTTATCCTTTTGATGCTACTACAAATGGAATTAATTTCTTAATTTTATTTTCAGAATTTTTCATTGTAAATATATGGAAATGCAATTGATTTTTGTTTATTGATCTTGTATCCTGCAACCTCAGTGAACTTGTTTATCAGTTCTAATAGAGTTTCCGTGGATTCTTCAGGATTTTCTACATATAAGATCATCTCATCTGTGAATTGAGACAGTTTTACCTTTTCCTTTCCAATATGATAACTTTCGTTTCTTTTTCTTGCCTAATTTCTTCAGCTAGAACCTTTAGTACAGTGCTGAATTGAAGGAATAAAGGAATCTAAATCTTCACATCATGTCAGTAACTGTCATGTTTATTCCCATTTACAGATAGGCAGACTGAGGCTTACAGTGGGTAGGTAAGTTGTCCAAGGGTGTGTGACAGCTGAAGAGCTGTGGGGCCAGGCCAGAATTGCTGTGTGCAGTCTGCTTGCGGCAATGCCTTCCCCCCAGCTGCCAACTCCATATATGGTAGGCATTTGGGGGAGGTCCCAGCCAACCTGGTTGATGACATTTAGAGTCTAGTGAGAAGCTCTGGAAGTCTCACTGGTAGCACTAAGCTCCTCTCTGTGTACCGGCTGCTTCCCATATGTACATGCGTAGGTAAGAGCAAGATAGAAATGACAGCACTTGTACATTCCGCTGAGGGCTTTCTCATCAGTATCTTGTTTCCTCTTCTTAACAACCCTGTCAGGTAAGAAGGATGAGTTTTATTGTCCTCCGGTTACCAATGAGGAACTGGCACTTAGGTCGAGTGACTTTCCTGGCCTTTGGGAAGTGTTGGCATGGTGGGGACAGTGAGAGGGGTCATGTGTGTTAGACATCTTCCCTGTGTTAGACACTGTGCTGGACAATCGCTATATGGCGTATGGCTTAATCCTCACTGGCCGTTATTATCCTCTTCTACAGTTCAGAAATTGATGCTTAGAGAGCTCTCATAAAGTGCTCCATGCACTCAGCTCAGAAATGACAGGGTCTGTCCCCAAACCAAGGCATTTGACCCCCAGATTCTCCCTGCTTTCCTTGGACCGCAAGGCCTGAGGTGATCGAAGACATTTATTAAAGGGAAACAATGATGGAAAAAGAGCAGTTCCCACGAGGCCGGCCTTGGCAGGTGCTGTCGCTCCCTGACATGGGTCTCCTCGTGTGTCATCCCCCACTTTAGGGTTTAACCGTATCTCGAGAGGCAGGATAATCTTCCAGGGAAAAGCATAGCAGGGGACCATCTGCCGAGGCAAGGGACCTGTTCAAGCAGACTCCCGTCTTTTCTGAGATAAGTCTGACTAATCCAGTCCTTGTGACTAATCCACTCTGAGACTTTATCTTTAGAACCGATGATTAATTGAAATAGGCTAAATTGTTCCACTTCAGCCCCCATACCTGAGCATTCCTGGGGGAAGTGGGGTTAGGGCAGGGGGTGGTGCCTGGGAGTTGTAAGGGTCCTTGAACTGTAGGGATGTCAGAGTTTCTAGCAGGTAGTGCTGGGGGCAGATCCCACATGGAAACTGAAGCCCTTTTTGCTGACATCAGGGGGAATCCTGCTTTGAATGCCCTCGAGGGCAGATATATGCAGGGGGTCCTTGTTCTGCAGACTCTGTGGATCATGCTGTGGCTGAGAATCCCTGAAAGATGATGTTAGCCTCTTTGTGACTTTCCTATTCCACCCCAAGAGCCAGTGTTCTCCAAGATCACAGAATTCCCTGAAGGCAGGGACTGGGCATTGACCAAGCTGCGACGTGCTCCAGAAAGGCTGCTGGTGAAGAAATTCCAGTCCCACTTCAGACCTCACCACCTGAAGACCTGGATTAGAGAGGATAGAACCCGGATACCAGAGTCAGACCCCTGCAGCTCACTCTCTGAATGACCTTGGGCACATTTTTTAGTACTTCTGAGCCCCAGTCTTCTCACTGTAGAGCTAACATAGTCTGACAAGTTCATTTTTCAAAAGACGACATTAACTTTGGAATTATCCCCAAAACCACCCAAGTAAGTGCAGAAGATAGGGCAGTGACCAGACCCTCTGCCCTCGGCATGCCAGGCCCTTCCATGCCATCCTCTCATTCAGTCCTCACTGCCAGCCTCTGGGGTGCTGGCTTCATCTTGGTGGGATGGGAAAAGGCACCAGATGTGTGGGTCATGCTTCCAAGCCACACAGCAAAACGTGGCAGAGTCAGACCGGGATCCACATGTGCCTAATTCCAGGCCCCATGCAGGCCCCACAACACCCAAAGATGGCTGGATCCTTGGGCCTTCCTCTCTGCTGGCCCTTGGTTCCGCCTCTGGCCATTGCCTTTTGGAGGCTGAGCAGAGGTCTCCTCTGTCCAGATGCAGGGGATGGTGCTGGCTGGGTGGAGGCAGTAAGGAAGGGGACGGCCTCCTCATGTTCCCAGCCACCCTTCTCAACACACCCTTGCTTTGCACACAGGCCTAATTGTCAAGAGGAGTCTGGGGCTCATGGAGACTGTCAGCTCCTGCAACATCACAGCAGCCTCTTATCTTGATGGGTGTGTGCTTTTGTTATATTTTTAAATTACAGACGGTGAGAGTTTTCCCTTGGCACCTAGAGCTGAGAGCTTCAGGACTTTGAATGGTGGAATAGGAACCCAAGTGCCTCTGTGCCAGGCTTCCTCCCAAAACTCGTATCAGAATAGACTACCAGAAGCAGCAGCCCCATAGCTCGGTGGATTAAAACCACAGAAGGCGTTTTCTCCCTCCTGCCTCCTGCTCACTGCAGGTGGGTGGCACTCAGGGACCTGGCTGATGGAGTATTGTTGGTCACTGTGCCAGAGGGAACATGGAGTCCTGGAGGCCTTGGACTGGTTAGTAGGTGTTCCAGCCAGAAGTGATGTGTTCCTTTGCAGCTCACTGGGTAGAACTGGTCCCCTGCCCACCCCCGCCAACCACCCTTAATCATGGTGCTACCGAAGGAGCACTCCTGCCGTGTGCCATAAAGCAGGTCACAGCACTAAGGGCGGACGACTGCTGCTGGGGAGAAGTCGGACCAGGATGCTCTATGATTGAGATGCCCAGGGAGGGGCTTCCTGTCATTGTCTGGCCATCAGCGGGTGTGTCCAGCGTGTGTTCCAAAGCCTGAACTGGGCTCCTGCAGGGCATCTGTGCTGTTTGTGCTGATGGAGACCTGAGACAGGGGCCTGGCCTCTGCCTGGAGTGGGAGGAGGAGGTGGCACAGTTGACCTCCTTTTGCCTTCCCTTGTGGTTTTGGGCTGGGAGTTGCAGACAAGCTTTCTGTAGCTGATTTGGGGTCAGGAATCCCTGTAGGACCCAAGACAGGTCCTAGAGGAGGGAAATGTGTTTGTTCCCACTTTTTTGTGGGGTCCAGCGGTGGAAAGGATCAAAACTCACAGTGGAAACAGGAGTCTGATGTCTGCCTGCTGGGGAGGCCACAGATGGGGGATCTGGATCGGATGGGATTCATTCCTTCCTTCATTCGATGGTCATTGAATCTTAGCTTTACATCTATGTAAAGTGACTTCCGTTAAGTCACTTAACTTCTCCGAGCCTTAGCTGTCTCATCTCTAAAATCTGGGAACTATTTCCTATCTTCCAGGGATGTTGTGGGGATTGAGTGGGATAATGGATGGAAAGTCTCTGGGAGAAGCCTGGCACATATTGGATACAACAGATTCCTGTTTAAGGAACAAATGTCTCAATTTTCTCGTCTGTAAAATGAGGGTTATAAGAAGCATCTTTATCCCTCACTATTGGGAAGAATGAAAGAGACCATTTCCATAAAGCTCCAGCCCTCACAGACACTCAGGAGACACCCATCTCCTCCAGGGTTCCAGGGCTGGGAGGCTCTAGGGGGGACCATTCTCCCACCTCCTCTGCCATCAGGCTATAGCTCCCCAGAGTGGGTCCGGCGTCTGGAGCCTTCCTGGGCCCTGCGAGATGCCTAAGAGCCTGTCCCCTTTCCTGCTGAGGCTGGAGCAGAGAGAGGATAGCCCCAGCTTGGGAAGTGCCCCTGTTGTCCACCTGTGGAGCTCCAGGGTGAGGGCACCTGCAAACTGTCAAGTGCAGTAAGACTGTGAGACATGCTATACAAACTGAGGTGCTGGGTGCGGGCAAGGTGTTGCTTTCAGTCCCTGGGTCTGGACTGGCTTCCTGCTGCTCCCTTCAACCACAGCCCCAAACCCCGTCTCCACCTGTCCAGCCTCTGTCCAGCGAGCCCACTCTGCCAGCCTGCCGTCTGCACCCCACTGTGCCTTCTTTCTGTGGTGACAGTTGTGTAGAGAAGGAAAACAAAACTGGGTGGTTCAGATGTTTCTGGCACCAAACGGGATCACATAGTAAAGAGTTTCTTTGGGAAGAGATGTTATTTAAATTTTTATTCCATTTTAGCACAATCAATTTCAGTTGTAAAAACAATTATTTGGCCATCATGGTGAAACTCTGTCTCTACTAAAACTACAAACATTAGCTGGGTGTGGTGGCGGGTACCTGTAATCCCAGCTACTCTGGAGGCTGAGGCAGGTGAATCACTTGAATTCAGGAGGCGGAGGTTGCAGTGAGCTGAGATAGCACCATGGCACTCCAGCCTGGGTGACAGAGCAAGACTGCGTCTCAAAAAATAAAAAATAAGAATAAAAATAAAAACAATTATTTATTGCAGGGAACTTGGAACATGAGAATTAAGAGGAAAATGGGGACTGCCCCCCCTCCCCGGTCTCATCTCCCAGCGGTCAGCACGGTTGGCACTGGGGTCTGTTTGCTTCCGTAGCCTGGGAACGTGCCCGTTTTGTTGCTCCGTGACGTGGGGTATTTCTGTAACTTACTTTTCCACTTGAAACCACATTGTGAGCATTTCCTTCCGTTATTAAATAGTCTTTGCAAACACAATTTGTAATGTTTGCCTGATCGCCCATCCTGGTCTGTCCCGTCATTTTCTCTCCACGTCAGTGTTGCAGCTTGTGGGGACTCAGTATAGATTGCATCCGTGGAGCTGAACTCTGTCTGAGACCTAGAACAGACTCTGGTAACTGTCAAGAGCTGTCTCTCTTCGCCATGCAGGTCCCTGGCCCTGTGAGCCATGTGGAGACCTGGAAGGACTCGGAGGGGCCAGTGTCCGACCCGGCGAGTGTGGCCGAGACCTCCCTTGGTCTTTGTTCCTTCACTCCGCGTGTGTACCTTGGTGGCTGCGCAGGGGTCCTGTCACCATCACACCCGAGACTGTGGCTTCAGGCCTGGAGAAACGGATCCCACCTAGCAAGTCCCTCCTTGCTCAGGGCAGCCTTTCTCAGGAGGGCTGGCTTAGGAATGGAGCCCAGGCCCCGCGGGGAGCCAGCCTGCTTCCGAATTTCCCATCTCCCTGACCTTGGAATCCACTTTTCTTACCTCTTTATCACCTCCTTATGCCCAGAGTCGGCTTTGATTGAGGGACTCTCTAATATAAGATGGAAAAACCCAAGGGTATGAAAGTCACTGCACTTTATAGCCCTTTAAGGGCCTTTTAAAAACAATGTTCATTCAGTTTTTTTCTTTTTTTTTTATGAGCTTTCTGGTACATACAGCACATAATCCTACATAAAATGGCTGAGCACGATGCTGGCATAAACACCCGGCAATGGGGTGGAAGTCCGTGAAGTGATGGGTTGGCCTCCGTGGGAGGAGCCGCAGTCCCTCAGCACTGAGCACGTGCTGGATTCCACGGCTGGGGTTGCGGGGGCTTCTGAGTGCTGCTGATCCGAGTTCCACACTCAAGGGCTTGGGTCCTTGGGGAGGGAGGCTTAGGCCCCTGCCTGGGGAAGGATGCCTGTGTGCCTTGAACCCTGATCTCCACCAACAGCCACACATGCCGTTTGGGACTTGTCCTTCTCATCATTTCATGAGAAGCTCGTGTTGCTGTCACCTGCCAGCCGGGGAAAGCTGGCCCCATGTCATGGCTTTCTAAATGATGCCCCTGGCTGGTGGCCTGATGATTGAGCAGGCCATGGTTTAAGGTTCTCGATAGCATGTCCAAGGGACAGGTGCCCCGTGCAAAGGCTGGAGCAGGCTTGATGGCAGGTCCCTGGCTGTTGTGGGGGTCCAGGGGAGTAACGCTCCTACTGCTTGAGCTGATGCTGGCTTGTGTGCAGGGGAAGCTGCAGCTTATTTATCCTTAAGAAACAGCGCTATCCCATTTGTCCCACAAGTTTCAGGATTTCATTATTCAAAGTGGATCTTCTAGGCTGCCTCCAAATTGCACACAATGCTTTTCTCAGATCTCGAGGTCTGAGTTTTCCTTTGCAGAATAGGAAGAGTCATTCTGTGCCAGCCTCGCACCTGGTACATAGTAAGTAGCCCGAGAGGTGGGGAGTCTGCCAGTGAGATGATAAAAGACGCCAAGAGGTTAAGACATTTGCTCAAGGCCACACAGGAGACAGGCCATGAGCTTGGAGGAGGCTGACCCTAAAGACTAGGCCCTCAAGGGCCATGAGTGCCTTTGAAAGCCCTGCTCCACCACCTGGGCAGCTGGGAGTGGGAGCCACGCAGGCAGGTGCTTGTTTCTGAGCACAGCTGAACTGGCTGCGCCCTCGGATTCTGCCCTCCCTCTGCTCACCTGGGACGGGCTAGGGAGCAGCCTCCTCCGTGGTGCCAGCCCCCCCACTTCTCAGGACCACCCTGACCTTTCTCAGCATGTGCCTGTTTTCCAGGTCACTGTTTCGATTTCTCTTCACTTCCTAGTCTTTACTCTCCTCTGTTAGAAGAGCTTCGTGTTTATTGATTGTTGTCTCCGGACCTTCAATTTTTCTCTGCAGCTCCGGCAAGCCGGAAATGAGTCTTCCAGCTTCGTTAGCCGCCCTATTCTGTAGAGCAGCCGACCTTTCCCTAATCAGCTCCAGTTAATCATGGCCGGTGGCTTTGGATGAGCCAGGGTGGGTGGTTGGACGAGCAGGGACAGGGGTTGCCAGGAGGCCTACAGGACCTCCCCTGGGGGTAGACAACAGTGATGGTGACGATGATAATGTCTGCACTGGGCGTGCACCCTGCTATACTCTCACCATCTCCTCTTACCCCTCCACCCCTCCTCTGCCCTGGGGCCAGAGGCACCTGACCCTTAGGAAGCTAGGGGCTAGAGTAGTTCATAGTGAGAACCAGGGTCAAGCTGATGGGCCTCTGCTTGTCTATAGCCAAAGGCTAGGTCCAGGAAATAGCACTTGCGGTTTGGAGTTAGGGGCTTTGAGTCAGTTACATCTGGGTGGAATCCCAGCCCTGTGGCCCTGGACAGGCTATTCACCTTCGCCATAAACTGGGGATAACAAGAATGCCTCAAAGCTTAGGATGCTGCCAGGTAACTGGCATTACTACTATTGTTGTGACTGTTGGATCAGGTTTCTCCTGGAGACCCTACCTGGAGTGATGTCACTGTACCCTGTCCCTGGCTCTGTGCCTAGTAAGATGCTCATGGGGCCTAGTGAACATGTGTTGAACTGAGCCACACTGAGCTCTGATGGGTGCATTTTGTTGCCTATGGAGAAATAAGCCATTTGGATGGGGTAGGGGTCAGCTGCCAGGACTGTGCCACCTGACCTCCATCCTGCACCATGCCCAGCAGAGTCAAGGCACTCAGAGGGATTTTCTCCCTCGGGTCTTCCTGTGTAAATCAGTAATCCTCAGGCAGCAGAAGGAGGGAAGCCATGCACTGAGGAGGCGAGGGTCAGGGCTGTTCCTGTAGCTTCAGGCAACTCCTTTGCAGTGTTTTTCTGTATCTTTTGCTCAAGCAGGTACTGCAGCAGGGCCTCAGATACGTACTGAGCGTCACCTCAGTTTCATGCACACTGCTTGGGGCTCCCCAATCCTCAGTCCTGAACCATCTGGGGGGGTCTACTGCATTCTGGCCCTGGCAGCTCTCCATGGAAACAGATAAGAAAAGTAGAGCCAGAGGCTGCTTGCGATGGCGGGGTACCTCATCTTCTATCAGCACCCCAGTCTCTAGTAGGAAGTTGGGAGGCAGAAAATGTGTCCCTCTCCCGCCAGGTGAATACTCAGGTGCATGCTATGTGCTTGAAGCTCATGACCAACCTCCGGGGCTGATGGGGCCGGGTGGGCTTTCTGGGGAGCTCTGTGGGTCCCAGTGTCATGTCTCCCTTGCCCCTGCGTGACGCACAGTTCGTGAGTACTCTCTCTGGCTGGTCCTCTTCACTCTCTTGTTTACCATTTGCTGTTAACAACAGTAATTACAGTATAGTTGTGAGATGAAAACATGACTAAATTATGACACTGCTTGTGTAACAATCTCTTAAAACCGACTCAGAAGGCAACAGCTGCACAATTAGGCTATAAATTCCCTTAAATGAACTTGTCGGTGGCAGCGGTACCTGTGTGGCAGTGTTGTGTAAGAGATAACCAGGCTTAATGGGCTTGGAGAGGGAGCACCAAGGATGGCCTCGTAAAGAGGGAAACTTTGTTCTTTGTCATAAACCACTTGTTCTCTTATAAAAACAAAGGGCTCGGTGTTGGCCCATTAACTCCCTCTGTCTGTCGGAACTGTGGGAGCAGAGCATCTGTCTGGCAAGCTGACACCAGGGATGCTCTCTGCCTTGAGGTGTGGCTTGGTCTGAGGCTCCTCCACCCCCACCCCCAGAAGGCATGGCCAGCAAGAGGCTTGAGTGGGACTGATTAGTGAGTAGCAGGGGCCAGCATGGCCTCCTTGGTGGGGGCCCAAGTGCACTGCTGCATCCCTCCCAGCTGGGCTGCAAGGCCTGCCCTTCTTATGCTAAACGACAGACTTCAAGACAAAACCCACAGTCAGAGCACCTTGGACATGGGGCTGGGACCTATGAAACCACATGATTCAGCAGAGGGATCATGGAGGCTTGCTTCAGATGTGCTCTTTGGGAGAGAAGTGTGTATGCCACAGGTCTAAGGGGAAGGATGCAACTGGTGAGTTGTTACGGGATGCTCTTACCCACCCCACCCTGAATGTGGCCAGCACTGGGACTGGTGATGCTGACACTGGGGGCCCCCTGTCTGCCTCCAGGTCAGCTCTTAGCAGCATATTCACTTTCTGTGGCTGCTTTTACAAACTACCGTGGACTTGGGGGCTTAAAATGACACGGATATACTATTTTGCAGCTCCAAAGGCAGAAGTTGGGTCTTGATTTTGGCTCGGGTCTCAGTGTGCTAAAATCAAGGTGTTGGCAGGGCTGTGTTCCATTCTGGGCTCTGGGGGAGAATCCTTTCCTTGGCTTTTCCAGGTTTCAGAGGTTGCCTGCATCCCTTGATTGGTGGCCCCTTCCTCCATCATCAAAGCCAGCACTGGCAAGTCCCATCTCTTGCACGTCATAGTTCTCTGCCCCTCTCTTCTGCCTCTTCTTTTTCTTCCATTTGTAAGGACTCATGTGATTCCACTGGGTACACTCAGGTGATCATTCCCATCTGATTAGCTGCTACAGTCTTAATTCCCTCTCGCCATGTAATGTAGCATATTCATGGCTTTTGAGGTTTATGACATGGGGGCCATTATTCTGCCTGCCACAGGCAGGTGGAGACAGGGCTTTGAGCCAGCTTGACTTTTGGACCCTTCGAGCTGGGGCACAGGCAAGGATTTGAGGAAGCAAAGCTGAGCTGGTCCTACAAGAAATCACAGAGAGAACAGCACAGCCTGTCTGTGTAGGACATGGCTACACCTCAGATGTCACTTGCATTTCCTAGGGACTCCCTGTGGTCTTTCGTGAACAAAACGCAGGAGGGGACATACCCCATGGCTTCACAGACTGTGTGGGAGTCTTCCTGAATGAAAGTTACAAGTGTGCAACCAACCTTTCCTTCCTGGAGAACCTAGTGCTAGCGTCAACCTTTCCCCTAGGTCCCCTCCCTGGAGAAGGTGCAAATCGGGAAGCCTGCTGGCACGAGATAAAGTTCAGCCTTAACAATTTTCAAAATAAACGAACAACGCACAAACTCCAGACATTGCACAAACCTACCAGCAGGGAGTCATGGCCGTGGGTTTTGATAACTTTCACCATTCTGGGACTGCAGAGCATCTCATCTGCAGCTCTGGACCCCCTGGCCACCTCCGCTCTTTCATCCCCTGGCTGGGAGGCAGCTGGACTCTCCTCTCGGACAGCTTCTCTGATGAATTTGCAGCCATCTCCCTGGACCTGTCCACACAACAGATTTCTGGAGCTCGTCCCCAGGGACCTCCAGCTCCAGGCCTATTACTGAAGTCCGTCACCCAGAAAATCTGTTGACGGAACCGTTCTCCCTGAACTGCAAGCAAATTGGGAAATTTGAATGTGATGCAATAAGCCTGCAATAAAACAGAGCCTCCGAGAAGTGCACGAAGCGAATCTCCTCCCCGCCAAGTCCACCGCCCCTCTGCAGCTCCCCGAGCTGTCATCCTCCAGGGTGGCCACATACAGTATTTATTTTTTTTAATTAAGCTGCATTGCTGTGTGGCTCACCCTCTGCAGATGCTTTATAAAGCCCAGCCTTGTAAGTTGCTGAAAGTTTTTGTTTTTTTTTAAGCAGATAGTAAAATTAAGCAGTTATTAGTATTCACGAAAAATGCTCGTGGCAGGCTTCGCACACGTAATGAGAAGCCACCTGCAGTTCAAAGCAGTACTTGATAATGCTGTAATTAGATTTGAGATGCAAAAAAGCTCATTAAAATTAAATAACATATTTGTCACTGTTTTAAGAGGTACAGATTGCCTAGAACCATGCTGGTCTCTTGACCTTGAGTATTTTGGTGGAGTCCTTGCTGCCAACAATTCAAAAATAACATCAGCAATTCTGCAGAGAGTCCCGAAAACATGTTCATCCTCGGTTCAGTTTGTATTGAAAAAAATTACATAGATATCCAGGGGAAATCATAGATTTGTTCACAGTGTGTTCTGGGAGAAAAGGGTGACCAGAGTTGTCTCTGAACAACTCTGAACCAGCAGCTCAGACACCACAAAGAGATGAGTTTGTGCCTGTGGGAGGCTGGGGCAGGTAGAGGGGTTCCCCATAGGATGCAGGGACACTGTGAGGGAGTCTGCAGGAAGCAGCAGCCTTGGGCTACACTACTTACCGCTAAGCTGAGCTGGATGAAGCCACTTGCAGGCCCAGAGCAACTGGGAATCAGATTGCCAGCCAGTGTTCCCTGGGTGCCTACTAGTGCACTGGGTCCTGGGAAGGGGATGGTGGGGCCGCAAGTGCCAGTGAGATTCACCTCAGGCTGCAAAGGAGATCGTAGCCTCATCACAGAGATGAGGCATGAAGTCAGGTGCCAGGAGAGTATTTGTTGTTAATAAAAGTAGCTAATGTTGACTGAGCATCTTTCATAGTAGGTACCTATCATGTGGCATGCATTATCCTCAGTAATCATCTCCACTGTCTGTGAGACAGCCCTCATGGCCCCATCCTGCTTGATTACATTGCTTGAGTGAAGTCACTTCACCAGGAAGTGACTAGTAAGCCCAGAGCCGAGCGGGGTTCAGATGCAGGTCTGGCCTTCCACAGTACCCCCTCTGCATGAATCACAGAGTCGCTCAGGTCCCAGGGTGGGAGGGGACACACATGAAGGCACTCGCTGAGGACCCACTCTTCACCAGATCCGCTCTGAACACTGCATGCCTGTTGGTCATTGCATCCCCATAGCAACTTGCAATTCCATTTTACAGATGAGGAAATAGAGGCATGAGAAATTAAATAAGCAGCCCAGGTCACCAGGTAGTTGGCAGCAGAGTTAGGATTAAGCTCTGACCTTCACTGCTATTCTATATTTATTTTTGCTTGAAATCTATAAAGCATTCTGTAAAGGTAGGATGTAACGTGAAAGCAATTATGATTATTTTTGTTCTTGGTGGAAGAAAATGCAAGTTGCTTTCAAGGGGCAGAGTCCAGGGAGTTTGCCTGGGGCAGAGAGCTCTTAAACGAGAGGTGAGTGGAGGGGGCCAGATGGTGGGAAAATGAGGTCAAGTCAGAAACACCCTCCAGGGACAGTGTGGGTCCCCATCTTGAGGAGCTGTGTGTCCTCCAGGGCAGGGAGTCATTGGGAAGGCAGCCTGGGCCGACTGCCCCTCCTGTGGGTGGCTGGATTGATTTTCCAGGCTGACTCTCTTGGCACTGGGTCCAGATTTAGTTCTGTGGAGAGCTCGTCTTTCAAAGTCCAGCTCAAATGTCACCTCCTCGGCAAAGACTCCCCCACCGTCCGAAGCAAAATTAATCACCCCTCCTCCGTGTCCCACAGCACTCTGTTGATACCTCCAGAATAGTCTTATCACATTGGACACGGATTTATGTGTTTACAAGTCTGTCTCTGCAGATCCACGGCCACTTCTCGAGGGCAGAGCCCACTCTGCCTTTGTGTCGTCGTGCCTGGGGCAGTGCTGCGTGTGCAGTGGGTGCTGAGTAACTGATGCATAAATGGAGGACCCATGGATGGTTTAATTTGATTCCAGCGAGCAAGTGCAGAGCTCTTCCTGTGTGCACTTTACATATGTTTCATTCTGTGCTCTTTACATATTGAAAAGGTTTAGCCTTTATAACCCATGACATCAGTTAGTTCCTTTTTTGTTTTGTTTTGTTGTTGAGACGGAGTTTCTCTCTGGCATCAGGATGGAGTGCAGTGACATGATCTCAGTTCACTGTCACCTCCACCTCCTGGGTTCAAGCAGTTCTCCTGCCTCAGCCTACCGAGTAGCTGGAATTACAGGCATGCGCCACCACGCCCAGCTAATTCTGTATTTTTAGTAGAGACGGGGTTTACATGTTGGCCAGGATGGTCTCAATTTCTTGACCTTGGCCTCCCAAAGTGCTGGGATTACAGGCGTGAGCTATCTCACCCTGCCAACATCAGTTAGTTCTATCATGAGCCCATTTTACAGATGAGGACACTGAGGCTCAGACAGGTTATGTAACTTCTCAGTATCATACATCTGGTAGGTGGTGGAGCTGAGAGTTTTAAACCAGGCAGCCTGGATTGAAAATATCTGCTTAAAGTAATTTTGTAGCTACAGATTTTATATAGTGATTCTTACTATGGGAGTTTCTGGAATTAATTCTTATTTCACTTTTCCCTAACTTGTCTGAATTTGGGAAGGTTTGGACAAAGTGACTGGGTTATGATACAGTTAAGTTTCCTTTGTTGTAAGCCATGGAAAGCAACTCTGGCTAAATGAAGCAAAACAGGGATTCTATTGTGAGGATCTGAGTAGCTTGCGGGAGAATGCTGGAAGGAGCGGCTTTAGGGAGGCCAGAGGGAGCGACCTAGCGGGAACTGAGGGACAGGCTTGCTGGGATGAGCTCTGCAGGTCATATCCCTCCCAGGTCAGGCGCCACCATCGTGACTGTGTAGGGAATTGGGGTGCTGGTAAGACCATGGGTGCTGGGGCGGCAAGAAGGTGCGCTGCCGCCTGAGCACCGTGCGTTCCTGCTGGCCATTGCTTGGGTCCTGTGTTCGCCCTGAGTCCAGTGGCTCTCAGTCATGCTTCCTTGACACATAGTTCTGGAGTTTGGGGCGGGTGGGGAGGGCGATGCTTCTGAAAGGAATATTCACTAGAAGTGACCTTTCTTAGGTTTTTAACATTTTGAGGGGATTGATTGAATTGATCCAAGCCCATTCATTCTCTGCCTCCAAAGGACATGAATACCACGGGACCAACCCAGCTTGGACGTTTGAAAACTGGGTGCAAACGAGGGCTAGATTGATTCTTTCTCACTGGGCTTGCCCCCAGCCTGTAAACTAGAAGGGATGTCTGGCTGGGTGTCCCTGGGAGGACGGCCAGAGTGCACCTTGCTCAGAGGTTGTTTGTTACAGGGAAGCTCCTTTTCCTGGGAAAGGAGGGAGGGGAGGGCGCTGTGGATCTCTCTCTCCCCAGCGGCTGGTCCAGCGTCTTCTAGGGTGGCAGTCCTTTGCCCTGTCGGGTCAAAGCCAAGTCCCTTCAGCCTCGGGCCCTCCGGGCTGTCTCCTTAACGTGCCTCCCTCGCGGTGTCCATGGCGCGTAGGAACCTGGGGCCTGCAGCTTTGGGCCTCACGCCTCTGCCTCTCTGAGGCCCCTGATTTATTCAGGACACACGTGTACTCAGAGTGCTAGATACACTGTGGACATCGACAAGGCATGGAGGTCTCAGACAGAGACAAACAGGTGGCGCTGGTTTCCGCCCCCTACCCCGGCCTGCGTAGCGGGGACACCCGCCTCACTTTACTCGGCCCAAGTCAGCGGTCCTCGCTGGGAGGTCGGTCCCTGGGGTGAGGGGCCGCGGCAGCTGGAGGAGGGCGCCTGGCCCTCCCTGGCCCGCTCCTCCTCCCTTCCTGAATGGTCCCACCCTTCCACTCCCCCTCTGGGCCCGCCCTCCAGTTTGGCCCCTCCCCCAGGGCCCACCCTTCCTTTAGCTCCACTCTTTCTTTCTGTTTTGGTTCCTCTCTCCCAGCCGGCCCCTCCCCTCTGAACCTACCCGCTTTCCTTAATGGGCCTGCCCTTGTCTGGCCCCTCCCACCCATCGTGCCCTGTCCACATCCTGTCCTCCCTCCGGGCCCCGCCCCATCTTTGGCCCCGCTCCACCTTTTCGGCCTCTTTTCACTCACCGGCCCCTCTGGACCCACCCTTCTTTCCTCTAACGATCTGCCCCTGTCTGGTCCCACCCACCCATGTGGCCCTACTCACTACCTGCCTTTTATCCTGCCCCTGCCCCCTGGCAGGCCCCACCCTCCATCCCTTTTGGCCCCTCCTTGTCCACCGAGTTCCTCTGGACCCACCCCTCTTTCTTGATGGACCCGCCCCCATCTGGCTCCTCCCATCCATCTAGCCCCGGCCACTCCCTCACTCTCCATCCTCGCCCTGCCCTGCGACTGGCTCCGCCCTCCATATTCTTTGGCTCCTCCTTGCCTGCCGAGCTCCTCTGGGGACCCACCCTTCTTTCCATTGGGTCCCGTCCTCATTTGGCCCCTTTCTTTCGTCTGGCCCCGCCCACTCCCACCTTCCACCCTGGCCCCGCCCCGTGGCAGGCCCTTTTGTGGCACTTCCTGTCTTGCTCTCTCCTCTGGTCCACCCCTTTGCCCATTGGGACTCCGCCCTCATTTGACCGTCTCACCCATCTGGTCCCGCCCACCTCACCTTTCATTTTGACCCAGCTTCAAGTCTGGCTACACCTTCCACCTCTTCCTCACTCGCCCCGCTCCTCTGGACCTACCTCTCTTTCCTTTATGGGCCTCGCCCCCATCTAGCTTCTCCCACACATCTGGCCACCCCCCCCCCCCGCCCGCCCGCCAAACTTTCCATCCCTGCCTTGCCCTGTGACTGGCCCCGCCCTCCATCCCTTTTGGCCCCTCCTAGAAGCCCCGCCCCTCTGACCCACCCTTCTTTCCAATCGAGCCCCGCCCTGTTCTCCGGGCCTTCAAGCTCCCTCCTGGCGCCCCGCAGCGGCGAGAGTGATTTATAGGCCGTCTGAGCCGTGACCTATAAACCCTGTTCTTCAGGGGGTGCCTCTCTTGGATTAAATGCCTCTAAAGGAGCCTCTGTCTCAGAAGTGTCATGTAGAATGTTTCCGCTGACGGAGAACATGACCTTTAAAAACCCGAGTAAAGGAAGCGGAGCTGCCAGGGGAAGCGTCGGGCAAGGCGGCGCCTCAACCCCGCTGCACCTGTCCGCTCTCCGACCCCTCCCCAGCCAGGTGGGGCGGGCTACGGACCCGGCTGGGGAGGGGCGCGCTGCCGGGGTCTGGGTGCTGGGCGGGGCCGGGGGAGAGGCGCTGTGCGGACCGGAGGTGGCGACTGGGCCTTGACGCCGCTCCCGAGAGGGGGTTACCAATTCCAGGGAAGGGCGGAGTGAGCAGAGACGCCTCTCACCACGGGCCAGAGCCCTGACCCTGACAATGCGAAAGGACCAGGGCCTTTGTTCCACTTCAATTTCCTTCCCTTTGTGCCCTGGGGGACACTGGGTCCGGCTAAAGGCTGGGGCGCCTGTCACAGAAGACCCAGTGTCCTGGGTGCTCTGGGTGGGGGACAGCGTCCTGGGTGCCCAGGTAAGGGTGCAGAGTCCTGGGTACCTTGTTAAGGGTGCAGAGTCCTGGATGCCTGGGTAGAGTGCAGTGTCCAGGGTGCCTGGGTAGGATACAGAGTCCTGGGTGTCTGGTTTGGGTGCAGTGTCCTGGGTGCTTTGGCTGGGGGTGCAGTATCTTGGTTGCCCAAGTAGGGGTGCAGTGTCTTGAGGGATCTGGGTAGGTTCAGTGTCCTGGGTGCCCAGGTAGAGTGCAGAGTCCTGGAGGCCTGGGTAGGGGTGGAGCGTCCTGGGTGTCTGTAGGGTGCAGAGTCCTGGGTGCTCATGCAGGAGTGTAGTGTCCTGGATCCCTGGGGAGGGTACAGAGTTCTGGCTGTTCTGTACAGGTGGCTTCTCTGGATGGTCCATCTGTAGTGTCTTAGAGGATGTCACAGAACTTGGAAGAACTGTGCCTCAGTCCCACCTTTTATCTGACACTGCAGTCTTGGGTGGAAAAGCCCTGGCTGCCTTTCCCCCAGGTTAGAGAAAGTGTATTTTTGGTAGTAGCCACTCTGTAGGTTTATATGGACACTTTATACTAAGGAGGCTACATTTTCTTATTGTCTTGCCCCCACAGGCTAATGTCACAAATAGAAAGGTGACTGATCACTCATTCCTTTGTACACTTTTGTAAAAAACCCTCCCAGACATTGTTCAAACCCTTTCTTTGAGGTGCTTGGAGGGGTGGCTGGATTCTCCAAGGGGCCTCATGTGGGAAGCACTCAGTATGTGTTGCTTGTGGGATGCCACCAGGACTTCTCTGGAAGGAGGACCAGGAGGTTTCTATGTAGAGACGAATCAGCTGAGGGCCTTTGTGGATGGCAGCAGGGGACTGTCTTCCACCATATCTTTTGTGAGAGCTGGGAAGGAGAAGCCAGGTCAGCTGGGAAAGAGCTGTCTTGTGTTGGAGGGGGTTTGAGCCCTCCTCCAAGGCTCTCAAAGCAGCAGGTAGAGAATTAGAGTCTGTGCTAACATGGGGGGTCTGGTCTGGGAGACTTGTCTGACCCTCTCTTACTTGGGCCCGTGGTGCTGGCAAGGAAGAAGCAGGGCCAACCGGAGGCCTGTTTTTCTGGTGGGATGCATTAATACGTGAAAGCCGCTTTGGGAAAAGCAGTGAGTGTGGTATGAGCATGACTTTGTGCGCTTGTGTCTGTGCATGTGTGTGGGCACATGCTCCTGGGGGCATGCACATGGTTGTGTGTTTGTGTGTGCATGTGTGTGGGTGTGTAGGGGGCACGCAGCCAGCTCTAACTTGAGGAGCAGAGGCATTCTGTTATAAATAAGGCTGGTTTTTATATTCCCATTTGACCAGGGAGTGCAACCAGTAGACCAAAGGTAATGCATTTCAGCCACCCGTCGGGGAAGGTAAATGTGGTTTATTAGCCCCACTGGCTCAGAGGGGGCTGGGCGGTGGTAGCAGCTGAAGCAAGGTGGCTCCAGATGGAGGGAGGGGACAGGTTGGTGATTGTGTGCCCTGCTTTCTCTAAAGGAAAAAAAATGGATGTTCCGCCTGTTAGCTAATCAGCAGTGAGGAGAAAGTCCTGACAACAAGTAAAGAAAACTTAGCTGGCAATAAAGTAAGGGGCTGTTTATGGTGGTTTTTATGGGAACATTTTCACTTTGGGAGTTATTAGAGTTAGTGCAGGTTGTGACAAAAGCTGCATTTGCATATCGCGGTGATGAAGTCTAGATGGAGCCTGAATGCGGCATTAACTGCATATCAGAGACCCTTTCCGAAGCCAAACAGGATGACATTTATTGCAAGCTCGATGCCGCGTGGCTGGCATTAGTTACTGCTTGTTGTGTCCTGTGGAATCTAGATTTTCTGTCTCGGGATCTGGGACTGGTCGTGGCAGCTTCCTAGGTCAAGAGCAAGCTGGCGCTTTGGGAGTGTGGGGGAGCTGGGGGGCAGGGAGGGGACACCCTCGGGAGTGGGGAAGGGGTTAGTCTTCATGGGGCTGCGCGTTGGCCAGGTACCTGTCACAGGCTGACCGAGACACACCAGGACAAACAGGAATTTCTCCCACTTTTTAAATTTTTAAAATGATGATATAATTCACATATCACTCATTTTAAGTATACAATTCCATGGCTTTTAGTGTATTCATGGAAATGTGCAACCATTGCCCCAGTCTATTTAGGACATTTGCATCACCCCAAGAGAAAACCTCACTCCTTAGCCATCACCCCACCCCCCTCATCCTTCCTAGCCCTAAACAGCCATACATCTACCTCTGTCTCTATTGACTGGCCACCTCTGGCCATTTCATATACATGGAACCATACAGTATTTGTCCTTTTGTCTCTGGCTTCTTTCCCTCAGCAGAATGTTTTCCAGGTTCGTTCATGCCAAGCATGTGCCAGAACTTCATTCCTTTTTATGGCCAAGTAATATTCCACTGAACAGATACATTCTATTTATGTATTCACCAGCTGATTTTCCCCAAACACTTTTGAAACGTTTTTTTTATTATAAAAGATACTCATGAAAAAATTCATGGTTGAGGTTGGGCACAGTGGCTCATACCTGTAATCCCAGCGCTTGGAGAGGCTGAGGCAGGTGGATCACCTAAGGTCAGGAGTTTGAGACCAGCCTGACCAATATGGTGAAACCCCATCTCTATTAAAAATGCAGTAAGTAGTGAGGCGTGGTGGTGTGCGCCTGTAGTCCCAGCTACTCGGGAGGCTGAGACAGGAGAATTGCTTGAACCCGGGAAGTGGAGGTTGCAGTGAGCCGAGACCACATCACAGCAATCCAGTCTGGGCAACAGAGATAGACTCCATCTCAAAAAAAAAAAAAAAAAAATCATGGTTGAGCCCATTGGAACTCACCTGAAGTTTTTCAGAAAATGGAGTTCTGGATTGTGGGAGACACAGGGATTTGATGAATTATGTTTCCTCTTGAAAACACAGACCCTATGCTTTGCACCTCCTAGCCCCCCACCTGTGAATGTGGCCTGAGGGCTGACTCCAGGATTGCAGCTGGGGTCCTGGGAGGGTTTTGCTGCTTGCCATTCAGAGGGTGTTCTCTATCTCAGGAGACCTTCAGCCTCCAGGTTTGAGGGTTCCTAGGGGATGTCAGTGTGGTTGAGGGCTCTAGGGCAGCTTGGACTGGTGGCTGCATGTTTCTGCCTGGCACCCGCTCCCCCTCATGAGCTCTGGCTGTGCTATGTGGTTCGGCCAGCATTTGGAAGGTCTGGGCTGAGGCTGCTCAGGAGAGGAAGCAATTGTGCATTTCATAGATGGTGACATGCACCTCTGCTGAAGGCTGAGAGTGATCTTGGGGGAGGCATAGTGGGCTTCTGCCTGGCTCAGATTTAGGGAGAATCTTAGGGCAGGGGGTAAAGTCAGAATGTCCTATTTTTTCTCTTCTAGAAAAATCGTAGGATCCCTGGGTGACTCAGCTCTTAGTCTTAATTATGCTGCTATGTAAATATTTCTGAGGTCTCTTGGTTTTCTCAGTTGGCATTATATCACCGTTAATAACCAGAGGGCACATTATAAATATGCAAACTAGTAATAATGCATTAACTCGAAGAACATCGATAAATTGCCAAACGGAGCTGGAAGCCTTCAGCAGCTTGTTCCCTTTGCTGTGGAGATCGCTTCCCCCGCTCCCGCACCACGGAACCCACGCGTTCTGTCGGCCCCTCCCTGCCCCAGATGGCACCCTCAGGAGCAGTCGGCTGCCCGCTCCCTGTGCCGAGAAAACGGCTCTTAATGTGGTCCCAGGTGTGTTTTCCAGCATCTAGAAATCTCCTGGAGAGAGCCAGGCATGTATTCTGGCTTGCCCTTTGCTCTGTCTGTGCTGGGACAAGATTGGACATAGAGTTTGGAAGACTGGGCCTTGCCCCTCTCCCATCCTTCATTTGGTTGGAAAGATCATAGCCCCAGGGTGGAGATACCGCCCGAGTTCTCCTCCCCACTCCCCGATGGCGTATGTGGCCTCAGGAAGTCACGTCAGCTTCTTCATTGGAAATTCATTTATGTGACAAATGTTTATTGTGTGCCTACTGCGTGCCAGGTGCTGTGCTGGGCAGTGCATATGGTCCTTGTCCTCATGGAATTGATGTTGAGATGGGAGAGACAAGCAGGGAATAGTTACGAATGTGATCAATGTGTGTATTGGAAGCACAGGGGGTTACTGGGCGTATCATCCAGTCCTGGTGGGTCAGAACATTCTACTGTAGCAGGTGCTGTCTAGGTGGAGATCTGAAGCTAACCTGGCAAAAGGAGAACTCGGATAGAGAGAGTGGAGATGGGGGCTGGGCTTGGGGGAGGCAGGTTACAGGGAAGAACAGGCTAGGCAAAGGGAACAGAATCTGCAAATGCTTCAAGGAGAGAATGAGGGGTGTGACTAGGGAGCTGCAAATCGCCGGCATGGGTGCAGCTTGGAGTGAGTGGAGGAGAGGTTTGCTGAGGTGGGCTGTCTCCAAGGAGCTTGCCCATCTTGCCAAGTCGAGGGACATTAAAAGGGTTTGACTTTATCCTGACAGAGAGGGGCCAGTCTTGCCTTAGAAAGCTCCTGGCTGTGGTGAGTGGACCAGAAGAGGTCAAGAATGGCAGCTGAGATCCACAGGGGTCCTTGCTTGGCCTCCGTGGGCATTTGCAGTAAGGACTGAACCAACTGCCTTGTCTACTGCAAAGGGCGCTTGTCGGATCAGCCCGAGCTGTGCTAAATCAGGCAGCTTCTGAGCAGGATGCAGGTTAGGGGCTCTGAACTTGGAGTCTAGGCAGGAAGGAGGTGGTGGTTGTGGTTTGTGGAGGCGGCAACAGGATGCCTGGGACCTGAGTGGAGCAAGAAGGGGCAGGAGATGCCACAGAAATAAATGCGGCCAGACTGGGGGAGTGAGCGGCCAGGTTGGGGGAGGGTCCCTGGGCTCCAGCTGCTTACCTTGGAACCTGGTCCAGCTCCTCACCTGGATGATCACACTAGCTTTGGGGCTGTTAGGAGGGCCCAGATGATGCCGTGGGGATTGGTGGTGCCCCAGTGAGATGAACTTTTGCATGCAGGCCTTGGACTTCAGGCTTGTTCCAGCTCAGTATACTTTTCCTGCCTCAGCTTCCTCATCGTGAGATGGGCACCTACCTTTGGGGTTTCTTTGTGGGCTCTCTGTCTTCCTGTATTTACAAAATAAGGGTTGGATGAGTGTGTATTGGCCTTCCAAGCCCGTTCAGGCCTATGGTGTGAACTTCATCCACATTCCCCAGCAGTGGGTGCAGACCATAGTTAGATGTTTTTTATGGTTTTTATCTTAAAATCATATTATTATAGGAAGTTGCGAAGACAGTACGGAGTGCCTCCTGTAGCCTTTGTCCCCTTTCTGCAGGGGCTTCATCTTACCTGACAGGATCACAGCCAGGACCCAGGCGTCGATACAGCGCACATGTGCAGTTCTATGTCGCTTCATGTCCCATGTGCAAATTTGTGTCACTGCCACCACAGTCCAGGGGCAGAACTGTTTCATCTCCTCAGACATCCTCCTACCAACCCTTTGGGGTCAACTCACCCTCTTCCTCCCAGGATCTCTAACCTCAGCCAACCACTAATTTGTTCACCATCTCTGTAAGATTACTTTAAAATACGAATGTATTTTTGTTATAAAATTATATAATAATCTTCCAGAAATCGAGGGACATGGAAAGAAAACATTTCCATTTCCCTACCACTCTCGGTGATTTCAGTGCATCTCTGTGCCTTTTTTGGTCCACATGCATATATTTAGTGTATCTGTAATCCTAATGTGTACGGGACCTTATGTCCTGCTTAGCTTGCACGACGTGCCATAAGCATCCTCCATATGTATTGGAGCCGTGGAGTGCGCACAGACAGCATTCCAGGAGGCGGAATGGGTGGCAGGGAGTGGGAGGCAGCAGAAGGAGTGGAGGCCGGTCCCAGACCAGCACTGGTGAGGAGGCAATGGGGGTTCTCGCCAGGCCAGGGACTCTCGGATTGGAGGGGGTCACTCCAAGGGCCTGGCAAAGGATGTGGCCATGGGACCCAGGGACTCCGCGTGAGGCCTGAAGGATACAGTGTCTGAAGACTCCATGGAACTTAGGTTGGGATGGGAGAGACAAGAAGGCAGTAGTCACGAATGTGATCCGCGTGTGTGTCGGAAGCATGGGGGTTACTGGAGCACCTGTTCAGGGCATATCATCCCGTCCTGGTGGGTCAGGAAATTCTACCATAGCAAGTGCTATCTAAGTGGAGATCTGAAGCTACCCTGGCAAAGGAGATGGATAGGGCCGGCCAGTGGCTCATGCCTGTAATCCCAGCACTCTGGGAGGCTGAGGTGGACGAATCACCTGAGTTGAGGAGTTCAAGACCAGCCTGGCCAACATGATGAAACTTGTCTCTACTAACAATGTAAAAGTTAGCTGGGCGTGGTGGTGGGCACCTATAGTCCCAGCTGCTCAGGGGGCTGAGGCAGGAGAATCGCTTGAACCCGGGAGGCGGAGGTTGCAGTGGGCCGAGATCACGCCATTGCACTCCAGCCTGGGGGACAAGAGTGAGACTTTGTCTCAAAAAAAAAAAAAAAGAAAGAAAGACGGATAGAGAACAGAACAGACCCACTGACCCCAGGGGAATGAGCAGCCGGGTGTGCCCTGAGGCCAAGGTTCCACAAGGACCCTTGCTGGCTGTGATCCTCTGCACGGGCCACTGCTGTGTCTGTTTCCAGCCTCTCCTTTCCCAGACCAGGCCGGCCCTATCGGACTGGCTCCGAACTCTCATTCTTAGCGTTGGGAGGGAAGACCCTGGAACCAGGTCTGGCTCCTCACCTGGATGATCACACTAGCTCTGGTTTGGGCCTCGCTTCCTCCTGAGGGTCTTGGAAGCCCCTCTTCTTTCCACAGGGGCTTGGCTGTCACCCGGCAGCCAGCTCCGTTGTGGTCCTAGGTGTGTCAGCAGGCACAAAGCAGACACAGAAGAAACCCTGAAGTAATTAGCAGAGTGAGCAGGAGAAGTTCCTGCCTGAGAAGAGCACACAATGGGTCCGCTCCTCATGCTCCCCACTCCGGATGAGTAATTATGCGCGTGGGTGTCTGGGAGTGGGAGTATTTATAGCAACGCCTCTTTTGCTGGAGTGTTGAACTTTTCTTGTGGCACCATGCTTATACAAAGGTAATCAAATAGCAGACGATGTGATTGTATCCGTGTCATTCTGCTGCCATTTTAATGAGGACTGAGAATAAATAGAAATGTTG
The DNA here is from genome assembly GCF_049354715.1 of Callithrix jacchus. Classification (NCBI taxonomy): domain Eukaryota; kingdom Metazoa; phylum Chordata; class Mammalia; order Primates; family Cebidae; genus Callithrix; species Callithrix jacchus. The sequence goes on from NC_133508.1 coordinate 44,866,553, forward strand.
AAATTGTGCTATCCCAAACTGTTCGCAAGCCCCTCGGTGGTGGGGGCTGGTGTGACTTGGCTTTGTTTTTACCGCCCCCACCCTCAATACTAATTTTACGTTGTCTTTGGAGCTGCTCAGGGGCCAAGGCACCTTCTGGGTGGCTCCCTAACTGAAGCCTGGATCCGCAGGCAGGCCTCTTATTAAAAGGCATTGAGAATTTAATGACTCTCAATTCCTTGTTGTGTTAGAGCTGATTTGGTGCAGGGTAATCGTGTCTGTGATAAAACCCCCCATGACCATCCTCCATGGTTATTAGGTAAGTGATTGGGGTGGATTCCTGCTCTCACAAGGAAAAAGGAAAGAGAAGAAAAGGCCAGTCCTGCCTGTGGCCACCTCCGGGTCTCAGCAAAAAGGAGAGCAACATGGGCAGGTGCCAGGCTGCTCTTTGGAGGGTTGGCCGTCTTGTGTTCTGGACAGGCTGTGAGCCGGAGATGGATCGTCTCGGTGAGGTGTGCAGGGCAGGACTTTGTAAATTGACCTTGTTGGAGAAGCAGGGGCGGGGAGAGAGTGAAGCCTCTGGCAGGAGAACTGGGTCAGAGGTGTCCTTTGCTTCTTGTTTTCCTCCCAACGAGGGGCATCCCTGTTGGGAAGCTTTGCTAAGGCAGGCGGGTTCTTGTGCAGAGAAAGAGGTGACTGCCCTGTCACCCCAGTGGTGAGGGAACTTGGCTTTATGGCATGTAAGATTGTGAGCCTGTGTAAATTGCAGGGAAGAGTTATAAGCCACTGAAAGTCCTGCGCATGCTCCTGGTGACACACCTGGCCGGTTGTCTTTAATAAAGGCTGAAAAACCTCTGTTAAGACATTTGCTCATGCCTTTGAGTAGATTAATATTGATTTGACATTTGACAAGTGTTTAAATTTTTACTTTTGTTTTGCATCTGAAGAAAGGATCAGTGTTTAGTAAGCACTTCTGTGTGCTGGTGTCTACAATTAGCCTCTGTTCATCCCATGTCTGCAGTGTGCCAGGCTGCGCTTTTCCAGCAGTGGGGTGCTGACCAGGCAACACAGTCCCTGCCCTCAGTGAGCTTATGCTCCAGGAGAATGCTGTCGAGGCGAAGAGGAAAGTCCTGTCTGGCTCTGTTAGGGGGCTGGCAATGGGCCAGCGAAATGCTGATTAGAGGGGCTGAAGCTTGAGTTCAGCCTGTGCTTCCTGGCTGAGTGTGGAGTCAGTGTAGACTTTATTCTGTCTCTAAACACAGCCTGAACCTAACTGGTTCTTCTTCTGTTATTATTGTTTTGGTAAGAATGCTAAATATGGACTCCACCCTCTTAGCAGATTTTTCTTTTTTGGAGACAGAGTCTTGCTCGGTTGCCCAGGCTGGAGTGCAGCAGTGCGATCTTGGCTCACTGCAGCCTCCACCTCCTGGGTTAAAGTGATTCTCCTGCCTCAGCCTCCGGAGTAGCTGGGATTGCAGGCACCCACCACCATAGCCAGCTAATTTTTGTATTTTTAGTAGAGACAGGATTTCGCCATGTTGGCCAGGTTGGTCTCGAACTTCTGACCTCAGGTGATCCACCTGCCTCGGCCTCCCAAAGTGCTTGGATTATAGGTGTGAGCCACCACACCTAGGTGTCTGAACAGATTTTTTTTTTTTTTTTTTTTGAGACGGAGTTTCGCTCTTGTTACCCAGGCTGGAGTGCAATGGCGCCATCTCGGCTCACCGCAACCTCCGCCTCCTGGGTTCAGGCGATTCTCCTGCCTCAGCCTCCTGAGTAGCTGGGATTACAGGCACACGCCACCATGCCCAGCTAATTTTTTGTATTTTTAGTAGAGACGGGGTTTCACCATGTTGACCAGGATGGTCTTGATCTCTTGACCTCGTGATCCACCCGCCTCGGGTCTGAACACATTTTTAAGTGTATAATGTGTTGCTATCTTTAGGCACGATGTGTGCAGCAGATCTCCAGGATGAATTCATCTTGCATGATAGAAATTTTATATACGTTGAATGGTGACTCCTCATTTCCACCCCCCATCTAGCCCCTGATGACCACAACTGCAGTCATTGCTTCTAGGGGTCTGACCATTTTAGACACCTCACATGCAGTTTTTGTCCTTTTGTGACTAGATTCTTTCACATAGCTTAGTGTCCTCTGGGCTCGTCCGTGTTGTCACATGTTGCAAGATCTCCTTCTTTTTGAAGGCTGAATAATATTCCTCTGTGTGTGTATCCCATGCTCCCTTTATCCATGCACCTGTTGGTGGATATTGAGGTGCTTTCCACATTTGGACTATTGTGAATGGTGCTGCAAGGGCACGGGAGTGCTAATATCTCTTTGAGATTCAGATTGGACTTATTAGGGATAAATACTCAGAAGTGGGATTGCTGGATCATATCCTAATTTCTTCTTCACAGTGGGCACGATTCTGAACCTCTGTGGTTTCGGCATCTGCTGGGTGATACCTGCCTCCTGAAGACTCAGCCCTCGCCTGGACCGTGGTCTTGGTCCAGTGGCTGTTCGTGAGGCCCTGAGAGCGAATGAAAGTGCCCCCTTGTCTCCCTTCTTGTACAGCGGCTGGTGGGACATGGAAGCTAGTGCTGCCTCCTGCCCCACCTTCCCACAGCCGGGAAGGAGCTTTTACATCTCTGAATCTCTGCCCCAAAGGAATGTCCTCTATCAGGACCTGCTTTTGTAGAGGCCTGTGTGAAATGTGATCCTCAAATCCAGCTTGAAGCTGCAGCTGAACTTTTGTGGGGTTCTCATTATTTAACATGTGGCCCAGAATGGCCTCTGTCCGAAGAGGCTGGAGCTTACCAGGGGCCCTGCGTAGTGCGTGGAGCTCCGCCTGGGCCGCTCTGGTTTGTAATATATTGTTCTCAGCGCCAGGAGCTGCAGCAGTGTCTCCGGTGAGGAACAAGGAGAGGGAGGAACCTGGGAGCAGGAGGGGAAAACCAGAGTTGGAGAATCCAATTTTTCATATAGTAACAAAACAATACAATTGTGTATTCCCATAATATCCCTTCAGCTTCTTGGGGTCTAGAGTTGCATCTATTTTTAAAAACACTTGGACCAATAATTCTGCTTTATGCAGACCAACTGGAGGGTCTCTGGCTTGGAGATTTAATGTAAAATAAACTCTAAATGGGGTGGCACACAGTATGGTGGCCTGCAACTGTAGACAAGCAATTTTTCTTAAACAAGCTGAGGGATTGAAGTAAATGATGGTGGTGTTCAGTCCTGTCCTGGAGTTGGGAGTGGGGTGAGGCCAGGAAGAGGTAAGGGCCAGCCTTATCCAACTCCTGAGGATGTGGGCCAGGCAGGGAGGCTCCCTGGAGGGAGGCTTTGAGGAGGCTGACTCCTCTCACCTGCCGCACATGCTGGAAGACAGTCTATGCATCCAGACTGGGGTTTCCCAGCACTTTGGAACTGGGCTCAGAAGGCTTCAGTTTGGCAAAGATGCATCGCCTTTTGCACATTCCTTTGATCATGGCCCAGGTGGGGTGCTCTGAGCCACATCCCCTTAGAATACTCTTCTCTATCTGCCTTCTGTGGGCTTAGATGGCCTTTTGCCATCTAAAACCTGTCTGTTTTTGGAAGAAATTCATCCACAGAGAATCACATCCACCTGCTTATGCTCTGGCAGCTAAAAAGGACGTGTCCCTGAGATCCCTGCCAGAGGGTCCCCCTGCCACAGGCTATATCCTCAGGATTGGCTCAGTCTTCGCAGGTTATCAGTCAGTAAATTGTATTGAGCAACTCATCTTTTATTCGAGTGCTGCTTTAAAAGTTGGAGGGCTCTTTCTCACTCATTTCTAACCGTGTCTCCACTCTCTTCTGCATCTGGCCGATTTTCCTTGAGCATGCTGTCATCTACTCTATGTCTATCTATACCAGGGTTTGAAATCCTTGCCAGGAGACTTTTAAGCTCGTTCTTTTCTTCCTTCACCAGGCTCCCTGAAGCAGCAGGAACTTTTGAGAGACCACACTTTTCTCTGCCCCTGTTCTCTGATAGTTCTCTGGTCACTGTCTCAAAAAAGAAAACATCCGTTGTCTCTAAGTCCGGGAATTGTGCTTGGCCAGTGGGGCAGCTGTGAATTAATCATCTCAGAGAATCCCCCTAAATGTCAGGTTGGAACCTTTCCAAGGCACTGGGAGTGCAGGGTAGGTTGCATTTCTTTGTTTAAATCAAAGTGAGAGGGGAACGATCCAAGATGGCCGATCGCTAACATCTTGGGATTGCAGCTCCCAGTGAAACCTCAGAGAATGAGAGGATGCCACACTTTCAGACAAATTTTGGTCGCTCAAGGAGCAGAAGATTCCCAGTGGAGGAGCTCCATGTGTCGCCAGCGCGACTCTTGTGGCTGGTGCAGTGGTTTCGCCGGCACCTTGGTGCTGCAGCTCTCGGTGCAGAGTAAACGGGACTGGTTCCCCTTCTAACCGAGGTTTGGAGGAGCCACACGGGTTGCCAGCGCGACTCTTGTGGCCGGTGCAGCGGCTTTGCTGGCACCTCGGCGCAGCAGCTCTTGGTGCAGCATAAATGGGACTGGTTCCCCTTCTGACCAAGGTTTGGAGCTCTGAGAAGGCAGAGTCGCCTATTACTGACTCAAGAAGGAAGCCAGACTGGAGATTCCCGGGCAGAAAAGCACCATCGGTCTTAACGCTGCTGTTTTGGCCAGCGCAGTGGGTTGCTCATATTTCGGCCCTGGGAATTAACAACTTGGACGTCCACTCAGAGACCTAATTTGAAAGTTGGTAATTACAAAGACGACAGGTGGATAAATTTACAATGACAGGAAGAAACCAGCGTAAAAAGGCTGAGAATACTCAAAATCAGAATGCCTCTCCCTCTAAAGAGGATCACAGTTCCTCATCAACAAGGGAACAAGACTTGATGGAGAACGACTGCGTTCCAATAACAGAATTAGGCTTCAGAAGATGGATAATAAGAAACTTCTGTGAGTTAAAAGAATATGTTGTAGCCCAGTGTAAAGAAACTAAGAACTTTGAAAAAAGGTTTGACGAAATCCTGATGAGGATAGACAACTTAGAGAGGAATATAAGTGAATTAATGGAACTGAAGAATACAATGCAGGAACTCCGAGAAGTATGCACAGGTTTAAACACTCGAATTGTTCAAGCAGAAGAAAGGATATCAGAGGGCGAAGTCCAACTTAATGAAATAAAACGAGAAGACAAGATTAGAGAAAAAAGGATAAAAAGGAATGAGCAAAGTCTCCAAGAAATGTGGGACCATGTGATAAGACCAAATTTACGTTTGATAGGTGTACCTGAATGCGACGGAGAGAATGAATCCAAGCTGGAAAATATTCTTCAGGAAAATTTTCCTAAACTAGCAAAGCAGGACAATATTCAACCCCAGGTAATACAGAGAATACCACAAAGATATTCCTCAAGAAGAGCAACCCCAAGGCACATAATCGTTAGATTCACCAGGGTTGAAACGAAGGAGAAAATACTAAGGGCAGCCAGAGAGAAAGGTCAGATTACCCACAAAGGGAAGCCTATCAGACTTACAGCAGATCTCTCAGCAGAAACTCTACAAGCCAGAAGAGAGTGGGGGCCAATATTCAACACCCTTAAAGAACAGAACTTTCAGCCCAGAATTTCATATCCAGCCAAACTAAGCTTCACAACTGAAGGAAAAATAAAATCTTTTATGAACAAGCAAGTACTCAGAGATTTTATTACCACCAGGCCTGCTTTACAAGAGCTTCTGAAAGAAGCATTACACATAGAAAGAAACAACCAATGTTAGCCTTTCTAAAAATATACCAAAAAGTAAAGAGCATCAACATAAAGAAGAATTTACATCAACGAATGGATAAAACAGCCAGTTAACATTAAATGGCAGTAACCCTAAATTCACATAGACTAAATCCCCCAATCAAAAGACACAGCCAAAACCCAACGGCATGTTACATCCAGACCCATTTCACATGCAAGGATACACAAAGACTCAAACAAAGGGATGGAGAAAGATTTACCAACCAAATGGAGAGCAAAAATAAATAAATAAATAAACAAACAAACAAATAAATAAATAAATAAAAAGCAGGAGTTGCAATTCTTATATCTGATAAAATAGATTTTAAAGCAACAAAGATATAGTGGTAAAAGGATCAATGTAACAACAAGAGCTAACGATCCTAACACCCAGATACATAGAGACTTAGACTCAATGAGACAGAAAATTAATAAGGATATCAAGGACTCGAACTCAGATCCAGAACAAGTAAACTTAATAAATATTTATAGAGCTCTCCACTTCAAATACATAAAATATACATTCTTGTCAATACCACATCACACCTACTCATAGGTTTAAATGAAACATTGATTGGCCATTATTAATACCCATCTTTTTTAGAATAAAGTATTTCTGTTCTCTCTCCCTCTTTTTCTTCCTCTTTCTTCCTCTCGTTCACTCCTTTTTTTTTCTTTCCTTCTCTCAAAAAAAGAAATCAACTTGTAGACCTCTAGATCCAGGTCAGCAATGTCTCTCTCATTGCTTGATTTCCTTCCTTCCCTTCCCTTCCCTCCCTCCCTCCCTCCCTCCCTCCATCCCTGCATCCCTTCCTCCCTCCCTTCCTCCTTTCTTCCCTTCCTGCCTTCCTCCCTTCCAAAAAAAAATCAAAGTGAATCCAGTTCAAGGCACCATCTGCCATGATTAGAGGTTGGTCCCAAACCAGGATTTCTTGAGAGCTCCCCACTCCAGGTTAGGCAAGCACCTTGGGACTCAAGTCCAGAGAGAGCCCTCTGTGAGTGGCCCAGGAGGAATTCTCTTGCCCAGGTCTGCCAAGGCCAGCAGAGGCCACTGGGGTTGGGTGGCTCCCCTGGTGGCTCCACTCTTTGCCAGGCAGGACCACTGTGAGCCTTGGCTGATTGCAACGCCGTGGCATTTGGTGCTGGGTCCTTGCAGCCCCCCACACTCCTCTGAGGTTCTGCTACCTCAGTGTTGCTGTATCTGAGCAAGTGCAGGTCTCTGACCCCGGGAACCCTCCACGTTGTCCTTTCCAGATCACAGGGGAGACAATTCCCCCCAAGAGTGCAGCTTCTCTCCTCTCTGACCCAGCCCCAGGCATCTCCCCTTCTCAGGAGTCAGCTCAGAGATCTTGGAAATGCAGGGACATCTGCCAAGGAATATTTCTTCAGGCAGCCAGACACCTTCTCTTTCCAGCCCCAAAACATAAGAAGAGAGGATTTTCTCCACTGCAGGGGTGAATAGTAATAATAAAAAAGTTCATCTGGCCAGGCACAGTGGCTCACGCCTGTAATCCCAGCACTTTGGGAGGTCGAGATGGGTGGATCATGAGGTCAAGAGATTGAGACCATCCTGGTTAACATGGTGAAACCCCAATCTCTATTAAAAATGCAAAAATTAGCTGGGCATGTTGGCAGGTACTTGTAGTCCCAGCTACTCAGGAGGCTGAGGCAGAATAATTGCTTGAACCCAGGAGGTGGAGGTTGCAGTGAGCTGAGATCGTGCCACTACACTCTAGCCTGGTGACAGAGTGAGACTCCATCTCAAAAAAAAAAATCATCTAACAAATATCAAATATTTGTTGAAATAAACATAATGCTTGTCATCCTCCTGGGACAAGAGGAAAATAACTCTCCTTCATTTCAGATGAGTTTACAAGATAAAGTTAATTTTTGGACAGATTGTCCTACCAACTGAAATTCTCAGTAATGATCAGCCTGCCACCCACGGTCCTTCTCATGAAGGAGGCGCCATCTCTGTTTTCTAGGGGAGGATACTGCAGGGCCGGGCCTGCCTCGAGTCACACCGGAGCTGGAAGGTGGCAGAGCTGGAAGCCCAGCTTTCCACACTCCCTCCCCTCCCAGCCACCATCAGTGTGAGCCTTGGGGGGAAATGGGATGTTCAGCATGTTGTCCCTGCTCTTGCAGGGCTCAGGCTCTTTGTAAGAGGAACAGGAGTCAACCTGAAAATGTCAGTAAAAGTACTGAGGGCCAGCAGAGTGGCGTGGCGAGCGCCGCTGCATGTGGGTTGTCCTGCGTCTTGCTGTTTTGTTTGTTGTTATTGTTTGGTTTTCGTCAGACTGTGGTCTCTTGGGGATGCTCCTCTGTGCGCTGTTTGCCGTGGAATTCCCAGGAGGGACAGTCATCATTTGTTGACTGTGAGAATGAATGAATGAATGCTCTGAGAGTTTGGAGAGCTGGGCCTTGCAGGATGGGTATGTGTTGGGCAGTCTGAATGTGATGAGACAGTGGTTCAAGCTGGTGAGGAGCGTGGCAGGAAAGGAGGAAACGGAGCCTGCTTGGGGCGTAATAACGGCTTCATTGAGACCGAATTGTAGGCTTTAGATAGATACAATTTACCCACCTAAAGCCTACAATTGAGTGGTTTTAGTATATTCACAGGGCTGTGCAACCATCATTATCAATTTTAAAACATTTTAATCACCCCAAAAGGAAGTCTCGTACTCCTTAGCTATCACCCCCAGACCCCACCCCCACCTTCCTCCCAGCCCTTGGCAACCATCAATCTGCTTTCTATCTCTTTGGATCTGCCTCTTCTAGACATTTCATGTAAATAGGATAGTGTAGTATTGGCCTTTGGTAATCGCCTTCTTTCACTGAGGGTAGCGATCTGTTCTTCCCTGCTGCAGCGTGTGTCAGTACTCCCTTCCTTTCCACTGCTGAGTGACACTCTGTGATGTGGACAGAGACCGGAGCATCTTGAACGCTCACTCAAGCCAGGCACCAGGATGCCTAAAGCAAAGCGGTTGGAGTCAGTCTTTGACCTAATCAAGTTGGGGTTCCAGGAAGATCAGTCTGGCCATAGGATAAAATGAATCAGGCAGTGCCTAGAGGCAGAGGCCTGCTGAGTCCTTTCTTGGGCTTCTTGGAAGGAGGCCACAAAAGTCAGGACCAGGAACAGCCAGAGAAATGTGACTGTTTGCTTGTCAAGGAGAACTCATCAGCGAGACCACCTGCTGTGTGTGTCGGGTGGCAGGGAGAGGAATCTGGCACTTCTGGCCTGGAAAACTGGGCCTGGGGTGAGGATCCTGTGGTGGCTATGAGAAGGGGAGAAATAGGCATTTCCACCTGTGCCTTGCCTTTCAGAGCGTTGGCAGGCACAGGGTTCAGTTGGCTGTGGGGCTGTGCAGGGAGGACGTGGGAGATAAGGGCTCCCATGGAATCCATCTTTATGGAATCCACCTTTCAGAGAGGGCAGATCCACCTGAAAGCCAGGCTCTCGGGAGTGACAGGACATCTGTGATGGACACTAGGTGAAGGGGTTGCCCAGGAGGAGAGGACATGGGCCAGGATGATCTGGGAGGGCTCTCTGAGAGGAAGGAGCCAAGCTCTCCCTGAGGGATGGATGGGTCGTGCATCAGCAGCGGAGAGAGGAGAATATTCCAGACCCATGCCAGGCAAATAGCAAGAGCAGGTTGATATGGTTTGGCTGTGTCCTCGCCCAAATCTCATCTAGAATTGTAGCACCCATAATTCCCATGTGTTGTGGGAGGGACCCAGTGGGAGGTAATGGAACCACGTGGGTGGGTCTCTCCCGTGCTGAATTCTGGGAGGTGCGTGTGCAGGGTGCACCTCCCAGGTGCACCCCTTCCCCACCTGTTCCTCTGTTATTCAAGTCCTTAAACTCCCACTGTTGGGACCTTACTCCCAGTGAGCTTACCTTACTGTGAGGCATGCCCCTTACTCACAGCCCTGCCGGGAGCACTTACTGGAGAAGCTGTGAGTCCTTTGCTCACTTGCAGCTGTTCTGATGGCTTGCCTACTGGGGACCTACAAGTTGAGTTGCAGTCAAGGGCAGGTGCTGTCTTGCCTGATGCGCCCTTACCATTCTGCTACTACCAGATGTCCAGAATCCTCTGTCTCCTTCCTTAGACCCGGGCTCCTCTCTCTGGCCAACTGAGGATGGAAGTGACTGGTGTTAGGTAGGCTGGAGGGATGGGATCCCCTTTAGGGACTCTGCATTGCATTGCAGTAGCACTAAGAGTCACCGGCCTGTGGAGTGACAGACCCAGGAGAGACAGATCTTCACCCTTCAAAGGACAGATCTGGAAACTGAGGCCCCAGAGGGAGGTGACTTCTTAAGGTCACACAGTGACTTGGTTTGGTCCCCATCCAAATCTCATCTTGAATTGTAGCTCCAATAATTCCCATTTGTCCTGGGAGAAACCCAGTGGGAGGTAATCAAATCATGGGGGCGGGTCTTTCCTGTGCTGTTCTGGTGATAGTGACTAAGTCTCAGGAGAGCTAATGGTTTTAAAAAGCGCAGTTCCCCTGCACATGCTTTCTTGCCTGCCACCATGTAAGATGTGATTTCACTTCCCCTTTGCCTCCCCCATGATTGTGAGGCCTCCCTCCCTAGCCATGTGTAACTGTGAGTCTATTAAACCTCTTTCTTTTATAAATTTTCCAGTCTCAGGTATGTCTTTATCAGCAGGGTGAGAACACAGGGACACTGAGAAGGTCATGTGGGTTGGGCCCTGCTATTGGAAGCTGCAACCTGCAGAGGACATAGGAGAACAAACTGGGTAGGCTGAGTGCCATCAACAGAGGCCCAGCACAACACTAACCACAGCTCGTTCTGCATAATTCTGTTCACTCGGTGCCAATGGGGCTATGTTGGAGCCAGGCTCTGGGCTGAGCTTTTTTTATGCATATCATGTCATTTACTCTTTCTGAAGCCCACTGGTAGACTGGGTGACTCTTACAGCTTTACAGGTATGGAAACCAAGGTTTAGAGAGATTGAGTGCTTAGCCTAAGTCACATATCTAAAAAGTGCTGAACCTCGGTTCTAAAACAGTTTTCCTTTGAGTGTAAACAAGTCAGTAGTATGTGGTATTTATACACAACAGAGCACCATTCAGCCGTAAGAAGGAGTGAGATGCTGTCATTTGCAGCAGCATGGAGGGAACTGGAGGTCATTATGTTAAGTGAAATAAAACAGACACAGAAAGGCAGTCTTCGCTTGTTCTCACTTATTTGTGGGATCTAAAAATAAAAGCAGTTAGGCACATGGAGGTAGAGAGTAGAAGAATGGTTGCCAGAGGCCGGGAAGGGTAGTGGGGGCGTGGTGTTGGCGGGGGAGCTGGGGATGGGTAATGGGTACAAAAAATAGTTAAAATAGAAAGAATGAATAAGACCTAGTATTTGATGCATAACAGGGTGACTAGAGTCAGTAATAGTTGTACATTTTAAAGGAATGAAAAAAGAATAATTGGCTTGTTTTGACACAAAAGATAAATGCTTGAGGGGATGGCTACTCCATTCTCCATAATGATTATTGTGCACTGCATGCCTGTATCAAAACATCTCATGTACCCCATAAATATATACACCTACAATGCACCTGCAAAAATGAAAAATTAAGGTCAGACAGGATAGATGGATTCTATTGGTGAGTCTAGGAAGCTTCTAGAGATGAGATTTCAACTCAACACACATTAATTGAGGGCTGGGTGTTTGGGATACAGAGCTGAGCAGGACAACCTGGACCCGGAGGTCCTGGGCCAGCGTAGGAAGGACACCTGTGGACTGCCCATCCCTGTCCGTCTCTAATCCTGTCAGTAAATGCTTGTGGGATGGATGCATCGTGAACGGCAGGCATGAGCCTGGGGAGCTCTTGCACCTGGCTGAGTGGGCATCTGAACAAAGAGGCAGGGGTGAGATTCAGGACTCCCGGTGAGTTGTTGGTGTGGCTGAAGGAGGGGCGCAGAGGACAGCAGGGGAAGGAAAACAAGAGGCAAGCTGGGGTGTGGCTGAAAGAAGCGGGGGCGGGGGGTGGGGGTGGGGGGGGTGGGGGTGGGGGTGGATCAGGCCTGGCAGAGCAGCCCCGTCCCTGACCCCTTGGAGGAAGTTTCCTGAACTCTCCCTGCCCCTGCCAGGGACCTAGGTGCTGCTCCCTCTCCCACTCTGCAGGCAGCTGCCACCTCCTCCAGCTCCTGGGCCTATTTTGCCCAGTCAGGGCCATTCAATTCTGCATCAAGGCGCTAAATGGGTCTCCAGCAGCTCCAGAGAAAGATCCATTTACAACGTGTGCTTACAGGGTGGAGTCTCTGGGAAGAGCAGCCCTTGTTGAGTTTCTGCATTTTGCAGCCTTCTGGAACTGAGCAGCTTTTAGAATTTTAAGCCACAATTTGTATTCAAATGAAGGTCATTTGAAAGGTGTAACATAGTAAACAGCCATTATTTCATTTTGATGGTGGCACTAAAATTATAGTGTTGGTTGAATTATTTTAGTGTAGGACCATTACCATCTCCCTAAAACACTTAGAGGGGTTCTTAGAACGCTGCTACAATCCTAAAATTAGAAGAAAATTAAAAATCACAAAGCTGTGGTGTTGGTGGTATAGCTGGGGGAGAGGACCCCTGGCGTGTGGGACACTGTCTGTCCCCTCACCCAGCTTTCCCGGCTCGCCCCAGCTGTTGCAGGGCTCAGCCCACCATGTGCATGTGAAGGCGGGGGTGTCTCAGTGCTGTGAATTGTGGGACTTAGAAAAACGCACCCCCTCCCCACCTGTTCCTCTGTTATTCAAGTCCTTAAACTCCCACTGTTGGGACCTTACTCCCAGTGAGCTTTTATTTCAGAGATAAGCACCCTTGGAGGGCACGCCCCTTACTCACAGCCCTGCCGGGAGCACTTACCGGAGAAGCTGTGAGTCCTTTGCTCACTTGCAGCTGTTCTGATGGCTTGCCTACTGGGGACCTACAAGTTGAGTTGCAGTCAAGGGCAGGTGCTGTCTTGCCTGATGCGCCCTTACCATTCTGCTACTACCAGATGTCCAGAATCCTCTGTCTCCTTCCTTAGACCCGGGCTCCTCTCTCTGGCCAACTGAGGATGGAAGTGACTGGTGTCAGGTAGGCTGGAGGGATGGGATCCCCTTTAGGGACTCTGCATTGCATTGCAGTAGCACTAAGAGTCACCGGCCTGTGGAGTGACAGACCCAGGAGAGACAGATCTTCACCCTTCAAAGGACAGATCTGGAAACTGAGGCCCCAGAGGGAGGTGACTTCTTAAGGTCACACAGTGACTTGGTTTGGTCCCCATCCAAATCTCATCTTGAATTGTAGCTCCAATAATTCCCATTTGTCCTGGGAGAAACCCAGTGGGAGGTAATCAAATCATGGGGGCGGGTCTTTCCTGTGCTGTTCTGGTGATAGTGACTAAGTCTCAGGAGAGCTAATGGTTTTAAAAAGGGCAGTTCCCCTGCACAGGCACCCCTTTGCCTGCCACCATGCAAGATGTGACTTTGCTTCTCCTTTGCCTTCCACCAGGATTGTGACGCCTCCAGCCATGTGGAAGTGTGAGTCCATTAAACCTCATTCCTTTATAAATTACCCAGTCTCGGGTATGTCTTGATTAGCAGTGTGAGAACAGACTAATAGACACAGCACGTCATAGAGGACGTGATATTGAGCCTAGAGCCTTGGGCTTCTTTTGCCCAAGGCTTGGGTGTGTGGTTGCCTCATCTGAAACCCTTGGAGTCCGTTCTGTTACAGAATTCAGAACTCTCTGGATTCCAGAGGAGTAACTGAGGGTACATGCTGGCACTGTCTCAGGGGCTCTGGGAGCAGCTCCCGCTGAGCAAATGCACTGATGTTTCTGCAGTGAGATGTAAATGCTTGCACCAGGTGGGACCAATCAGGGCAATAGATGATGTCAGTTCAGGTTAAGTGTGGCCACCAAAAGGTGCCAAATTTAAGAAAAAGATGTTGGATTCCTGGAACATTTTAGATTTCAAAATTTCCAATGAAGGATGTGGCCATGTCTAATAGTAGCATGTGCTCCTTGAAGAAAAGTTGAAATATTCAAAAAGTAATTTAGAAGATGGTAATTGCTCACATTTTGCCAGTGTATAGATTTTTAGTTTTGTATTTTTGCATAGCAGAATTGCTTACTCTATACAATTTTGCACTCTAATTCTTGTTATTATTATTTTATTTATTTTTTTGAGACAGGGTCTCACTCTGTAACCCAGCCTGGAGTGCAGTAGTGTGATCATGGCTCACTGCAGCCTCAACCTCGTGGGCTCAAGTGATCCTCACATCTCAGCCTTCTGAATAGCTGGGACTACAGGATGGTAACACTACACATGGCTAATTTTTAATTTTCTATGGAAACAAGGTCTCCTGTGTTGCCCAAGGCGGTCTTGAACTCCTGGATTCAAGTGCTCCTCCCACCTCAGCCTCCCAAAGTGCTGGAATTACAGGCATGAGCCACCATGCCTGGACTGTTATTATTTTTGAGACAGAGTCTTGCTCTGTTGCCTGGCTGGAGTGCAGTGGTGCAATCACAGCTCCATGCAGCCTTGACTCCTGGGCTCAAGTAATCCTTCTGCCCCAGCCTTCCAAGTAGCTAGGATAACAGGTGGATGCCACCATGCCCCACTAATTTTATTTTATTTTTTGTAGAGGCAGAGTCTTGCTATGTTTCCCAGGCTTCTCTTAAACTCCTGGGCTCAAGTGATCCTCCTGCCTCAGCCTCCCAAATTTATGAGATTACAGGCATAACGTATTTTTTTTTTTTTGGCATTTAATGCATGATGTATTTTTAATTGCATTAGACAATAAATACTTTCCTATGTTTTTAAACAAACATTTTGACAGCTGCACAGTGTTAGGAACTGGGGCGTCTTGACTCTCAGCCTGGTGCTTTTTTCCCTAGAAAAAAGCGTGTCTGGTAGGCGTGCTGATGGCCAGTGTCTGGGAGTTCCCCTAGGAGTAGTCCTGGGAGCCTCCTGGAGCGGCACTGGGGAGAGTGGTCTTTAGGGCTGGAGATGATGGACAGAGCTCCTGAGGCTGTGCCCAGCAAGTGACATATCCCTCTCCCATGCTGGACACAGGCAATTAGGAATCCCATCAGCTTGGAAAATGAGGGCAGATCCTGGAGAGGCACCTCTCATTGCCTGTGCACGTGGAGAAGGGGAGGAGAGGACAGAGCAGGGGCCTTCAGCAGGCTCCTTATGGGGGTGGTGCCACAGCCTTTGGAACAAGTGTTTCCTGCCGCATTCCACCCTTGGGAGGCCCTCATCTACTTCCTAAGTGTCCCAAGTGCTTGTCTCATGATCCAGCGCCCTTCCTCAAAGTCACAGGCAGCATGGCCCTAGGCTGTGACTCCCTGTCCCTAGGCGGTTGTCAGAGCTTGGCTTTAGGCTCCTCACTGCCATCTAGGACCCCTCCTGGCCGTCCCCTCTTCACTCCGTAGGAAGCCTTGCTCAGCTCTCTGAGCACAGTGGCTCTGGGTGAAGGTGCTGGCGGTGGAGGGGTGGGGAGGGGTGGGGAGGGGTGGGGATAGGAGTGATCTTGCCTCAGTAGCCCAAACTCATAGGGCTTGGTGGGGACTGGGCCAATGCAGGCAACTGGTCCTGGTTTATGGGCCTCCTTGTCACTCTCCCATGAAGGGGTGAGTGTGGTGGAGAGGCGATTATTGTGCTGGGAGACTCT
Organism: Callithrix jacchus; assembly: GCF_049354715.1. Classification (NCBI taxonomy): domain Eukaryota; kingdom Metazoa; phylum Chordata; class Mammalia; order Primates; family Cebidae; genus Callithrix; species Callithrix jacchus. The sequence continues at coordinate 44,881,998 of NC_133508.1, forward strand.
GGAGTCCTTTCTGGAGCAGGGAGCCTCTGAGGCTGACCTGTGTAAACTTACCTTGATAATTCATCCTCCAAAACTCTGCGTGGGCGTTAGGAACAGTCACCAGGACTTATGGAACATTACAGGTTGTGGGTCCTGTGTACTGTCTTTATTCTGTGTTACTCTCCCTTCAGGCAGATTGTCCAAATGTAAATTCCAGAAAGAATCTAAGAGTGTGTGGGAGGAACCTTACATTCCTGGAAACTCATTCTATCTTGATGCCGTGGTCTTAGAAAATATATTTGTTTTCAGAAAGAGCTAGTGTCTGTGTCCTGTGGATCCCCTCTACTTCTACAGCCTTGCCTCCACCACGTTCCGGCTGTACTGGCTGCTTTTCAGCTACAGAAGCTCCAACACTCTGGGTGGTGGCACCCACTCTCCCTCTTCCTCCCCTTCCTCATCACTCTTACTAAGTCTCAGCTTATATCTCATCCCCTTAAACCTACAGGCACCCCGTCATAATCTGGCATCATACTATATGCTTTTTCTTTGTAATACTTATCACAACTTGTCTTTATGTATTCATGTTAGTTTTTTTTGTTTTATTTTATATTTATCTTCTTTACAGAGCTTCATGGAGGCAAGTTCTATAACTAATTTGTTTACTTCAATAGCCCAGTAGCTGGCACAGAGCAGGCACTCAATAATTACATCTATTATTTGATGGTTGGATGGTGAGTAGATGGTTGAATGTATGGGTAGGGGGATGGATGGGTGGATGGATGGCTGGATGGATAGGTGGTTAGATGGTTAGATAGATGGATGAATGAATGGGTATATTAATGCATGCATAGGTGGATAAGTGGGTGGATGGGTGGAGAGACAAATGGGTGGGTGGATAGTGACTGACAGCTGGATGGACAGGTGGATTAATGGATGGGTAGGTGGGTAAATGGGTGAATGAGTGAGTGGATAGAGAGTTGGGTGGGTGGATGAATGATTGGGTATATGAGTGGATAGATGGTTGGATGGATGGAGGGATAGGTGGTTGGCTGGCTGGCTGCATTAATGAATGGATAGATGGATAAATGCATGGGTGAATGAGTGGATAGATGGATGGATGAGTAGATAGGTGGATAGAGGGTTGGGTGGGTGGATGGATGAGAAGGTGGGTGGATGGGTGAATGGATGATGGGTGGATGGATGGGTGGGTAGATGAGTAGATAGTTGGGTGAGTAGGTGGATGCATGGATAGATGGATAGATGAATGGATGGATGGGTGGATGGACAGGTTAGATGAGTGAATGGATGGATGGGTGAATAGTTGGGTTGGTGGATGAGTGGACAGAGGGATGGGTGGGTGGATGGTTGGGTGGGCAGATGGCAATATCAAGTACTTTGGGAGGCTGGGTACTTCTGCATGTAAAAGTGCATAAAGGGGTTTCTTTCTTTTCACGGAGAAAATTTTTATTCTGAAAATGACAGCACATTGCCTGTTGCAAAGCCAACATTTCGGGAGGCCGAGGTGGGCGGATCACTTGGGGTTAGGAGCTTGAGACCAGCCTGGCCAACATGGTGAAACATCACCTCTACCAAAAATATAAAAATTAGCCAGGTATGGTGGTGCACAGCTGAAATCCCAGCTACTTGGGAGGCTGAGACAGGAGAATCGCTTGAACCTGGGAGGTTGAGGTTGCAGTGAACTGAGATTGTACCACTGGTGCACTCCAGCCTGGGTGACACAATGAGACTCCCTCTGGAAAAAACAAAAAACAAAAAACAAAACAAATGCCACAAAAAACAACAAAGAAATGTCTCCTGGGTGAGTAGGCTGAGGCAGGACCTGGGCCAGGGGTGGGGTGGCCATCGACTCTGCACGTTTTGCCTCTCTGCACGTCCACATCGCCTTTCCTCAGCTGCTGATGGCTGGGTTCTGCTCCTCAGTCCATCCACCAGACACCGAATTCACATGCGTCAGGTCAGCTACCTGAAGAGGAGATTTTCAGGGCCTCAAGTCCAATGCCAAATTCCTGGGGAAGAGAGTCTGGAGTAATCTATTGCCAGGGCACTGGGGTCACGCATTCAGACTGCAGAAGCACACTGCTTCCCAGAGAAAGGGGTCGTGGTATCTGTTGCACCAGTCTTATGTAGAATACCCTGTGGGTCTGACTTCAGGTTTTGGCTAAAGGTCTCAGAGCCTGTGTGATGACTGCCTGGCCAGATGCCTGTTAGGTCCCAGGCCTAGAAGCCCACACCGATTGCAAGGCTGTCCCCTAAACTGTAAGCCTGGGAAACCTGCCCATTTGGAGCTGTGAGCATAGGGGGCGTGGGGCCGACTTGCAGAGCCAGGCCAGGCTGGCTGTAGGAAGAGAGCTGCAGCCGTAGCTATGGGGGCCCCTCAGTAAAGGCCTCCTGGGTTTGCCCTAGAGAGCTGCTCCCTGGGCCCGTCAGATGCCCACTGCGAGTGGGAGGAGCTGACATCTGAGCCCGGCAGATGATCTCTGCTCTTCTCCACAGCCTGGCTTTGCAAGAGGCAGTGTGCTGCCATTTTCAGAATAGAAAATTTCTCCACGAAAAGAAAGAAACCCCTTTACACATTTTACAATGCAGAATCTAATTTAGGTTTCAATAAGGGAAGGAATCATTATATCACCCTACTTCAGTGCTTTTTGTCATTACGTTATATTTTTTAAAATACTTTCATCGGGGACCCGATATACACTTACAATCTCTCTGCATTTATTTTCTTTTAAGAACACATATAATAAAACTCAAAGTTAATAGCATGAAAATAATTTCTACAATAACAGTTGTAGCAAATCTTCGAATTGCCAGGGTGAAGGTGGCTAGACAGAGTGAGGCAATTACGTCTATTATTAGCAGTGCACGGGGAGGATTGATGTACAGTGGGCTGTGTGTGAGCAGAAGCCTTCAGACGTGAACTACATTTTAATAGTGAAATTCTCATAGATTATAACTCCCTTCATTAACATTTTCACACATCGCTGACTAACAAATGAGGAGAGAGGCCTTCTGCACTCATAGATTTATTATGCTTGGGATGCTCTCTGCACCTCTGTGTATGGGCAGGAGCTTCGTCTTCTAACCTCTGACTACAGGGAATTAACTCTTTCTGGGCCGACCTGTTTCCTTCAGGAAAGGGAGAGTATTCTGGAAACCCTGGCTTGGTACTTTTAAGACTTTTACTAGGTGGTTCCTCAGGACAGCCTCTCTGGGTGCCCCCTACTGTCTTTCTGTGCATTTCCCCTGTTGCCCTGCAGGTGGGTATCGGAGGACAGAGGGTCTTGGGGAATGAGTCAGTCCAGACCTGGGCTCCATCCACCTGCTGCCATGTCTCGCGCCAGCAGAAGCAGAATCTGATCCCTGCCCAGGTACTTGAGTTGTTAGGTGGGGTGAGGCATCCCTGAGCATCAGAGGATGGCTGTTTGACACAGAGATTAGATCTCCTGTTATTAGCAAGAGGAGTAAAGTGGTCTTCTGTCCCCCTGGAGGCAGGGGACATCACCCAAGATGTGACAGAGGGAGTTTTGGGGAGAGCTTACTGGGCAGAGAAGGGGAGGTGGGCTTTTCCGTTAGGATCCGGGTGAACTGGCTTCCCATGTGCAGAGCCTTGTCCTAGGAGAGGCCGAGTGATTCACAAAGGAGATGGGTACCTGGTGCCTGCCCTGGAGGGATTTGAGGTTAAGGTGGGAAGATCTTGGGGAAGGGACAGTGTTTTTAGGTGATTTGCCAACCATCGTCCATGGTTGTGTCCGCATTGTGAGGTGAGTACTGGGTCTTTCGGAGAAATGCCATCTGCTTGTCACCCCATTAACAAGGGAGGCTTCCTGAAAAATTCTGTGAGGACTGGGGCTTCAAAATGGTGGTTCCTGGTGGTTGTCTGTACCTGGCACCAACTGGTTAGAAGGGTGCTGTGGATGCACGTTAATGCAGGGAGCAAACCTCCCAGGTTTGCAGCAGGGGGTTGGGTTCTAGCCCAGGTTCTTCCTGATGACACACTCCTGCTTTCTTTTGGGGACACAAACCCTTGGTGACTTAGGACCCAGTATTCTACAAGCTTGCTCTCGGGAAGATCTTGTGTTTCTTGGGCCCCCAAGAGCATGTGAGACCCCCTGAGGACAGCCCCCCACCAGTTCATTTGTATATCTCTGAGTTACGGTATTTTGGTAAACTCTTCAACAAGATTGAACCTAGGGGTTTTCAGTCCTGTCTGCATATTATCATCATCTTTTTCTTTTTTTTTTTTTGATGGAGTCGGTCTTTCTCCCAGGCTGGAGTGCAGTGGTGTGATCTCGGCTCACTGCAACATTTGCCTTCTGGGTTCAAGTGATTCTTCTGCCTCAGCCTCCCGAGAGTAGCTGGGACTACAGGTGCATGCAACCATGCCCGGCTAATTTTTGTATTTTATTTTATTTTTTAGTAGAGACTGAGTTTCACTGTATTGGCCAGGCTGGTCTTGAACTACTGACCTTGTGATCCGCCTGCCTCGGCCTCTCAAAAGTGCTGGGATTACAGGTGTGAGCCACTTCATTTAGCCCACCTGGGTAACTTTTAAAAACTACTAATGCCAGGGCTCACCCTCACAGACTTTTTTTTTTAGGTGGAGTATCACTTTGTGGCCCAGGCTGGAGTGCAGTGGTGCAATCTTGGCTCACTGCAACCTCCACCTCCCAGGTTCAAGCGATTCTCTTAACTCAGCCTCCCAAGTAGCTGGGACTACAGGCACACATCACCAAGCTTGGCTGATTTTTCTGTATTTTTAGTAGAGACGGGGTTTGACCATGTTGGCTAAGATGGTCTTGAACTCCTGACCTTAAGTGATCTACCTGCCTTGGCCTCCCAAAGTGCTGGGATTACAAGTGTGAGCCTTTGTGCTTGGCCAGAGACTGTTTTAAAATGGTTTGGGTGGGGCTTAGGTATTGTTATTATTTAAGAGTTCCCAAATGATTCTAGTGTCCAATCCAGGTTGAGGACCACCAAAACCATTTGGCAGGTGACCTGGCCTTTAGGTGAATTAGCTGGAAGGATGAAGGTCTGACCAGAACAAGTGATGAGGCTGTGGGCAGTTGGGGATGCATTTATAAAGCCCCTCCCTTTTCCTTGCTGTCTCTTGCAACCTGCAGATACACCTTGCTATTGGATGCAATGTGGGAGGCACGGGACTAATCCTGTAGGTCGGCGAGGGAAGGTCTGCTTTGCCTTTGGTCCCAGGAATCCAGGTTCCCCTTCTTCCCCATTACTCCTTCCTTCTGCTTCCATCCCCAGCCTGTACCATGTGGCGCCCACCCCGGCCTCATGGTCCCTGGGTGGGCATCATCTGCAGCAAGAGCTGGCGCCTGCCATCTTTGATCTCCTCCTGTAACTCTGTAGGGCTCAGCCGGCTCTGCTTGACTCCAGCACTGAACCAGCAGCAGGAGCTGCTCCGCTTCCCATCCCTCCTCCCTGGGAACATTATCCCTTAAATAAAATCAATAGACCCGGGACATGCTTGGAATCTAGAAGCTAATCTTTCCCAAGTTCCTTTTTCATGTCAGAGTTCTCCTAGTGGCCACCTTTGGCTATGCAGTGATGGGAGGTGGGAGTGAATCCATGGGGGCCCCCTGTGCAGGCTGGGGAGATGGTGTGGGTGCGCTGGATGGTTCTGCTGGGAGATAGGCTGGGATGCTCTGGAAGCTGGTACTGGGCTTCCTTCTGCTGCACAGGGCTCCATCCTGCATCCCAGCACCCCACCAAGTGTTAGGGAGTGCAGGAGGCAGACCTAATGAAAACCCAGTTTCATTTTGCATAATCAGGCGCTATTGAAACGAGCCTTTCAGTGCTGCTTGCTGCAAATTAACAATCTGACTTATATACAATAAAAACCCGAGTATTGTACAAAGTGATACTTCTTAGGTGGTGGATACACAGATGGAAATTCATTTAATGAACTACAAGTCCCTGAATGGATTCTAAACTTCTTGTAATTACCCTGGAAAGAACCCCAGTAGAAGCAGAAAAAAGCCTTTTGTACTCCCCATCCCGCCCCACCCCACCCCACTAGTCCTCTGCCACAGCAGTCAGCTTTCCCTTCCTTCAGGTTGCCTTGTTGGAAATAAGCATCTTTATGTGATCAGTACTTGGAGGCCCGTCCAACAGGTGGGGTTGGGCTGCCTGCGGATGAGCAAACCCCATTCCCCCTCCCCAGGTTCTGAAAACAGTGTGATTTGTAAAGGCTTTGGGGCTGAACCAAATACATCTTAAATGGAATTGTAAAGAGTTTAACCCATCACCCCAGCATCAGCCAGTGAACAGTCTGGCTGGCTGCCTGAAGGACTGGGGAGACCCTCTCTTTGTAGCCCTGGACTGACTGAGGCTGGATAGAGCCAATCCGAGGCAGGGACTCAGCCCTGCTCCTGGTAGTTTTCTTTGACAGATGTTGTCGTCAGGCCTCCAAGTCCAAACCTGGCCGTTATAGCCTTGGTGACCCGCACGTACACCTCTGGATGGTCCCCAGGAGCCAGAAAGTCTGAAGTCACCAGATGGCCACAAAGAGAAGTGAAACAATTTGTTCCTGCCTCAATGAATTGCTCTCCCCCTGCAATCTGCAACCTGCAACCTGCAACCTGCAACCACTGTTCATGCTCAGCCTTGTGAAAATTCCCCCTGGACAATGGGTGTCTCAAGACCCTCTCCCCTGTAACTATGTAATTTGCTGCTATGTAGCTATATAACTATGTAATTTACCCTCCCCTCTACTTGCAACTGATAACCCCCGCTTTAAGATCATGCCTGTTTGTAATGGATAACCCCTACCCTTGTGACCATGCATCCCGTGATGCCCTCCCCCTCCCTAAAATGGATTACCACCTTTAACTGACCATTTTCCCCAACCTATATAACCAGTCCCCTTTCCTACCCTCTTTGCCTAACACCTTTTTCGGACTTGGCCTGCTTGCACCGAAGCGCTAAATAAAATGGCCTTGTCCACACGAAGCCTGTCTGGTGGTCTCTTTACGTGAGCGATGTGCCTAACAGTTGTTCCAACGGGGAAGGCCATCACAAGAGTTTCACTGGGTCAGGAGTCACTTTCCCCTTTGATAAGGCAGGAGGGGCAGGGAACAGGACAGGGTGGAGGTTCCCTGGGCAGACCAGAGCAGGGCCAGGTTTCAGCCCTTGGGTGAGCCATCTCATACCTCCACCATCACAGCCTGATGCAGGAGCCATCTGGGACCTGCCTCTTCCAAGGGTACCTTTCCATGGAAGGGGGTTAGGGACGGATGTGGCATCCACAAAGAGTGCCACACTCGATAAGTATCACAACCTGTTCCATATTTATTATGGGCAACAATTTGACTAACGGAGAATTTAGATTAATAACATTCAGGCCAGAGAAGTAATTTCCTTTGAGAAAGCGATTTACATGCGCTCTGCCAGAGAGAGCCGTGGCCGCCCTCTTGTCGTGTCAGCTCAAATAATGAAGTTGAAAATAACATGGAAGGTTAATAGGTCCAACTTATCTCTTTAGAACTGAAAAGGAAGATTTACAGTGTGGAGGTTGTTTTGCATATTTTCAGTGGGAATTGAGTTTTTTTTTTACCCCAAACAAGATTTATGAGAACTCATGGTTCAAGGTATCTGCTCTGTTATTGCTCCTAAGTGAGGCAGTAAACCTCTTCATTTGGGTGGATGCTCCAGGCTTTAAAGAGAGCCATCTTTCCCCAAGGACTGGCGCGGGTGTACTGGAGTGCTGGCAGTCGTGATACCTCAGGAAGAGTTTAACTTTGAAAGGAGAGTCAACTGCTTTTGACTCTGTGAGGTCACATTATTCATTTGCTAATGACCAGGGAGAGGATTAAACATTTCCATCACCTAGATCTTTCAAATCGTTTCTTGGATTTATTTTGCCATTATTTACTGACCTTGAGGGGTGGGTCCTGGGCTGAAGGAATAGAGTTCTGGGAGCTGGGTCAGGGCAAGGAGAAGGCTGGAGTGGGGCAGGAGCATGACCTGTGCATTCTGGGTAACAAGTGGGTCTTTCTGGCTCTCGCTTGCTTCTTAACTGGCTTCCCTGGAAGCTCACCCAAGCCCTTCTGCTAACATCTCACTGACCAACTTCATCTACTAAGGGGCTGGGAAAGGCAGTCTTTTGCTCAGTGCTTTCCTGCCCATCATTAAATTGGAGTGTGTTATTTAGGAGGAAGGGGAGAGTGGATATTGGTAGGTCACCAGTGGTCTTTAGCCCAAGTGCTTAGTTCATGATTTTTAATCTTTCTTGTTTTCTATTAAATGCAAACTATAAATTGTCTTTTAAATAATGCTTTAGCTGTATCTCATGTTTGTTTTGCTTTCTCCCTAACATTATGCAGAAAAACTTCAAACATAAAGAGGAGTTGAAAGAATTAGCCATGATATATCCATCCCTCTGATTTCCCACATCTTCATCCATGTATCAATTCATCGGTTCATCTTGGTTCGATATATTTCACAGGAAATCACAGATAACAGTACTTGTCACCTCTAAATTTTTCATCATGCGTATTATGAACTGTTTATTTACTTTTTAAGGTAAAATTTCTACAGTGAAACACAGAGTCTTAAGTGTGCCATGTGATTTTTGACAGATGTGTCTACCCATGTAACCCAAACTTCTATAAAGACAGAACATTTGTCACCCCAAAAGTGTTCCTCTGGTCTCTTCTTAGTCAATGCTCTCCTACCCCCAAACAACCACTGTTTTGATTATTTTCACTATGAATTATTTTTGCCTGTTCTAGAACTTCATATAAATGAATTCGTATAACATGTACTCTCTCTCTTTCTGTGTGTGTGTGTGTGTGTGTGTGTGTGTGTGTGTATCTCAATAGCTTTTGGGGGGCACAAGTGGTTTCAAGTGGTTTTGGTTACATGGATTAATTATAGAGTGGTGAAGCCTGAGAATTCAGTGTGCTGGTCACTGGAGTAGTGTACATCATACCTAATATGTAGCTTCCGACAGGTACTCTTTCAGGGAAGGCTTCCTTCATTCAGCATGTTTTTGAGATTCATCTGTGTTGTTGCAAGTATCAGTTTTTTTTTCCTTTTTATTGAGGGTAGTATTCCATTGTATGAATGTACCATAGTTTGTTTATCCGTTCATTCATGGACATCTGGTAGGTTTCCAGTTTTTGGCTATTATGAATAAAACTGCTGTGAATATTTTGTACAAGTCTTTTTTGGGGATGTGTGTTTTTATTTCTTCTGGGTAAATGCCTAGGAAAGAATTGTTGGGTGCTGTGTTTTCTTTCTTTTAAAAGAAACTGCTGGATGTTTTTTTCTGCTAAAGTGGTTGTACCATTTCCACCAGTAATGAATGAGGATTCCAGTTGCTCTCCATACTCACCGCCATTTAGTGCCATCATTCTTTTAATTTCAGCAATTCTGACGGTGAACAGTGGATCCCATTGTGGTTTCCACTGCATTCCCTGATGACTAATGACGTTTTTCATATGTTTAGTAGTCATCCCTATATCTCCCTTTGTGACATATCTGCTCCAATATTTTGTCCATTAAACATCGTGGATTTCCTGTTAGGAGCTTGTAGTTTATATGTTCTGTTTTCACTTCTTTGTTGGCTATATGTGTCACAAATATTTTCTCTTAGAATGTGCCCTGCATATTCATTTTTATTTTTATTTGTTTATCCATTCATTCATTTATTTTGAGGCAGAGTCTTGCTCTGTTGCTCAGGATGGAGTGCAGTGGAGTGATCTCGAGTCACTGCAACCTCCCCCTCGCAGGTTCAAGCAGTTTTCTGGCCGCAGCCTTCCGAGTAGCTGGGATTACAGGTGCCCAGCGCCATACCTGACTTGTTTCTTTTTTTTGTATTTTTAGTAGAGATGGGGTTTCATCATGTTGGCCAGGCTGGTCTTGAACTCCTGGCCTCAAGTGATCCACCCGCCTCAGCCTCCCAAAGTTCTGGGATTACAGGCCTGGGATTACCTGGCTTTTGTTTATTTTTATAATGGTGTTTCTTCATGGTCAGAGTTGTTAATTTTGCTGAAGTATATTTTCTATTTTTTATTTATTGATTTTTGAGATAGCCTCACTCCATCATCCAGGCTGGAGTGTGGTGGTGCAGTCATGCCTCACTGCAGCCTTGACCTCTCAGCCTCAAGCAATCCTCCCACCTCAGCCTCCTGAATAGCTGGAACTACAGGAGCACACCATCACGCCTGGCTAATTTTTGTATTTACTTTGGAGCAATGTGGTCTTGCCATGTTGCCCAGGGTGGTCTTGAACTCCTGGGCTCAAGTGATCAGCCTGCCTCGGCCTCCCAAAGTGCTGGGATTACAGGCATGAGCCACTGTGCCCAGCCTGGAGGTTATCACTTTTTTCCCTTTTATGATTATTTCTTTCCATGACTTCTCTAAGAAATCTTTGCTTATTGTAAAGATATTCTCCTATGTTTTCTTCTAGAAGTCTTATAACGTTAGCTTTTACATGCAGGTCTATTGTTCATCCATTCTCACATTACTACAAAGAACTACCCGAGACTGGGTAGTTTATAAAGAAAAGAGGTTTAATTGGTTCATGGTTCCGCAGGCTGTACAGGAAGCACACTGATGTCAAATTGTTCAGCACCATTTGTTATAAATTCTTTTTTAGCATTTCCCACTGGATTCTTTTCTTTTCCCCATTGGATTGCTTTGGCACCTTTGTTTAAACATAAATTAATGATAGAAGGGTGGATTTATTTTGGTTTCTATTCTTTTCCACTAATCCGTTTGTCTGTCCTTATACCAGTGCCTCACTGTCTTGATTATTGAAGCTTTCTAATAAATCTTGATGTCAGTTCTCCAACTTTACTTTTTCAAAATGGATTTGGCTATCCCACCTCCTTTATGTTTTCATATAAAGTTTAGAATCAGCTTGCCAGTTTCTACTAAAAAAACTTGTAGGTATTTTCACTAGGATAGTGTTAAAGATATAGATTATTTGGAGAGAACCGTCATCTGCTCTATTCTCATTGTCTTCTTCTGGGACTTCAGTTATGTAATTGTCATATTGAGTCTTCTAGTCCCTGAAGATTACATATCTCTTCATTTACTGAGGTCTTTAATTTCCTTCGGCACTGTTTTATAGTTTTCAGTGTGGAGATTTTGCACATCTTTTGCTGAATTTATTCCTAGGCATTTTATGAGTTTCTTTTTAGACATGGTTGTTAAAATCCCCAATTAAGATAATATATCTATTTCTCTCTTTATTTCTGTCAATTTTTTTGCTTCTTGTATTTTGAAGCTCTGCTCTTAGGCACATGCACAATTATGATTGAAATGTCTCCCTTGATTAATTGCATTTCTCACTATGAAATGTCTCTATTTCTAATAAACTATTTGCCTTGAAGTCTACGCTATACAGGCATTTCCGGCCTTCTGATATTTGTGGTTTACGTGGTATATATTTTATCATCTATTGCTTTCTTTGTCTTTCTATTTTAGATGTGTTTCTTGTAGACAGCCTATAGTTTGGTCCTGCTCTTTTATGCATTCTGACAATCTCTGTTTTTAAACTGGAGTGTTAAGTCTGTTTATATCTAATATAATTATTGATATGGTTGGATTCGGGCCTACCATGTTGATAAATGTTTTCTGTTTATCTCTTCTGTTTTTCATTGCTCTTCGGGTTAACCGAATGTTTTAAAAAGAATGTTAATTTGTTTATGCCTCTTTGCATGTTTTTCATATTTTCGTGGTTGCACTGGGGAATATAATGTATATTCTTAACTTTTCACAATCTACACGTAGTTAATATTTGTATCACTTTGTGTAAATTGTAAGAATCTTGCAACTATATAATTTATATCTCAATTTCTTCATGCTATACTTGTTTTATATATATATATATATATGCTATAAGCCCCATAGTGTATTTTTTCTTTTCTTTTTTGCGTTAAATAGCCACATATATTTTATGACAGAGAAGAGAATGATATCTTTTATAATCACGTTTAGGAAGATCTTTGTTTCTTCCTGAAGTCAGAGTTCCCATTTGTATCATTTTCCTTTGGTGTGAAGAATTTCATTTATTTCATAGGGGAGATTTGCTGGTGGTGAATTTTCTTATATTTTATTTTTCTGAGAATGTCTTTATTTTGCCTTATTTAATGGTGGATATTTTCACTGGGTGTAGAATTCTGAGTGGACAGTGTGTTTTTCTCTTAGCACATGAAAGATGCTGTTCTCTTCTGTCCGACCTCTTGTTTTTGATGAGGAGTTCTTTTGCACTTGTGAGGTTGTTCCCTATTGAATGTGTCCTTTATTTCTGGCTCCTTTCAGGATTCTCCCTTTATCTTTGGTGTTATTCACTTTTGACCATGATGTGCCTGGGTACTGTTTGTTTTGTTTTGTTCATTTTGTTTTTTTTTTAAGGCAAGGTCTGGCTCTATCACCCAGGCTGGAGCACAGTGGCATGACTCAGCACACTGCAGCCTTCACCTCCCAGGCTCAAACGATCCTCCCACCTCAGCCTCCTGAGTAGCTGGGACTACAGGCGTGCACCACCATGCCTAACTAAGTTTTCTATTTTTTGTAGAGACAGAGTTTCACCATGTTGGCCAGGCTGGTCTAAAACTCGTGGGCTCAAGTGATCCAGCCGCCTTGGCCTTCCAAAGTGCTGAGATATGATGACAGATATAAGCCGTTTCTCCTGGCCCGAGCTTCTTGATTATGAAAATCTGTGCCTTTCAACAAATTTGGGAACATTTTGACCACTATTTTTTCAAATTCTTATTCTGCCCTATTCTCATTGTCTTCTTTTGGGACTTCAATTATATGAATATTTGACCTCATGTTTTTGTTTTATTTAAAAAATAAATCACCAAGCCTTGTTCATATTTTTCAAACTCTTTTTTTTTTTTTCAGATAGATCAGTACTTATCAGTCCCAGCATTACTGACATTTCAGCCAGTCACTATTTGTTGTGTGTGCGAACTCACTTGAGCATAGATACCCTAGATCCTTTACAATCTTTGTCTTCCAATTTCAACATTGTTTTAAAATAAAAATCATTATTATTCAGATATGGTGTGACCAACAGATCCTGATCTGGGAGGTGATTGCTGTTGAAAAGACAGCTTGTGGGAGGCTGAGGTGGGTGGATCATGAGATCAGAAGATGGAGACCATCCTGGCTAACATGGTGAAACCCATCTCTACTAAAAATAGAAAAAATTAGCTGGGTATGGTGGCACGTGCCTGTAATCCCAGCTACTTGGGAGGCTGAGACAAGAGAATCTCTTGAACCTGGGAGGTGGAGGTTGCAGTGAGCTGAGATCACGCCACTGCACTCCAGCCTGGGCAACAGAGCAAGACTCTGTCTCAAAAAAAAAAAAAAAAAAAAAGACAGATTGTTATAATTCCAAGAGGAAAGGGCACAGCTTGCCACAGGAGTACATGGGGAAGCACCAGGAGTGGTCAGAGATGGAGGGAGCAAGGGGGAGTGTGGACCAGAACCTTTGCTGTGGTCTGTGAGAAGGGCAAGGCAGGCAAGGTGGACAGGCATAAGACTAGCTGGTTCAAACAATGTTGTGGGCTCTGAGTGAAGAGGCTGTCTTGTTGCCTGGTATCTGGCCCTGGGGCAATTAGGGCAGAGGACTAGTGGTGTGAGTGAGAGCCCACCCAGGGAGGTGGGTGTGGTGTGGGCTTCAGATTGGTTGGTTTGCATGTGTAAGGGGCATTCCTTGGCAAGGCATTTGCAACCTGTGGGAATGGTCTAATCTTGGGAGGTGTGGTCCTTTCTTAGCAAAGCCCCAGTATGTCGAAACATCAGAATAAAAAGACATCTTAATACACACGTTTGTGTCATCTCGCAGTCCACTGATCGATTGCCTTTTCTCTTGAGTATGAGTTGCATTTTTCTGCTCATACATCTTGTAATTTGGTATTGTATTCTGGACCTTGTGAATGATTTGTCGTAGAGCTTGGGATTCTGTTATGCTATTCTGAATAATATTGCGTTTTTCTTTTAGCAGATACTGAACTCTGCTGAATTCAAACTGTAAACTCTCTCTGCTGTAGCGGAAGTCTCTGTCCAGGTGTTTTCCCTGAGGTGGGCTGAGTACAGGCTATTCCATGCAAACATAATTCCACGATCAGCCAGTGATTTAGGCAGGGTTTATACACAGACTTCAGAGTTCTCCCTCTGTGGCTCTCTCCTTTTAGGGAGTTCCCCTGTCATTTTCTAGCTGCTGTGGTTAACCCAAACTCTTCTCTGATTCTACAAAAAGTAAGATTTCAGTTTTCTATCTGAATATTAGCTACTCCATGACACTTACTGGGGCCTGCCTCAGGCAAAAAGCTGTTAAAAAAAAAAAGAAAGAAAAAAAGCCATGAGCCCTCAGAAACTTACTCAGTCTTATTACCTTCTTTCTGCTATCCAAATCCCACCAATTTCTGCCTGCCTTTGGTCTCTATTGTCTGTTTTGTTTTTGTTTTTGTGACGGAGTCTTGCTCCATCACCCAGGCTAGAGTGCAGTGGTGCGATCTCAGCTCACTGCAACCTCCACCTCCCGGGTTCAAGCGATTCCCCTGCCTCAGCCTCCTGAGTAGCTGGGACTATAGGCACCTGCCACCGTGCCTGGCTAACTTTTGTATCTTTTTTGGGTAGAGATGGTGTTTCGCCATCTTGGCCAGGGTGGTCTTGAACTCCTGACTTCATGATCTACCCGCCTCGGCCTCCCAGAGTGCTGGGATTACAGGTGTGAGCCACCGTGCCTCACCTGGTCTCTGTGGTCTTCTGATTAAAAAAAAATATATATATATATTTGAAATGTTGGAAGGTTGGCCCAACAGGAGCGACTTCTCCATTATTGGAAGTGGAATTCTGTGTCCTATGGATTTTAACACATAGTGATTTTACTAAGTTCTAAGTGTTCAAAAATTTCCCTTACGATTTTTTCCTTTAACAAGTATCAGTGGAATGTTGTTTAACTTCCAGATGTGTTAATTTGCAGGCGAACTGTTTGTTGGTAATTTCAAGCATTCTTACGTTCTGGTCTTACGTGTCGTGCCTAGGATGATGATTCTTTGGCATTCCCCGAAGCTTGCTTTATGGCCCAGTGCATGTTTCATGTTTTTGGGAATGTTCTACATGTGCTCAAAAGGGGTGTGCATTCTCTGTTGGATGAATTTTCCGTGTCTTTATTAGTTAAACCCTAATAAATCCCTTCATTTTTTTTTTTCTTTTTGTGGGTGTATGAGCCATCAGTTTCTGAGGGGATACGTTAAAGTCTCCAATCCAACCTCCCGATTTATCTATTTCTTTTTGCAGCCCGGTCAGATGTAACTCTGCATTTTTTGAGGCCAAGTTCCGAGGTACATATCTTTTCAGGATCATGACACCTTCCTTAGCTACTTTTCCTTCGGGAAGCATCGGACGTGTCTCTCTGTCTTACCTGTCCTTTGGCTCTCTGGGCAGCCTCTCAATTTCAGGTGTTTTCGTCTTTCTCTAATTCTGGGAAATTCTTGGTTGTTAGTTCTTCACATGGTTCCCCTCTCCTCATGTCTCTGTTCTCCTGGGTCTCCTGTTATGTGGATGTTGACAAGTTGTCTACTGTTCTCCAAATTTCCTTTCATTTATTAAATTTTTTTCCTATCTCTTTATCTTTTGTTGATGCATTCTGGTAAGTTCCCTGATGAGATCTTAACCTCAGTAAATTATTTTGTGGCTATGTACTGAGTGCATTTTTTTTTTTCTTTTTGAGATGGAGTCTCGCTCTGTCACCCAGGCTGGAGTACAGTGGCGTGGTCTTGCCTCACTGCAACATCTGCCTCCTGGGTTCAAATGATTCTCCTACCTCAGCCTTCCAAGTAGCTGGGACTACAGGTTCATGTCACCACACCCAGCTAATTTTTTTTTTTTTGTATTTTTACTAGAGATGAGGTTTCACCATGTTGGCCAGGCTGGTCTTGAACTCCTGACCTCAGGTGATCCACCCATCTCTAAGTGTTTTCTTCTAGGAATAAGATAGAATTAGTCTGTACCTCCAGCAGGCTTCTCCTCCTCCTCTGAGACCAGACTGAGCCCTGGAGCTCTGTGTGCTCTGGGCATGTGCCCTGCCACTACCTCTGTGTCACGTGTCCCACTGCCACCAAGATCTGCTTTTATCCCTGTGCTCCTCAGTCACCAGAGGGAGCCCAGACTCCCAAGGCCCCTCCCCAGGGAGACCTGCCCTCTGGGTTCCTTTGAGAATCCACTCCCTAGGCACTTTTTCTTCTCCATAGCACTGTCTGGTGCACCTTGCATTTCGTATCTCCTGCCAGATCTAAGAGCCACGAGGGCAGCACTTTTGTCTCTTTTGTCCTGTGACGTATCCCTGGCATCTTCCTGTGGTGTCTGACCTGCGGTGGATGCTCAATGAATATTTGCAAAACTAGTCATTATATATGTTATAATAATTATAGCATAGCTTTTATTGTACCTATTACATTTCTTTACATAAAGCTACCTTTTATTGGACATCTACATTCTAAAGCAGTGTTAGGATCTTTACATTCATGACATTATTTACATATTTATTCATTTCTTTCTACTTTTTTCTGTATTGTAAAATACACATAACATAAAAATTACCATTTTAAACTTTTTTTCTTAGTGCACAGCTCCATGGCATTAAGTACATTCTCATTATTGTGCAGCCATCATAGTCTCCAGAAGTTTTTCGTTTCCAAAACTGAAACTCTGTACCCGTAAAACAAAACAATTATGTTTCCATAGCCAGCGTTTCCAGTGGGTTCTTCCTGTGGCCGCCTCTTCCCACTCGGGTCCCAGCATCTTCCTTGATCTCTTCCAGGATATCTGCTTATTTTGAATTCTTGTTCTGGTTTGTCCCTTAATCCTGCTTCCTGACACAGACACAGGGTTTGTCTTTGAGTGATGCTGAGCTTGCACTGTGATAAAAACATGCCTGAGAGAGAAAAGGGGTTGAATTGGCTCATGGTTTGGCAGGCTGTACAAGCATGGCACTGGCATCACTTGGCTTCTAGAGAGGCCTCGGGGAGCATTTATTTTTTTATTATTATGTATTTATGTATTTATTTGTTTTTGAGACAGAGTCTCGCTCTGTTGCCCAGGCTGGAATGCAGTGGTGCCATCTCGGCTCACTGCAACCTCTGCCTCCCAGGTGAATAATTTATGGGTGATCCCAGGCTCAGGTGATCCTCCCATCTCAGCCAACTGAGCAGCTGGGACTACAGGTGCATGCTACCATGCCTGGCTAGTTTTTGTATTTTTTGTAGAGACAGGGTTTTGCCATGTTGCCTAGGCTGGTCTTGAACTCCCGGTCTCAAGTGATCTGCCTGCCTCAGCCTCCCAAAGTGCTGGGATTGCAAGCGTGAGCCACTGCACCCTTCTGGGTCTTTTTCTTAGAGCGGTTGTATTCCTTGGATGTCTTGTTATTCTTCCCTGTGAGCCACAGGTACCTGGGAGGGTCATAGGGGTCTGGGCCAGGGGCAGGGCCTGCACCCTCACTTGTGCTCTTTCTGGTGAGTTCTAGAGAACTGGGGGTGGGGAGCGAGGAGACTATGTTGGTGATTAAAATCTGGTCTTGATCATTCCTGATTTCAGTCTGCTCTTTCATCTCTGTAGCACCCTGGCCAACCTGACCCTGACAAGTCCTTTTCTGAGAGTTGCCACCCTCTATTGCAAGTCCACCAACCATGGGGTGGAGAAAGAGTCTCGTGTTCAGGGGCCACCCTACTGCTGGGGCCCGTTGTGATAGACTGCCTGCCTTGGCTGGGCTCTGGTACCAGCTGGTGCTGGGCGAGGGGCTGCTGCTTCTGCTCTTCTGCTATGCTCCCTCTAGGGACAGGCTGGGGGATGAGCATCCAGGGCAGGATGGTGCAGGGAGCTGGGCCACCAAAAACTGGCTTCCTTGTAGCCTGCTCACCCTGGAGCTGGCGCCTCTTTCACTTCCCAGTCCTGCAGCCCCCCCTGGTGGGGAGGACCCCTCATCCTTGTCTTCCTAGGGACTTCTCACCATTTCTACCCAAGACTTTCCTCTTGTTTGGGGGCATCTCTAAAACATGGGGGACCAGCCCCTGCTTCAGCCATTGCCTTGCTAGCTACCTTTGTCTTTTGAAGGCCACGGGGCAGGGGAGTAGGTTTAAAATGGCTCTGCTTTGGGTGGGGAGTTGCAGAGGCAAGACAGGAATGATGTGGGGAGCATGTCTTATGGAGAGGGACCTGCAAACAAGCAGTGGGACAGTCTGGCTGTCTCCCCGCATCCCATGGAGCAGGCCAGCTTATGGGGTTCCTATCCTGAGAGGGAGCAGGTACCTTGGCCCGTGGCAGTCCACGGCTCTGCATTTTGCCGCCTCTCTGGGCTCTTTGACTCTGGTGCTTTTGACTTGTTTACTACCTATGTTTACTTTCAAGTTCATTTTTCCACATTCTCACCCTTACCTGTTAACCTCCCCCAGTTCCTGCTCCTCTTTTTGTCTAATGAGCTTCTGGTGAGTTCTAATGGGCACCTTATGTTTTTAAAGTGGTCAGATTTGTTTCAGAGAGAGACTCTGTGAGAAGCCACAGACTTATTTTTATAGAACCCCGGTGTCTTTGAGCAGGAAGGGACTTTCGAGGACAGGTCATTGCTTTCAGATTATCTTATATTTGATTCACTAATTACTCATTTAAGAAACCCAGATTCCACACCAATAGAAAAAACCCTTCCCTTTCTTTTAGTTGTTGCTTACATATTTACAGTTGTCATTATATTTTAATTTCTTTAGTTTTAAGGCCGAGAATAGCAGAGTAATGGTGATGGGAGAAAATCTGCTGGGGAGTTTGTAATTATTGTGAAAATCTCATGTTTTTGAAGCACTTCTCACCACTCCATAATCACCAGCTCTCTAAGCTCCATGAGGAGAGGATTTTGTCTTTTTCTTCACTGCTATCTCCCCAGGTCCCCAGGCGATGCTGTCTACACATTTGTTGAATGAATAAATGACACAGTTAGTGACCCTGCCTCTGAATCCCATCTCTTAGCTCCACCCTGCCCTTGAGTATTTTCAGAGCTGAGGAACTCACCACTTTGCACGGTGACCTGCTGTTTCTGCAACAGTATAAATGGTCAGGAAGTTCATGTTTCTATTGAGTGTAAATTATTCACCCTGAATATACATTATTAGTCCTGCTTCTGTCCCCTGGAACCGCAGAGAATTCCATGAATTCATCTTGTCCACGAGGGCATTTCTGATATTGAAGACAGCCAGTACGGTCTCCCTAGGATGTTGCTAACAAACGCATGTCCTGGATTTCGCATCTTCTTCAGAGGATGCCGGTATTCTTCGCCACCTTCGTCATCCTTTTGTGAGTGGGCCCTTGTTGATGGCACTGATTTTATATGTGGTAGCAGCAACTAAACACTGCGCTACCAACATGGCTTCTGATCAGAGCAGAGAGGAATGGCCTTGCCACCTTCCTTTTGCTTGACATTATCCTTGATTAATGCAACCAAGCTAATGCCTTCTGAGTTTGCACTTAATTAAAACCCTTTTTCAAATAGATTCCCCCTTGTTCTGTACTCCAACCAGGAGTGAAAACCCTGTGTTTTGAACTGAGGTACAGTCTCCCATACTCACCTCCAGCAAGGTGGGATATAGGATTCAGGAGACCCACCTGCAGACTGGTGATGATGATCACATCACACACTCAGTGGGAAAGTGCTTTGAAAGCCATGAGGAAGTCTAAGGCTGCCTATTATTGCTGTGTAGCTGGTTTATTCTATCCTAACCCGTTGAGGTCTGTTTAAATTGTGTGTCAACCCACCAGAATATCAGCATCCTTCTTAGTGTTGTTATTCACGGGGTCTCATAAGAATATTTTGACTTTATTTAAGCCATTGATAGAAATGACTCAAAACAGGGCTGAGGGCAAAGCCCGTGGCACATACTTGCAGGGTGACTTGGATCTGTTACATCGCTCCATCCTTGGTGAGTTCAGTTACTCAGCCGACAACGTGTCTCCTTGATTGTTCTACTGTCTAGCCCATGGCTTCATCAGATTTACAAGGATAGCATGAGGGCCTTTGCTGCCTGCCTCACTGAAATCCAGAGGCAGTGCTTTCTATGGAAATGCAGGTTCTGTCAAAAGAGGAAACACGCTGGTTTGCCATGACTCACTCTTAACGATGCCGAACGGGCTCCTGGAGGCCACGGCTTTTCTCGAAGTGCTCCCCAAACCTGTAAGCTCCAGCATTTCAGCACAGTGCAATCAACATGGCGCA
Organism: Callithrix jacchus; assembly: GCF_049354715.1. Classification (NCBI taxonomy): domain Eukaryota; kingdom Metazoa; phylum Chordata; class Mammalia; order Primates; family Cebidae; genus Callithrix; species Callithrix jacchus. The sequence continues at coordinate 44,902,233 of NC_133508.1, forward strand.
AAGAAGCCGTGACTCCTTGAAGGGACATGGTAAAGGCTGCTGCTGCTGTAACTCAGGGTTTCTGAACCGTCGGCACTATTCACATTCCGGTGCGGGCCGTTCTCTATGCTAAGAGTCGTCCGGTGCATTGCGGGATATTTAGCCGCCTTCCCGGCCTGTACGCACTAGATGCCAGGAGCACCCCTTGGCCAGTTGTGACAACAAGAAATGTTCCTAGGCATTGCCAGTTTGGGGGCAAAATTGCCCCTGGTTGCAAACCACTGGTCTAACTAAGGGAAAAAGGGCCAGAAATATATAGAATAGTGATACCTGCCGCCCCCCAAACCACAGCAGTTTCTGGATGTGCCATCAAAATAATATAGATTTGTTATCCGAATTGCATTTTGCAGAGGTTGGTATGGAAATGGGTTTGTATGCTTTGATTCTGCTCCGTCAGTGTAGAGTAATGCGGCCCAGAATCGCATTTGGTGGCAGCTGGGGTGTCAGGCTGGGAATGATCCCTGGGGCAGAGATGGCTACGTAAGTATCTGGTCCACGTGAGAACACCTGGAATTAGACAGGGCGGCTTGGGGGAGGTGCTGATGGAATCCCAGCTCTTATCAGAACACGCCTAGAGCAACAGAGCTCCTGGACTTGATTATTATGGTCTGGAGCAGCAAAACTAAATGAAAGATAATCTCTCCCGGGTCCCTGGTTTTAAGTAATCACTCATGCAGGTAGGTTGGTGATCATGGGAGGCCACAGAGGTACTTTGTTCAGAAGTTATTGTTTCCATTAGAAAGAGTAATGATTTTCATATACAGCAAGAACAAACCCATGTTATCGTAGGCCGGGGACGAGAACAACAGGAAATCTCCACCTTTACAGAAGTATCTGGTTTATGCCCCAGGAGGTAATGGGAGTTGTGAGAGGTGAGTCAGTCCTGCCAGTGCATGTCTGACAAGAGATTATTCATCATTCTTATTTTTATTTTGAAAATTAACTCCCCAAAGGGGTCAGGTTGTGCTGTGCCTCTCGAAGGTATAATTCCACTTTAAACTATAAGCTGTTTTGAGATGATTTGAGCACAAGAACGTGTTTGGTTATAGAAAATGATTTCCCCAGCCTTCCTTGAAATAAAAAATTGACCAGCATGCTTAGGAAATAGGAATTATGGTGGACACAATATTATTTTCTAGATGGATCACCTTATAAATGAAAGTTCCGTCATCCAGTTAATGGTGAAAAATTGCGTATTTGAAGAGAGAATAATTGCCAAGGAGCAGGGAGGCCAGTGTTATTGTCCCCCCACCCCCCCCAAAAAACCAGAGGTTTGATATCCATTGCGTTTCAGTTGCATTTGGACTTTTGCATGAGGCGAGTAGGATCCCAGCCAAAGAACCCGGGTCTGGAACCTGAGAGTGGGTTAGGGAGAGAAGGCAGCTGTCCTGGGCTGGCTTCTGGAAGGTTCACTTGGGGCTTGGCCAAACAGCTGGGCAGAGCTCAGGTGGTCCCATTTTATGGCTATAATGTTCCCATAATCAGAGCCTTCAGAACTGTGTGTTCTGCTTGCTTTTTTTCTTTTAAGTCTGTTTCTTGTGAAATAAAGCATGTATACAAAAAAGTAAACTAAATGGAAATATACCAGTCCATGAATGAAAGTATGAAAACCACTTAATTCAAGATAATACCATGCCAGCAGCTCAGAAGACCCCCTTCATCATTACCCCATCTTCCTCAGAAAACCACTATCTTGACCTCCAACATTATACTTTCAATTTTTAAAATATCTTTTGTCTTTTAATTTTATTTATTTTGAGATGGAGTCTTGCTCTGTCACCCAGGCTGGAGTTCAATGGCACAGTCTTTGCTCCCTGCAACTTCTGCCTCCCAGGTTCAAGTGATTCTCCTGCCTCAGCTACCCTAGTAGCTGGGACTACAGGCATATGCCACCATGCCTAGCTAATGTTCTTATGTATTTAGTAGAGATGGGGTTTCACCATGTTGGCCAGGCTGGTCTTGAACTCCTGACCTCAAGTGATCCACCTACCTTGGCCTTGGGATTACAGGTATGAACCACCACACCAGGCCTCAATACTTTTTAGTTTGAAAAAGTCTTAAACCTACAGAGAAGCTGCAAGGTGATTATAGTGACACCTGTCTGCCCTTCACCTGGTGGACCAGCTGTGACCACTTGCCACATCTACTTGATCGCACCTGGGAAATTCTTAGCCACTCACCTTAGAGTCTGGCTTTTGGGCTATCAGGTGACACTCTGGCTGGTTCTCCAGACAGGCACTCCATTTGCTAAAACCTGACCTATTCTTAGTGTCCATGCAAAGGCTTCTGGTAAATGAGGAGGGCCGCATCCCTTTGGAGACTCTGAGGAGTCCAGGTTCAGTTCTTTGGGAAAAATAATTCATCATCCATCCATGAATTCATGCATCATTTTTTCCCCCTGCCTTTCCCTCCCTTCCTTCTGCCTTCTTTTTATTCTTGCTTTTCCCTTTCAAAAAACACTTTCTGAGCACAGCGGGCCTCTGGCAGGTGCTGAGGATGTGCTGGTGAGTGAGATGGGCCTGTCTTTGCCTTCACCATTTATCTTCTGGGTGTAGGGGAAGCTCGATTAATATCTAGGCAATGACAAAAAGTGGTAGACAAGGAAGTTTGGGGTAAGAAGGGAAAACAGGTATCCCCTATGTGCATAGGTCTTCCCTCCAGTCTAGGAGGGCTGAGGAAGGCTTCCTTGAGGCAGGGACCTCAATCCAGGACACAAAAAAGAGAAAAGGGGAAAAGGTGTTTCCGGCTAGAGCTACTTTGAGTCCTGTGTACTGGGAGTACCAAATGGATGAAGCACTCAAACGCATGTATTTGCAGAATCCAAGTGACTCAACAGGGTCTGGAGGGGTGGCCCCTCAGCGGAGGGATTGCTATCCCAGAACTAGCTGTACAGAGTTGGTGTGGGACAGACCAGGGCAGGGTCTGTTGGAGGATTTTGGTGTTGGAAGAACAAAAAGAACAGGGCAGGTCGCACTGGGTGTGGAGCATTTGGAAGGAGGCAGAAGCGGGTGAGGTCTGTGCCAGTCACTGTGGTTCTGGGCTTAGCTGGATGTGGAGGAAACTGGGAAGGGCTTCGTAGACCTGCTTATAATTATAGTATTTGGGTTTAAAAATTTTCCAGATTTAATTCTAGTCTTTCCTTGGGCAGTGAGATATCTTCAGATTCTCCCAATTCTGTCCTTAAAATCCTGGATAGTAAGATCTGGTAGGCAGAGAGATTTTGAAGAATAGAGTTTACTTTTCCCCATTAAAAACTAATATATGCATATTATGGAAAATTTAGAAAGTACCTAAAAGCAGAAAGAAAATAAGAGATGGTATTTTACTGGATTGTAGATTAGTCCTAGAAATTCTATGGAATGGAGGGAGGGTGGCCGGATTTATTCCTTTCATTGCTTATTTGGTGGGAAAAAAAACCAAACAACCCAACCCTGTACTGCTTTCAGAATTACCCCAAAGCCCAGGCTCAGAAGATTAGCTTATTAATTATAAGGAAAAGGATACAGCTGAGAAGAAATTCACCCATCCCTAAGGCTAGCTGGGAATGCAGTTGAGGTGGGCTAAGATGGGAATGACCTCCAAAGTACTGAGTCCCATGAGCCATCCCGGGGTGCCTATCAGCTGTGAGCGAATCATCCTTCCGGGGACTGTCCTCACCTGACTGTCACAGCTCACTCCAACCCAGAGCCTCTGACTGCTGGAGCCTGTCTCCATCTGAGCCCCCGATTCCTTTTCCCCTTGTTCCTGTGCTAACATTCTGTGATTTCCCCCTCACCCTCTCAGTGGAGACCTTGTATGGTTGCGAGAGTTCTTTTTTCCTGGTTGGAGGACTTATTTATTTTCTTTGGTTGACATTCTGTCTTCCTTCAGGAAGGATTTGTGAGAGCCTAGCATAAAATTCACTTTCTTAACAAGAATGTCAGATGGAAGTAAAAAAAACCACCAACATTAATAAGAATTGTTGAAAATGGAATTAATAAAATTATATAATGGGCTTTCGGATTGGCCTCAGGTGTCCTGGTATTCAGGGCCGAGGGGACGACGGTGGCTTGTGGTTGTTTGGGGGGGCTCCCTGCCACCTCTGAGAAGAGGTGCTCTGCTGCTGGCGGCAGCAAGGAACTGATCACATAGGACCTCACATGGGGGACGTCGACCAGGAGAGGGGTCCACATTGTCACAGAGGCTTGGAGCAGGGGAGCGTGCGTATCATCATCACTTAACGAAAGCTGAGGCCAAATAAAGGAGACTGGGAAGTGAAGGACCCGAAAAGGGGACCTCTGCTAAGGACACGGGCAGCTGTACCCCAGAGCCCATGGGCCACCCTGAGGAAATGAACCCTAGGAGCTGGCCTCATGGGGCGACAGAATGTCACACCCAGGTCCTTCCCTTGCCTGGAGACGCCCAAGTGAATTCCCACTTCCCACAGGAAATAGGTCAGACCCTTGGGATACCTTGCGTGGCCCTCCTGACCAGGACTCAGTTTACTTCCTGCTCCAGCCCGCACTCACCTCCTCCAATCCCAACTTCCTCCCAACCTCAGGAGTTGACTCAGGAGGCCAAGGGGTGGCCGGACCCTACCTGTGCGGCAGAGGTGGGCTCCTTCAGAAAAGACCCCTGTGGCGCTCCTGCAGCGTAGCTTCTGCCTCTTCCTGTGCTTCCTGACCTGGTTGAGCAACCCTGTGCTTTTCTACCGACTTCTGGGCCAGGTCATCCGCTCCTCCAGGAGAGAGGCCAGGGCACATTCCATCAGCCCCAGCTCTCCAGAGGCCTGCCCACAGTAGGCACTCAATGGTTGTAAACTGGATCCACCTACAAAGCCCCTGGAGTCTGTGAGACTTGGGAAACAGCTCTCCATACAGCTGAGTGCACAGAGCCCTGTGTAGGAAGGGAGGCTGGGGTTGGTGCCTTCTCCTCATCCAGGGGGAGGGGAGGAGAGACCTGGAAGGAAGATGGGAGTCCCACTCCAGCCTGCATGTTTTTCTGGGAAACAGGTTTCGAGCGCGGGGAGGAGTGGAGGGCTCACTTCCATGGCCAGCGCTGTCTTGGGCGCCCTAGGTCGTGGAAGGGAGGTGGAGCTTGGTTTTCCATCTAGGCCTCAGGTGGACTTGAAGGAGATTCTTAGAGAACAATACGGGGGGTATCAGGTAAGCCGTGTGAGTAATGCAGAGAAACTGGGCTCAGCAATGAGAAGAAGCAGAGAGAGAGAGCTGGAGTGGCCGCTAACGGCACAAAGAGCCTTGATGGTGGAGTGGGGAGAGGTGACACATGGCTGGCGCAGACAGCATGCTAGATGATGGTTTCGAGGCTTGTGTGTTGTTTTAATTGATGTGGACAGGGGATTCCAGGTAGGAGAATCCAGGCAGGCCAGGAAGGAGCTTGGGTCTGCGTGGGGCATGAGGAGACGCACAGGTCTCAGTGGAAGGTCCCTGGAGGAGGGGTGGCTGGGGCGGCCAGGTGGCTGAGCCTCAAGCACCTTCCACAGAGCACTCTGCCAGGGGCCTGGGGCACATGTTCTAACCTGGCTGTCTACACCGGATCAGTAGAACTTTCACAGGTTATGGCTTCATCTTGATTGTTTACATTTCGTAAGGCGTGGGGACCCCTTTCAAGTAGCTCTGAAGCGGTTTGCTAATAAATGCAAACTGTAAAATATTCATTCGAGATGATTATTTTATATTATTGCATAAGTGCAAAATGAATGAACTTTCTGCTTACTTATGGTGGAATCCACAACTATCTGAGCTATTTAGTGAATGAAATATTTAACCTAATTTCTATGCCTTAAGCGACCTAAGTATAAATGTTATGGTTTAGTGCTAGAGAAGGAACTAAGGGAAATAAACAGACTTCCAGGCCTCCTGCCAGCTACTGATGGGGAATGAACATCTCCTGGGCCAGGAATCCTTGGGAGGCTCCAGCGCCTTCCTGCCTCTCATGGAGGGTCAGCGGCCATGGCCGTGCTGCCAGGACCTGAGGTGAGCCGCATCCTCAGCCCTCACTCTCAGCAGGTTTTGGAAGGGGACTACAGGGGTTTTGGCCATGTCCCTTCTCTTTCTGGGCCCCATTGCTCCTCAGAACAAGGCAGGCTTGGACCAGGAACTCCTGGGGCTCCATTGGCTCCAATGTGCCAGGGTTGTGGGTACTGGAGGCTGCTGGGAGGTTTCTGGGGGGCTGGAATCCACAACTAGGATGGCTGCCAGGACTTGAGGGTGGGGGCAGAGACACAGACCTGCCTATGTCTGAGAGGCGGCATCATGGGCAGGCAGGCAGGAAACCCAGGTCTGTGTCTTTCTGGGGCGGTGTGGTTCTGGGACCCGCATCCAGCTCAGTGGCAGAGGAAAGCCCTTGCCTGACTGGGCCTCTCTGCTGCAGCCTCCCTGTCCGGCCCCCTCTCCACTTTTGCATCCATGCATCTGCACTGCCCGGGATGCTAGGTGTGTTTTGCTGCCAGATGCCCTGTGTTGCCGTAGCCCATGAAGATGGACCACCGCAGCCTCAGAAAGGGCAAGCCTCACGCTATGGCTGCTTCACGGACACCTGCAGCTCCAGGAAGCTCGGGGGTGAGTGTGAGGCATGCTGTTCCTGACCCCCAGATCCCATCCAGGCTGCACTCCTGACCTTGCCTCCCAGCATGACATGCACTGCTGATGAGTTGGTCTGTGCAGAGCCTTCCAGGCAGCTTGGCCTTGGGGAGCTGTGGGTTTGGTCCTGCAGTCCTGCTCTGTGCCCAGGGCTCTGGGTCCAGGTAGCCAGTGCCGAGCTCTCTGTCACTGCAGCCTGGGGCTACTTTCCCTGAAGTCCTCGTGTTTGGGTTCTGGATTGGTCCCAAAGGCTTTCCTCAGGGAGCTCCCCATTTGAGCATTAGGGCTCTGGGCCTTGGCATGGATTGGAACACCGTCCCCTGGAGGTGTTGGTGCTGTCCAGGTGCTGGCCAGTGTGGGCAGGAAGGAGCCGGCTCCTGAGCACTCACCGGCCCCTCTTGGTTACCAGGCTCAGGCACTTGCCAGGGATTGGTTTCATTGTTTCTTCTGGATTTGGATTAGTCCCCGGGGCAGACATCCTCAGGTCTCACAGGAACCACTGGCCTGCAGGGCGCTGCTGCGGGGGTGCTCCCCGGAGCCTGGGAAAGCTTCAGAGAAGACAGAGGACATGGTCAGGGAGTGTCAGAACAAGGACTAGGGTCCAAGGTCCGGCTCCCGGGCCTGCCTTCTCACTCGGCGCCCAGTGCTCAGGCCTCTGGCCCCTGGTCCTTGCTTGGGTGAACTCAGCTGTGCTCAGTGACTGGGCCACGGGCTCTGGTGTCACGTCCTCCAGAGCTTTCTCTGGCCACTCCCAGGTCGGGTCAGTCCTGAGGATGCCAAGAGAGGCTTTCTGAACACCATCTGCATCCTTCCTTATTTTTATTATCTTAGATGTTTGGCAAATAGACTTTGGAGCTGGAAAGACCTGAGTTCAAATCTCAGCCCCACTGCTGACCAGCTGGGTGATGTTTCATTATTCATAACCTGGAGAAGATACTGAGAGTCCATGAGACACCACACGGAAGGCTCACAGCACGGGGCCTGGCATGGAATAGGTGCTCTTTACCTGATAGCTTGTGTGACTGGCTCTCGCCACCCACCCCCACCCCCACCGCCACCCCCAGGCCCAGCCTTCCTTTGTGCCTGTTTCTGAGTAGTAAGATTTCTTACTACCAGTTCGTTGTACTTGGCTTCCCCATCACCTTCCTTCCATTTCAGCAAAACCCTTCAGAGTGGAGGAAGCCATAGGAAACACTTATCGGGCACCTGGGACCTGGGCAGGTGCCCTAACCAGCAGCAGCTGAGCCCTGAGCCCCGTGAACACCTGCACCCAGGTGCAGGTGCTGGCAAAGGTGGCTGCTACTGTCCAGCCCTGATCGCTGGGGCAAATGAATGTTCCAGCCCCAAACATCCCCACAGCTGTCCTGACCCACCTTCTGGCTTGGCACGCGCCAAGTCGTGTGTGGGAGCTCTGCTTACTGGCTTCTGTCTTGGCACAGTCTCTGCAGAAGGAAGCCACCGCAGGCTTTGAGACTGGTCTTCACACTGGGTTGAAGGGTGATTTGGTGGTCCAGTTTGGATTGTAACTGCTTCATTCACTATTATTATTATTATCTTTGAGATGGAGTTTCACTCTCGTCATCCAGGCTGGAGTACAATGCTGTGATCTCGGCTCACTGCAACCTCTGCCTCCTGGGTTCAAGTGATTCTTCTGTCTCAGCCTCCTTAGTAGCTGGGATTATAGGCACCCACCACCATGCCCAGCTAATTTTTGTATTTTTAGTAGAGATGGAGTTTCACTGTGGTGGCCAGGCTGGCCTTGAACTCCTGACCTCAGGTGATCCACCTGCCTCCTCCCAAAGTGCTGGGATTATAGGTGTGAGCCACTGTGCCCCGCTTGGATTGTAACTGCTTTTAAGAACCCTTCCAATGCTCCTCAGTGCCCTTAGAATAAGCTTCTAGACCATCAGCCCTGCCGGCATGCCCATTCCCATCTTCCTGGCACCCTCCGTAACCCTTTGCCCTCCTCTCCACTCTGAAGATGCAGAGGACCTCCCTTGACCTTACCTCTGTGTCATGAACGCAGCTGGGTCCCCTCTCCTCATTCCAGCCCCAGCTCCAGCATCACTCCTCTAGAGTGGCCCCAGAGCACTCTGTGTAAAAACATCCGTGTCCCAGTTTTCAGACTCGCCCTGTTTATTTCCTTCATGACATTTGTCACAGTGTATAGCTGTTATTTGTTCCTTTACTCTCTGGTCCCTGTCTCCCACTACAGTGTAACCTCTACAAGGTGGGAGACCCCACCCACCTGTCACTGGTGTCCCCAGCGCTCAGCTCAGAGGCTGGCAGGCAGAGCCGCTCATTAATCTATGCTGGCTGTGACCTTGCCATTCCCAATAGTTCCAATACCTCCAAATTCTGAGGCTACAAACATCCCACTCTTCAAATACCATTTCCGACCTGTCTCTCCAGCTGACTCCTCCACTTTCCCGTGATGCCCCTGAGACTACAAGTCCCCAGTGCTCTGGGTGCCTCTTCCCAATCCTCAGGCTTTCTGGCCCTGTCTCACTTCATCATGCTCACTTGGTGAAACCACAATGCTGGGTAAACCCAGCCCTTGCCTTGCCCCTTGTCCATACCTGTGCCGCTGAAGAGGCACCTGCGGGCATGCTGATGTCACAGTTCACATTTTCAACTTCATGCGGGCCCATGATACTGCCCGGCCGGGTGTCGGTGGTCCCCATCCGTGCCTCCCATTCTCCAAGGTGACTCTTACGTATCTTCTCCCTCTCTCAAGCCCCCAACAGTCCTCCCACATCTCTCTCAGCTGCTGACCTTGCCAGGTAGAGATCATCGAAAGAGAACCTCCTCCAGCTCCTCCTGCCAGATCTGCCACTTTCTTCCTGAGAGGCCCTGGCTCTGTCCACCACTGCTCTTGGTCCTGCCTCCTCAGTTCCCTGCATCTGTCTTTCTCTCCTCCCTGGATCTTCCCGTCAGCACACAAACATGCCACAATTTCTCCCATCTTAAAGATCCTCTCTAGACCCCTCCCTCCCCCAGGCCAGGCCCCCTCCTCTCCTTCGCATTTACAGGGAGACTCTTAGAGAACCACCCTCGGGGCTGAGTGCTGTGGGTGCTTCTCATCCTCACCCTTGCCTGCCAGCAGCCTGTGACATGGCCAGTCGCCCCTCTCTGTGACTCGCCTCCTTCCCTTGCTGCCCATGCTGCCACCTCACACTGGCTTTCTTTCCTCTCACCATTGGGGCTGCCCTTTCTCTTCCCCATTTTCCCTCTACTCTGAATTCTGTTCTGCTGGTGGGCTCTGTCCTTGGACTCCCCCATCTGCCACTTGTGTGCAGACTGACATCTCTAAATGTAGCTCCCTGCCATGTGCCTGTGGCCTGGACTTCCCCTCTGAGCTCAGCCGCTTCTTGGGAACCTCCACTTGTCTCGGGTATAGAACCCGGGCACCTGTAATCACGCCCCAGGTCTGATCTGGCTGCTGCTTCTCAGTAATGCCAACTTCATCCTGCTAGTGTCTCAGGCCAGAAGGCTGGGGCTCATCCCTGAGTCCCCTCTCTGTCTCCACATGTCCAGTCCTTCAACAAGCCCTGTGGCCATGACTTCAAAACACGCTCGTCCCTCCCTGCCCTGTGCTGGGAAACCTGCAGACCCTCTACTGCTCTCCAGGCCTTGCCTTGCCCTCCTCTTTTTTTTTTGGAGACAGGGTCTCACTGTGTTGCCCAGGCTGGAGTGCAGTGGCATGGTCTCAGCTCACTCAACTTCTGCCTCCCAGGTTCAAGATTCTCATGCCTCAGCCTCCCGAGTAGGGATTACAGATGTGTACCACCACACCCAGCTAATTTTTGTATTTTTAGTAGAGATGGGGTTTCGCCATGTTGACCAGGCTGGTCTCGAACTCCTGGTCTCAAGTGATTCACCCCTCTTAGCCCCGCAAAGTGCTGGGATTACAGGCATGAGCCACCGCACCTGGCCCCTTTGTCCTTCTGGAGTCTTTTCTCAACCTCGCAGCCAGAGCCATTCTGCTGAGATCAGGCCTGGCCATCCTCAGTGCGTAGGTAAGCAGAGTGTGGCTCACCTGTGCCCTATTCCTGGCTGCCGGTAGCAGAGGTGGAGTCAGGCATGAAGCCTGACTTTGGAGTTGAACTTTGGAGTGCTCAACTCATGGCCCCCGGGGTGTGGACAGGCCCCTTCATGATCTGTTGGTTCCTTATTATGTTCTTGGTGGGGCGGGCAAGGATGCTTTTGCAGTTCTCAACTTCCGGGAGCTGGCAGAACTTTCCTTCCTCTCTTGCCTTCACTCCTCAAGGCCTTAAACTCTCCCATAGCGTTCAGCTTCCTGGAGACTCCTCTTCAACCCCAACCACAAGCAGCGGTGGAGAGCCTCCTCCAAAGTCAGAGACAAGGAGCTTGGCGGCCGACCTGCTGCCAGAGGCGAGTCCGTGATCTTGGAACATGGAAGCCCAGCACATTTGCTTGTCCTAAAAATACAGTTCTTAAAATAGACCAGTGCATGTGGGAGATCGGGAACCTGCTGAGTGCAGTTCTGAAGGGCTTGCTCCGCCAAGGGGACCAGCCGGCTGGGGCAGCGCCTGGGCAGGGCTGTGGGGCTCAGAGGGCACCCTCAGCCCTGGTGGAAGCCACAGCCTGGGTTTGGGGTACCCTGTCTGGTGCTTGTTCTTCAAACCTCATCCAGAGACAGGCTGGTCTCTTACCTGCTGGGTATCTGCACCACAGAAATCTGAATTGAAGCTCAGCCTTGGGCTAGGCCTTGCAAAAGCTGCAAACAACAGTTTGTGTTTGGGGTGTGAGGCTATAAATAGCCCAGGAGGCCTGAGGGGGTTGGAGATGTAGTCAGCTGTGAACAAGCTGGAGACAGGCTCCTTCTTCCTGGGAATCCCAACGCCCACTAGAAATGTGAACTCTGTTTTGTGCCCTGTGCCAGACTGTCCCGTTAGACAGGGCGTGATGAGGCGGATGGCTGCAGGGACTGAGGCCTTTCTGTAACTAAAGCCCAGCCCTCATATAGGGAGAAATGGCCGAGCTTCTGTTTGAAGGCAACAAAACCAGGTGCGAGCATGGTCCCTTACCACAGAGCCTGGAATTGTTTCTCATAATCCAGCACTTGGCTGGGTTTCAGAAAGGAAGCCTCTCTCCTCTTGGGCGTCATGACCAGTCCTCATAAGAGGTGGGATGCAGCTGAGGCAGGTGGTCTAGAGGTTACACATTCTGAGTGACCTTTTGGGGTCTGTGGACACTCTCAGATCCTGCAGCGAGCGTGTCAGGGGGATGGTGAGCATCAGTGGGTTTATGAAGAATGCCTGGAGTTGTTTGCATAATTGGGGCTCTGTGCGTCTTTTTCTGGAGAAAGCGCATCTTTCACATTCCTAAAGGCTCGCTGACTCAAAAACCACAAGCTAAATGATCTGTAAATTTTCTTCCAGCTCTGAGAGCCTCTGAACCTATTATTCCAAGTCAAGAAATTTTGAAAATTACAGGATACAATTCCTCCTCAGAACAGATGCCAGGGATTTGTAAGTTTCCATTGCCAGTGCTGCCCTGGTTTGCTGGATGGACTGATGTCTCAGAATTTTCAAGATCTCTAATCCTCAGGAAGGTTCTCATCTGCTGTCCTGGTGAGCTACACGGGCCTCACTGTGCGGTGACTGTGTCATTGGACAGAGTGGGGACAATTGAGTGGGAGGCGCTAATGACCGGATGTCCTGCGTTGTCCCCTGCTCCCTGACTCTGTTCCTCACTCAGCCCGACAGACCCACCCCTTCCAGTGTTTGCAGCATGTTCTTCCCACCCTCCACCTAGAGTTCATTTTTATTTTTTTTGAGATGGAGTCTTGCTCTGTCATCCAGTCTGGAGTGCAGTTGCATGATCTCTGCTCACTGCAACCTCTACCTCCTGGGTTCAATCTATTCTCCTGTCCCAGCCTCCTGAGTGACTGGGACTACAGGTGCCCACCATCACGCCTAGCTAAGTTTTGTATTTTTAGTAGAGATGGGGTTTCGCCATATTGGCCAAGCTGGTCTCGAATTCCTGACCTTGCGATCTGTCCGCCTCAGCCTCCCAAAATGCTGGGATTAGAGGCGTGAGCCACCATGCTTGGTAGTTTGCTTTTTCTGGAATGTTCTGCTGTTCCCCTTGTCCAGGTCCTGTCTGTCTTCAGGTTCTGGTCAGATGTCTTCTGGTGGGGCTGCAGCTAAACTTAGCCAGCCTCTCCTCTGAATGCACATAGTGTTGACATATTTTCAGTTTAAAAAATGTATTTTAAAAATGATCTTACTATGTAAAATTGGCGTTTTTGGAGGTGTGCCGTTCTGTGGGTTTTAACCCATGTCAGCACTGCCACAAACACGGTCCAGGGCAGCTCCACCATATCCTGCCTCGTATCCGTTCGTTCTCCCACAGCTGTAAAGAACTACCTGAGACTGGGCAATTTACATAGAAAAGAGGTTTACCAGCTCATGGTTCTGCAGGCTGTACAGGAAGCATGGCTGGGAGGCCTTAGGATACCTAAATCATGACGAAAGGCGACCGGGAAGCAGACAGGTCCTATGTGGCTGGAGCAGGAGGAAGAGGGCAAAACGGGAGGTGCTTTCAACCAACCAGATCTCATGAGAACGCTCTCACTACCACGAGCACAGCAAGGGGGAATCCGCCCTCATGATCCAGCCACCTCCCACCATGCCTCTCTCCAGCATTAAGGATTGTAATTCCACACGGACACAGAGCCAAACCACGTTACCTGGCCACATGCAGCCCCATCCTAACCCCGGAACTCACTCATCTCTCCTCTGCCACCATGGGTTGGTCTTTTCGAGAATGTTGGATGCAGGCTGGCTTCTTTCACTCAGCCTGAGTCCCGTGAGAGCCGTCTGAGTTGGTGTATGTGCCAACAGTTGGTTCCTTTCAGTGGCCGCGTACATGTCCATTCCCATAATGCCTCATCCGCATTCTCTTGGTGAATTTTGCCTCATTGCATGCATGTCCTATGTCACTAGATGCAGGGAGGCAAGGTCAGCGTGTGATTCATCTTTACAACCTTTCAAGTGCTCTGCAAACAGCAGGTGCTCAGCTGTCGAATGGGTGAATGAATGGACCACAGCGGGTAACAGGAAGATGAAATTAATTTTATGGAATTTTGGTATTTCCTATATTCTAAAAAGTCTGGCAAGTATAACCCTCAATTTCCTGAATTAAAAATGATTCAGGCTGGGCGTGGTGGCTCACGCCTGTAATCCCAACACTTTGGGAGGCCGAGGCAGGTGAATCACTTGAGATCAGGAGTTCAAGACCACAGAGCCTGGCCAACATGGTGAAATGCCATCTCTACGAAAAATACAAAAAATTAGCCATCAGCCTGGGCGACAGAGTGAGACTCTGAAAAAAAGATTAATTGCCTCCCTGTATTCTGTTAGTAGGTGAGATAGGGGAAAAACCAATCAAGGTACGCTAGTGACAGGGACTTCCTTTTCCAGACTTCCTCCCTGCCTGCTCACTTCTCTGTCTCTCTTTGGGGTAAGCCTTTCCCTGGCCAAGTCCTGGGACCTGAGCACAGATGCACACTCCTTCTCTCTCCTGCTGCCCTGTGAAGAGGCACCTTTTGCTATGATTGTAAGTTTCCTGAGGGCTCTCCAACCATTGGAACTGCATTACTCAGTGTTTTCAAAAATGAAAAGAGGCTGGGAGTGGTGGCTCTTGCCTGTAATCCCTGGACTTTGGGAGGCCAAAGCGGGTGAATCGCCTGAGGTCAAGAGTTCATGACCAGCCTGGCCAGCATGGTGAGGCCCCATCTCTGCTAAAGATACAGAAGATTTGGTGGGCATGGTGGCAGATGGCTGTGGTCCCTGCTACTTGGGAGGCTGAGGTGGGAGAATCGCTTAAACCAGGGAGGCGGAGGTTGCAGTCAGCCAGGATTGTGCCATTGCACTCCAGCCTTGGCAACAAGAGCAAAACTCCATGTCAAAAAAAAAAAAAAAAAGAATGAAAAGAGGCCTGGCATGGTGAGGCGGGAGGGTCCCTTGAGTCCAAGAGTTTGAGGCTGCAGCAACCCATGATCATGCCACTACACTCCAGCCTCTGCAACACAGCAAGATCCTGTCTCCAAAATTAAATAAATAAAACTAAATGTTGGAGACTAAAACAAAAACAAAAACAAACTTCACTGGGAGTCTTCGACGGCTCGCACACAGAAGAGGAGTGCGGTGCTCCTGGAAGTTGCTGGGTGGGCCCGAGTCGGGGCTGTTTCGTTTCTCTGGCCCTCCTGATGCTGCAGGAGAGTGACATGGGCTCCAGACTGGGAGTTGCTGCACATGCCTTGTGATCCTGGCTCTGCTGGTCCTTGCTGTGTGACCTCGCTTCAGCTGCTTCCCCTTCCCGGTCTTTATTTTCATGACCTTATTTTGTACACATCTATTAAAAGATGAATCTGAAAGAGATGGTTTCTATCTTCTCTTCAAGCTCTGAAACAATATGGTTTTGTGAACTCACAAACTCATACAGACATAAACACGAACAAGAAGGATTTGCTAATGAACATCTTTGTTCTTTGTTAAATGTAAATGCCTTGCTTGTTACCGCAGAGGCTCAGGTGCACTGTCAGCCAGTACTTAAGTGCCTACTGTGAGTCGGTCTCAAACTTGAGGCTTCAAGTGTTCATAGGAAATGGAAACCGTCTGATGTCTCTCTATTTATTCTTTAAATGAGGAGTGGAGAGGAAAAGAAGAGGTCTGTGCTCTCACGGCCCTGTTTCATTTTTACGCATCATTCTTTTTCTTCTGCTTCCTTTTCTGGGATCACCACATTCTGGCTGGTACCTTACAGACGAACCTCTTCAGTACTGAATGACCAAGTGCCCCAGAAACATGGGTGGACGTGTGTGGTGTCTGAGCCTGACCCCTGCCTGTTTTGTCTTGAACAGTTCACTTTGCCATCAGCAGAGGTGGAGAGTGAGGGGCGCACTGGCTGTTTCTCCAAAAGACGTTGGTTGTTATGAAATTGGGCGCAACCTGGACCTTTCTGTGCGTGTCGGGCATGGTGGCGTGTGCCTGTAGTCCTAGCTACTTGGGAGGCTGAGGCAGGAGAATTGCTTTAACTTGGAAGGTAGAGGTTGTAGTGAGCCCAGATCACGCCATTGCACTCCAGCCTGGGCAACAAAAGCGAAATTCCATCTCAAAAAAAAAAAAAAAAAAGAGCAGGCCTGGAGAAGCCGACCATGGGCCTTGCCTTCCAAGGTTTTTTTCTCCCCTGCAACAGAGTCTCACTGTCCCCTGGGCTTTAGCGTAGCAGTGCCTTCTTGGCTTGCTGCAGCCTTGACATCCAAGGGCCCAAGCCATCCTCCCGCCTCAGCCTCCTGCGTACCTGGGACCACAGGTGTGTGGCACCACGCCTGGCTCATTCCACAGCTTCTTCACAGATGGTCTCCGGAGTCTCCTTTGTGGCGGTCCAGGTCACTCTGGGGATGGACAGGGTTGGGGCTTAGGACTCCTCTCTCGACTCCTGGGTCAGAAAGTGACCCCATCAAACAGGCATTTTTATGGTATCAAATGGGTTTAACGAGAAAGAAGTCATGGAGACAGTGAATGAAGGCGCAGTTAGTGAGGGACAGGGTGGACCTGCTGGGGGTTAACAGCGCTTATGCTGCAGGGGTGTGATGGCTTTTGTCTCCAGCGGGCTCACCTGGAGGAGGGACACCATTCTGCTATCATCTTTGCCCCCCGGAAGAGCAAGTGGGGAGGAGATGTGTGTAGGACTCTCTTTCCCCATGCGGAGAGCTGTATGGCCATTTCACAAACATTCCCCATCCTCCCTGATCCTGTCTCCCGCTTCTCCTTGCCAGATTTACACTGCCAGTTAGACTAGACTAGCAACAAGGAGCTCGGAGAGAGAGGCTGCTTTTAGAGATGTCGCTCCAAGAGCTAACAAGGTGTTCTCGATAACCAGAAGCTGCGCCAGCTCCTTCCGGCCACGTAGCCCTGGTAACCACAGAGCCTGTTTATGTGCACGGAGTTTGTTTCCCCTTGTTGGGGTGGGAACCGCTCCTGGAGTCATTTCTGGGTTTTAATGCTCATCCTTTCCCTTTCCAGTCATGAAAGCTTCTGGCTTAGAAAAACCTGTCTGGCTGGCCTGACCTGGTGCTCTGTTTCTGTTATCTCTGCTGAGCAGCGGGGAGGGCGCTGGGGATAGAAACGTGTTAGAGGAGGCCACTCTGCCACCTGAAGAGACCCAAGGATGCCCTCCTGGCTGCAGGGTGTCTGTTCCTGCCCTGGTTCTGTGCACCTCCATCCTGGCAAGAGGGCCTCGATGGGCAGGGTGGATGCTCACATGGCTTTGGTGCCACCGTGACAAGGTGACCCTGGCCAAGGGGTGGAGCAGTGCCTGGATTCCCAAAAATGCCTCAGAATCATGACATCCTGCTTCTCGTAGCTTCTTTAACTCAGTCTCTTAGTCTTCCCTGAACTCGTAGACTCTTGGGTTCTCTGGCCAGCATGTTAAGGAGTTGGGCTGGGCAGCCTCTGCAAGGGTGTTATTTACTGTCAGCTCCAACAGTTTCCATAAGGTTGTTTCAGAGACCTCTAGAAATAGGTTCCTTTGAACAACAGCATGCTAGCTGGCTACTGAGACCTTCCAAAGGAGTGAGATTGTGTTGGGGATGGGATTTCAGGCTGCGTGTGTAAATTCAACACCATCCCCATGTGGAGAGGAGACACACGGGTGAGAGCAGCTCCTGGTGGTGGGGCAGGGGTCACAAAGCCCTGAAATGAATAGAGTCATGGAGGGCCCCTTAGCAGAACCTGGGATCGGTGCACCAGAGACCCTTTCCTTCCCAGAGGAGAAAGTGGTTCACTGTCAGAAATGCTTTAGAATCATCAGAGGACAGGAAACCAGCCACACAGATGATGAAACTGAAAGCCAGGGTCTGTTTGTTTTGCTGCTGAGCAAACTTAGTAAAAAATATTCATCGAGATGGAAAACAGGAACACAGACACACTGTGAGCCCTTTGACCTCTGCCATTGACCCTGAAACCTGACTATCTCCTAGAGAAAGTGAGTTCACCTGCCTCCCAGCATCTGTGCCTACTGCAGCCCCGCCCAGCTCCCCTGCACCTGCCTCGGCTCCAGCTCTCAGGGAAGCCGTGTTTGGCGATGAAGTCTTCCAGAAATAAGTTGGGCTTCACTCTCAGAGTGGCAGGCATTGATGGCTTCTCGTTCAGGGGCACACGGGGGATTGCCTGAAGCCAGTGCTGGTGTGGCTGGGCTGCCTGTTTCTCCAGGAGGGCCGTGATGG
The DNA here is from genome assembly GCF_049354715.1 of Callithrix jacchus. Taxonomy (NCBI): domain Eukaryota; kingdom Metazoa; phylum Chordata; class Mammalia; order Primates; family Cebidae; genus Callithrix; species Callithrix jacchus. The sequence continues at coordinate 44,920,113 of NC_133508.1, forward strand.
CACATTCATGTCAATATCACCTGAGGAAGAACCTTCCATCTTTTATAACAGGCAGTTATAACATACTGTTCAGGAGTATGAATTGGAGCCAATTAGGGCTAAAAGTATATTACAAAATATATACAGTTATGTGGCAGATAACGATGTTTTGGTCAATGACAGATTGCAAATACCACAGTGGTCCCATAAGATGCTGACACTGTATTTTTATTGTACCCTTTCTATGTTTAGACGTGTTTAGATACACAGATACCATGGGTAACAGGTGCCTACGGTATCAGTACAGTAACACGCTGCACAGGTTTGTAGCCCAGGAGCCATAGGCTGGATGACTCCAGCCTGGGAGGGTAGGAAGCTACCCCATCTAGGTTCGTGTAAGTATACACTTTGTGTACGCATACACTGTGCTGTTCACACAGTGACAGGATCACCTAATGACGCATGTCTCAGAATGTATCCTTGTCATTAGTGGACGCAGGACTATATAGGCAATAAGCAGATAAATTGACAAATGATTTCTGACCACCCTATACTGTAGGCTGAAGGCTTGGGCCCCTCTGAGGGGTCCTGCAGGAGGCTCTCCTGCATCTGACTCAGTGCTGGGGGATGAGGGGGGCTGCAAATTGTGAGCTTTGCCTTGAGACGCGACACGGGGCAGGACGATGATCAGAGACAGAGCTGGAGAGGGACTAGGGCTGACCCAATGCCACTGGCTGGAGTTGTGTTCCCCTTCGGAGACCTGAGCTGGGGCTTGCTCTCACCAGGCTATTGCACAGCGGCAGGTGATCCCTTGATTGTCCCCACTGGGCCACTGGGCAGCCCTCACCTGTCCTTGGGCCAGAAGAGCGCTTCTTCTCCATCCCAGGCTCAGGCCATGCTTGTGCATCCTGCAGGGGTGTGGGCCACCCTGGCCTTGGCACATGCTGCTTTTGACCGCTCTTTGTGCTGGAGATGAGGAGTGAGTCTGGGGACCTGCCCAGAGGACTCCACGGCTGACACGGCTGGCCAGACCACTGCAGGTGTCAGAGATGTTTTCAGAAACTCCCTTCAGGGCAATCCAGCCCTTGCCGAGTGGAATCACTCTGCATTTACATGGGTGGCTTCTGAATGTGGCCGTGATGAATTGTGCTCCGGCAGGGCTTTGACAGTGAAAAATGGGGCAGTGAGATGGAGCAGGAAGGCGCAGGGTCCCTGCTGGGCTGGAGCCTGCACCTGAACCGGGAGTCTGGAGCCACTGGAAACAGTGGGTGCCTCCGCCAGCCCGGGGGAGTGCGCAGCTGTGCCTGCACCGCTCGCTTCTCTTTGTCTCTCTGCTCCCTTCATGTGTAGTCTTTCTCTGATTTTCCCTCTGACTCTATAGGCTGAAATGCAGCCATCAAACACACTCTCCTGCTTTCTTGCTTTGTCTCTCTTCACGCTTCTCTTTCTCCACCTTCCCTTTCCTTCTTTCTTATTGGATTTTTAAATTATAATAAAAACCACTGGACAGTGAGCAGCGGCAGGAGGGACATTTGGAGAGGGTGCACGTGTCGCTGACTTGATTGCGGCGACAGGTTCCTAGGCATGCACATGTGCCAGAATTTAGTGTGCACAGCCCAGATACGTGCAGTTCGTTGTATGTCAGCTCTACCTTAATAGAGCTATGTGTAAAACCCCACTCATTTTGAGTAGGAAAGCAGTGAGAAAATGTTTTCGAATATTTGACTTTTAGAAAAGCCCGTATTCTGCTTCCCTGTAAAGTAGCAGGAGGCAGAGACCCAGCAGGGGCATTTCTTTCTGGGGTTTGAGCACCGGAAGGTCATTGTTAACAGCAGCAACAGCCACTGCCGTTCGGTGAGTGGTTTAATCAGTAGGACAAGCCTATGGAACAGCCCTTGTGTTTGTCCCCAGAGGGGAAGTGAAGTGACCTGCCCAAGGCCACGCAGCTGGTCAGGGGGCTAAGCTCTGCTTCCCAGCAGGTCTCTGGAGCATGACTCCCCTCCAACACCAGTTGTGGGATGGGACAGGTGCACCTGGGAGTGGCTGGCAGAGAGTGTGTTGGAAATGGTTTGGCACCTACCCTTTAGATTTAGTTTGAGGTTGAAGGGAAGATGGTCTCTGCTTCTCTGGCTCACAGGCAGCGGCCCCCTACCTTTCCTCCCTCAGCCCCTTGTGCGTCCCCAGCAGGGTACCTTTGGTGCTGGAGGAGGGACTCTGTGATCCCTTCCCTCCAGACTTTGGTTGGCTGGCTGTTGAGGTGAGTGGAAAGGCTGCACAGGTTGACTCTGCCATGCGCATTGGGTGGGCTAGTGGTATGGGCTAGCTGTGCAGTCAAGGGGCTTTTAGGAGCAAGGCTTCCTCTTGGGTTGGCCTCCTAATTAATGTAGGATGACATAAAGTCGCCTCTCTTTTAAAAACAGGAAAATTTGGTCAGATCTTGGTTTCCAAGTTTTTGGAACATCCAGGCAAAATCACCTTGGCACCTTCTGAAATCCTGGCCAGGTAGTGTGGCCCACTTGCTGGGGCTGACTTCTGTCGCCAGTGCCTCACGTTCATCTGATTGCAGGGTGTTGGTTGGCCATATGCTTCAGGGATTTGAAGGAGGGTTGGCTATGTCTAGGGCTTGGCGTGTTCTTGGAGAGTACTGGGCAAGAGTATGGTTCCCTGAGTCTGAGGGGAGGAGGAGCAACAGTGGAGTTTCTAATCAAGGTGCCAGCTATGCCTGTGTGGGAATCTCTCTTCTCTCGCACTAAAACCGTAGAAATGTTGGATTAGTTATAATAGCAGCAAAGACGTGGTTGAATTCAAAGGTGAGTTTGGGAGATTTCCAGGTGCCAGAAGCCAGGATGAAATTTAGAGTTAAAGCCGAGTGGCCTTTTTGGAGTTTCCACAGTAAACCCCTTAAGGGCTGAGGTTTCACAGACCCTAGGCAGCTGGAACCAAGTTTCTTGCACAATACTGGGAACAAGAAGGGACTGTCTTTTCTGTCATTAAAAAGTAGAAAAATTCTTTGCATTGGCTCAGGAACATGGTATGTCCCAGTCCCCCAAGCTGTAGCTTCTAAGGGTTTCCTTCAAGAACCAGGGATACCAAGCCTAAGCTGTATATAGATATGAGACCAAATCCTGTACTATCAATGTGGGCAGAAACTCTGAGCCGAGGACCTAACATAAAATTTGGTCCAGAATTAGTGATACCCTTAAAGCTTTGTCAGATGTCAGCGTAAAACAACTGATGGGGGATGATTCCTGAACACAAGGCACACATGAGATTCCCAGGGGAAAAACTGGGGGGCTCGCAATGTAGATAAGCCCTTAGACAAAAATCACAAAACAAGCTAGCACACTGACCGCCACCGGAGAGAATCCACAAATGCTGTGAAAGGCGTTTTATGTCTCAGAAACTGTAGACAGCAGAGCAATCTGAGAAGCCGGTTAGATAGACCAAATATGTGTAAAATGTTTGAAGAGACAACATAAGAAATAAAATCTGTAAGCCTTAAATAGGAGAGAATGCGATGAAATAAGTATTTTTTCTTTTAAAGTATCAGATATTCTAGAAATAAAATATGTAATAATTGCAACCAAAACCAAACAAGATGCCCAAAACCTCCTAAGAGATGGGTAAACAGACAACAGACATGTTGCTAAAGAAAGGGTGAGTCAAGCATAAGATGGCCCTGAGGAGATCCACCCAACTGGGGTTTAGGGAAGTGAAGGTGGAAAATGTGCACGTGAAGGTCCAACACATACCTAATGGGCATCTCAGAGGAGAAGATAGAGCAGCAGGGAGCATGCTTGAAAAGTAATACAGCTGGAGGAATAAAGACAGATGCAAGCCTTTCTACTGAAAAAGGAACATGGAATTGCAGGTGAAATAAATAAAAGCAAAAATCCCTGTGTGGGTGCATCAGGGTGAAACTATTGAATACCAGAGATGAAGAGGTATCTTAAAAAAACACCAGGAAAACAGCAACAGTGAGACCTTGTTAGTTTGGGTAAATATTAAAACAGGGAAAATGCAAGATAGGGGCTGGGCCACTTTCTGTATTTTACTATGTCTTCCCCAAGGAATGAATAGGACAAATAGGATACTACTGGTTCTTCATTCATCCTACAATCAGTCTGCACTAGCAGTGTGACGCTGGCCTTTAAGAATGAAAGCATCTGTGTGTGTCTGTTCCAGCATTTTGAAGTATTGTTCATCTGATGTGTTGCTGTGTCTGCTCCATCGACACCTTTCTGGGATAAACCTTCAAACATGGGCTGTGGGCCTGGGATCCCCTGGACAGGTGCTGCCAAGAACGAAAATGTGATCTTTGCAGGGTGCTTACCTCCTATTAATAAGGAAAAAAAAAAGCAAACTAAATTAGTCTTGGGAAGTAAAGTGCCATATGAATCAGCTTTCCTTGCTTTGAAAATAACTTGCTAAGAATTTATAGATCCCCTAAGTTCTGCTGATTTTTTATATTGTTTACTTCCCTCTCCAAAATATCAAATAATTCACAGGTGGTAGGTATGGTGACTCTATGGATAATTTGAAATGAGAAATGGACAGCAAGAGAAATTTCCTTCTAGGGGGTCAGTGCTGGGGTGACTCCCTAAGACTAATGGCGCTGGATTAATGACCTGGGGCTGCTTCAGTATTCATAGCTTGTTCCCTCTGAAGGCTGGGATATTTCCCACTTTTATGTCCTGCACAAAACTGTAAAGCAAAGATGGTTTCATTGCAGCTATGTGCGTAATGAGATGCGCAAGAGCTGCTCTTGCCCATTAATCAGCGTTTTGGGGGAGGCTTCTGGAAGCCTGACCTATTGCCGCGGTAGCTGATCTGAATGCAATGATGTTTCCCCTGTGGGAGCCGAGGCTGCAGGACCTGAGAGCTAGCTGTGAAGTCATACTGCAGAGAGGAGAGATGGTCCATAATCAGGGTACACAGGCAAATAGCTGGGGTTTCTTACATGGAAAGACTGCAGGGCCTTGGAAGGAATGATAGGATGTATGGTTTGCAAAAGTCCACGTATTTCTGGGGTCCATCTCACCAGCCCTCTGGCCTCACTGGGGTGGGGGTGGTAGAGGAGGGTGGGTGCAGCTACACTCAACAGGGATTTGAGGGCATCTCTGTGCCAGGCACCGGGCCAGGTGCTGGGGAGACAGCTAAATAATTCAGACAATTCCTCTCCCATTAAGGTGCTTTCAGGGGTGTGGGGGGAAGCAGGGACCCAGACTGCTGACTTCAATGAACTAGGCTGGTGAGATGGGAGAGATATGAGCAGCACACAGGTGACTACTACTTACCGGCTTTGGGGATGGAGGGTGGGAAGAGGGGCATTGTGATTTGAGAAGGCTTTCTGGAGAAGTAATGTTTGAGCTAAATCTAAGGAGTAATTAATATTTGACCAAGAGTCCAGGCAGAATGGCTCATGCCTGTAATTCCAGCACTTTGGGAGGCTGAGGTGAGCAGATTGCTTGAGCCCAGGAGTTAGAGACCAGCCTGGGCAACATGGCAAGACCCTGTCTCTACAGAAAATACAAAAGTTAGCTAAGTGTGGTGGTGCATGCTGGTGGTCCCAGGTACTTGGGAGGCTGAGGCGGAAGGATTGCGTAGCCTGGAAGGTGGAGGCTGTGTTAAGTTGTGACTGCACCACTGTGTTCAAGCCTGGGCGACAGAGCGAGAACCTGCCTTAAAAAAAAAAGAATAAAGATTTGACCAAGAACAGGAGAGCAGGCTCATAAAGGTGGAAGTGAGATGTGTTATCCTAGCAAGGAGCCTGCAAGGGATGGAGCTGGTGGGAGCACACAGCAGGAGGCAGGCAGAGCTGAGGCCTGTGAAGGCTGGGTGGTGGATTGCTCCCAGGCCCTGTTAGAATTCTCAGGCTTAATCATGCTATTCCTGTATGTCCAGCTGGGCAGGCTTCCGTGGCATGGCCTCATGTGTGATTCAGAATGTATTGTGGGGGGCGGCAGGCCCTGTGGGAGAAGGAAAAGCACTCAGGAGAGCAGGTCTAGATTTCCTGCTACCTGCGGCTCCCCTTGCCAGAATGCCAGGATAAACTAAGACTATAAAATTCGTTTCAAAAGGTTTTAGAGTCCTTCATGGGTGCTTTCCAATAACAGGAAAATAAGGACTGTGGGGAACATTTCTCTCACTTTAGACCCAGAAACTAAGGGCTGGGAGGATGGGTAGCTGTTTTTTTGTTTTTTTTTTTTTTTAGATGGTCTCGCTCTATCACCAGGCTGGAGTACAGTGTGGGATCTCAGCTCACCGCAACCTCCACCTCCTGGGTTCAAGCGCCTGCCTCAGCTTCCCAAGTAGCTGGCATTAGAGGCATGTACCACCACACACAGTTAATTTTTGTATTTTTAGTAGAGATGGGGTTTCACCATGTTGGCCAGGATGGTCTCTATCTCCTGACCTCATGATCTGCCCACCTTGGCCTCCCAAAGTCCTGGGATTATAGGTGTGAGCCACTGCACCCACCAGGGAGCTGTTTTTACCTTGTCTGGCATGAACTTTTTCTGGCTACTTTAATGTTTCTTCCCAGAAAAGTGTTATCTTTATAGTGGTGGCTTTTCTTGAGAGGTGGCAGAGGCAGGCCAGTCAGGCCTGGGTGGTCTCCTCCCCTGGGGTCCATCTGAACCATGTTGAAGTCTGTGCTTCAGGCCATCTCCATCCCCTTCAGATGGCAAGAGAAGAGGGTGGGAAAACAGTTGAAGGGTCAGCGACACAACATTATCTTTCTTGCCTCTGGAGACAAAGTAGAAAAAAAAAAAATAAATGTCTTCCATTTGTATTTGGATACACACATCACTCACTAGCTGCTGAGATCCATGATAGCACCATGAATGTCAGCATTAAAAGGCTGCTTTGAGGATCAATAGCAATGCTTGCGCTGCATTCAGATATCTGCAATTAAGGTCGAAGCCTGAAAACACGACTCCTGGGAGGCCCACGAGACCTGGGGGAAGGGACAAACTCAACTTTAGTTATATATTTCAATGACCTAGGGATCAATAAATGCCAGATCACATTTTCTTATCTGTTCTTTAAATCTCGATCTTCACTTGGGTCCCCGTTTTCAGGGCACTCTGTCAGCTTGGTGTTTTTGGTGGCAGATACGGCAGCTCCCTGGCTGGCAGTATTTGAACCTGAGGACATCTGAGCGAGAGTTCAAAAGATGGAAGCATGGTTGGGATATCTGTGCTGATAAGCAGAGGGGGAAAATTGGCATGACCCCTCATGCAAAGCTGAAAAATGTGGGATAGATTTAGTGTGACAGTGGGCGTGGAGGGAGATGCTAGCAAGTCTTTAACGTGGGATGTAGCCATCTGTCTTACAGAGTCATGAAGGTTGGACATGGATATAAAGACCCTTAGACTTTTTATTTTTTCCCTTCAGTAGTAATGCTTAGATGTTCTTTTATTGCCAACCAGAGATATCCTTTTTTTTTTTTTTTTTTTGAGATGGAGTTTCACTCTTGTTGCCCAGGCTGGAGGGCAATGGTGCAATCTCCGCTCATTGCAACCTTTGCCTCCTGGGTTCAAGTGATTCTCCTGCTCAGCCTCCCAAGTAGCTGGGATTATAGGCATGCACCACGCCTGGCTGATTTTTTGTATTTAATAGAGATGGTGTTTCAACATGTTGGTCAGGCTGGTCTTTCAATCCTGACCTCAGGTGATCCACCCACCTCGGCCTCCCAAAGTGCTGGGATTACAGGCATGCGCCACCACGACCCAGTCTGAGATATTCTTTAGTATATTTCTCCCTGACACTCTTCTGGGCCCAAGTTTATGGCAGAAACTAAGCCCAAGAGAAAAAGAAATAGCTGTCAAGCATTTCATTGTCTAGTTGCAGAGCACAGATATCAGTGTCAGTGAGTCTCTGGGTGGTAGAGCTGGTGGTCAGAGTAGACCTATAGCCAGAAATCACAGCAGAAGCCAATGAAACTGCCAGATATACTCAGCCTCTTGGTTTCTCCAACTTTTGAGGCTGTCTCCAGCACAGGTATCTTCATGAGGTCCCTGGTTGCCCTCTGAAACTGTGGTTTGATGTCCTGCATGCTCTTCTTGCTGCTCTCCATGAATCCGAGACCTACTTTCATGGTTATCCCTTCTCCTGCTGTTGCTCTGATCATCCCAACTCTTGGTGTCCATGCCCCACTGGCCTCCCTGGAGCATCGTCCATTCACATGCCCAACCTGTTGAAGAGAGAAACCTTGATATTGTCATGAGTCATTTTGTGCCCCAACAGCCCTGCTTTGGCACTCTTTCTTCTTGACTGTCCTTTGCACATGCTCAGTAGCTGTCAGAGGCAGGTGAATAGACAAAAATCTCTGCACTCATAGTGTTTATATTCTAACAGAGTAGAGAGACAATATAAAAATTGTATATTGTTAGAAAAATGCGATACGTTGTTGGATAAGTGCTAAGAAGGAAAATACAGCAGAGTAAAAAGACGGAGAGTGATAAGGCAGAGTTGCAGAGAAACTTGAAAGTGGGAAGTGTTACTGGTTTGGAATCAGGTCTAGATTCAAATCCTGATTCATTCGCCCTCTAGGACAATGAATTTGACCCCTATGAACCTCAGTTTCCTTATCCATAATATGTAAATCATGTTTATTTTTTAGGGTTGTTGGAGGGGAACAAGGATTTCAGTTTGAGTATGGTGCCTGAGTATGGGTGTAATGCATGTGAGCTTTCATTGCTCTTACGAGCACCATTATTTTTATTACTATAAAATCAAGGTCTCTCCCAGTCAGCTGAATCCCAGGCTGTTGTTTAGCTTGGAATCTTCTAGTGAGTTTGCAAATATCAAGAAATCTCTCTCTCTTTTATTTTGCATAGACTGTGACTGAGCAACTCAACTTCTCTAGAACAATGTTTCTTGAATTTTTTGGTGTCAGGACCTCTTACTCTCTTAAAAGTTATTGAGGAACCCAAAGATCTTCTGTTTGTGAATTACAGCTATACTATTTACCGCATTAGAAATTAAAACTGAGAAATTATTAAAATATGCAAACTCATTAAAATAACAGCAATAAACTCATTTTATGTTAACATAAATAACATATTGTTTAATGAAAAATAACTATACTTTCCAAAACAAAACAAAATTTAGTGAGAAGAGTAATGTTTAACATTTTTGCAAATTCCTTTAATGTTTGGCTTAATGAAAGACAATTGCATTCTCATGTCTGCTTCTGCCTTCAATCTGTTTTGGTATGTTGAAATAAATGAAGAAATTTAGCTTTACACAGATGTATAATTAGAAAAGGAAGTAGTATTTTAATGGCCATTTCAGAGAATTGTGAATATTTCTCTTTGTTACTATATCAAAACCCAACAAGTGGTACTTTCTGAGATGTTAGCTGCAGTGCAGAATCTGATATATGCTGTCCACAGAGGCCTGCCTTAAATAAAACGACAAAAATAAGTATATTTTTTGTATACTGTTACATTAAAATCTACTGGCCTATCCTTTTTTCTTTCTTTTTTCTTTTTTTTTTTGAGACAGAGTTTTGCTCTTGTTACCCAGGCTGGAGTGCAATGGCGCGATCTTGGCTCACCGCAACCTCCGCCTCCTGGGTTCAGGCAATTCTCCTGCCTCAGCCTCCTGAGTAGCTGGGATTATAGGCACACACCACCGTGACCAGTTAAGTTTTTGTATTTTTTTTTAGTAGAGACGGGGTTTCACAATGTTGACCAGGATGCTCTCGATCTCTTGACCTCGTGATCCACCCGCCTCGGCCTCCCAAAGTGCTGGGATTACAGGCTTGAGCCACCGCGCCTGGCTGCCTATCCTTTTTTCAAGGGGATATCTTTTAATATGGATCTTGGAAAGATCTTTTATCCTGGTATTTTATCACAGTGTTTGTTCTGAAAATATTGGTTCCCTGAGTTATGTAGATCTTCCAAATGTTGACACATTTTATTATATAATACCCCCCAATGCCTTTGTTCATGTCAGTACCAAAGTCCTCAGAAACGTCTTCGCATTTTGTAAGCTGTCAAGTTCATAATGGTCAATACAACTTTTCCCCAATTCTAATTCTTACTGAAATACTCACATTTTATCATTGGCAACAAATACGGTCAGTTGAAATGATAATCTGCCAAATACCTCTCTGTTATTATTAATAATTTCTAATTTAATTCCATTATAGCCACAGAACATACTGATATATGGATTCCTTTTTGTGTGAATTCTTTTAAATTTATTGAGACATATTATGGCTCAGAATATAATCTATGTTGGTAAATGTTCTGTGTGCATGTGAAAAGAATGTGTATTTTGCTGTTGTTAGTTAGAATATTCTATAAATGTCAACTAGGTCAAGTTGGTTGATAGTATTGTTCAAGTCTTCTACATCCGTGATGTTTTATGTCTACTCATTTTATTGGTTATTAAGGGAGGGATATGGAAATCTCTAATTACAGTTGTAGATTTGTCTATTGTTATATTTCTATCAGTTTTTGCTTCATGTATGTTGAAGCTCTCTTATTTCATAAACATTTGTGACTGTTATGTCCTCATGATTAATTGACTTCTCTATTATTATGAAATGACTCTTTTTATCTGTGGTGGTTTTTTTTTTGGTTCTGAAATCTGCTTTTTGTGGTATTAACACAGCTACTACAATACCTTTTTATTAGTGTTGCTATGGTATATCTTCTTCCATTCTTTTAGTTTTAACTTATTTTTGTCTTTTCATTTAAGGTGGTCTTCTGTAGACAACATATAGTTTGGTCTTGTTGTTTAATTCAATCTTGCAATCTGTGTCTTATTTGAAGTAATTAGACCATTTACATTTAGTGTGATTATCAATATGGTTAAGTTTCTATTTGTTTTCTGTTTCTTCATCTGTTGTTTGTCCCCTTTACTCTCTCTTATTTATTTGTTTGCTTATTTATTTATTTTTGAGATGGAGTCTTGCTCTGTTGCCTGGGCTGAAGTGCAGTGGCATGATCTTGGCTCACTGCAACCTTCACTCCCAGGTTCAAGTGATTTTCCTGCCTCAGCATCCTGAGTAGCTGGGATTACAGGCACCCACCACCACGGCTGCCTAATTTTTGTATTTTTAGTAGAGATGGGGTTTTACCATGTTGACCAAGCTGGTCTCGAACTCCTGACCTCAAATAACTTAATCCACCTGCCTCAGCATCTCAAAGTGCTGGGATTATAAGGTGTGAGCCACTGCACTTGGCCCCCTTTCTCTTTTTCTGCCTTCTTTTGGATTAAGTGAACATTTTTCATCATTCCATTTAATCTCTTTCGTTGGCTGGATTATTAGCTATAAATTTTTATTATTTTAGTGCTTGTTTTAGAGTTTTTAGCATACATTTTTAACTTATTATAGTCCACTTTCAGGTGATGTTATACCACTTCTTGTATAGTATAAAAGCCTTTTTATAGTACAATTTCATTTCTTCCTCTCCATCTCTTTATTATTCTTCTCATACATTTTACTTATAGATTTGTTATAAACCTCACAATTTATTATTTTGCTTTAAGTATTTGCTTACCTTTTTAATAGATTTAAATAATACAAAGTCTTTATGCCCATGTAGTTACCATTTCCAGTGCTCTTCATTTCTTTGTGTAGATCCAGATTTCCATCTTGTATGTTTTTCCCTTTTGCCCAAGTGACTTCCCTTAATATTTCTTGTGCGTGCCTGTTGGTCATGAATTCTTTCAGTTTTTGTAGATATAAAAAAGTCTGTATTTCATTTTTGTTTTTGAAAGATATTTTCAATGGATAAAGAATTCTAGGTTGATAGTTTTGGTTGTTGTTTTTTACTTTAAAGAAGCTTCTCTATGTCTTCTGGCTCGCTTGCATAATTTCTGATTAGAAGTCTGCAGTTACTCATTTCTTTCTTTTTCTCTATATAATGCATCCTTTTCCTGTGGCTGCTTTTAGGATTTTTTTTTAAATCACTGAAGTTAAGATGATTATGATGTGCTATGGTGTTGTTTTCTTATGTTTCTGATGCTTGGGGCTCATCTAATGAGCCCCAAGCTTTTTGGATGTGTGGATTTATAGTTTTATCAAATTTGGAAATTTTGGGGTATTAGTTTTTCAATTTTTTTTTCTGTCCTGTCCCCTGCATAGGGAACTTTTACATATATTAGACTGCTTAAAGTTATTGTGGCTACTCTATTCATTTTTTTTCTTTTTTCTTTGTTTCATTTGCTGTCTTTAAGTTTACTAATATTTTCTTTAGTGATGTCTAATTGTCTGTTAATTATATCCAGTGTGTTTTTCACCTCTGACTGCATCTTAGGTTTTCGCTGCAGTTTTCATTTTTAGAAGTTTTACTTGGATTTGTTTAATTCTTTCATATCTCTTTTTAATATGTTTAATCTTCATACCCACTAATTTTGTCAGTGTGTAATTTCTGGTTTGGTTGTGACTGATTTTTCTTATTATGAGTTATATTTTCCTGCTTCTTTGTATGCCTGGGAATTTTGTCTTTGAGTCCAGATATTATGAATTTATCATATTGGGTAGTATATACATGTTTATTCTTGTAAATATTTTTCTTTCTTTCCGTCTTTCTTTCTTTCTTTCTTTCTTTCTTTCTTTCTTTCTTTCTTTCTTTCTTTCTCTCTTTCTTTCTTTCTTTCTTTCTTTCTCTTTCTTTCCTTTGTCTTTCTGTCTCTCTCTTTCCTTTCTTTCTCTCTCTCTTTCTTTCTTCTCTCTCTTTTTTTTGATACAGAATTTTACTCTGTCACCTAGGCTGGAATGCAGTGCTAGTGATCTTGGTCACTGCAACCTCCACCTACTGGGTTCAAATGATTCTCCTCAACCTCCTGAGTATCCGGGATTACAGGTGTATGCCACCATGCCTGGTGAAAAATCAGTCACAACCAAACCAGAAATTACACACTGACAAAATTAGTGGGTATGAAGATTAAACATATTAAAAAGAGATATGAAAGAATTAAACAAATCCAAGTAAAACTTCTAAAAATGAAAACTGCAGCGAAAACCTAAGATGCAGTCAGAGGTGAAAAACACACTGGATATAATTAACAGACAATTAGACATCACTAAAGAAAATTTTTGTATTTTCAGTAGAGATGAGGTTTCACCATGTTGGCCAGGCTGGTCTTGAACTCCTAACCCCAAGTGATCTGCCCTCCTTGGCCTCCCAAAGTGCTAGGATTGCAGGCATGAGCCACCATACCAGCCTATTCTTGTAAATATTCTTGAGCGTTGTTCTAGAATGTGGTTACATTATTTGGAATTAGTTTAACCCTTTCAGATCTCGCTTTTATGCTTTTTTAGATGGGTTCAGAATATCACTGAGTTCAGGGCTGATTTTTTTACCCGCTCTTTTACAGGAGGTAAAACTCTACTGAGTACTCTGTCCTATGCCCCATATATCATGACGTTTTTACTTTTGTTAGTGGAAACAGGCACTCTTTCAGGTCCAAGTGCGAGTGACAGTGATTCTTATTTTTAATCCTGTTAAAAGGTATTACAAGGGCTTAGATAGTTTCCTCACACACATGCACTGATCCATGTCTATTTGACTGCTTGAGGAGGACTCTCCACAGCTCTGGAGTTCTCTGTGTGTCTTTTTCCAATACTCTGCCCTGGGACCTCTGGCTGCCTTGGCCTTCTTAGATTCTTAGTTCCTTTTCAACTCAGGAAGATTGCTGGACTTGGGATTCCCTTCCTGTGCCATGGTTTGGAAACTCTCTAGCAAGAAAGCTGGGGCAGTCACAGGGCTCACCTCACTGTTCTTCACTGCCAGATGTCCAATACTAGAGAATGGCTGTTTCATAAATGCTGTGTTTTAGTTGTTTTAAGCAGGAGAGGACATCTAGCCCTTGTTACTCCATCTTGGCCAGAGACAGAAGCCCTGCCAAATACCTCTGTCTAAAGAACTGTAGTTTAAAAAAAGTCAGTTGTTTCTTCAAATAAAAATGGCGTTCTGTGAAGAAAGTGGCTGGTTTAGCTTTCAACTCAAACAGTCACACAAATGCTTTTCTTCAAGACAACCATCATGCTTTAGATTGCAGCAGAAGTGTTTTATGTATACTTCCATTTTGTCACTCAGAATATAAAAAAGACATTCAAGATTGAGATTTATTAGCTTGGTGCAAAAGTATGCAAAAGACCAACATAAAGAACAAAATCTGTTATTTTTGGCTGGGGTGGTGGCTCACACCTGTAATCCCAGCACTTTGGGAGGCCGAGGCTGGTGGATCACCTGAGGTCAGGAGTTTGAGACCAGGGTGACCAACATGGTGAAACTCCATCTCTACTAAATACAAAAAATTAGCCAGGTGTGGTGGTGTGCATCTGTAATCTCATCTACTTGGGAGGCTGAGGCAGGAGAATCATTTGAAACTGGGAGGCAAATGTTGCAGTGAGCTGAGATTGCACATTGCACTCTGGCCTGGGCATAAAGAGTGAAACTCCATCTCAAAAAAGAATCTGTTACTTTTATTGCTTCATCAAGGAATTGTAAAGTAAAACTGACAAGAGTGTGTGCATTTGTGTTTTTCTGTAAGCATGTGGCAATGAAGAATATGTGATTACCAGTCTAGTTGGTTGCTACTACCTTGATTTGCGGGGAGGCCCCAGTAGTCTTACCCACGGTTGCTTTTGCTTCAGCTGTGCAAACGCCAACACTGTGAAAAAGGCAAATCACTTATTGGTACTTTACAAAAATGGTTTTGACCGCTCTGTCTTCCAAAAGGGTCTCTTGGGGATGCCTCAAGGGTCCGCAGACCACATTTGGAGAACTGCTACTCTACAGACACCCTGGTACCTGTGCACAGAGACGTGAGCAACAATGTTCTCTGTTACCGTGTTTACACTAATAGAAATTCAAAAACAATTTAAATGTTCATCAGCGGTAGAATGGGCAATAAATTGTAGTATACTTCTGTAATGAAATAGTATATAGCAATTGAAACGAATATGCTCAGGTCCTGTATATATGTATAAAGATTAAAACTGAATGGGAAAAAAACAAATTGCAAAAAGAAATGTATGGCATGGTACCATTTATATAAACTTAAAATGTAAAAATATATATTGTTTATGGATGCCGACACATATAGTAAATAAAAACTAAATGGAAGATAGCAGCTACCTCTGAGAGGCAGGGAGGAGGGTGAGATGGGCAGGTACAGTGTAGCTCCAGTAATATCTGTAATTCTTTTTTATTTATGAAAAATAAATTGGAGGGTATCTAGTGAAATATTATGACTGAAAAATACGATTAGTTGGCACACAGGTTTTTATTATATGATCCCCTATGGTTTTTGGAAAGCTTTGAAGTATTTCATCATCACCATCATCATCGTCACTGAGAAGAAGAGAAAATATGTGAACACGTGATAGATTCTCAGTTCTATGCGAAAACTGCTAAATGAATACTAGTTGGCGAGCCCACCACAATTATTATCACAGCGCTAACAGCTGCTGTTAAGAGAGAGTGCGATCAGCCAGGGACTTCACCTAGTTTCATGCTCTGCTTTATTATCACCTGTGAAGTAGGACTTACGCTCCTAATTCCGCAGCAGAGACTACTAGCATTTGGAAATGTTAAGTAACATGCCAGTGTCACGCGGTGAGTCAGTTACGAAGTCATGATTGGAAACTGGGCCTTTTGGGTTTAAGCTTTGTGCTTTTTCTGCTCTGCTAACATCTGAGGTGATTGGCTTGTTATCTGAAGTTATTCTGTTTTCATTTCCCTTTCAGCTCTTCTTCCAAACCTATTTTCGGGCATAATTTGTTATGTTTCTGCTAAGTGAGTTGGCTCTATCAATTACAGTATTTTTGTTGCCACAGCAACAATAATGCAACTGTATTATTAGGTATCACTACTGTTTCTTTCCATTGTGAACTTCAGCTAGGCAGGTGCCCTGCTCTTTGAAGAGGTCTCTTTTCATGGTGGTGGCTTTCTTGTCTTCAGGGTTAATTGCATGGTGGCTGTGTTTCAGTGAGGCCTTGGAAGTTTGGGGCTGGTACTACAGCCTGCTGTAGGAAGACTTCTTAATCGGTTTTATAATGGGATGACTCATAATGTTTTAGATAATAAAACAAAAGAACCTTTTGAGTTTGTTGATATTAATATCCCATGGACACATCAAGCATTGTTTAAAGATTTACTTGAACTAATGGAGTAGATGATGGAAAGAGAGACGATACTCTTACTCATTTGCTTAGTTCTTTCTACTTGCAGCTGTCTGATAAAGAAAAACGGAGGTAGAATACTTGAGGTTGCATGCATGCATCTGGGAAGATGGGTTGGGATTTAGAGTTTAAAAATACAAGTTTGAGAGTTTCACAGGTATGTTTACCTGCCAGCATCACTGCAGACCAGGAGGGCCACATGCGGCAGGGAGAGAATCCCAGCTGAGGTGGCACGTTTGCCTTTCCCTGTGCTCTGGCTGGAATAAACAAGGCATTTGTTCCCGACCTGGCCACATTCTGTGCTTCTTTCTCTCTGTGCTGGGTTCTTCACATTGGGCTTTCTGCTACTCAGAAAATGGACGGCGTTTTCGTTAAGTTTTAGATGAATTTCGAAACAATACAGCTTTGGAAAATAGTAACTGACACTCTTGCTAGGAATACATACATTGGTTTGATCCTTTTTGCCATATTTTAAACACAATGGTTAAAATCACTGGCCCCGGAGTGAAATTGCTATTTTCTGGCTGTGAGACCTTGGACAAGTTATTTAGCCTCTCTAGGCCTCAGTTTCTTCAACTGTAAAATGAGGCTGCTGAGTACCTACTTAATGAAGTTCTTGTGAGGAGCGTATAATCCATGAAAAGTGCTTCTACCAGTGCCTGCACAGAGGAAATGTGCAGTGGGTACTAGCTGTTATTACTATATATCAAAAGTCAAAATGTTGATTTTCTTTAAGTCAACAAATTCATAGTTAGAAATTTATCCTGGCCGGGCAAGGTCACTCATGCTTGTAAACCCAGCACTTTGGGAGGCCACGGCGGGCAGATCACGAGGTCAGGAGTTTGAGACCCAGCCTGTCCAATATGTGAAACCCCGTTTCTACTAAAAAATACAAAAATTAGCCAGGCATGGTGGCGCATGCCTGTAGTCCCAGCTACTTGGGAGGCTGAGGCAGGAGAATTGCTTGAACCCAGGAAGCTGAGGTTGCAGTGAGTTGAGATCGTGCCACTTACACTCCAGCCTGAGTGACAGAGTGAGCCTCTGTCTCAAAAAAGAAAAAAAAAAAGTATCCTATAAGAATGCAATCATAAGCATTCAAAGACATACTTACATGGACATTCATTATGGCATTGTTTGTCATTGCAAAGTAACCCAAATGTCCACCAATGGGGACATCATGGTGCATCTGTAAAGTGGAATCTTGTGCAGTGGTTAAAAAGGATACAGAGATCAATGCCATGTTATTAAGTGAAAAAATTAGTTTTTCTGCCATTTCAATTTAAAGATTTCAAACATATATTTCAAAAATATAACAAAATTGAAAGAGTTTTGGAATGAAATCCATAAACCCACCAAGTAGCGCCTAGAGCTAGCATTTCATTTTGCTTGACTTGTCAATAGCTCTCCATCTGTATTCATCCCTCCATCTTGATATGTTGATTTATTTCAGGAAGGTTGTACACATCAAACACTTTCTCCCAAGTATTTCAACAGGCGGGGATATCACTCTTTAGAGTTCATAGTTTTTATAGATCTTTTGAAACATTAGTTTTTATAACAATACGGATATTGTGTGTACTCATTTATATAAATAACAAAGGCTAGGCACAGTGGCTTGTGCCTGTAATCCCTGCAATTTGGGAGTCTGAGGTGGGCAGATCAGTTGAGGTTAAAAGTTCAAGATTAGTCTGCAACATGATGAAACCCTGTCTCTACCAAAAGTACAAAAATTAGCCAGGTGTGGTGGCAGGTGCTGGTAATCCCAGCTACTTGGGAGGCTGAGGCAGGAGAATTGCTTGAACCTGGGAGGCAGAGGTTGCCATGAGCTGAGATCGTGCCACTGCACTCTAGCCTAGGCAACAGAGTGAGACTCTGTTTCAAAAATAAATAAATAATAAAAATAAATAAATAACAAAGATGTTTCTATAGGCCAAGGGTCATATGTGGCTTTGACTTTACGCTTTATATAGTTCTGTGTGAATTATGCCATTTAATATATTGCTGCAGTGTGGTGTTGTGGCTGCCACCTTCCCACCTTTCTTCCTCCTCCTCATCCTCCTCCCTTCTTTTTCACTATCATCATCATCAAACCTAGTTATACAAAGCTTTTCTTCCCTTGCAAAGCTACAAAATGCCCAGGCAACCCTTGCAATTCATGGAGCATTCTTTGGATTAGAGAGACCTGTGTTGTCCTTAATTAAGTCTGGGGTCCTTTCTGACACCTTGGTTTGAGAACTCTGAATGAAAATTAACAGTGCTTCCTTTCACATCTGAACCATTGCCCAAGAGTCTGGTTTTAGTGACATATTGAAAAACAAATCTGGAAGATGTGCAGGTGTGGGGGGCGATTTATCTCAAGGGGCGTTCTATTCTGTGAAATGCTCGAAGCTAATTGGCATGTGGCTAATGGGAATCGCTTTAAAGTATGAAACCAAAGTTCTAAAAGGCAGAAAGATGAGATGCTTAGATTTGTTGCAATTAGGTATCCAAGCACCTAAACCCACTTGATAATTTTCTCTTCATTTCTGTGGGCTGTGGAGTGTGGGAGGAAAATGGGTAACCTATAGGGGAGTGGAGGTGTGAGTACAGACTTATATGTAATTTACTTTCCTGGAAAGATATAGACAAGTCATTTCAATTGCCTTTTTTCTGGGGGCGTGTACCCTACAGATTCTGCTTGGAGTTGGGTAGAGTCCATTAGAAGTGGCAAAACATTTTTTTTTTTTTTTATGGAGGAATTCAGGAACTTTTAGAGCTTTGCAGTGCATATTTTAAAATATGTTAAGTGCTATCAGAAGGCTTGGATACCTCAATCTTCTTTAAATAAATGGATTTTACAATTGCAAAGTGGCGACTTTTCTTTTTTTGGGTGGCGACTCACCACAGCCCCACCTTTCAAGTGAAATTTTAGACACGCTGTGATTTTTTTTTTCTTTTAGCATTTTGGAATAAAGTTGAAAATTTCAAAAGCTGCCAGCATATTTCAATTTAATCTACTGCTGCTGTGTTGTCTCTTGATAGCATAATGTCAGGGCTACAGAGATGTTTTCACGATGTAAATAATTTGTATACTGTAAGTTGTCTAAACACGGCATGCGTGTGATAGGGTGCAATCAGATTGCTCGGATATGGCTTTACAAGACGGACTGTAATGGTTTCTTCGGAGTCATTAGAGCCTAGCATGTAAATAACCCATATTTTAAAATTGTCTTAAATGTGCTTAGACAATGGATGAATGCCTCCTCCGGATTCATTAATTCCATCAAGAATTCACAGTTCGCAGCACCTGAAGGCATCGGCCTGCTTCTTCCCAAATGAGCTCTTGGGCACTGTCAGCTTGCCTGTCTCCCAGGCGTACCCGTAAGCGGGGGTCAGGGGTCATCGTTTCACCTTGACAAGTGCAAGGTCATGACCACAGCCAGGGACAAGACAGAATAAAACCCCAACCTAGGACTTTCTGCCTTGGCTAGGGATCTCCCTCCATTTTTTTTTTTTTTTCTTTGAGATGAAATCTTGCTCTGTCACCCAGGCTGGAGTGCAGTGGCACGATCTTGCCTCACTGCAACCTCTGCCTCCCAGGTTCAAGTGATTCTCCTGTCTCAGTCTCCCGAGTAGCTGGGACCACAGATGCGTGTCACCATGCCCGGCTAATGTTTTTCTTGTATTTTTATTAGAGATGGGGTTTCACCGTGTTAGCCAGGATAGTCTTGATATCCTGACCCGGTGATCCACCTGCCTTGGCCTCCCAAAGTGCTGGGATTACAGGCCTGAGCCACTGCACCCGGCCTCCCTCTGTTATAAGACAGGTGCACGTGGGAGCAGGAGGCCTTTATGCTGCCCCCGTGTTTTGGAGGAACTGGGAGATGAGATAAAGCTGCAAAATGACTCCCTAAAGGTTGCCCCTGAGCCAGTGAGGGCAACGGTGTCAGCCACCCTTGGTTCATTTCCCACACGAGGCCCCACACAGCCCCCAAGCTGGAGCTCCTACCCAAGAGTTGCCCTCTGTCCCCTCCTCGGCCTCCTCTGTAGAGGCTTAGAGCCAGCCAGCCCTGCGAGGCCCAGGCTGTAGGTGCCGTGGCTTTGCTGGCATCTATTGTCTTAGGAGGCCGGGGAAGCTCACTGTGTGAAACGTACACACACAACAGAACATAAATCAGAGGCAGAATCTTTTAACATTTACAGTTTTAAATGAAATTCCTGTTGAGAGTCTCTTAAGCTAGATTTATATCTGATTTTGCATTGAACTGTGTCGTTATGTGGGGCTGAGAAACTCTTACGAAATTAAGCATAATGCGAAAACATGCTGAAAAGACAGTTCTGTAGAAATGTGAAACATTATTATGTTATAGAATATTGGAGTGAAGAAATATGCATAAAGGCACAATTACCATGGACATTTTCCTTTTAATGATCCTTGTACAATCCTTGGCAGAAAGGTTTGCTGACGTCTCCTCGTAGATAAAGGAAAATTGAGACAATATTGATATTCTACATCCATTTTGAATTCCAAAGAATATCAAGAGAGTGAACCAGTCTGTCTTCATATTCAAAACAGCCAGGCTCAGCCTATCTCGGTACCTGCAGGGACCTTGGGAAGATCTGTCATTAGTGTTCGGGGATTTGACCGAAGCCTCCACCCTGTGGATGGACCAAGCGATGGCAATAACATGTGGAGGGGTTAACGTCTGAATGCTCTGATCTGGAAGCTTCTAGAAGCTACTAGAATGGGCTGGATGCTTGTCTCTGGAGCGTTTAAAGCATCTGTATAGAATGTCTTGGGGGTGTCCTTGGGGATAGGGTGATAGAGGTTCTTGCTTGTGCAAAGGTTTGTTCCAGGAGCTTTGTTTCCCACAGAAGAATTCCCTCCTTCCACCCTCTGACTTCCGCTGCCCTGGCTTAGGGCCAAGGGGATACTGGTCATGGCCCCTGGGATTTTATCTTTCCTTTCCGTCTCCAAAATGACTCCCAAAGCGGCTGCTGCTTCTCTTGCCTCCTCATCCTTCTTCCCTGGGCTGCCCTGGCACCATAGCCTGGGTACCCAGTGTACCATGGAGTGTGGGCAGAAACGCTGCTTCTTTCTCTTGTTCCTGGCCGACCTTCTTCTCTTGGCTGGGACTCGTGATTCCAGTGGGGAAAAGGTGCCCAGTTTCCCTGCCTCTCCCTGTTCAGAGCTGGAGCAGGGCTGGTGGTGGCGCTGAGACTTCAAGCCTTCTAGAAACCCTTCCTCCCCCTGAGCTTATAGCAGGCCTGCGGGCAGGGTGAAAGCTTTTGTGAAAAACCTTCCTGAGCCTGTGCCCTCCAAGCCTGGCATTGAGATGCCACCAGCTGGTTGGGGGCAGGGGAGCAGCGGCCGAGATGCCGCCCCAGGTTGGAGCACGGAGGCCTTTCTCGTTTGCTCTGGAAGCATCATCTGAGAAGCCCTGGTGGGTTTTGCTCAGGGTCAGGTGACAGCCAGACTCCTCCCTTCAGCGGGGCTGGCAGAAGCTCCCAACTCACAGTCCCTTCTCTTCTGCTCTTCTCAGAACCTCTTAAAGGACCTCGAGGCGTTTGTTACCTAGAGTTGTTTGAAATTAAGCAATTTAGTTCTAATTTGGCCGTGCAATGTCTGATTCTTGACCACCAGAGGTCACTGTAATAAGGTAGAAAGCAGGTGTTTCCGAGAGTCCTAAATATGTGGTTGCCTCAAGAAAACAAGATGAAATCAAGCAAGACCCCTGCAAGTTTTCTCACTGGCCTGGGCGTGCTGCAGTGTGCTCTGGGACTTGGACTCACAGCCCCAGCTTTGTCACTGGTGGAAGGTCTGCCCAGCTGTGGAGCTGGGCAGGATGGGACAGGTGGCCACATCGGGAACATTTGACTGCCAAGGCCACTGGCACAGGCCTCTGGGTAGGCTTGCTCTCCTGGCATGGGGGGTGCATCAGAGGCCTCACTCAGAGGCAGGGCCCTCCTCTTGCCCCCACTCTGTGCACTGCCTGAGCTGCATCCTCAAAGTCCATTTCTGGCTGCAAACTTGGGTTAGATTTTCTTAATTAGGCTTGTCTGCCTTATCTTTCTGTGTGTGCGTGCGTGAGTATGTGCACGTGAATGTGCATTGAGCGCAAGTGTGTGCACGTGAATGTGCATGGGTGTGCACGTGTGTGTGCGCACGTGCATGTGCGTGCACGTATGTGTGCACGTGGATGTGCATGTGAGCGCACGTGAGTGCATGACTGTGTGTGCACACACAGACTCCCACTCTGTCACGTGGAGTCAGTAATAGTGCTGTCCACCTACATCTGTTCGGTGTTAAAAGGTGTACGATGTTTCAGGTGCTTAAAAGCACAGGACTTGTCTTTTAGCTAGTGCCCGGGAAATGTGAGCCATCCAAATTCTCAACCGGGAGCTCAGCAGAAAACATTTACCCCTTGGCAGAATGCCTTCAACTCTTTCTCAGACACCACCCTTCCTGCCCTCTTTGGCTGGTCATCTTCCATATATGGTGACCTTTTCACTAGAATGTAAGAAACACCTGCCTTTATTAGCAGTGGCTCCTGAAGGTTGGTTCCAGGGATGCTGTCTTCATCTTTGGTGGGTGGCTTATGGAACATGAGGGCCTTGGGGTGCAGTTTGACAGGCTTGCATTTAGCAAATACTTGAGCCCACAGGCTAGAGCTTTTGTGAGACTCCTCACGCATGAGTTTCTCTTCCAGTTCTAAATGCCTGAGATTCCCGAACACAGTGAAGTTAGAGTTGCATGTGATCTCCACAAGGGGCCAGGCAGCCAGGGGAGAGGGTGGATGCAGGAGCTCACCTTCCTCACTGGGAACATTTGGAGGACATATGGGTCTGGGGGAGGGTGACTGCATTACCTGGATCCTCCAGGGGGCTATTTGGGCTGCCAGCGGAGATCGGTTATTTGGGCTGCCAGCGGAGATCAGGAGCAGTGATCTATGGGAGATGCTGCTGCCATCCCCTTCAGTGAGAATTTCTCCTGTATGTCTCTGCAGAAGGCACGTGGGTGTCACACACACACATGCGCGCACACATACATGCATGCGCAGGACATGGCTGGGGCTGCAGAGCAGGCCCCCCAAGGGCATGAACCCTGTGGCTACAGCTGCTGGGCCTGTTCACACATGGCTGGGACTGGCCAAGGGTCTTACCCAGACTGACTAGGAATGGGGGAGACTCAGAGAGACATGGAGCAATGCCTCTGGGGACCCTGGGGAGGCACAGCAGTGCTGCTGGGACCCAGATCATGCCCCTCTGCATGTGACTGATGGCACAAACACCAGGGCCTTCAGCAGGGTTGTAAGGATCTGAGGCTAGGAAGGCACATGCATGATTAGCAGATGGGCGATGGGGCCTCTAGCGGGTGGATTCCGTGGAGGCGCTGAAAGAGGAGACATCCTCTCTGACCTTGGAGACCTGGCATTTGGAGCCTGAGTGAGCCAGAGACAGGAAGGCTGTTCCTCCCCTCTCTGATCAGCTCCTCCCTTGCTTTGGGGAGGGAACTTACCCGGCATGCAGTCCTGCCTGGCGCATCTTTCCCCCCACCCCTTCTCTCCTGCTCCCTCCTCCTTCTGTCTGTGGTTTTCTTTCCCATTCATTCTTGTCTGCCAGCAGTGCCTCATCACCCCACAATATCCCGCCATTTTGATTAAAAAAAAACACCAAAAAATCCCCCAAAATAAAAACCCATTCTTTTTTCTACGGGCTTCCTATGTTTCTTTGGAAGCAGCCTCTTCATAAACCCAATGAATAAATCTCTTCAATTGGGGAGACTCCTGCAAGAGCCTGGTGAAGTCTAGCTTGTACCTGAACACGCGCAGATGAGTCTATCCTGTTTTTAATGATGGGCCAGAACCAAGCAAGTGTTTTATGTGCTTCTCTTTTAAAATCCTTCTAAGGACCCTGAGAAGCCAGCACGTTTTAGATGCAAAGCAGTTCAGAGCATTTAAAAGACAACTTGGCGGTGGTCACCCAGCGGGTAGGTGGTAGAACCCCAGAGCCTGCTCTTCATCTGCTACGACTTGGGTCTCCAGGGATGAGACCAACCTCTCCTGGAAGGGTGCCGCTGTTGCTAGTCACACCTGCCCGTCTGGCTCCCTCCTGCTCTAGTTGGAAGTATCTTTCCTGTTCATTCTGTCCTCAGCTGAAATAGTGAACAGCTGGTCACCATCCGGCGCCAAATACCCCAGCACCCCAGCCTGCATGTCTGACTCGTCATTAATTTGTACCCCCCAGCAGGCCAACCTCGAGCTCTTTAAACTTTATATATATCTACATTTGAAAGACTATTTTTACTCTGTTAGAACCGTTACAGCCTTATTGCAGATGCCCTTAGCAAGAAGGGTTTCTGGAAGGTGGGGGAGGCGAGAAGGTGACTAATGGTACTGAATCCTGGGTCTTTTGATTCCAGATATGAAATTGGCTTTTAGAGCACATTGTGCTGATTGAACTCAAATAAAGCCACATGAGTAGATGTAAAGTCTCCTCTTGAGGATGTCCTCGAGCATCTGTGCTCGGATTGTGTGGCTGATAAGGGCTTGGAGTTAAGCACATTCTTCCTCGACACTGGTTCTCTCTTTCCATTAAAACATGTAAATTCAGAGGCTTTAAATGTGCCCGATTTAGATGTTTTGATACTGAAAAGCAATGTTGATAAGGGCATTTGGTAGTGAGGTGGTACTTACACCTGAAGAAGATAAAACAGATGCGTGACTTAGCGCTGCTGTTCCTTCCCAAACTGCTTTTCCAGGCATCCAAAACTCAGCTCTTCCGAAAGGGCTGGGGTTCCTGCCGTGGGTGCCTTTGTGGGGAGGGTACCCCTCCATGAGAATCTCTCTTTTCTGACCTCTCTCAGCAGAAGTGCATAGAACTTCTGATCTCACATCTGCCTCTGAATATTAATAGCAATATTATGTTTAAATTGAAAATTTCATTTTTCCTGCCTGGTGTGCAGGCAAATAATTGAGACCTAATTTACTTTATTTAATAAGCTAGCAGGGAATGTAGTTAAGCCCACACTGATAAAAACTTGGAGGGCGTTTGTTGACAACCTCCCAGATTTCTCTGGCTGGCTTACTTGGGTCCAGAACAGCAGGAGGCCGGGATACCAGAGCCTCCTAAGTCCCCTGAGAACTCCTGAAGGGTCTCCAGGGTGCCCGCGGCAGGAGCTTGCAGAGGCAGTGCATGCCCCATGGGAGCTGTCCGTGGTTCTTGCGGCTGGAATTGGCAGGGCTCCATGGCATCACCGTCAAGGGCTGCAGTGGCCTGGAGCTGCCGTCTGTGTTCCATCCCAGGATGTAGCTGATGTGCTCACTCTGCAGGCATTTCTTAGTGCCTGACTCTGCTGGCTGGGTGAACAAGGCCCTGCTTTTCCCTTGAAGAACCCACGGTCCAGTGGGAGAGATAATGGGAGAAAGGAGAGGAGTGATGAACTCCACTTAGGAATGTGTGTGGTTTAGGGGCAGGAGTGTGAGTTTTGGACTCCTATTTTTGAATGCTACTCTTATTATACATCTGACCTCAAAAAATATGTTTAACTTCTTTGAGCCTTTATTTTCTCATCTGTAAGTATGCAAGTAGATAGTAGAGCTTTTCCTCCAGCTTGTTATAAGGAGAAAACTACAGAACCTAATGTGAGATGCTGCCATGGAGCAGTGCCCATCACAGCTGCTGGCCAGGGTAGACGTGGGAGACAGCCTCAGCAATGAGAGTTGATATTTCTGTTTTTCTTCCTGGGTGCCCATGGTGGAACTGTTCTTCCCTGCCCCCTTTGAAGTTAGGAGTGGTTGTACAACTGACTTTGGCCCATGCAGGGTAAGCAGAAGTGGCATGTGTGGTTTGCTGTGTTCCCTTCCCCAGATTTCCCTGTGGAAGTTTGGGAAAAAGACATTCTTTTTGTAGTTAAAGAGCACAGGATCCGAAGGACCTAGGCTCAGGCCCTTCTGGGTCTAGCTTGATTGCAGGGCCCGTTTCATCTCTTCCATCTCATTTCCCACAACTGATAAATGTCTGTCTCACAGGAATACTGTGACAAGTAAATAAAGTGCATAGAAAATATTGAATCTAAATATATGAAGCCCTGTCCAGATAAAAAAACAGCTGTCAGGGCTGATTGTGTTGAGGTGGAGGCTCCAGCAGCCTGGATCCCTGAGTGACTACATGGAGTGGAGTCTCCTCCCCGACAACATGCAGTGGATGTAAGGTGGAGGCTCCAGCAGCCTGGATCCCTGAGTGACTACATGGAGTAGAGTCTCTTCCCCAACAACATGCAGTGGATGTGTGGTGTGAGGAAGTGGCTTGTTGTTGCAGCAACTGAAATATTAGGGTTGACTGTTATTGTTACTTCAGTGTAACATCTTGTCCTGACTAAATGTTCAAGAGGACAGATATTCTCCGTTTGGTGAGAAGGAGGGTACTCCACAGACAAGGTTACCCTTCAACACAGTCTTAAATCAGGATTAGCATTCTCTAGTTGGAGGGGAAAGGGAATTCTAGGTGGAGGAGCTGGCACATGCAGAACCTAAAGGATAAGATCTCTGGCTCTCAAGTAGATTTACATTTCCTCATTATCTCTCCCTCCTCTCTTCTGCTTACCTTTCTTTCTCTCTTCTCTCTCCCTGTCTCCACCTGCCTCCAGCTTCCTCCCTTTCATTCTCTTTTCTTGCCAGGTGTTCTGAGGCTCTGAGTGACCTTAGAAGTTGCCATTTAACTGGCTAGTGTCTCCCAAGAGGTTGCATGTCTTGAAGCTCTTTGCAACCTCATTTCTTCCTGCTCATTGGTTGGCTTTGGCTTTTGGAAGTTACTAGGATTAGAGAGTGAAGCTGGTAAGTGCACCTTTTCCACTGCTGGGTGGTGGTGGTGGTGGAGTATCATCCGAGCAGATGTGCCTGAATGTCACCCGTGCAGACTGAATGCCTCCCCAGCAACAGAGGTCTGTGACTTGGGGTGGGTTCTGTATAAACCCTGAAGCTTCCATCACCAGGTGACTTCTTTTAGTTTTCATTGACAAAGAAGATATTTTAGGACTTCTCTCACCCTGCTCCCCAGCTGATTCCCTGTTTAGCCAGTTGGTGAATTCCAGGCTAAGTTGTTCTGAGAGAAGAGGAAGCCCTTGGTCATAATGGTGCAGCCTGTCTGAGGGCCAGAGACATGTATGATTTCAATGCAGAGGAGGTGGAGGCTTCCTGGACTTGTGAGGACAAAGATTTTCTCTTTTACTGTCTGGCCGGCCCTAGAGCTATGCTTTATTAGGATCATTTGAGTATCATGCCTTTAGGAACAAAACCTATTAATTATTGTGACAAAGAGAAATTTTTGAGTGTTGAGAAAAGGGAAAAAGAGTCACTCCAAGGTAAAATAAACCACTACAATTGGAAAGTCCAGGTAATTACTAGAGTGAATCAAATACCACCTAAAGAGTCACAGTGGGAGGCATTTGAAAAACAAAGTACAATTAAAAGTTTAATTTTGGATGGAATTAGTCAATTAACAGATTCAGGAACGGGTCTTCTAGGGAGAGGGGAGCATCTGCTGTTAGCTTGGGTGTGGCTACGCCAGGTGGGGCCTGATCTCAGCCTCTGTCGGATTCTGCAGCGCCAGTGAGTGAGTGATCATCCCATTTGAGCTTTGTAAGAGATCCAGCGTGCCTCGGGGGTGTCCTGAGCATGCCCGGCCCCTTCTCCAAGCCTTTCCTTGCCACAGTCTTGCCTTCCTTTCATTCTCTTCTCAGCTGGTCTAGAGTGAGAAGTGGATGGCTCTCAGGAGCTGCAGCATGCGGCGTCTGCGTGCACCGCACTTGGGTGTAAGGATCTGTAGATGTGTGCAGACATAGGCGCTTGAGCCGCCTGTGGGTTCCTCGGAGCGGATGGCCACCTGAAGCAGAGCTTTGTGACAAGGCCTTCCCCAGGTGCTTCTGAGATCGTTCACAGGACTTTTGAGACTCTAAGATGATCCGTCAACCTGTGTTGCAAATCTCCTCCAGCTTTAGGAATTAGTTTAAAATTAAAGTTACAGACAGGCCAAATCTCCCTAGACTCAGGCCGACTTAGGTACGATGCGTGGCTTCATTTTAACAAGAAGCTCCCTGATACTGTACATGAGGAAAATTTGCCGAACACCAGCTAATTAACTTGAGGACCCAGCATCAGCCGTGCTCTGGACTGTGAGCTCAGCCTGTCTCAAGTCTGGGGTTCACATAGGAACTGCATGCTGGTTCTGAGGTCCCAGCCTAGGCTAAAGATCCAGCGGGGACCAGTATGGACAAAGCATAGAGGAAACTGTGCGGTTGGAAAGGTGGTAAGCCGGAAGCCAAGATGTTCTGTAGGAAGACCCAAGGAGGGAGTGGTGGTAAGGCCAGAGGGTGCAGGGCCAGCTGGCCCACCTGCCTCCCGCCTTCGCATAGATCCTCGATTCTGGGAGAGTGTGATCTATCCTGCTACATGTATTGTTGCATTCTGTCTTCATTTTGTATCTCTTGGTTGTTGTTTTTGAGATGGTGTCTCACTCTGTCACCTAGGCTAGAGTGCAGTGGTACAGTCTCTACTCACTGCAACCTCTGCCTCCCGGGTTCAAGCCGTTCTCCTGATGCAGCCTCCTGAGTAGCTGGGATTACAGGCACCTGCCACCATGCCTGGCTAATTTTTGTGTTTTTAGTAGAGACAGGGTTTCATCATGGTGGCCAGGCTGGTCTCAAACTCCTGACCTCAAGTGATCTGCCCACCTCAGCGTCCCAAACTGCTGGGATTACAGGCATGAGCCACTGTGGCCAGCCCTCTTGGTTTTAAAAAAGCAGCAGCTAATAAGTTCATATGCTTTTCCAAGTGTTTATTTATCCCAGACTTAGTGTGCGCCAGGCACAGTCCTGGACACTTGGAGGTGGTGGTTAAAGCAGCCAGAGTTTCTGCCTTCAGGGAGCTGATGTTCTGGTGGGAGGAGGGAGTGGGGGGATCCTTAGTGATGAGTAAACATCACGAGCCCAGAGGGAAAGTGAAGGAGGGAATGGGGTCCCGTGGGGAAGGGGATCCCAAGGACATCTGGGGAAAGACGTTCCCAGGAGGGGACCGCAAGTGCAGTGTCCCTGGGGTGGGGGGATTGCACTGGGAGCATTTGAAGGGCAGCCAGGAGACTGCAAGGCAGGAACTGAGTGGAGGGAGGACATGGAAGGAGGCAAGGCCGGGGAAGTGACCAGCAGGGCCATGGAGGACTCAGGCAGCTGTCCCCGGCCTGCAACCTGGTCCTCCATGATGGTGGAGGGCTGGGGGAAGGACCAGAGCCTCCTTGTCTCACCTTCTTGGGGAGATGGGACAGAAGGAGAGTGTGTAAATAATAAGCTGCCTGCACCCTGAGGTACTCCAGAGATGGCATCTGTCTGCTCCGGGGCCAGGGCGGAGAAGCCTGAAGCTGAGTCCCTGGGGTGCAGGGCCCACACTCTGGCTGCTCATTGTGGCTCTGGGTCCCGACCAGATGTGGGTTCAGATGAAGACTCTCAAACAGCCCTCAGCTGCACCAAACACATGGCGGGGGTGTGGGGTCGAGGGCTGAAGTCGTGGGATTGACTTCCGACTTCTTCAAATGTCACCTGGCAGTGCCAGGCTATTTGAACATGTTGTTGTAGGTTTATCACCAAGGCAAAAGAGTTCACTGTCTATTTCTTAGGTGAGGAACTGCAATTTGTGGGGGCAGTTGTGGGGGTCGGGTGGGTGGAGGAGAGAGTATGATGGGGTGGGAAAGAGCCCACAGGGGCCTTGGCCTGCACGAGTTTCTAGTCCTTCTGTGGGTGAGGCAGGCGGAGAAGAGGGGACTCTGTTAAGGAGCAATGGGATCATGACACTGGGGTATGATGGGCACCGTGTGCAGGAGTGCTGGCCGTCCGTCTTGAGGCCCTGCCGTGGGGGAGCAGTGCTGGAGGTGCGACCTTCTGTACTGTGTTCCCAGGCCCGGGGAGAGGACTGTGCTGCTTCTCCAGGGTGTAATATGAGTTTTCACGTGGAGCAAGGCCCCGGCCCCCATGTCAACCCATTTATGTTTTGGTCGTGATTGGTGAGGAGCTGGGGCAAGGTGCCCATGTCCCTCCGGTGATTTGGAGACACCGTGAATGATGTTGGCCCTCAGTGTGTTGCCAGGAGTGCTTAATGGAAGGTGGATACGGCACCTTGGGTCTGAATCTTCTCTCCCAGTGCTTATGAGCTGAAAATCTCAGAATTCAGGTAGGCAATTTGTGAGTTCATTCAGGACACAGTGAGCTGGTCGGGAGATGGCCACGTGCAGAGGCAGACGGCAGCTGACGCAGGCTCCTCCGGTGACACAGTGACCGTTCAGCCCCAGGAGAAGGCAACAGGGAGGTTACCTACAGCTACTGCAGGCTCCTTCCCAGGCAGACATCCTGGAGCTGCTCGGGGTGGGCAGGTGGGGCCGCAGGATGGAGGCCTCTGGCTCCCCTTGGCCCTTTGGCCTCCCACTACCCGGTGCTGTGAGCGGATCTTCCTGTGGGTCCTGACTGCCATGTCCTGAGCCGCTTCAGGTGCCCTCAGCCTGGACCTCCGAGGTGGTTGCTGATGCACCTGGGGGCTCAGTTGCTGTTGGTGCTTTGATGACTGTCCCTTCTCAGGAAACATCCCTGTTTGCCAGGACAGACTCAGAACAGGCCTGAGACAGGCTGCTCCCTCTGGATCATATTCACTTGAATAGTGGTTCCGTGTAGCCCAAGACAGTACTCTCTGGGGTCCCAGTCACCCCTGCCCCTGGACTCTAGTTCCGTGGGGCTCCATGTGCCCCCTCTCCTGGCCCTCCCACCCAAGTTCCTGGAACATGCTGTGTTTCCTTGGGAACTTGCTGCACTTGGCAAAGCCCCCTCTCTGCAGCCACCCCCCTCCTTCCTCTCAGGGACTCTGGCTCTGCCTCGGGGACGCTGTTGCCCTGCAGCCCTTTCAAGCACACGCTGTGTTTTCCTCTCAGCCTGGGTGTTACTGGGCCTTGGCGGGGGCACGGGTGGGGAGTGGCATCCTTGGTCCCCAGGGCCATTTCTAGTTCACTGTCCCCTCTTGTCCTTGAGTCTGCGTCCTCGGCTGCTTCATGCCCCACTGCTGCTTGTGGGGCCCCAGGGCCGTTCCTCTTTGTTCCCTGGTGGTCGCTGGCGGGCTCCCGTCCCGCCCTCTCCTGTGCCGTGGTGTTTGTATGTTCTCTCCGATGACACCTTGTTCGCAGTTCCTGGGCCTTCTCCCTCCAAAGACCTCTGCCTTGTTTAGCGACTTATCCCTCAGCCCTGGGTCTGTTCTCAGTGGCTTCCTGCTTTACCGTCTCAGCTTCCAGAAGCCCCGTTCAGACCACCCAGCCTTCCCTGCTCACTCCTGCCAGTGTCTCCAGTCCAGCCATGCCTCAACGCCAGAATCCAGGGACCCTTGGTGTCTTTGCGCGGCCCCAGCCCTTCCTGGTCTCACGCCCTCCCCACTCAGCTTAGATTCCACGGTCAGTTCCCAGGCCCCCCTTGCCCACTGTGCCTTTGGCACTGGGTCCCTTTCCCCTCTCTCACATGACAAGGTGCATGGCCTGTTCAGCTCTACTTATACCTGGTTCTCCTCTTGGGCTATGCCTGCACATGCCCAGCGGCCTGACTGGCCTTCAGTTCCCAGCACCAGCCTCAAGTGCCCCCTTGGCGCTGTCTGACCCTCCTCCGTGCTATTGATTCATTCCTGCCTGGCTCTCTGGTCTCTTGGGCCAGGCTGTCCCCTCTCCTCTATCCTCCACCCCCTCCCCTCCCCGCGCTCCTCCTTGCAGCTGCTGACCTGCTTTCCAGAGCAGAGGAGACAGGGGCGGTCAGAACAGCACTTCCACACCCTGGCTTCTCCGTGCCAGCCTCACTGAGCCACTCCCCTGTGGGAGTGGGAAAGAGTGACAGAGCCACGCAGGGAGGAGGGAGTGCAGGGGGCGGTTGGGAGGATGGGCCCTCGGGCTTCTTGCTGAGGGCAGCTCTTTACTCATGAACTTTACCCTGTCCCCTTGGCTAGTTCTAAGTGTTTGCGGTTGCAGTGTCCCTTCCCTCTCCTGCGGTGGCAGCTTCTTTTCCTTCTTTCCTGGTTGTTACCCGTCAGCGTCTGCATATGCTCCCATCGTGACTCATTTCCCTCTGGTTCTGACTCTTTCTAGTTTTTCCTTCACAGCAGAGCTTCACAGAAGATCGGTTCTATGCCCGCCATTGCCAGTTCTGCCATCTTCTTGTGGCAAGGTGTGACATGGCAGTGCAGCAGCCTTCTCTCTTGTCTCCTGTATCACTCCTGCCTCTATGCCCTTGTTCTAGAACCTTCTCCACAAGAGACCTTGTTAGAATGAGCATCAGATCATAGCATGTCTTTGCTCAAAGCCTTCCAGGGTCCCCTTCTCACTCAGGGTAGATGTCAAAGTCCTTGCTGTGACAGGATCTGCACCCCCCCACCCCACTGGGAGCATGGTGCTGGTATCTGCTCAGCTTCTGGAGAGGCCTCAGGAAACTTACAATCCTAGTGGAAGTGGAAGGGGAAGTAGGCTTTTCTTCCATGGCTGGAGCAGGAGCAAGACAGAATGGGGAGGGGCCACACACGTGTTTTTTTTTTTTTTTTTTTTTTGAGATGGAATCTCACTCTGTTGCCCAGGCTGGAGTGCAGTGGTGCGATCTCGGTTCACTGCAACCTCCGCCTCCCGGGTTCTAGCGATTCTCCTGCCTCGGCCTCCCGAGTAGCTGGGACTACTGGTGCCACATACTTTTAAACAACCAGATCTTGCAAGAATCACTCACTATCACAAGAACAGCACTATGGGGATGCCACTAACCCATTTGTGAGAACCCTGCCTCCATGATCAAATCACCTCTGACCAGGCCCCACCCCTAACACTAATAACAATTCAACATGAGATTTGGGTGGGGACACAGATCCAAACCCTAAGAGACAGTAGTAGCACCAGCTTGTTCAGTCGTTATGAGATTGATGAGAATGTGTGACCAGCACATAGTATCAACTGGTAGCTCTTACTAACTTAGGCAAGCCCCAGAATTAAGAGCCAGAGACTTCCCTTCACAACAGTGCTGAGCATCTGCGCACAGCACCTCCGAGCCCTGGGTTGGTTCGGTGGTACCTCTCAGTGGCTCCAGCATGACTTAACATCCCTGAGTCCCCACTTCTTCCTGCAACAAAAGGGGGCTGTCCTGAGGAACGGGTGGAAGAACATGCAGAAGAGACTTCCTGAACTCTAACACACAATACGGGTGTTAGTGACTGTTGTTACCTATTTTTTTTTTTTTTTGAGACAGTTTTGCTCTTGTTGCCCAGGCTGGAGTGCAATGGCACAATCTCTGCTCACTACAACCTCCGCCTCCCACGTTCAAGCGATTCTCCTGCCTCAGTCTTCTGAGTAGCTGGGATTACAGGCATGCACCACCACACTCAGCTAATTTTGTAGTTTTAGTAGAGGCAGGGTTTCTCCACGTTGGTCAGGCTGGTCTCGAACGCCTGACCTCAGGTGATCCGCTTTCCTCGGCCTCTCAAAGTGCTGGGATTACAGGTGTGAGCCACTGCGCCTGGCCTACCTATTATTTCATCAGCAAGCACTTGCTGTGTCCCTTCAGTGCTGGAGGCTATGGGAAATGACTGTGGCCTTGATGGAGACCTGCCCTTGAGGTGGCCCCCTGAGTGTCCTGTGACACCTTCACCTGAGTGGCTTGGTCCTTAGCAGGAGGCTGTAGCAGCATCAGAGTGGGAGGCCCTCTGTCTCCCACCAGGGAGCCCCAGGCTGTTTGCTCACTCTTTTCTCTCCTGGGGTTTACCTGCCCAGGCACACTCAGGGGCCCAGGCCATATTCTCTCCTCTCTGCCATGAGTCTTGATGAGGGACTTCAGGATAAGCAACTTTTGGTCAGAGGTGCCCCTCCGGGGAGCCCTCTGAGTTAGAGTGAGGCACCTGCCCTTCCTCTGCACGAGGAGGGCCGTGCCTTCCTTCACCTGAAGTTTCTGTGCCTTTTGCTGTTCTCTGCATGGCTCAAGTGGGGCCTGTGATTCTCACCACACTAGGTATGGGTGGGAGACAAACTTATAATCAGAAGGACACAGAGCTGTCCCCCGGGGCCAGAGGCCAGGAGTGACAGCTTAGGTGACGTGGGTTACACAGCTCTAGGCTCATTTCTTTCTTTTTTTTTTTTTTTGAGATGGAGTTTCGCTCTTGTTACCCAGGTTGGAGTGCAATGGCACGATCTTGGCTCACCGCAACCTCCGCCTCCTGGGTTCAGGCAATTCTCCTTAGGCTCATTTCTTACCTGGACGTAGCTGAGAAAATCGCATTTCACACACACACACGGTTTTATGGCCTCTTTTGATGTTTCCTTGGTGCTCTTGCATATTTAAATTTATATTTTCAACAATTTGTTTTTAACCACTCAAGTAACTGAATGTGCAGTGAGAACACGCGGGTCCCCGGGGTGGGAAACGAGCTCGAGCTGACCCATCAGGCTGAGGCCTTGTAGGATCCCCTGAGAGGCGTTTTGGAGAAATTTCTTCTCCAGCTCTGTTTATTTTTAAAAATAAAAAATGTCCTCTCTTAAGACAGTGACATAAGACAAATGGTACAGAATGCCAGCTGTGAGGACTCATTGATGGATGAATTTAACCCGTGTTTATGGAGTGGCATGTCTGTGGTGCTGGGAACAACAGAGAGGGTGACTTAGTCTCCCTCCTCGAGGGAGGCAGACCCCCAAGGGACTCCCAGAGCCCACCCTTGAAAAGCAGGCATGAGTTGGTGGGGCTGGTGGGGGGGGGGAGGGCGCCAGGCTTGGGAGATGGGGCCTGCCCCGCTGGGAAAGTCCTGAATCTTGTGATCTTTCAAAGGAGTGTTGGCAGGTGACTGGACACAGATCGATGGTGTCTTTCCCTGCAAAGCTATGCAGACTATGAGAGCCGATCCTTTCACCTCTGGGTGGTTCCACCGGGAGACCCCTCAGAAGACTCTAGGTTGTGAACCCAGTGTCAGCATCCCCAGCTCTCATGGTCCTGTGGTTCTCTGCCAGCCTTCCCTTGACCTCAACTTCTCCTCCTCCCATCTGCTGGCTTAGGGCCAGGCACGTCTCTTGGGTGGGGAAGAAAGTGAGAGAGACGGAGCCTCTGGCCCTCTGCTCTTCTCCATGAGGCCTGAGATGGAGGTTGGGGCTCCTCTCTGTGTGTTTGCAATCCAAGGTCCTTTCGGGAATTCACCCGTTTGGAAGATGAATCCTACCTCCAGTTTTACCTTTGGGTTTCTCAGCTTGGAGACCCATGTACCCGGCGAGCTCCCGTCCCAGTTCCCCGGGTGCTGCAGGAACAGGCCTGGGATCGATGTTTCAAAGAGCCTGCATCGCAGCCAGAGCAGTGTTTTTAGAAAGCCAACTTTACAGGTATGTAAGCAGGGACTAGAGTGGATTTTGCGGCCCCTCTGTGTGTCAGGCTTGGCTGATTCTCTGGGCCGTGGGGTGGCCCTTGCTGCAGCTCAGGTCACAGTCTGTTCTGGCTGCATCCTGTTCTTCCTAGAGAAAAGGCCAAATGTCAGGGGCCTCCTAGATGGCCGGGAAGAGGTCCAGCTGCCCAAGGGACTAGTCTGACCCCAAGAGGCTGAGACGCTGTCATCGGGCTGGAGGCATCCAGGTCAGGGGGCCACGGAACTGGTGTTTTGTTTACACTTGTGTGATGCCTTTCTTTGAGCCTCTTAGGCAGTTAGTCCTGACAACATCTGGGTTGAAATACAGATGACACTTTAGCATAGCAAGTACCCTGGTCCAGGTATAGTCACAATTTGCTGTTGATCCAGTTATGAGACTTCCACGTTGGCCATACAGCCTTCCCTTCTGAGCTGAGATTAAAGCCAGAGCTGGTAAGAGTTCCTATCTGAAGATACCCCCTTCTCTGGGTCCCCAGATGCTGACACCAAGCCAGGTCAGGCTGGGCCATTTTCTTGCTACAGCGTGTGTGTGGGGAGAGTAAGGGCAAATTTCTGTTCCAGAGGTAGGGAAGGGACACAGAGCACAATCCTGGATGATATTCCCTGGGGGAATGTTCAGGCAGGATGGAGACCAGCCCCTTCCTCTCCTTCCCCTCACACCAGATGATAGTGGCCCTGCAATACATCAGGGCTGTGGCTGTTCAGGACCCTTCCCCAGAACCCCTGCATCACAGTGCCTCTAGAATGTCCAGGACGAGATTCTCCTGTGGACTCCAATGTCTACCCCCATCCCTCTGGGGCTGAGAGAGTTCCCTGCCTTGCAGATTTGTTTTCCACTCAGGTTATATTCCTTGGCCAGGATGGCTTAGGTGTTCTCATTTCTGTCTCTCTTTAAGAGAAAAGGTGGGAAAAGACATCCAAGTACTCTGTTCAGGGACCACTTTGTGGCCTGGGGGTCCGTACCTGGCATCCTTGTTTCTGGACTGGTAGAAACCAGAGGCAATTCGTTGCTCTGAGTTGGTGCCATGGCTGGAAAGGCCAGCGTAGGTGCTCGTGTAGTTTCTCTGTGCAGAGTGATGCCCAGAAGACATCCATGGAATGAACGAAGACACAAAGCATGAACAGTGATGTTTAATGAGTAGGGAGAAGGGGGTGCCTCCGTGGGGTGTTGGAGTTCCATGCACGGAATTCACTGAAGGCCGGGCTCAACTCTGTCAGAGGCCACGTCCAGATGTGTCAAAGTTCTAGGGTCTGAACGCAGAGGCCAGGGCTTATTAAAATCTGCTCCTTTCCTTAAACAAGCATATTCCAGATGTTATCCTGGTGCCATGGAAGGACGAAAAGTATTTCCGAGAAATCAGACAACTTCCAATGACTAAAGCTATTCTAAAGAATGGTGTGTATAATACACATACACGCGTGTGCACACACACAGCTGCCTTCTTTACTGTTGGGCGTCTTCAGGCCATTTATGTGGCTCTCTAGGCTGAATTCTAGACTCCAGTGAAGGATCCGCAGACCCGAGTTCGTGGGCTGGCCAGCTACGTGTCTGGCTCATCTGAGCTCCTGGAGGGTGCAGCGTTGGGGCCGCCACTCGGGTTCTGGGCTCTCCTTTCCATCCTCACAGGGCTCCTTGGGACCCCCCCAGTGCCTGCCTTTCCCATCTCAGGCTGCCGCTGCTCCTCTCATTCCTAGATGTTTTTGTCTCCCCAGGCGGGTTTGGGAGAAGGACTCCATTGAAATCTCTGCTTCCTTACTGACCCCAAAGACTCAAGAATGGTTCAGTGAAATAATTTTGTTTGTCACGAGGGTGGCAGCTGGAAGAGGTGGGGATAACAAATCTGTGGAATTTAGAGGAGTTTAAGAAATCTTGGCCAGGTGTGGTGGCTCACTCCTATAATCCCAGCATTTTGGGAGGCCAAGGCAGGAGGATCACTTGATCCCAGCAGTTTGAGACCAACCTGGGTGATATAACAAGATCCTGTCTCTACAAAAGATTTTTGAAAATTAGCTGGGCACAATGCATACCTGTAGCCCCAGCTACTTGGGAGGCTGAGGCAGGAGGATCGCTTGAGCACAGGAGGTTGAGGCTGAAGTGAACTATGATCATCCAGCTTGGGCGACACAGCGAGACCCTATCTCAAAACAAAACAGAAAAATGAAGAAGAGCTTATGGAGCTTATGATATGATCCCCGTCCCAGTACCCTTGTTTCTTAAGTCTTGTTCAAAGGGTGACCTCTTTTCTTCTTAGGGGAACTTCCTACTATTTACGCTTGAAGTAATCGGGGCGGGTATGCTGAAAATAGCATAGAGATAGTGGTATCTACGGAACTGTTTTATTGTGCTGGGCACTTACGCTTCATGCTTTAAAGATATAATGGGATCTAAATCTCACAAAACGCTGAGAATCAGATGCTGTTATTACTCTTGTTTCAGAGAGGAGCAACCTAAGTAAGGCTCAGGCCACAGGGAAGATGCGCTGAGGAACCCAGATTTCAGTGCAAGTCACCAACCTCACCTGGGCAGCCACCACCGCCGCCCCTAGACCGTGCCCTAGATCCCCCTGGGGCTTCTGGTGTAACTTTTATGTGCATAACCTACAGGCTCTCGAGTCTTACGTGGCTAATTTGCATGATGGGGACCTTAAGCCTGGCCAAATCCTTTTCTAGGGAGTGGTATGAGTGTGCTTTGGCTGCACCACAGACAGGACGGAAGCAGCAGAAACCAGCCGTCCCCCAGCTCTGGAGCCCAGCAGTCCAGGCACAGGACGTCAACAGGGCTGGCTCCCCTGAGGCCTCTCTCCTTGACCTGCAGACGGCGTCTTCCTGCCATGTCCTCGCACGGCAGCTCTGCACACGGCTCCCTGGTGTCTCCCTGTGTCCTCATCTCCTCTTGTAAGGACACCAGTCCTATCAGATCAGGGCCCACATGAATAGCCTCATTTTAACTCATTTCATGTCCTTAAAGACCACCGGCTCCAAATACAGCCACATGCCGCGGTGCTGGAGTTAGGGCTTCAACATCCACATTTTGTGGGGACACAGTTCAGTCTGTAACGGTTCAGTCATCTGCTTCACATCAGCGGAGTCCCCTTAGGGTGGCCGCTTTTCTGCCTGTACCCGTGTCTTAGACTCCTCGGGAAAAGCACAAGCCCAGAGTTGCTGGCGCGGGTGCCCCTGAGGTGCCCACGGCCCTGCTGCCTCTTGTCCCTTCACTTTTTGCTCCACCTGGAGCAGCTGACATTCCCTCCCGATTGCGGAAAGTTTTGAGGCCTCTTGTATGACAAGCCTTCTGCATTGAAATTGTTCAAGAATTGGGTTCCAGTTTCCCAGGAGCATGGAAAGTGTTGCCAGGAAAGTGGAGTTGCTGGCGATTTATGTTGTTTTTTCTGACATAACGAAGATTTCCCTTTGTTTTTTGGAACTGACTGGAGCACGCTTGCCAAAAGAGCGTCCTCAGGAGGAGCAGATCATTTTCTCTTGTTCTTCCTCCTTCTTTTTTTATTCCCTCTCAATTTATTTTCAGGTCAGAGCTTCATGAGGTCGCTGAAGCTGTGAAATCTGACAGACTCACCATCTGAGCAAACAGACTGTCCAGGAACGGGTTTCATTTGGCTCACTCAGGAGTGGTGACAGTCTGGGAAAATCCTCGGTCTCTGCATTTTGTCTTTGCCCAAAAAAGTTGGGTTCGGTTTGGCACACGTTAACTGAGCTCCCCATCCACGCCAGGGGCAATGCTGGGCACTGGGTGAGACCCGGTCCTTTCTGGAGCAGAGCAAAGCCACTCATCCTTCACGGGTGCCCTGTACGACCCCACAGATATGTGTCCACAGGGCTGCTGGTCACTGGCACGCACAGATGCTAGTCCGTCAAAATGCCGCTGTGGCTGCTGTGAGCTGGTGCCACCCAAGCTTCGAGTGCCCCTGCTGTGCTGGCCTGCACCATTCTCTGTAGTGGCGTCTGTGCCAGACCACTTGTTAAACACTTCGAATGTCACACCTGGCGGAGGGCACGTGGATGAGAGAGGCACGGTTGAGTGCCAAGTGTTGGGGAAAGCCTTTTGAAGGAGGTCAAGACCAGGCCAGATTTTGAGCAGAAGCTCAGCAGACAGGCCAGGGAGGGAGCAGGCAGGTGGCCACTGTAGCGGAGGAAACCGGCTGTGCAAAGGCCCTGTGGCCACAACAGGGTGGGTTTGGTGTGGGGGCGACAGAGGCAGGATGGGGTGGTGGGGAGGGGGGCAGTGCTAGGGTGGAGAGAGGGGCTGGAGTTGGGGGAGTGGTGGCAGAGCAGAGAGTGGCACTGGCAGAGGAGGGAGCTGGGAAGAAGAGCAGCACTTCCATGGGGCCAGGGTTTGGTGCTAAAGGCCATGAGGAGTGGGCAGAGGGCTTTAATTGGGCAGTGTATGAGGTTCTGTTCTATTCTATTCTATTTTTTTGAGACTGAGTTTTGTTCTTTCACCTAGGCTGGAGTGAAGTGGCACAATCTCAGCTCACTGCAACCTCCGCCTCCTGGGTTCAAGCAATTTTCCTGCCTCAGCTTCCTAAGTAGCTGGGTTTACAGATGCCTGCCACCACAGCTGGCTAATTTTTGTATTTTTAGTAGAGATGGGGTTTCGCCATGTTGGCCAGGCTGGTCTTGAACTCCTGACCTCAGGTGATCCACCCGACCTGGCCTCCCAAAGTGTTGGGATTACAAACGTGAGCCACCATGCCCGGAAGTCCCATTATTTTTAAAGTATATATACTGATTTATATTCCACCTTCTGCTAGAATGGGCTTAGGTTCCTGAGACATAGCAGATAAATAAATATTTGTGTCATGACTTATATACTTAGGGTAAATTATAAGGAAACATAGATTATAGTCAGCCAATGTAAGTTTTAAATGTAAAAAGTGAGGAAAAAGAAGATAAGATGAGGCAGGATTGAAACACTGAATGAGTGGCAGGGAATGGGCTGCTCAGCTGGGGCGAGTCTCCAGTGGCCCATGCCAAAAAGGTGGTACGATGGCTGAGCACCAGGGAGAGGGGTGGAGAAGGGGACTGAGGGCTCCCGGGGATGGGCACAAGCTCCACCGGGCGGCTGTGCTGCAGGAGGTGTGGGGTGCAGAGCTGTGAGCCCAGGTGTAGGGGCTGTGGAAGACTGAGGGTTGCAGGGCGTTCGTTTACTGTGTCTGCCGCAGCCATGAACTCCCATAAAGTGGGCGGCTTTACCCAACAGAAATGCACTCTCTCACAGTTCCCTTGACTCGACCTCCACATCCAGGTGCCCACAGGGCCAGGCTCCCTCTGAGGCTCCGGAGGATCCTTCCTCGCCCCCTCCTAGTGTCTGCTGTTTGCCGATCTGCCGCTGCTTCTCTCCCGCATCTGCTCCGTCCTCACGCGGCCTCCCCTGACCCATGTGTCTCTGCTTTCAGTGGCCTTCTTGCAAGGACATCAGTCACACTGGACTAGGGCCCACCCTGCTCCATTATGATGTCATCTTGACTCGATGACATCTGCAAAGCTCCTGTTTCCAAATAAAGGCACTCACACGGTGCTGGGCTTAGGACTTCAGTGTTTCTTCGTTGGGGACATGTTCAACCCCCAGCAGCAGGTCAACTCTGGTCTGGAATTCCTAGTGGGAAGGTAGTGAAAGGGACCACTCCTTGGCAACACCTCGCAGACCCGTCTGCGCGGTGAGGCGCCGCTTCCCAGAGGGAGTGTCATCTGCAGCGCGTCGCTTGCTCGTTTGACCAGGACACCACCCCGTCCCTCTGCCCTTTGTCTTGGTGAAGGCTTTCTGTGGAGAATGTTCCAGGGAGCACACCTTGGGAAACGCTAGTTTAGCTGGATTGCAGATCGGAGGCAGGGCAGACTACCTTTTAGACAGAACTTTCCAACTCTCGAAACGTTTCTTCTTAAGAAAATAGCTGTGTCTCCTTCCCTATGACTTCCCTGGCTCTGTCCTCTGCTTTTGGTCTTAAAGCTATTTTAGATTTGAAATACCTTCCCTGGACCTACCATTTGCATTCGGATGTAGATTACGAGACATTTTCTTCTTATAAAAGCCAGCAAGTTGCAGCTACACAGTGGGAGCAAGTTCAGCAGCCACGCGTTTCTGGGCACTGGTTGTCCCATCAGCATCCTGCCAGGGATGCCGGCACACAACAGTGAGTAAGTCGGAGACATTTCCTGCCTGCTGCAGTTTATATTTTGTTGGGGGAGTGAGAAAATAAATCATCGTACTAGTCTTCTCAGGCTGCTGTAACAAAATACCATAGACTGGGTGGCTTTAACAGAAGACATTGACTTCTCACAGTTCTGGAGGCTGGGAAGTCCAACATTAAGGCACTGGCAGATTCAATTCCTGATGACAGCTTTGGCCTGGCTACCGGGTGGCTGCCTTCTCATATGGTGGAAGCCTTCGCCTTCACCTTCTCCTCCTGCTTCTTCTCCCCCTCCCTCCTCCTCCTCCTCCTTTCCTCCTCCTCTT
The DNA here is from genome assembly GCF_049354715.1 of Callithrix jacchus. Taxonomy (NCBI): domain Eukaryota; kingdom Metazoa; phylum Chordata; class Mammalia; order Primates; family Cebidae; genus Callithrix; species Callithrix jacchus. Next base: position 44,962,138 of record NC_133508.1, read on the forward strand.
CCTCCTCTTCCCTCCTCCTCTTCTTTCCTCCTCCTCTTCCTCCTCTTCCCTCCTCCTCTATCCCTCCTCCTCCTTTCCTTCTCCTCTTCCCTCCTCCTCTTCCTCTTCCCTCCTCTTCCTCCTCTTCCCTCCTCCTCCTCTTTCCTCCTCCTCTTCCTTCTTCCCTCCTCCTCTTCCCTCCTCTTTTCCTCCTCTTCTTCCTCCTCTTCTTCCCTCCTCCTCCTCTTCCCTCCTCCTTATTTCCTTCTCCTCTCCCCTCCTCCTCCTTTACTTCTCCTCCTCCTCCCTCTTTCTCCTCCTCTTCCCCTCTTCCCTCCTCCTTCTTTCCCCTCTTCCTCCTTCTTTCCTCCTCCTCTTCCCTCCTCCTTCTCTTCTTCCTCTTCCCTCCTCCTCCTCCTTCTTTCATCCTCTCTTCCCTCCTCTTCCTCCTCTATCCCTCCTCCTCCATCTTTCCTTCTCCTCTTCCCTCCTCCTCCTTTCTTCCTCCTTTCCCTCCTCCTCTTGTTTCCTCCTCCTCTTCCCTCCTCCTCCCCCTCTTCCCTCCTCCTCCCCCTCTTCCCTCCTCCTCTATCCCTCCTCTTCCTTCTTTCCTTCTCCTCTTCCCTCCTCCTCCTCCTTTCCTTCTCCTCTTCCTCCTCCTCTTCCCTTTTCCTCCTCCTTCTTTCCTCCTCCTCTTCCTCCTCCTTCTTCCCTCCTCCTCTTCCTCCTCCTCTTCCCTCCTCCTCCTCTATCCCTCCTCCTCCTTTCCTCCTCCTCTTCCTCTGCCTCTATCCCTCCTCCTCCTCCTTTCTTCCTCCTCTATCCCTCTTCCTCCTTCTTTCCTCCTCCTCCTCTCCCCCCTCCTCCTCCTCTTCCCTCCTCCTCCTCTTCCCTCCTCCTCCTCTTCCCTCCTCCTCCTCTTCCTCCTCCTCTTCCCTCCTTTTCCTCCTCTGCCCTCCTCCTTCTCTTCCCTCCTCCTCCTCTATCCCTCCTCCTTCTTTCTTCCTCCTCTTCCTCCTCCTCTTCCCTCCTCCTCCTCTTCCTTCCTCCTCCTCCTCTTCCCTCCTCCTCCTCTTCTCTCTTCCTCCTCTCTATCCCTTCTCTTCCTTCTTTCCTCCTTCTCTTCCTTCTCTTCCCTCCTCCTTCTTTCCTCCTCCTCTTCCTTCTCTTCCCTCCTCTTCTTCCTCTTCCCTCCCTTCCTTCTTTCCTCCTTCTTTTCCTCCTCCTCTTCCATCCTCCTTCTTTTTCTCCTCCTCTTCTTCCCTTCCCCTCCTCCTCTTCCTGCTCCTCCCTCTTGTTCTCTTCCCACATCTCTTCTTATAAAGCCACTAATATGATCACGAGGGCTCCTACCCTCACGACCTCATCTCCTTCTCTTCCCTCCTCTTCTTCCTCTTCCCTCCCTTCCTTCTTTCCTCCTTCTTTTCCTCCTCTTCTTCCCTCCTCCTTCTTTTTCTCCTCCTCTTCTTCCCTTCCCCTCCTCCTCTTCCTTCTCCTCCCTCTTGTTCTCTTCTTGTTCTCCCCCCCCCCATCTCTTCTTATAAAGCCACTAATATGATCACGAGGGCTCCTACCCTCACGACCTCATCTCATATTAATTCCCTCCTGAAGATCCCATCTCCAGATACCATCACATTGGGGGTTGGGGCTTCACCTGTTAATTTTGGGGAAACACAATTCAGTCCATAGCAGTCAGTAAATAGATAACAAAGCGAATTTCCCTGGTGGGAAGCGCTGCAGAGGAAGAGGTGCTGGGAGGAGGGTGATGGTTGGGGAGGGAGGGGGAAGTCCCTGAGGAGGCAGCAATTTAAGCTGAGATGGGAAGGAAGAGAGGACAGTGCCAGTAGAGGGCCATGAAAGGGGGATTTTGGGTGAAGAGAATGGTGACAGCAAACAGGTGAGGAAGAGTGAAGTGTGTCCCGGGACTGAGGGAGGTGGGGGGCTGGAGTCCAGAAACTGCAGAGCAAGCTGGCAACAGAGGGTGGAGGTGGCAGGAGCCCCATTCGGGGCATGGTGGGGATGTAGGAGGACAGAGGGGTCCACGGATGGATTCCGAGGTACTGCTGGACTAGGGGCTGGTTGGGTGATTCCTGCTACTGTCCAGGCAAGACGTGGCAGCCACTTAGATGGGGGTCTGGGAGGGGAGAAGAAGAGAAGTGGACAGCTTGGGGATGTCCCTTGGAGTTAGAACCAACTGAGTTTGTAGGTTTTCAGCTTGAGTACCTAGGACACTAGCAGTACCGTCTACCGAGAAGGCAAAGCCGGGGGAGAAATGGGTTTGAGGAGGCAAATAAAATCTCTGTTGGACACGGTACATGTGGGATGCTCATTCTACGTTCAAATGGGGAGGACACACAGGCTGGCAGATCCCAGGCCAGGAGCTCCCAGAAGGACCTAGGCTTAAGACCTGAGTTTGTAAGTCATCAGTAACATCTGGCAGGGCTCAGGCACTTAGAGGGCAGGGGAAGGAGGAGGAGATGGTGATGGGGCAGAGGCGAGAGAAGGAGGAACCAAGGAAGGAAGACAGAAGGCCCATGGGTTTTCCCGGAGGCCCTGGCCACCGAGAAGAGGAGGTAAGAGAATGGGGTCATTGGATTTGGTGACCTAGAGGTTGAGAGTGGTCGGCAGGAAGTTTTCTAGTGAATATGGAGGAGATGAAAGGAATGGGGATGGGAGTGGAGGAAGGAGAGAGGGCTGGAGGGAGAAAGGAAGAGAAATCATTTCAACTGATCAACTATGCAGAAGAAAAGCAACTTTAGGAGTGACGTCCTGGGAAAGGGGAAGGAGGTGGGATCCAGGGCCCAGCTGGAGGGGTTCTACTTGGAGCAGGCGGGGTGCTTGTTCCATGGCCGTAGGAGGGAAGAGAGAGGAGAAAGGTGCACCTTGTTGCTGGAGTCCATGTCAGTTGATTGGGAGAATCCAGGAAAGGGAGATGGGTCGGTGGATAGATGGAAGGCCTAGGTCACAACATCCGACCGCAGAAAAGACCGATCAGGAAAATAATTTTTTTTCTTTCATCCTGGTAAAATATTTTTCTCCTGTCAAAGAACAGGTGGCCTTTAAGGTATGCTTATCAATGACCATTCTCCTACATTTTGAAAGAGTAAAGCAGTCTTCAGATTGGGCGTGAAATGGAGAACGCAGCACTGACTTAACCTTGACTGTGCCATTGGCACTTGCTGGCAGCAGCCGAGCCTCCGGCACCCTGAGCAAGCACGAGGCAGGGAAACAAGACCTGCTGGTGTTTACACCAGAACTGACTGGGAAGTGGGAGGGGCTGAGCCTAGGATCTGGGGCCACTTGACCTTGACCTTATACCTGTGTATGTCCTAACCGTTTGCTTCCAGTTCAGCCCCTCTCATCTGAGACCACCCTCTAGCGGGGGTCTGCCCTCTCTGGCGCACTGATGCTCTACACATCATCTCCTCCATTCTAGTGGTTCCCTCTTCTTCTCCCAGGGGTGACAGCATCACAGGTGCATCCCTGGCTCCTGGGGCTGCAGCTGCTGGCCCTGGCCCGTGGCTAGAGCCTTCCCACCCTCAGGGTCTCATCTCAGCTGGGCTGGCTGTGTACCACCCCAGGGTCTACAGCGTGGGTGGGACAAGGCACACACACTTGTGATTGATAAACAGAGTGTGTCATTTAAAGAAGTCAAGACAGATTTTTTTCTGGTCTCTGGTCAACACTGACTTAGATCTAAGAAAATCATAGATCAGATTTTACTGCTTTCAAGATAAGTGTGCTGACATTTTTGACCCAGAGCACCAGTAACCTCTGAGAATGAAATGACTCCCCCATTCCCCATGTTCTGGATGGATTTGGTAGAGCTTGCACCAGGCTGCAAAGTGCAGGAAGTTGAAGCTGACTCCTTGCTTAAAGAGAAAATATTCAATGTCCATTTGTCAGTTAAGTAAACAGTTGCATTCTTTCAGATGTCCTGATAACAGGCCGGGCGCGGTGGCTCACACCTGTAACCCCAGCACTTTGGGAGGCTGAGGCGGGTGGTCATGAGGGCAACAGATGGAGACCATCCTGGCCAACACGGTGAAACCCCATCTCTTCTAAAAATACAAAAATTAGCTGGGCGTGGTGGCGTGCGCCTGTATTCCCAGCTACTCAGGAGGCTGAGGCAGGAGAATCTCTTAAACCCAGGAGCGGAAGTTACAGTGAGCAGAGATCGCGCCACTGCACTCCAGCACAACATCTGTGACACGGGACAGTCAGCTTTCCCCATAGCTGCGTTAACTCTGTGTTCAGGGCCTGGACTTTTCCTGAATAATAGGTAAAGTTAAGAGAAGGAAAGTTTTACTTCCTTGCCGGACTAAATTGTCATCTGGGAAATATCTTAGGCTCAGTTTAGAGGAATACAGCATTGTCCTTTACCCAAGTGATTGTATTTGCTGTTTTACGTTGGTTGGATTAGATTAAGGCAGGACATTTGTTATCGCTGACTCTCAGCCTAGAAGTAGCATCTGATTTGTAAGCAGTTGAATCCTGCTGGATGGGCACGTAAACTAGGTGTCATGTTATTAAGATGTGGTGAAGGGTACGACACCTTCCCTGTGCTTGGAATGCTCCAGCCCCACACAGGGCACCCCCTTACCTGTACCACCATCTCATCAGAAGTTGGTTCGAGTGCTGAGAATTGGAGCAAAGGCAGGGAGGTTGTTGGAAGGTCTGGAACATCCATAGCATTCGAAAGGTGGAGGAGTTATCTCTGCTTCCTGGGGACGAAGGCCTCTCCCGGGCTGGGAAGTTCCTGTCTCTTTTACTCAAGGTCTGTCTTCCCTGGACGGTGCTAGACAAATAGGGTTCCTTTGACGCCTTGGAAAGTTCCCTGTCTTTGAGCGTTGTCTTTCTTTAAACAGGCTTCAGTGCAACCAGCTAGGTCCTTGCTTGCTGGATTCTTCTTGTCCTGCTTCTCTGAGATCTGAGGGGGGTTTGAATGATCTTGAATCTATTCCCAGCCAGCCTCCTGGTTTCATTCCAGCATTCATTCATTCATTCAACAGATATTTTGAGTACCTACTCATGCCAGGCACCATGCTCCTTGCAAAACATGCAGCAAAAAACAAGATTGATTAAGTTCCTTGGTTTCATTGTGTGTCTGTTGTTTTTTGAGATGGAGTTTCGCTCTTTCTGCCCAGGCTGGAGAGCAGTTGTGTGATTTGACTCACCACAACCTCTGCTTCCCGGGTTCAAGTAATTCTCCTGCCTCAGTCTCCCGAGTAGCCGGGATTACAGGCGTCCACCACCATACCTGGCTAATTTTGTATTTTTAGTAGAGACAGAGTTTCTCCACATTGGTCAGGCTGGTCTTGAACTCCTGACCTCAGGTGATTCTCTCGCACTCTCAAAGTGCTGGGATTATAGGTGTGGGCCACTGCGCCAGGCCTCAACATCATAATTCTTAAGCAGAGCTCTGTGTGTCTTTTGTGTCTGTGTGTGTGTGTGTGTTTTATCTATTTTATTATGTGTCTATTTTTCTAATTTAACCCAGAACACACTTGTGATTGATAAACAGGGTGTGAGAGGGCATGTCCCAGGCTGGTGTTTCTAGGCAAGGTCAACTTCCGATGGTTTCCCCAGTAGCTTTCCCCTCTTATTTCTTGCCGAGAGGACCTCCATTGTGTTCAGCTGTTGACGGCGAAATTCTTTGGGGGACGCCAGGGCTCTCTTCAGTCCCAGGGGATAAGCCCAGATCTGTGGAAGCCCATCATTGTCAGTGATTGGTTTAGGGCCGGCCTGTAACTCAGTTATTCCCAGCGAGATGGGTAGGCACTTCTAGGCCAATTTCCTGGCCCTTACAAAAAGGGTGTACAATTTCTGTCTTCTGGACTTTGGAAAATATGATGGTTGTGGGAGCTGCTACGATTACCTTGCAGCCATGCCGGTCCAGCCCAAGGTCATAGCATGGCTGACCCTAAAGAAGGGACCCAGGTGATATCAGCCCTACCTCTAGACTTCTTGCGACAGGAGATGATACATTTTCCTTCCTGTTTAAGGTAGTTTAGGTTGGATTTTCTATAATTATGCAGCCCAAAGCATCCTCCTTGAAAGCAAAAGGCATCTGGCCTCGTGTTCAGGCCCACTGTGTAGCCGCTTTTGCCTTGCTCCAGGCTCATTGTCTTGTGCCCAGTTTCGTATACAAGTTCATTCTTTTCTAATGGACAGATGCTTGGATTTCCTCTTCCACCATCGTCTCCAGCACAGCCCTGAGCCTAATAGCTTGCATGTTGTAGGCTATCAATAAATGCTTATTGAGTTGAATTTGAGTTTTAAGGACAGGAGTTTAAATTTAGTGACTACCCATGGGCTTCTGAGAAATTACTGAAAGCCAATCTGTGGCCCAAAGAGAGGACAGGCCGATCAAGGCATGTACTGTTGGGCCAGGCAGACAGCAATGGGGATGAACGTGCCCCACGCGAGGTGCCAGAGAAAATCCATCATGCATCCTGAGCTCTGTTTTTTATTGAAAAATCCATTTATAAATAATCTGGGCAAATAAAGTAAAAGGCACTTTACTGGGATTCAGAAAAATTCATGGCTACTGAACATCCAGCCAGTCCAGCTCCCAGCTCCCAATTAGCCCATGCCAGGGCCTCTCTCAGTGGCAGGGGCCCTGCCAGCCACTCCAGGGGGTACCCTGGGACTATGAGTCATTTTCTTATTTCTTAGCATGCTGGGCGTGAAATCTTTCTCTTTCTTTTTACGTGCTAGCACTTACAAGGTGCTTTAGCCAGGCAGATTTATCGACATGTTTTTGTGCAGATAATTGACAGCGGAGCAGGAAGACAGACTCCTCTAGGTTGCTCCCTCTCTTTGTTCACTCGTTTGCTTCAGAACTCAGGGATGGTGGGAGGAATGGCCCAGCTGGACACAGGTCTGGCCTCCGCGGAGCTGGCGAGCAGGAAAGGCAAGTTTCAGACCCCTCTGGCCATGCCCTTGACCCTGCTGGGCGCCTGGTATCCTAGGAGTGTGTCCTCATTCCAGGCAATTCCTTTGTTTTATGATTGTTCCCTTAACCCAAAGGCAACTGGGAAAGATTGTCATCCTTCTCCACAAAGAGGCCACTGTCATTTAGTGAGTACCTACTGCATGCCACATGCTATGCAGAAGGCGACTGACGCTTCATCTCACCTAGCTAGCCCTTACAGAGACCGTCCAAGGACAAATGAGACTCAGAGATGTAACTCACTTGCCCAGGATCATACAGCTTGTAAGTGGTGGAACCAGAGTTAGAAAATGCAGTTTTCTTTGAAGCCTCACCTCCTTCCATCAGGATCACAGTGGTCATATTTTCCAGACTGAAAGTTAGATGCAGATGACCTGGCATGGGTCACGGGGCAATCGGTAGTTGCTGAGGGAATAAACACACGAATTGGGCCAAGCATCAGCGACAGATAGGGCTTTTGTCAGTGAAGCGTTTTGGCCATCTGGTCCCAGGGACCACCAGGTCTGTCTGCCTCTCTGTAGGGTGGGCTGTGGGTGGCGGGGTGCCTGTGAGGGGAGCAGAACAAGAAAGCCTGGACAGCAGATTGGGGTGCTGTGGCCTCTGAGGGTTGAGTGGGAACAGGGGACTGGCAGAGGGGCTGTTAGCAGGAAGCGGGGTGGGGCTTATGTGTGGCTGCTACCTGGGTTCATTTGCCAAATCAGCCAAGTTTGACGCTGAGACTCCAGACTCACCCGGGGTCTGGCTTGGGAAAATATTAGGCAGTACAAAATAAAATCAAACGGCCTTAACCGCAGACCCAAACTGCACCTATATTTTAAAAAGCATCGTGCAGCCGAGGCTTAGAAAGCCCGGCACCAGCGTGAGGCCATCTTGGTTGATGAGAGCTCTGCGCCTGCTACTCCTTGCCGCGGGCTCCTGGGCTGCGGATGCGCGGGTCCTAGGTCCTCGGGTGAGCCCCGGCTCCCAAGGAAGGACGCACCCTTTGCTCTCCGGAGCAGGGAGGGCTCTTCTGGGAGGCGGGGCCTGGAAGTGTCCGGATCCGCCAGCCTCAGGGGCTGCCCTGGGCTCTCCTTTCCTCTGCCCACACAAAGAACGGCAGCATCAGTGCAGAGCAGGTAAGGGGGGCGAGCCCTAGAGGGCTTCGAGGGCTCCCCGAAGTCGCAGGAGGCGCGGATACCGTCCTGCACTTTCTGGACTTTCGGGGGAACTCATGAAAGAGCCTGACTCTGCAGCAGCCGCGCCTGCTTTTATTTCAGCTTGGACACTGATTCACGTTGGGTCCCGTAGTACATCATTTTTCATTCAGCGACTTGTTTTTCCTCCCTTGAAAAATGGGCGTGATCGTGGTGGTCACTGTCGTCTCCCCGCAGCAACGGAGTGAGGCTCTGCAGTGATTTCCTTCCAAAGTCGAAAGCTCCTCTGACTCTGCACAACCTTTTGAGCACGACCTTCTCTCTCATCGCGGTGACGCCTGTTGCCCCCTAGTGGTCACCAGCAAAGGGAGTTGTTGAACCGAAGATCCCAGGTTGCACCTGGGACCCAGGCCTGACCCTGAACCCAAGGTCTTCCTTCTGGCTCCGAGGCATTATCCCTGTGGCTAATAGGGAGGGGACCAGAGAGGGAGTCCACCCAGTTGCCTCCATCAGGCAGCTCTCCAGCTTGTCAAACTGTCGCCAGCGGTGTCTTCTCAGCATGGAAATTGTGTATGAATGTTAAGTCTAGAAAAATCACTCAGGCAAGGTAAAGAGTTGGTAAATCACTTGCTTTGGTGCAGGGGACTGAATAGCAGATATGCTTTTTCTGGCTCTGAAACTCCTAGGGGAAGTGAGCTTTGGGAGAGGCACTGACTTGGTGTGTGTTCTGAGGCAAGTGGAAGTTTAAAGAGGGACAGTCAGGGGGCTCGCTTGGGCTGTGCTTGGAGGCACAGAGGCTGGCTGAGCATGAGAGCGAGCGTGCCAGTCAGGGCCGGCAGACCGGGGGCTTGCTTAGGAGTATGGACTGGAGCGAGCCTCCCCCTCCTCCTCCCCTCCTCCAACAAGGTCATCAGTGACAAATTCGCAGGAGATGGTGAAGGTGGATTGGGGAGGATTTGGACGTGTTTCTTCTGACCTTGATGGGGCCATGTCCCCTCTATTTGTAATCTTGAGCTAGAACAACTGACAAATGGCCTGATAGGAGACAAAAGCAAACAATAGACTCACTTGAAAGATACAGTGAATAGAATTTAATTGAAAAATTTTTTTTGGTGCAGACATTGATTTGACCCTGTAAGATGTATGGAGTAAATCATTAGGGGAATTAATATATATTAAAATGTAGTTTATTGTCGTGAAACTTTTATTGTGCTTGTAGTTGTGTTTTTAATTATTATTTTAATGACTTTCTGTATTTCAAATCGTGATAAATCTATTCTATTTTTTAAAAATAAACGGACTATAGTTTTACAAGGTGATGTGTAGTGCAGAGCTGTTGATGAGTATTGCTCCTTCATTAATGAGAACGAACAGATTAGAAAGACTAAAAATGGACCGATTTACACACTTTAAAAAAAGCCAATTAATATCTAACCATTAAACACAAATGTTATAGATTAGTCTTACTATCTTATCTATTCTCTGGGCTCCGATTGGATCATTCAGAGATTGACTCTTTAAACCAAGTAAGTGAAGGAGGCTCTAAAAGTGGAAATGCCTGGGACCAATTAAAACAAAGGATTTGGGCCATAATGTGCTGAAAATACTCATGCCCTCCTGCCTGGGGGACCATTATCAAAATGAGCAAAGAGGATGAAGGTGTTTGTCCAAGCTATCTTTGAGGGGGGAAGCGGAGGCTGTTGGCTCTGCTGGCAGGATCAGGGTTTTGGGTGATTTCCCCAGTGATGAAGATGGACTCATGCTGGCTTTTCTGCATTGCATCTCCTGAGCCTTCGTGGAATCAAGGGCAGATCCTTGTTCTATGCTTTATGGGGCTTCGTGGGTACCCACTCTACGTGGAAATCAGCCCTATGGCCACTCTCAATGCTGACCTATCCCAGCTGAGCTAAATGACATGTGGTTTTACTGTCAGGACCATATGTCCTCAGTTTTCCAATTCAAATGTCTTATTTCAGATACTTGGTTCCATTAGCCACATGGGGGCTTATACCGTCTTCCTCCCTGGCTGTGTGCCGGTTGGATATTTCTGACTTTGGAGGTTGTCAGGCAACATGTCTTGGCAGCCAGAGGCAGGGGAGTGTGGATGTGAGCTGTGTGGGCTCCTGAGGCGTAGTCCTCCAAATCTGAAACCTGGCACCAGAATTTATTAGGTGACCTTGAACAGGTTTATTTGCTCATTCATTCATTTATCCATTCATTCATTTCTTCATTCAATATTTGTAAAATCTGGGTGCTGTTCTAAGGATTGCAGATATATCAGGGATCAGCATGGAGGAGAATCTCTGCATTCCAGTGGGGGTGGGTGAGGCCTGGAGAAGGGCATTCAGCAAGCAGTGTAGCAAAATGCAGAGTACACTGCAGAACATTGGGTGGGACTGTCGCTGTGGAGAAAAAAGAAAGTGGGGTAGAGGGTCAGCCAGTGTGTAGGGGGTGCTGCTATTTCACAGGGTGGTTAGGGAGGCCTTACCCAGAAGGGGGCATTTGGGCTGTGACCCAGAGGAAGTGAGGGAGTGAGCCAAGTAGGATTCCGAGGGAAGAGTTTCTTCTAGGCACAGGGGATGCAGGTGCAGAGGCCCTGGGGTAGGAGCTTCCTGTCTGTTCAGGTAGTAGCAAGGGGACTACGTGGCTGGGTAGAAGGACTAGATCAGAGAAATCACAGAAAAATCATGGGGCCAGATCATGTAGAAAAGATAGGTTATTGGGAGGACCTTGGCTTGGCCTTTGAGTGAGATGGGGGCTCTTTTAAAGGGTCTCCCTGGATAGTGTGAAGGAGCAAGAGTATAGACAGGGAGAGCTGAAAGACAGAGATGCAGGCTTTCAGATGGGACAAGGTGCTGGTGGCTTGAACCAAGCGGGCAGCAATTAAGATGGGAGAAGTGTTGGATTTTGGCCATATTTTGAAGGTAGAGTGGACAGATTTGCTTCTAATGTTTCAGAAGGAAAGGCGGCAAGGAGGACTCAGATGTCTGGCCAGAGCCACTAGCAGGGTGGTGCTGTCATCTACTGAGACAGGGGAAGCTACAGAAAGAGAAGGGGTGTGGGTGTGGTGGTGGGAAATCACGGGTTATGTGTGAAGTGTGTAATGTTTAAGATCCTGGAAGATGTTTGGATGGAATTGTTTAATAGACAGTTGGATCTAGGAGCCTAGAGTTCAAGGGAAGAAGTTCAGGCTGAAAATGTAAATTATCGGGTAGTCAGTGCAGAGATGATGTTTAAAGCTCTGAGTCTGAGTGAGATGACTGGGGAGGGAGTGGAGATGGCAAACTAGGCCCAGGGGAGGAGATCTGGGGCAATCTGCTGTTTAGAGGGCAGGGGGATGAGGAAGAATCAGCAAAGGAACCTGAGAAGCAACAGCCAGAGAGAGCAGAAAGGTCCAGAGAGAGTGGGCATGTTAGGGGCTAAGTGAAGCTGATGTTTCAATGGGGAGGGAGGGTTATCAAAAGATGCTGGCAGGGCAAGTAAAATTAAGAATTCTCCACTGGCTTTGGCAATGTGGATTTCTTTGATGATCTTGACTGCTGTGGTCTTGATGGAATAGTGGAGGTAAAAATTGGATCGGAGTGGGCTTGGCAGAGAATGGAAGGTGAGAACTTGAAGGCAGCCAGTATAAACACTGCAAAGGAAGTTAGCTTTGAAGGGGAGTATAAAGATGGAATAGTAACGTTACTTAAGTCTTAAAATTCCATTTCCTGATCTGTAAAATGGGGACACAGATGATACCTCTATCATAGGTATCTACTGGGATGATTAAATGAGATGTTGTTGGAACATGAGTTGGAAACTCAGTGCTCAACACATATTAAGGGCTTAAGAAGTTTGCCAGTGCCGAGTGCTGCCTGTCTGACTGAGGCGTGGCCAGGAGGGTCTGCCCTGGTGTTTCTGTATCCTGGGGATTTTTGAAGGTAATCTCTGTTACTCTGTCCTCCTGGGGTTAGAAGGAAATCAAAAGTTTGGGTAAATTCCCCATTTTTGGTGGTTGTGAAATGACAGAAAGATCAGAAAGTCAGAAAAACCACATTCCTGCTAAGTGGTGGTTTATCTGTGACTGTGCGAATGAAGCCCGCTGCTTCCCTCTTCCTGTATTCAGGTTTATTGCCTGCCTTGCAGAATGGCACGTTTCAAGATTAAAGCCATTTTGACTTTGAGTTACAGTCTTTGAAGTACAGGGTTTTTTTCCTAATTATAAAAACACATGCTAATTGTAGAAAAATAGGAAAATAGAAGAAAATGTGCAGAAAAGAAATTTATCTGAGGCCTCCTACCCAAATCAAACTGCTGTATATGTTTTAGGGAGTTTTCTTCCAATGCTTGTATGAACTCTTTAAAAATACCTTTGAGATAATACTGTTATAGAGTGTTGTATCTTGCTTTTTCTCCTCAACATTGTTATTGGAAGCATTAAATTCTTCATTAATTTTTTAATGGCTGGGTACCATGGAATCTTTACATTTTCCATCTCAACTTATATCCACGTGAAATGGTAGGAATAGTTAATCCTTTCATGGCATTCACTGGGTTCTGGGCCCTGTTTTAAGTACTTTACCTCAATTAGCTCATTTAATGCTCATAGCCACCTTCTTACATAGGAAAGATCATTATTTCCAGTTTACAGTTGAAGCCTTTAACATGAGTTAAAGCCCTATGTTGAGTGTGGGGACCAAGGATGAAGGGACAGACACCCTTAGCAGACAGTCTTGCCTCCCATGCAAGGCCTCTGTGAGCTGGCATGTGGTCATGTTCTTGAAACCCTGTGGAGCTGGAAGTAACTCTGGAGACATCCCACTTCAACTTTTCAGGAAAAAAGATCCCAACAGTTTTGGTAACTGTTAGTAAAGACAACAACAACCTATTCCTATCTTTCCCCTCACAATCTCTTGGTGGTTGTCATTCTCTCTTTATTTGTTTCTCTTGATTTATATCTTGTATTCTCTGCTACCACTGCCTCTTGGTCAAAACATTGGTTGTAATTCCTACAGAAAGGGTCAGAAGTCTTCAGTGTCCAGGGGTGGAAAGAAAAAACGGTGCCATAGCGCAGTGATTTGCCAAAACTATGTCTGTAACAAGTCGCCAGAAATGTATTTTATGTTATGACCCAGAACACATATATGTATATTCATTTATGATGATGGTATCTGAACAGAAGTTTCAGGAAACAATGTTACCTGTGGCGAACTCTGATATTTTCCACTCCACTCCATTCTATTTGATTAAAACAATGCCAAGTTCTACCTTAAACTGATTTCAGGACTCACTGGTTACGACAAATTGCAGCAGTAAAATTGCTGCCCTGGACCACAGTGTTAGCTCAGGACCAAGGACAGCAGCCCACTTCTCCCTTCCGGGAAGTCTTCCTGTTCTCTGCTTTCCCTGCTGTCACATTTTGGTTCCTTGTTCTGACTTCCCCAGCCTGTGTTGATCTGGCTCTTCTTTGATTTCCCATGGTGCACTTTCCATCACAGTGATTTTCTTTTTGAGACGGAATCTTGCTGTGTCACCCAGGCTGGAGTGCAGTGCTATTTCGGCTCACTGAAACCTCCACCTCCCAGGTTCAAGCAATTCTTGTGTCTCAGCCTCCCGAGTAGTTAGGATTACAGCTGCCATCACCACACCAAGCTAATTTTTGTATTTTTAATTGAGACAGCATTTTGCCATGTTGGCCAGGCTGGTCTCGAACTTCTAACCTCAGGTGATCCACTCACCTCGGCCTCCCAAAGTGCTGGGATTACAGGTGTGAGCCACCACATCTGGCCTGATAGCAGTGATTTTAGACCCTAAGTTAGGTGCCTGGTCTTCCTAGATCATAAGCTTGGAGAGAAGACCTAGGTTTTCACCATGGCTTATATTCCCTTTAAGGCTTGACCCAGATCTCCAAGGAATCAGTGGAACTTCAAAGACAAGGATAAGGGTGTTGCTTCAGGGTTCCTCCCCTGGGAGTGTGTCTGGCTGCAGGTCTGCTGGGACTGACTTTGCAGACTGTCATCGCATGGGACAAGAAGGGCCTCCCTTCATCGGAACCTCTTTCTTTTTTACATGACTAGAAAAACATTGAGTCCTCTTCTCTTGATATTGCTCCATTGTAACCCTTTCAAAAGCAAGCTCCCTTTTTATAGCTTTGACATTATGTGCATCACCGCATCACAAGGTTTTCGGGAAGATATATTTGACTGTGCTTTTTCCCTGCAGCCCATGCTGCTCTTCAGGTGTCACAATATGAGCTTTCACACTCCTTATCTTTCATCTTACTCCTTGATAACCTCAAGGAGCAAAGGAAGAGGAATAAGACATCTCTTCTTTTCTTCCTAATAAAATCTGAGATTCTAAGGATAGGGCCCATCTGGTCAAAAGGAAGACTGATATAGATTTATCAATGGTCAGGTTTTTTTTTTGACACATCCACCATTTTTAGTTTGAACTAAGTCTGCACGTGTTCCTAGGCTCATGTCTTTGGGAAGGGGGCACTGGCGTGATTGATTAATAATATCTGAGTGTTGGAGCCCAGTCCCTTTCTGCTTTCCCAAAGGGACCCTTGCCGTGATAGCACAGCGGTGGGCCTTCTGAGTCGTGTGTCAGCCAGGAGGCCTGTGTTCATGCATATGTTAAGGTCTTCTGAGACCAGACTTCACTCCTCTTCAAAGCAGGGTGGAACAATTACCTCTGTAAAATTCATGGATTCTCCTCCTGTTTACTCTTGAGTTCCAGAAGCTCAAAGCTTGGGTGCTCGTTTGTCATGTGGGATTCATGATCACAGGTGTTAGCAAATAGAGGTGGTGACTAATCTGAACTTGTCTTATGAAGGCGGGTTATGAAATCCAAACACTATTGAAATCCAAACACCTTTCATCTATTAATGGCCACCAGTGGCCTATAATCAAGTCACACTCTGTTAGCTACACAATTAACTTGTTTGTTTGAAGTGTGAATTAAGGATTTGAGGCATTTGCTAATGAATCTTACTTGCTCCCTACTTTGGCTGAAATCCCTGTGTTTTCCAAATGCAGGCAGTTCGGGAATTTAAGGAAAGATTTTTTTGGACCCTATTTTCCCTCCTATGTGAAAGAAGCTTCTGTTTTGCGTTTGCACATATGGAAAGAAGCAGGCTCTCACACCCTCCTTCCCCACTGGACTCTGTCTTGATTTCATTCTCAGTTTTGTAACTTGTGGAAAGTGCCTCCGCTTGCAGCAGTTCTAATGGCTCTCTCTGCTTGAGTGTTGTACCCCTTCTATGGGAGCAGAGGGGAGTGGTGGAGTCTCCCCCTTTGCCAGCCTCCTTTGATTCTCTCTTTGTTTGTGACTCTCCTCTGGAACGAGTTTCTTTTGTAGATAATGGGATTCCATTATGGGGTGTTAGGGCTTCTCTGGAGCTGTCGGCTGCGAGGGAAGATAGGAGGTTTTGATCAATGGTTTCTGCTTGTATCTTGGATGTGTTAATTTTAAGATGGCTTGCTTCTGTTTTTATTAGTTTTGTTGGATTTGTGTTGGGGGAAGGGTTAGGATGAGTGTTGGTGTTTGTTCTGCAAGGAAACACAGTTGCTCGGGGTTAGGTGGCTCTGCTGTACTTGGAGGCTGGAAGCGCCTGGAGCGAGGCAAAATGCCCACTTCTGCTCTGTCCCTGTAGGCACCAGAGCTGCTGTCTGCTACCATCAAAGCTTTTTCTGACTTCTTTGAGTGACTTACGACCCATTTCCAAAGGGCTGTATTGGTTAATGTTCTAAAGCAGAGGTGTTAGTGGAGCTTTTCAGCATTGTGGGTGGGGTTATTTATGGGTGGAAAGCGCGCGCCTGCACACACACACACACACACACACACACACACACACACACATAAATTCATGATTTATTTAGCCATGGATTCAGAATTTATCTCAAAGGGACGTGGCTACACAAGGACCAAGTGGATGCAGCATATTTTTACATAGCTTATCCCTTGTCCTTAGTTCTTAATGGGAGTTGGCAGTGTGT
This sequence comes from Callithrix jacchus, assembly GCF_049354715.1. Taxonomy (NCBI): domain Eukaryota; kingdom Metazoa; phylum Chordata; class Mammalia; order Primates; family Cebidae; genus Callithrix; species Callithrix jacchus. The sequence goes on from NC_133508.1 coordinate 44,978,184, forward strand.
GGCTGTCAGTGACACTTTCTATGCACATAGAATCCTGCCAAGGTTGAAGAAGAAGCCAAATTTTTGCAACACTACTTCTGTTTTATATTCAGGTTTATATCACTGTTCTGGAAGGACTCATAACAACAATCTGTGCTCTTTTAGGCTCTTCTGATTCTTGAACTGAACCTTCAGATCAGCAAATCTACATCTTCATCTGGGGGTAGAGGTGAAGGGGGGTGGGTATTAAAGAAGGCAGAAGCAGTATTGAGTAGTCTTCAAACACTATCTGTCCCTCTCACTTTTTGGTATTTGAGAAAGTCTCTATCCCCATAGGCTTATGATAGCCTATCCCGGAGACAACAATGGCACCCTCAAAGTTTTAACCCTGTTTTTTTAGGCTGGCTACATCATTCATCCAAAGATTGCTGACCTCTCAAAGAATAAAATAAAAGTCTAAAAACTTATGATGAGACTTTTGCTACTGGCTGTGATGGGAAAACTAGGACTAGATTCATCCTCTTGCTACAAGTATAAAACTGGATAAAACCTGTGAAATAAATATTTTCAGTTATTGGATGATAGAGTAGGACTGTGGTTTCTAAGAGAAGACTGTAGACCCTACAGTCACTTTGTATTTCTGCCTGGAGGCATTTCAAGACTGTGTCTTCAGGGAGGTATTCCAAGAAGAGTACAGTGACCTTGTTGAGCTGAGGAGACAGATATCAGACTTTGGAGAGGCTGATCTATCTAGAATTTGTAGGGCAGAATATTTTACAGGAGAAGGTCTAGCAGATAAAGCGCTCTAGAAATGTATATGGCTCCCCCGCAATGTTCTGTTGAATACTAAACCATTGATGTGTGAGGTGAAACTCCACAAAACTGGACAAAATGCACATAGGGGCTATAGCATTTACAGAGCTCATGCAAGACTTGGAGGTATTTGCCTTCTGACCAGCGAGATCAGAGAGCTGTCCTTGAATATTTGGGACATTCAGTAGAGACTCCAGAAGGAAGAAACAATAATCACAGGATAAAAACATTTCTGGAGTAAAGAGTGCCATAGACCTACCTTTATGAAGGTTAAAAATAAGCCTTGAGAGGGTCAGGCTGATCCACAAGTAACCTAAATGCCTGCCAGAGTAAAGCCTAATGCTCTTTATTTAAAGATACAATTGCTGACAGTGTTCCAAACTTGAGAAAAACTGTAAACTCACTGATCTGAGAAGCTCAACACACCCCAAGCAAGGTAAATACAAAGAAAACTGCAGAATGGCACACATATTATAATAACATTTATTCAAATTAGTGATAAAAAACACAATCTTTTCTTTCCTTTTTTTTGTGACAGAGTCTCACTCTGTCATGTCATCCAGGCTGTAGTGCAGTGGTGCGATCTTGGCTCACCGCAACCTCCACCTCCCAGGTTCAAAGATTCTTGTGCCTCAGTCTCCCAAGTAGCTGGAATTACAGGCACACATCATCACGCCTGGCTAATTTTTTTACTTTTAGTAGAGATGGGGTTTTGTCATGCTGGCCAGGTTGGTCTTGAACTCCTGACCTCAAGTGATCCTCCCGCCTTGGCCTCCCAAAGTGCTGGAATTACAGGCATGAGCCACCATGCCCAGCAAGAAAATAATCCTAAAGTCAGGTAGAGGAGGGGAAAAAGACAAATTACAGAGGTCAAAGATAAGAATTTCTGCAGACTTCTCATTGGAAATAATGCAAACTAGAAGACAGTGGAATTGGATCTCTTGAGTGCTGAAAGGGGGAAGAATCTGTCATTCTAGAATTCTGTATTGAGTAAATTATCCTTACATGGTCCTGGAAATGTTTTACATCTTGAATATGGTGATAGATACATAATGTATTTGTTGTTAACATCTACTGGAGTGTACATTTAAAAGGGGATATGTCTTATTGTGTGTAAATTATACCTCAGTGATGCTAAAAATAGGTTTTAACCCCTGAAATATGGGATAACATTATTGTAGTAAAGTAATACATGTAGATTCGTGGTCAGCATTTGAGGAAACTGAGGCACAGACATATCAAGTGACTTCCCCCAAATCATACAGCCAAAGGGAGGTGGAGCAACTTTTTCTATTCTAAAAGAAATGCTTCTTCTCTCTCAAAATAGGTAGATTCAGGTTTTCTCAGAAACTAAAGGGTAGGACATCCATTCCTCCAGTGACTTTCAGACTATGGTCTGGCTGGCATCTAGGAAACTTGCTATAAAGGCCTCACTGGGGCAATTTGATATTCCCTCTCAAATACATGCTGCTTCTCTTTCAGGTATTTTTTCATTCTCCCTCTACTTTTTAGCGTGTTTTCTAGGATTACACATCAGTGAGATTTAGACATCCCCAGCACTGTGGATTAATTATTATTATTCTTTATTTTTGAGATGGAGTTTCGCTCTGTCGCCCATGCTGGAGTGCAATGGCATGATCTCAGCTCACTGCAGCCTCCGCCTCCCAGGTTCAAGTGATTCTCCTACCTGAGCCCTATGAGTATCTGGGATTACAGGCATGCATCACCATCATGCCTGGATAATTTTTGTGTTTTTAACAGAGGTGGGTTTTCACCATGTTGGCCAGGCTGGTGGATTATTCTTATACCTGTCAGGATCCTAGCAGGAGACAGAAGCCATGTTTGGTTATTTAAACAGAAAATTTAATACATAACGACTTTCTAGCTAGTATAATGTAGCCGATTACTCGTAGAGATGAAAGAGAATTCTAAGTGTTTCCAGAATATCAGGGGCAAAGCAGCAGCTGCTGTCTCTAGGCTGAGGAAAAGTAGACAGCAAATAAAATAAGGACCAGAAGGCCCTCCCTGACGTTGGCTGAAATTCAAACCTCTTCAAAGAGTGTATGGCTACCAAAGGAACACACTGCCCGCACAGGGCCTGGGCCGGGAGTGGTCTGTAGGAGTGGCTAATTGTCCCTGGAGGACGTCAACCAGAACGGAAGCTGGTCTAAAGCAGCCTGCCAGTGGAGGGATTGTGTCCTGAGGGTGTAGCTGAAGCTCATTTGCATGGCCACTGGACTCCACTCTGAATAATAGTGATGATTATAATAATGACGGTGATGGTAAGAGGTCCGCAAGGGATGTGTCATTGCCACTATCATCTTGCAAGTTTGTGTCATTTGCTGCCTATTGACGAAGCTTAACATTCTACTATGCCAGCAAAGGAGACACGTTTGCGGGGTCCAGCTTCAGTATCACAAAGAGGGACCAGGAAGGGTGAAAATAGAACTCAGAGATAATAAATTGATGAGTAGAACAATATCAAAATAGAAATTGTGGCAACCTTGGGTCTGGCTTCATCAGCACATGTCACTGTATTAAGGGGCAGTGAGTGTTCTGGTTAAAACTGCACTGTTCTAAAATCTGTTTCTTTCTGGGTTGCCTATATTGGTTCATGGTCTTACAATCCACTCAGTTTCCAATGCCATAAATACTGGAGTAGGAGCTCCACGGCCAAGGGCCTACAAATCCAAGCTGGCCATGACAGTGAGGAAAGCCGGCGGGTTGAGGTGGTGGTCCTTTGAGCACTCAGGCCCATCCAAATGGACAGCAGCTTCTCAGCGCCAAGCAGTGGATGCTGTGCAGTGTGCAGGCCTGGGGTTGCCAGGCCTCATTTTTCAAGAGAAGCTGGAAATCCCTGACCCTCAGTCTTTAGGCAGATAAGCCAAATGCCAAGAAGACTGTGTGGACCAGGCAGGCACATCTCTGGGTAGAGTCAGTCCCTGGGCTGCCAGTTTGTGACCTTTGCTTCGAGGTGTCCTCACTACCTCACTGCCCCTCCTTTCCCCAGCCAATTGGTTTTCAAGCCCCATTTATTTCGCTTTTGAAAACTTTCAGCTCTGTCCCATTTTCCCCACCCCCACGGCCTTAGTGCAGGGTCCTATGGCTTCTATCCTGGGCTGTAATCATAATCTCCAATCACCGGCCTCTTCTCTGCCAACCCACCACCAGAGTAATGTTTCTAAAAAGCACAGCTAGCCAGACACGGTGGTTCACGCCTGTAACACCAGCACTTTGGGAGGCCAAGGTGGGCGGATCACTTGAGGTCAGGAGTTCGAGACCAGCCTGACAAACATGGTGAAACCCTGTCTCTACTAAAAATACAAAAATTAGCTGGGCATTGTGGTAGGCCCTTGTAATCCCAGGTACTCAGGAAGCTGAAGCAGGAGAATCTCTTGAACCCGGGAGGCAGAGGTTGCAATGAGCCAAGATCGTGCCACTGCACTCCAGCCTGGGTGACAGAGCGAGACTGCATCTTGAAATAAGTAGACAGACAGACAGACATATAGATAGCACAGCTCTTTATGTGTCTCCCATCTGCTTAAGATCCTTCCCCTGGTTCTTACGGATAAAACCCCATTGCCTGGCATTTTATTCCTCCACAGTCTGGGGCCTCTCTCTCCTTCTGGCTTTGAGTTCTGCCCTTCTTTTCCTTGTTCTGTGAACTCTCATTACTTTATATTGCTCAGATTTCCCTGAACACATTTGCTGCTCCCATTTTCCTGCTTTCCCTTATGCTCTTTCCCTTCCCTGATACCTTGACCACTTGTCTGCTGGGCAACCTCCTACTCACTTTTCAAAACCCTGCTGAAATGTTAGCTCCTTGGCACAACGCTTCCTTCTCTTCTCAGTCTGGACACATCATCCGTGCTGCCAATTTGGCACTCTTTGTCTGTTATCTTGACATGGTAGCCCTGGATCCTGCACCTTTATCTGTCTTCCCAGCTGTATTTCCAAGGGCCATTACTCATGTGTCTTTGTACTGTTAGGGCCTTGCATAGTGCCTGGCATATTGTAGGTGCTCAATAATTCATCAAATGAGTGAACCAATGTGTAGATAAATGAATGAAAGACCGGGTGAATTGCTTCTTTACAGACTCTGGCTGTGGATGTTTCTATGGTGGCTCATTGTTTCTTCACTTATTGGTAATTTGATGGTCATAAGAATGCTTTACTATGACTAAATAACAGACAGCCAGTGGGCCAGGCTTCATTTCAGAAGCCCAGGCTGTTAGGAATGTATTCTGAATTGCTAGTTACCATTTTGTAGACAGTCTTCCAGACACCTTACAGTCTTAACCACTGCTGTTCTCTTAACTTGTCAGCGTAGAGCTGTGTTGCATTCCACACAAATGAAAAAATATAGACCATTATTCTATATGCTAGCTGTTGATCGCCAGAGCTGGTCATTTTGAAAGCAAGATTGGGGGTGTCGGTTTTGACTTGTGGGTGGGGATTCAGGGCATCCTGTGCAGGGTGTGGGCTTGGCCAGCTGGGTGCTTGGGAAGTTCATCGGTGGACAGGGACAGGAGTGCTCACAGGGAGCCATGTCCTGTGGGACGTGGGCTGGATTGTTCGTCATGAAAGAGGGCCCGCCAGCTCCATGCATGGCTGCCCTGGAGAAAGCTGCTGGATCATACCACTGGGAGAGGGCAGGGCCTGGTTATTTATTTATTTAAATTAAGGCCAATTATTTTTCGTCAAGTGCAGGGAGTGGTGGATTCTGGGAAAACTTGCTTTCACTGTAAACATGTTGGTTAGAAGTCATTAATATGACATTCACACATCCCTAATAAAGTACATAACACAGAGATCTGGCACCATTGAAATACCCCGAGGACATTAAGTATGAGTCTTAAAACCGAGAGGATTGGAAACAAGATATTTTTACTTCTCGTTTGGGAATAGTGTGATTGCATTTTGTGGCTCTAGCAGATGCTGGGGCCAGCTGCTAGGGGAGCCTTAGCTTTTTTTCCCCTTTTCCCCCCTGTCAGCTTTGGTACCTTGCAGATAAAACCCTTGTGCAGAACTCTCATAAAAACCAAACTTTAAGAAATTATACTTTGAAAATCCATGTTTGTGTGCAAAATATATCAGAGATTGTATAGACTATAGAGATATTTTTATTACTTGAACTCGGGAGATATTTACATAAACACATATATATACACACACACACTTGTTTGTTTAACTCATTACAGTGAGCACTAAAGACCTTCCTCGCTCCCTGACATTGAACCTGTATCTTGAAGACAGATGGAGGCCAGATTGACTGAGAAACCTGGGTGGGACCCTCTGCTTGCTCTAAGGGCCTCTCCACGGGATGTTGTGGGAGGGGAGACTGATCTCTCTGGGCTGGGGTTCTATGAGGTTGAGACAAAACAGCCTGCAGTGGAGAGCTCCTTCTGGGGAGGGAGTGGGGGCAGCAGAGAGAGCTGGGGCTGAGAGGTGGAGGTGAATCCAGTCGCTCTGAGAGGATGGCAGCCTCCCCACACACTGGAGGGGACATAGCTCATCACCTCAGAGATGGACTGAAGGGACACCTGCTCTCCTTGGAAGTGTGTGCTGTGAAACAGCTTCCTCCGCACATGGGCCTCTAGGTCAGCCCCTGGGGACACAGAGGGCACAGCGGGGTGGCCGCCGTTGGCTTCAGAAGGCATAAGTGTTTGTGGGTCCCTATGACATCTGCATGTAGAGCTGGTCATCCAATATGGCAGCCACAAGTGGCATTGAGCCCCTGAGATACGGCTGAGCCAAGCTAGAGAGGCTGGCTGTCCATGGATAACACACAGGGCCTCAGTAGGGAAAAGAGTATGAGATGGCACATGATTACTTTTTAAAAATTAATAAAATCATACTCTCTTGGATACATTGGGTTAAAGTATAAAATATTAAAATATCTTATCTTTTATCTTCTAAAAATGTAGCTTCTGGAAATTTTATTATTTTTATATTTTGCATTACATTCTGGGATACATGTGCAGAATGTGCAGGTTTGTTACATAGGTATACACGTGCCATGGTGGCTTGCTGTGCCCATCAACCTGTCATCTAGGTTTTAAGCGCCATGTGCATTAGTGATTGTGTCTAGAAATTTTAATATGACACACGTGCCTTGCGTGTGGCTCAGGTTCTGTTTCCATTGGACGGTGCAGCTCTGGCACTTACAGGTTGGCCAAGAGCTACCTCCTAAATGAGGTGCACTTGGAGGAACGGTGCAGTGTGACCTCTCACTCAGGACCCGAGCCTCAATGGCAACTGCACCTTTGTCTGTGCACGCACTCCCCCCACCCATCTCCGGGGAGGCTTAGGCATGGGCTCTTGGGGTGACATCCTTTAGAAGAGACCTTTGCAGTCTCTGCTGTGTCAGCAGTCATCTTTGGGCACAGGAGCCATGCAGCGCTCCACAGTGACAGACGGACCAAGATGCAGACCCTCCCTGAATACTGAAAAACCAGGAGGGGAGAACAACCACCCACATAGACCTAGCAAGAGAAAGCCGGAGTGGTGCAGCCATTGCCGAGAAAGTTCCAGAAGCTACATTGCAATGTGGAGGGACACAGCAAGGGGGACTCCCCTGAGGGGCTGGATGATGAACAGGGCCTGACAGGTTATGTGGGCAGAGTTGGCACATGGGCGCTGAGGCATGAAGTATGGGAGCCGGGTCTGCACGGCGATGTGTGCTCACCTGCCAGCCCCGTGGGGCAGCCTGTGCCGGGACCCTCCAGCCCTGCTGGCTCCTGCTGGTACCCTGCTGGCTGGCCCCTGACATGGGCTTTGCAGTCCTCCCTCAGAGCCCATCAGCTCTGAGTGACCCACATGCCTCTGCATGGCGGAGGTGGATGCATGGCAGCACGGTGTGTGAGCAGGCAGTGACACCAGGCGCAGCGTTGCGGCCCCCAGCCCTGCCTAGGCCTCCCTTCCTGATGTGTCTTGCTGGGAGCCTTGGGTGCCTGGTCTGCAGGCACCAAACTGTATTTGTGGAGCAGACACAGAGGGGCCTGTCTGGGGCCCTGCTAGTTTGTTCTCCTGAGCCCCCGCAACACACAGACATCGCACCTTGGCGGCACTTTTTCCATTTGAACGTCCAAAGGACAAACTAAACATTTAAAATCTGCAAGCTGGACAGTCTTTGCTTTGGAGCCTGTGGCGAATTTCTTCATCTTGACGGTCAAGTCATTCTTCTCAGCATCGATGTGTGTTTAGGATCTGGGAGGAGGAGGAAGCTAAGGGAGCCAGGGCGCAGGGGAAGCCACCAGGCACGTGCGCGTGGTCCTTTGGGCTCAGGGGCTGTTTGTATAGGTGGGTGGGCTCCCATTTCCTTCATCTCAGTGCCACATCTGGCCGGGTGTCTATGCCTCTTCCTTCTTCTCCTTTTTATTGTGGTAAAAGACACATAACATACAATTCACTATGAGTGGCCATTGGTACATTCACAAGGTTATGCAGCCATCTAGCTCCAGACATTTTCACCAGCCCAAAAGGAAACCCTACACCCATTAGCAGTTGCTCCCCATCGCCCTCTTGCCCTGACCCTTGGCAACCACGAATCTGCATGTCGTCTCTATGGATTTGCCTATTCTAGATGTTTCATGTAAGTGGCGCCATGCAATACAGGGCCTTCTGTGCTTGGCCTCTCTCACTTAACATCCTGTTTTCAGCATTCATCCATGTAGTAGCAGGTGTCAGAACCTCCTTCCTTTTTATGGCTGAATAACATGCCATTTTATGTCTATGTCCATTGATGCATTTGGTTTATCCATTCCTCTGTCTGCGGATACTTGGGGGACTTCTTGCTTCTGGCTACTGTGAGCGATGCTGCTGTGCATATGTGTGTCTGTGTTTTTCTTTGAGTTCCTGTTTTCACTTCCTTTGGCTGTGCTTTTGTCCAGCCTCCTATGAGTCTTTCAAGCCAGACTTGTGTTTGAGGGGCAGCAAGTGCGGGGGAAGGAACGCGCATGCCTTGCGAGTGTGGAGTCCTGGCGAGGCTCCACCATGAGCATGCTGAGCTTGGACATGTTCTTTCCTGTGTTGTGCCTCAGTTTTTTCCTCTGTTAAGATGAGATAGAGCAGACCTGTGTTTTCATCTGCCTTCCTTGGGGTCCTAGGTTTGTGGACCTCTGGGGGAAGAAAGACCAGGCTGGGTGCGATGGCTCATGCCAGTAATCCCAACGCTTTGGGAGGCCGAGGTGGGTGGATCACAAGGCCAGGAGTTCAAGACCAGCCTGGCCAACATGGGGAAACCCTGTCTTTACTAAAAAAAAAAAAAAAAAAGAGAGAGGCCAGACAGTGGAGCCAAAAACCCTTCTTTTCACAACTCCCTCCCCTCCTCTGTGGGAGCACCTCCAGCTCTGTGTTGCTTTTGCCTCTTCCTGTGATGCTTTAAGCCAAGGGTTCCATGGAGACAAGGAATTTGGCCTGTCACTGACATCGAGGCTCTCATGAGTTGAGCTAGGCTTTTGGGGCAGCAGTGAGCTTGATCCTGCTGGAAGGAGAGAATCCCATTGAAGGAGCTTCAGTCTGGACTCCTCCTGGTCCACAGAAGGGAGGTAGAGCTGGGCAATGATCCTGTGTCAGTGAGGAACAGGGAGCTGTCAGCCTGGGCTGGGGAAAATCCAGGTCTTCATACCAAGTTTTCTGTTTTTTCCCTCATTCAAGCACACTATGGCTGTCCTTTCTGAAACTCAGAGCAGTGGTGCAGAATGCGAGCCTGGGAGCCATTCTGCTGGGTTTGGGTTCTGGTTCTACAGGTGCTGGCATGTGACCTTAGACAAGTTATTTAACCACTCTGTGCTTCAGTTTCTGCACCTGTAAAATGGCCATGGTTCCTATTTCATAGTTTGTTATGAAGATTAAATGAGATGGTCCCTGTAAGTCCTAGAGCAGTGCCTCCACCGCCCTAGCACTGGTGACATTGATGGCAGCAATAACACAGATGGTGAAGTCCTTCTCCCCCCAGTGAATTTGGATGGCTCTTACATGGCTCCATGCCATTTGCACCTAATAAGTTATGTGGTTTTCATTCTTTGGCAAATCTCTCTAAATCAGTTCCTGAGCTTTTGCAAGGCAGGCTCACCTGTGGTCTGCCCATTTGATGAGGAGGTGGCCTGGGGAAGGGCCATGGGCTGGGAAGGCTGGGCAGCAGGGGCCTGGCATTAGATAGGTAACTTAGACATGCTCCATCCAGCTGGGTTCGTGCAGCAGCATGGGACAGTCCCTGGCGGGTGAGTCCAGCTTTAGGGCCCAGCCAACCTGAGCATAGCAGAGGTGGGAGCCTGGGCCTGGGGCATTCAGCTTCCTCGGAAAGGCAGCTCTCAGAGGGGCTCTCTGTGTGTGGGAGGTGTCCTGGATTGGGAGAAGCAAAATTTTCCTTTGGAGGGTGGAGGAGGGAGTGGCGGGTTCTCACAGGTAATTCCCACATCAGCGTGATTTCCTGGGCCTCTGCTTGCTTGACAGAAGCTCATTAGACATGAGGTGACCCCCTAAGTTTGGCCACAGAGGTGACCCCATAACAGCACTCACATTTACTATCGTGTTGACTTTGCCTATACCCATTGCTCAACTGTGAGCTCCTGAACGGCAGGCTTCATAGTGGTCTTGTTCCCTGCCTGGTAAACAGTAGATGCTCAGTAAGTGTTTGTAGAGTAAACGCAGAAGGCAGTAAGTGGTCCAGGCAATTTTTCCTTTTCAGAGGGCCATAGCAGTAGAAGCCCTGCCAGGTTGGGGTGAGTATTGCCTGAAGGAGGTCCATGAATCTTCTTTGGGTTTCCAGGGTTTTGGAACAAGTCACACGTCTAGAGGTGGTTGGGATACACTGTATCTCCCAACCCCTGGGCCACTAAGGGTCACTTCTCTTGGCATGGTCTTGGGAAGGGCCATGGATCAGGGGGTTCCAGCTGCACAGGCTAGTCCTCTGAATCCCAGATCACCTGAAGTTCAGGCAGATGAGCTGATGCACGTGACCAGTGGCTTAGTAAATCCACATACTGACTCCAGCCGTGGTCTGCACTGGTTTCGTGAAGCCAAACGGCAACCAGTCAACAAACCAACAACTCTGAACGGTCATTCTGATGATACCGTTCACGTCTGCAGGCATGGGCACGTGGTGGTGTCGGGGTGGTGGAGGTGACAGATGATGATCAATCCAGCAGTGGTGGCAGCCTCTGACTTGGACCATTTTGGTAGCTGTGACCTCATCAGGGGCTGCTAGACAGGTGGCTCTCACCACGTAGATCTTATAATGATTCATGACAGCTATTGTTTAAGGGCATGCTATCTGCCAGCCAGTGCATTTACAATTATCATTCCTTAGAACTGCCCCATGAGCTGATATTCTCCCAGTTTCATAGGAAACTCGTCTAGGCAGGTTAGGTAACGTGCTCAAGATGATACAGCTAATAAGAGGCCAAGCTGGTACCCAAAGCCAGGACACTGTTTGCTTCTAAGGCATGTGCTCTTAACTATGATACTATGCTGCGTTCCTACAGTGACATAGAATTAATTAAATAACTGAAAAATTGTATCCAGGAACTGCTGCGTTTTGCAGCTTTTAAGCTGTTGCATCAACTATCTTCAGTAACAGACACACACAACACACTCACTTCTGCATGTGTATTTACTTCTGCCATGCATGTTTTTCCTGCCCCCATCCCATTCCATCCATCTATCCATCCATCTATCTGTCTGTCCATCCATCCATCCATCCATCCATCCATTCATCAATCCATCTATCCATTCATCTCTCCATTCATCCATCTATCCATTCATCTCTCTATCCATCCATCCATCTATCCATCCATTCATCCATCCATCCATCTATCTATCCATTTATCCATTCACTCATTTATCCATCCATCCACTTATCCATCCATCTGTCCATCCATCCATCCACTTATCTATCCATCCATCCACTCATCTATGTATCCATCCATCCATTCATTCATCCATCCTTCCCTTTAGCCATCCACTCATCCATTAATCCATCCATCCATCCATCCATTTATCCATCTACTCATCTATCTATCCATCCATCTATCCATCCATCTATCCATCTGTCTGTCCATCTGTCCATCCATTTATCCATCTACTCATCTATGCATCCATCTATCCATTCATCCATCCATCCATCCATCCATTTATCCATCCACTCTTCTATGCATCCATCCATCTGTCCATCCATCTGTCTGACCATCTGTCTGTCCATCTATCCATCCATCCATCCATCTGTCCATCCGTTCATCCATCTGTCTGTCCATCTGTCCATCCATCATCCATCCATTTATCCATCCATCCATCCACTGATCCATCCATCCATCTGTCCATCTGTCCATCCATCCGTCTGTCCATCTGTCCATCCATCATCCATCCATCCATCCATCCATCCATCCATCCATCCATCCATCCATTCGTCCAGCCATCTGTCTAACAAACACTTACCAGGTGCTTCCTGTGTGCCCCAGGACACTGTTAAGTCCTGGGTATATGTCAGTGATGACGTATTCCTTATCTTTCTCATGCTCCAATGGGGGATGTTATCCAAGTAAACAAGCAATTAGAATGCAGAGTTATAAATCCTGCCCACTGGAGGAAGGTGCCGTGGCACCCGAGCAAGTAGGAGGAATGACTGACGCCACCATGAATAGTTAGGGGGGGCTAGCCAGAGGAAGGATCCATCTACATGAGACCTCAGGGAAAGATTTTTCTAAGGAGAGGAAATAAAACATGAAAAGGCTCAGGGATGAGAGAACAATGTGCTGGCTGATCAGCTGCTTATTTATGATTTCTTCAGCTGCAGTCAGCGATAGAAACTTGCACAGTGAAGCAACTCTATTTTTGCTATAGGCTTCTGCTTCCCAGGTTCTTTGTCAGGTCCAGGCTTCTGGACAGAGGTGGCTTGGCACTCTGTTCCCAATCACTGGCTGCCTTGTGGCAGTGGCCAGCTCCCATGGTGTGTGAGGCCTTGATTTCCATTTGGCCAGTGGCCTTTGGAAATTTTCTATTCTACATGGATATTTTCTACTCTCACCTGCTCTTCTTACTGGGTTTTGCTTCCTTCTCAAGGCCAAGTTTAGCATCTCTGGTCACAGGTGTCAACTCCATTATGTCCCAGATGAAAGAGGCTGCTCACCCCCAGGCAGAGGGGCTGCCACATTTTCAGGAGCCCTCTAGGAACCCTGGCTGCAGAGAGAGCTGAGTTGGAGGCCTCCCTTCTGCATTTTCTTGATAGTCAGGGCAGCAGCTCCGTGTCGTAGCATCACCAGGATCAAGGGAAATGTGTATTAGTCCAACCTTAATTTAACTTACAATCCCTGCCAATTTCATGTTAGCAGATCCTTTCGGAGTTGGAAGTAATGGCCCATATAATGCCTCGAGCTGGAGCAATGACTTATGTTGATGTCACTCACTGGCTTTTTATGGAAATTATTAATAAATCAGTAATTCTGTCTGCAGTGATGTTGTTGTGTTTATAAATATTTAATTTACCTTCAGGTGCCCACATTTTCTTCATCTCTACCTTAAACTCTGCTGACGTTGCTCTTCTTTTGGAAGCGCTGCTCACTAGATTGAAGTCATCAGTAGCGAGAAAGGTTAACTTATTTCTCCCCCCACTTCCTTTCTGGAATATGGCTTTATCGTGTCTTTTCTTTTTAATCTTTGTGTGATTTGGCTCAGGGCGTTGGGGATGAAGCTGAGAGAACACAATGTCTCTTGTGACAAAGATGACAGATTCGTCCAGCTTCAGAAAAGGATGAAACTTTTCAATGATGACCTTACATCATGGAGACCTGTTGTTGGCATGCATTTCTCCCTCCCTCAATTAATGACATTTAGAATCTGAAATGGTGTCTGATGTCTTCCTCCCACCGAGAAAGATTTTCATCCTTGCCACCGACTCATCTTTTGAGGCCCCGTGCTTTGATTATTACATATGGCAGGTAGAATGGAAAGGACTTAGACAATCAGAATAGACATGGAGTCCAAGTTGAGGGTTTCTCTAGCAGAGCTGGAGTTCCAGGCTCGCAAAGGAAAACAGCAGCTGGGAAACAGCAAAAACTTTCTTACCTCTCGGGATCCAACGTGAGCTAATTGTTGTTATTATCTTTTTATTCTTCTGTTTCAGGAAATTGCAGCTTATTTAATAACATTTGAGAAACACGAAGAATGGCTAACCACCTCCCCTAAGACAAGGTAATGTCCCAGATCTTGCAGTTTTTCAAATATGTACAGTAAGTGGATTGATTTGCATTGATTACCTGGTTTGGCCAGTCAATTCCTGGGCAGCAAGTTGAAAGTGCCCTGTTGTGCTGGATGGCGTTCGACATTGAGGTCTCATTCATTGACGTAAGACTGTGGCAGTGAATACCATCGGGTGGATTAAAAAGAGCGCAAGTGCCATCCGCCGGTTGGAACTTGTAACCTGACGGCTGGATCCTGCAGCCGGGTGCTTGGAAGTCTTCACAGGCAGGAGCCTCAGGGGAAGTTTATTTTGGGAATTTCACCTGCCACTAGTGTTCTCTAGAAATGAGCTTTTAAAAAGAGAAACCAGCTTAACTGCCCACTTTTATCTCAACGTGTCTTACAAACTGAAAGTCAAGTTATTCTTGATTGGTGGTAAAGAGATCCCCCCAAATCAGAAGCATTGGCTGAGCTCGCAGTTTATTGTGTAGTAAATGTCCTTGAACCTGCTAACTGCCTCAAACAGCCTCTCTCACTACTTGGGAATAGAGGGAATTGGCCAAAATAGAGCAGACCTGCGTTCCGCTGGCACCAGTGATGTTACCTTGTGTGAAGAATGGTGGCATTGGGACTTAGGGTTGATTTTAAAAGGCAGCCTCTTTTTGTCCTCCCCAACTTCAGGTTTTTATTTTTGGAATGTAACGTTCTAGAGCTTCGGAAATACATGGCCACTCTCTTCCAATTGCCACAATTTTTCTGTTAGCAGTGACAGGGCTCAGGTGTTTATTAGCTGGCGGGGTGGTAGCCGCAGTGTGGTTTACACAGGACACCTGGACTGCAGGCTTGAGCTGGAGTTGTGGAACGTCCTGTCGATTTCACATTGGGAAGCAGCCCCAGAGTCCCCAGGTTTGTTAGCTGGGACCAGGAAAGGGTTGGGTGTGTCCTCTGTGCCCATGGCCCATGGCCTTGACCTGTTCATCCTTCCTGAGTCATGGGAAAGGTTATCCTTAGGAATATTTATTTATTCTGGAAGATACTTAAAAATATCACATTATTAGGCTTGGATATTTACTGATTAGCATCTTTTAGATGAGGGCACAATCCTCCCCTTTGAAGGGGGCTCGAGGGTATTGCTGAAGGAAGATTTGATGTTGAGGTTCCCTTCCCCACGTGGCTCTGATTCCTTTACCTCCAGCCTTAGAGCAGGAGGAGAGTCCCTCTTCAGGAGTCCCCAGTGCCTCAGCCTGTGGGGACTGTGGTTTCTTTCCTTTGCTATAAAATCAAACAGTTGATATCAATCAGCTTTTGCTGTGATAATTCTGTGTAAGAAACACTCTGCAAGCTTAGTGACTTTAAACAACAAACCTTTATTATCTGCCTCATGGGTCTGTGGGCCGCCTGTGGCTTCGGGTTGAGGTCATGTCTGCTGCGTGCATCATTTTGCTCTGGGACCTAGGCTGAGAAAGCCCCCTCTGCCTGGGACATTTGCTTCTCCCAGAGGAGGGCAGAGGCTTACAAGCCCAAGGCAGCTGATGCAGGTGCAGTTAAAACTCCTGCTCAGATGTGGCATCATATGTCATGCCTGCTGATAAATCCACTGGCTGAAGCAAGTCCCCTGGCCAACTCCAGTACAAATGGGGCTGGGAAGGGCATCCTTTCAAAGAGTGGGGACAGAGGCGGGTGGTGGAGAGTGGATGAGAATACAACGCATTGTTTGGTGAATATGGCCGTGTCAGAAACTAGAGAGCCTGCCACGCTCATCTCCCCTTTCTTCTGTGCCATCTTCTTTGAGGGCATCATTCTCAAACTTGAGCAGGCATCAGAATCAGCTGGGGGCTCATTAAAGTGCAGGCCACGGGGCTCCACCCCCAGGTTTCTGATTCAGCAGGTGCAGTGATGGGGGGAGCTGAGCATTTGTTATTTCTAACAAGCTCTGAGGAAGTAGGATGCAGCTGGTCCGGGACTGCACTTTGAGGACCACTGGCCTAGTTTTCTGGGGGAGAAGGAGGCTCCTCTGATTTCTGCCTCTGCACCATTTCCTGACTCCCAGGGGTGGCTCTCATCTCAAGCAGCCACCAGCCTCTCCGTGCGCCCTTCACTCCCCACTGAAACACTCCTTGAATCTAAGTGGAAAGAGAAGAGCTCCTCCTTAGCCAGAGTGAGCTGCTCTGGAATGCGTCCCGGGCCAGACATCTGATTTCAGATATGCAGACTTGTGCCGGGTTTCAGCCACCCTTTGACGGCAGAACAGTAGAACATTCAAGGTGGGGGTTTTACCTGGAGGTTCGGCCTTTGGAATTTGGGTTACAGTTGAAATGGGATGTCACTCAGGGTCCTGCCTGACTCGCTTGACTTTCTGGGGTGTACACAGAGCCGAGAGACCCCACCCTGGCAGAAGAAGGAAGGTGGGTTTCAGATGTGGACAGATCTGGGTTTGAGCCCTGGCTCTGTCACTCAGTGGCCTTGTGACTGTGAAAAGGTCATCTTCGCTCCTTGAAAAGTTCTGCTTTTTCTTCTTCACATAGAAAATGGAGTCGATGTCGATCCTGTCCTTGCTGGGTCACGGTGAGGACTGAATGTAGTCATGTTTCTGATTCTGCTTTGCATGCCGTGCGGGTCTGTGTCCATGGATGAGGGTCTCTGTGCCTCTTATCTGCCGGGCAGTCCCCAGCCTGCTGGAGGCTTTGACTTCAGCAGGCATCTGCCAGGATCTCTCCAGGCTTTGGAAGGACGAATTTCTTTCCCAAAGGCGGAGGATGAAGATGGAAGGTTTCCTATTAGTATTATAATATCCACTCCGTGTTTACACTTGAAAGCTTTTTGTCCCAGGAGAAGGGAAACTTGCTGTGCTTGTTCAAGGACCTTCCTAAATTAGCTGTTGAGTTGGGTTTGGATCCCCCACCCCCACCCCATCTCTAGTATTGAAATTAATTGGTGCAGTTAACTGCTGAGTTCATACAAACTGGCCTCCTGGTATTAAGGAATTAATGACACCAATACTCTGCTGAACGAAAAGGCAATACAACTTCTGTTTGCTGCCGCCGCCGCCACTGCTAATTTCATTTTGGAAAATTAATAAAAATGAATTGCACCACTGACATTTATAGAGTTTCCTAATAAAATGATACATTGTTTGTGTGGAAGAATCCCTATTAAATTAATTGTTGTAATCAGTTCACATATAGATGTTGGTCTAGGAGCTGCAGAGGGGCCCCCTGCTTGTCTCTGTGGCCTGCTGCTGGCTGGGGGTTATAAATATAGTCCTTGCTCAGATACTGCCCTAATTACAGAGAAGGCCCCGGGAGCCCCAGCTCACCTGTTTAATAATGAGGTATGCTACACAGAGGCTCCCAGGGCTGGGGACCCCGGGGGCAGCCGTGGTATCGCAGAGGAGCTGAATGCTGAGTGTTCCAACAGCCCGTATTGTACTCTCAGCAGCTGGGAGCTCCGGTTTGAAAAATCATCCTGTGGGACGTCTTTATTTGGCACTTGCTGTGTGCTCAGTGTGATAATAATACCGTTTGGAGACCCCAGGGAAATTCACACTCCCCACCCTGCCAGGCGAATTGAGACTCTTGGAATGAAGAGTGTCCTCCCTCTGTCTAGAATGTTCTCTCAGCTCCTCCTGCAGGGCTCAACTGGGTGTCCCTTTCTCAGGGAAGTGTCCCTGACCATGTGATTTAAAGCCTCGCCCTGCCCCCACGCAGCCAGCCCCCTTCCCTCCTTTCTTGTTTTACGTTTCTCTGGAGCACCCTGTGTCTGTCACGATTGCCTTGCTTAATTTACGTATGCATTACCCGACCCACTCCAAAGTGTTAGCACCGAGAGGAGAGGGATTTTTAGTGGGGCTTGTTCATGGGGCACCCCTGGTGCCTAGAACAGTGTGGACACCTCCCAGACCCTCAAGAAATATCTGTGAAATGAACGAAAGTGATGTAGAAAGGTGACCCTGAGTGTTGTGAAGGAAGGGACCTGGGTTTTCTCCACTTCTGTTTTTCGGATATTTCTAGCCCCGGGATGGTCCGGTTGGGCCAGCACCGTGATCTTGGGCACCGCCCATGGGCCGGACGCTGTGCTTTGAAGCCCTCCCGGCAGCTCTGCCAGGTGTGGAGGGTGTGTGCCCTCCTGGGGCTGCTGGTGAGTCAGTGCTAGAACTGGCACGTGAACCCAGGATGATCTCACTGCAAAGCCCATAACCTTCACTTTTGTGCCTCTGCTCCCCAGAGTGCGTGTGGAGGTTCCCAGGGAGCTCATCAATAGCTCCTCTGTTCCTCTCCGCCTCTCACTGCCGTGAATTCCAAACCAAGAGAAGCGGGCTCCAGGCAAAGATTCTCTTTGTCAGTAAGTGTGGCTCACACTTGCCAGCCAGGAGGGCTTCCTACCCTGCCCCCAGCCCCTGAATTGGAGTTAGCCCCCCAGTCACAGGCAGTGTGGAAGGACTGCACATTACGGTGGGGGAGAAGGCTCCTGTCACCAGAGGGCAGCGAGCAGGGCTGAGCCCAGTCCAGGCAGGCGACTGTAAAACTGAGCAATCCCAATAATTTATTCCTCCTCCCCTGGGAAATAGGCAACCTTCCCTGGAAGCCAGGGACACACAAAGCTCAAGATCGAAGTAAGAGCATGTCCTTCCCAGGAATCCTGTTTATACCAGTTAGAAAGAGGCTGGAAAAAGCTGTTAATTATCTAATTAATTAATTAGATTGATATAGATAGCACCTCAACACTGAAGCACTAAGGGTCTAGTAATAGAATTTTCCTATAATGAACACTAAATGTTTTTTGGTCAATAAGCAATAAAACAGCCACGTAGAAGGAGGGGGTCTAGAAGGTAAGGAAGAGAAAAGTGCGCCTTGAGTTTCAAGCAGACTCCAGTGGCTCGGAGAGAGCTTCCACTCTCCTCCTGCTGATTTCTTGATCCCATCTGTCCATTGCAGCTTCAAGTGCCCCAGACCTTTCCCCGCCCTGATGGCGATGAACACCAAGCTGTGATCCTCTGCTCTTTCTTTGCACATTTTTCCTTCTGGGCTCCCAGGACTCCCCAGCTCTGTGGTCTGACTGTGAAGTCTCCGTGGGTCACTCCCCACATCTGACTCTGTCTCCCTGGCACCTGGACATCGAGTTACCATCTCCAGCTCGCCATCCTCCCCCCTCCCTCCCTGACCCCGACTCTGCTTTCCATCTTGTGACTTCCCTGGTTCTAGAAGAGCCGCCTCATGTTTGGGGACGCCAGGGTGTACACCTTGGACTCCAGGTGGCTTCTCTTTCTTCTTTGTCCCCTGCATCTCATTAGTCACCAACTCTGCCAGCATTTCCAACTTTAATTCACATCCTCATTTTCTTACGTTTCTCCCCAGGTTCGGCTGAGTCCTTACCTCCACTGTCAGGTGTGGAGTACTGAAATGTCTCCTACTAGGTTTTCCTCTCTAAGCAGAACTCCTCCTCATTGGTTTTCCTGATGTGTTCCTTTTTTTCCATCATTCTTCTACTTGAAAGCCCTAGAGACTTCCTGTGAGCTTCCAGCCCCTCCAGGGATGTCTTAAAGGTCACCCTTCTGTCTCAACGCACCCTTTTCAGTTTATTTTCCTTGACGTCCCACCTCCAAGTGCTGCTACAGTTGGGGAGCTGCTGGCTGCTTTCTGAACATCTTTCTTGTCCCCCACTTTGGCCTTCACTTGGCATTGACCTCACCTTGAATGCCCTCAAGTCCAATCCGGTCTGCCTGTTCCTTGGAGCCTTCCCCAAACTCACCAACTCAGGGCGAGCCCTTTTCCCTTCCTGCTCCCGTAGCTGCACGTGCTTTGTTGTCTGTTATTTGCCAATTCAGCCACCATGAGTAAGTCTTTCTTCCCTAGTGGGGTGGCATGTTCCCCAAGGACAGGGTCATGCCATCCCTTTTGTTTCTTATCAGCCTGTGTGCAGGGAGGCCATGGAGTCAATGGGGTAGAGTAGGCAGAAGGTGGACAGAGCGTGGACTCATTGCATGCCAGCAAGTTTGCCCAGGAGGGGGGAGTGCCAGTGCCCAGACCCTGCCATCCATGGGATTCTTTGTCCTAGACAGCCCTTGGGGTCCTGGTGTGGTATCAGCCTGTGAGCAGAGGCCTCTTCCTAGAGAGCTCGTGTTTTCAGGCCCCAGGCTTGTCCCGGTGCAGTGGGGGGCTGTCTTCGTTCAGCACCCCCGTAAGACCCCTGGGAGCAACCTGTTGGCCCCCTTTAAGGCGTCTGCTCCTCAGGACAGACAGTTACAGGACTTTTCTAAGGAAGCCCCCGATTCCTGGTAAAGTTGCTCAAGTGACCAGAATAGAATTGCAAAAATCATTTAAAAATTCCCAGATCTAGAAAGAAATACAATCCTGATACCTCTTGCAACCTGGATGAAGCTTGAGGACGTGACGCTCAGTGACGTAGGCCAGACACGAACGGACACACGTTGTGTGATCTGCTGCCTGCAGGATCTAGAATAGTCAGCTTTGGAGCTGGACAGTAAATAGTTTCCAAGGACTGGGGTGGATGGAGGGAGAAATGGGGAGTTAGTGTTTAATGGGTACAGTGTTTCAGTTGGGGACGATGGATGGTAGTGATGCTGGTGGCAGAGCAATGTGAATGTACTTTACACTCAACTTACACTTAAAAATGGTTAAAATGGTAAATTTTATGTTACATATATTTTGCCACAATTAAAAAAAAATTCCCTGGCCAGGTGCAGTGGCTCATACCTGTAATCCCAGCACTTTGGGAGGCTGAGGCAGGTGGATCATGAGGTCAGGAGACTGAGACCATCCTGGCCATGGTAAAACCCCATCTCTACTAAAATACAAAAAATTAGCAGGATGTGGTGGCATGTGCCTGTAGTCCCAGCTACTCAGAAGGCTAAGGCAGGGGAATCGCTTGAACCCAGGAGATGGAGGTTGCAGTGAGCCGAGGTCGAGCCATTGCACTGCAGCCTGGGTGACAGAGCAAGACTCCATCTCAAAAAGAAAAAAAAAATTCCAGAGTTGCTTCTGTAGCTCTTCTTAGGTATTCAGCTGGGCAGGATTGGAAGGGGTGGGGGAACTCTGTGTGTGTGTGTGTGCGTGTGTGTGTGTGTGTATGTGTGTGCATGCGTGTGTGTGCGTGCGGGCATGGGTTTTAGACTCAGCTCATTTTAGGACTCTGCACTTTGGAACTACTCAGGAAAAAGAAAACTGGGTCAGCAGTGGTTTCTGCACGGTAACCTTTGCATTATGCTGAGCTGAGGTCTCGCTTCAAATTAACACAGAGACAGTCATGTTAGGTGCATTTCAGCACTTGTGTAATGTATCCAGCAAATCCTTGGCCGAGGCCATCATTGGCCAAAGGGCAGCTATAGGGTGAGGGAGATGGTGGGTCCCATGTCTGTCAGAACTCCCAGGGAGCCCTCCTGCCTGAGGATTTCCTCGCAAGGCACCTGTCACATAGTTTTCATCTATTTCCGGGATGAGATGGGGAGTGAGCTGTGGCCTGTATCCTGATGGAGTGTCTGGCGCTGTCTCGACAGTGGGAGGGAAATCC
The DNA here is from genome assembly GCF_049354715.1 of Callithrix jacchus. NCBI lineage: Eukaryota > Metazoa > Chordata > Mammalia > Primates > Cebidae > Callithrix > Callithrix jacchus. The sequence continues at coordinate 44,999,679 of NC_133508.1, forward strand.
CCAGCCTCTGCATGGAAATAGGTCTGCCCTGGATTCCAGTTATCTTTATCCTAGTTAATCTCAGAATACAAAATGTCAAAGCAGGGACAACCCACGGAGGCCACTTCCTCACATCCCTCCCCCCACCCCACACCATGTCCAGGAAGGTGGCCAAGGCAGGGGCACTGATGACCTATGGGGGGTGTCACACATGCTGGGCTCCTGATCAGAGGACATGCGAGCCTCATGTGGCCTCAGCCGACTTAGCCACTAGCACCAGCCCAGGGCTCATGTCTTAGCATGCTGAGGGTCAGCCTTCATCCCACCCCTCCTCACTTCTCGGGGCCAGGAGTGCAAGTCATAGGTGTTCTGGGGGAACCAAGAAGGAAGCATTGGTGTTGTGTCTGGTTCCTCCCTGGGTTAGACAGCTACCAACTTATAGCTCCTGCCCCCCACCATTTTTTTTTTTTTGATATGGAATCTCCCTGTCACCCAGGCTGGAGTGCAATGGTGTGATCTCTGCTCATGCAACCTCCACCTCCCAGGTTCAAGTGATTCTCCTGCCTCAGCCTCCTGAGTAGCTGAGATTACAGGTGCCCGCCAGCACACCCGGCTAATTTTTATATATTTAGTAGAGACGGGGTTTCACCCTGTTGGCCAGGCTGCTCTCGAACTTTTGACCTCAAGTGATCCACCTGCCTCGGCCTCCCAAAGTGGTGGGATTACAGGCGTGCATCAGGGTGCCCATCCCCCCTTCTTTTATTATTTGTATTTTTATAAAAATTATACATGTATTTGAGTATGTCAAATGGCTCTAAAAAGCTTGTAAGAAAAGGTAGCAGCCTCTGCCCTACAGCTCAATCCTGGTTCCCAGGGGCGGCTGCTTTCCACTCTTTTGGTTTTGATATTTACCTCCAGATTTCTAAATATGTGGACTCTGCTATTTCTTCATTTGTCAATTTTAGACATCATCTACCAGCTTCCTCAGATGCTGAGGATTTAGCTTTCTTACTGTGTCCGATGCTGGGCTCTGCCTTACCTGGGGGAGGGGCTGGTTCATGGAGGGAGTCAGCTTTCTGTTGGTAACTATGAGGTTCAGCATCTACTTTTTTTCTCCGGAGCCCTCTGGGTTCTCTTGACAAGGATTGGTTGATGTGCTGCCTAGTTTGAGCTGGCCTGGCTGCTAGCGGTCTGAGAACCAGGCAGGGCAGGGGCTGGGAATGCCAGCACTGGGAATGAGAGCTATCACGTAAGTCTCCCAGTTTTTAGCCTGTGTTTCTTGCCTCTCTTCTGCTGTTTCCAAGTTTGGAGTCTTATCAGATTTCAACTCTTCAGAGAATCAATGTGTCTCCCATTGGGGCAGAGGCCAGGGGCTGGTTGCCTGTCTGCTCAGCGTAGACATAGGACCCTGGGGGTCTACTCCCCCCAACACAGATTGGCGAGCTCCTTCTGCCTCCCACCCCGTTCCTAACTTCCGCCTTCTGTGGCACCTGCTGCTTCCAATTTGCGAGTCTTCTGGGGGCCTGGCAGGCCAATTAGCGTGTTGTTCCTGGTATCCCCTGTACGGCACTTGGGTTTCCGCTTCCTAGATTTGACTGTGTCAGCTCCCAACCCTGCATCTGCTTCCCGTCTCTCTAGAATGTGTTGGCATCCCTTATCCACGCTCGTCTCTGTTCCCCTTGGCTTTCTCCTTGTGGGTTTATACTTGTTTTCATTCCTTGCTGTCACTGGTTAGGACTAGTGATGCCGTGTCCTCCCTGCGAGCCAGCCCTGTTTTTTCCTCGCTGGCCTTCGCCCAGAATCGTGCGAGTGGGATCCACTCCCCTTGTGCTCTCCTCCTTCCTCTCTCTCCTCTTCATTCCTGCTCACTCTCAAGCTAACTTGCTGTTTTCCTCTCTTGCTTTTTTCTCTTTTTCCAAGTCTTTTTCAGTCTGCAGAAAGAAATGCCTCCAAGTGCAGTTTGGAGGTTTCTAAGTGTTTCTAAGTGCACAACTGCTCAGGCTGGGAAATCCTGCTGCCAACACGTACGTATCCTTCCTGTGTGCAAGGGCCCAGGTGCGCAGCCCGACCCGCACCCAGCCCCAGCGCAGGCCTCCTCTCCGCCTTCTTAAGGCACCACTCTTAGTTTAGAGCCTTTCCTGGAATTGGCACAAGGGCCATGGTGTGGCCTCTCCCTGAGCAGGATTTCAGGAATCCTGGGGATGGCCAGGGCCATCCGCTTATGCTGTGCATGTACCCTGATGGTGGCATCTCTGTGGCTTTTATTTTTACATGGTTCTGCTTGTGTCTTCTTTGGATTATACCGAGACAAAAGCCTTCACGACAGGGGCTTCATGCCAGGGCATCTGTGAAGCATGCTGGGGTGCCCTGACAGGAGACTGCCCACCCAGGGTGATGCCTGCCAGCATCTCCAAGCAGACAGGCTGGCAGTGATGAATACTTCTGAGAATAACACAGCTCCCTGGCACTGTGCTCATGCAGATCAATAGGTATTTGCATGCCCTGTCCATTTCCATTAATGGTCATTTTGTTTTGTTTCTGCCGCCCCGCAGTTTGTTCTTAGCATCTTCAGCCCCCTCTCCTGGGTTTGGAAAGTTAGGACTGTCTGGTATTTCTGTAACGGGCCTGGATTGGCATCCGTGGTGTTTCCTCTGGATCATTTCTGATCTAATAAGTCATTGCTCACTGCCCATGGAAAGGAAAAGGGAGCTGGTCCGCGGGCCTTGTGGCATTGCGAGGAGGGAAGGCAAGTTCTCAGAATAAGGGATGTTTTGCAATTCATAAGTTTCTGTGTAATGAGTAATCACCAGATCATCTGGTTATTCTGGGCTGGAGATTCTACCCCTGCGCTGTTTGGCTAGGAGGTATTACTGTCTGCTATTCTTAGATTTTTCCACAGTCCTTCTTATGGAGCTTTCTAAAAAAATTAAAAATAAACCAAAAACAAAGGCAGGAAATCTTTTCTGATTCTCCAGCTCTACTGCATAGCCCACTTTCACTTGAGCATTTGCTTTGTGTGGTGTGTGTGTCCTTACATACACGTGTACACACACACACAGCATACATATACACAGCACACACATGTACACACATACAGCGCACACACATACACACAGCACACATACACATATGCACACACAGCACACACACATATGCACACACAGCACACATACACATGTACACACATACACAGCATACATATACACAGCACACACATGTATACACATACAGCGCACACACACATACACAGCACACATACACATATGCACACACAGCACACATACACATGTACACACATACACAGCACACATACACATGCACACACAGCACACATACATATGTACACACATACACAGCACACATACACATGTACACACATACAGCACACATACACACATGTACGCACAGCACACACATGTACACACAGCACACATATGTACACACAGCACACATACACATGCACACACAGCACACACACGTACATACAGCACACATACACATGTACACACATACACAGCATACATACATGTACACACATACAGTACACATACACATGTACACACATACACAGCACACAAACATGTACACCCATAGCACACATATACATGCACACACAGCACACACACATACATATACATGTACACACAGCACACATACATACACAGCACACATGTACATGCACACACAGCACACATACACAGCACACATACACATACATATACACAGCACACATACAGTTGTACACATACACATTACGCACATGTACACAGCATACACAGCACATATACACATGAACACATACCCGGCACACACACAGCATACACATGTATGCACATACACATGTATGCACACACAGCATACATACACAGTACACATGTACACAGCACACATACACATGTACACACGTACACGTACACACAGCACACATACACATAGCACACAGACACCTGTGCACACATACACATGTACACACAGCACATACAGTAGGCATACACAGCATACATATACATGTACACACATATGCACAGCACACATACACATGTACACACACAGCACACTTGCACATGTAGACACATACACACATATGCATGTGCCCAGGCACATACACAGAAGCATACATATGCAGATACACAAGTACACACGTACACATGACACATGCATAAACAAATTTGCGACACACAATACATGCTTGCACATAGCACAGAAACACACATACACACATGTAGGCAAAGACACACATATGCATGTGCCCAGGCACAGACACAGAAGCATATACATGCACATACACACACTACTACACACATGTACACACAACACATGTGGAAGCAAATATTAAACAATGCATACACACAGCACAGAAACACACATATACATATATACATGTAAAATGTGTAAATACACAATACCTACACACACACACACACACACACACACACACCCTCCTGTATTGGTCACTGTTCTCTTCTAAGAAGTCTCTGGGAACATTTTTCTTCTGTTCATTATGTGTCTTAGATGAACTTTTTTGGGTAGAGGAAATTTTCTCCTAAAAGAAAAAATTAATTTTTCTATACTGGCTATTCCTGACCTCACCTGGCAGGGAATTTATTGTTAATTAAGCTGTTTAGTTTGAGGTGACCGTGGGGGAAGAGGGAGTGAGAGTCCAGGCTGGGGCAGCCATATCTGGGAGGGGACGGTCCTGCCCTGCCAAGGACAGGGAGCTCGCTGAAGCATTGGTGGCTGGCGTTGTGACTTCCCATCACTCCCTCCCCTGGGATGATCTGTAGGCACTCAGGATCTGAGTCTTTTTCTTTTGGCCTTTGCCTGCAGTGGAATTGAATTTGCATGTAGAATGGCAGCTAGGCTGAGGGACCAGAGAAATCAGCCCACTGCTAGGTCTGGGGAAGGTGATGGCATTATGGAAAGAACAAATATGCGGGTGAGGATGGAGGAGGGAAAGCAGATGAGACACTTTTCCTTCTCCCCAGGAGCACAGCTGGCACCATGAAATGTGCCATTTCCACATATTTTCACACCAAAAATCCATGGCCCGTCTGCCTCCAGTGTCATCGGCTCGCTCTAGTTAATTCAGCTCACCAGTGTTGGGTGATGCTGCCCCTCTGAGGCTGGGGGTTGATGGAGCTGTGTCTGGGGAATAGGTGTCATCTTCTCCCAGGGCTACGAGTGAGCCCTTTTAGTGACACGGAACCGTCACTTTCGTCGTTGGTTGGCACCCACTCTTAGTGAGTACTTTCTGTTCCCCGTGGGCCAGGCGTTGTGCTGGGCATTGGATATAGTGGTGACCAAGTCAGATCATTTATAAGAACTGCAATTGTGAGGAGTGCTACAAGGGTCAGGTGCAGGCAGAGGCTGCCTCTCTAGTGCATGGGGTGGGGAGATTGGGCTGCCTTCCAGAGGGGCTGAGCTTTGGGTAGGGACGTGACGAGCTTGCCCCTTGCCCGTGTGTGTGTGTGTGTGTAAATGTGTGTGCCCACACATGTTGTAGGAAAGTATTTTATCCCTGGGCGTGGCTGTGGTAGCCTGAGCAGATCTGAGACAGGAGGGCATCGGGGGAGTGAAGGCAGGCATGGGTTAGGGAAGGCTGGCTAGGCAAAGTTAGGAATTTGGGGATGATGCCAGGTGCAGTGGAGGTTCCCAGCGGTGGGGGTGTGTTGAACAGGGTAAGTAGCTGAGTTGCTATTATTAACCCACTTGGCTGGTTGCCCTGGTGGTGGAGAATGAACTGGAAGTCCAAGGGTGAAAGTAGAAAGAAACTGGAGTGCTCACATGCCAGTGTAGATACCATTTTACTGATGGGAAGACCGAGACACCGGCTCTCCGAAGGTATCCTTGTCCCATTAGCTGTTACCAGCAAAGACGCAGTGGGGTCTGGCCTTCTGAGTGTGGAGAAGCAGAGGACCTCGGGGGGAACTGGATGCCTGGAGGCTCCAAGCACCAAGCTTCAGCTCCCCCTGAATGCCAGCTGCTCAGACTGGGCTGATGTCAGACCCCCTGTCCCAGCATCTCCTGGCATTCTGCGCTCCTTTAAACCGACTCCCACTCCCATCTCTGTGTGCTCAGCCCCTCCCCTGCTGATCAGGCTCTCAGCTGAGTCTTAAGGAGGGAAGTGGGCTCCAGGGACAAGGGGTCATGCCGGCTGTGGTAACTTCACACCACGGGCCCATTTACAGGTTAGAAAATGGTTGTTAACGATGATGATGGCGATGGATAATGGAGAGACTGCATGGGGGAATTATTCTTAGACATAATTGCCAAACTTCGAATTCTTTTTTAGCCGTGACAGAGAAAAAAACTCTCCCTTCGCTTTATGAGTAAGTGATTTGGTTCAGCTCCTTCTAGAAAAATTCCAGCCTTAACCCTGTCTAACCCATCAGTGTGTGTCTGGGAATATCCCTAGTTACGCCATTTCTCTAGTGCTTAATTTCTTTACCCAGTGCCAGAGGGTCTGCAAGGATATGTATGAGTTTTGCAGTTTATTAATTTTGCATTAAATAATTAATAGTATAGTTAATTGATGAATTATTCAATTTTCAGGTAAAATGGCATGATAAATATTCATAACTTATTTTATTAAGGGAATTTCCATTTCCTATATCATTAAATCTAGATTAACGAAGGCTGATTTTAAATGAAGATTGAAAACAATTGTGCTTTGGAATTAATTTACCAAGTTAAGGTCATTGCTTTGTGAATTTACCCCCTGCCAGAAAGTTCGCACTCATCATCTGGAAAAGTATCTGAATTCACAGAAGTCACGTTGCCATCAGTTAGGAGAATTCCCCAGATCTGCTGGGAACTTCCCGCCAAGGGCACTGACACGACCAGGGTGGAGTGGCCCGAGCGAGGGCCTCTTATTCCTTCCACTGAGCAGCGGGCTGTTGCTTTGAGCTGCTTGTTGGGAGGAAATTGTAACACAGTTATTAACATTAGTCCAAATAAGTTGTGAGGCAGGCTTACATCCCAGGGAAGGAATGATAAGGTGCATATGCCTTAAAGTTGAATTTAAAATAACTTTGGAGCCAGACACGATGGCTCACACCTGTAATCTCAGCACTTTGGGAGGCTGAAGTGGGCAGATCGCTTGAGGCCAGGAGTTTGAGACCAGCCTGGGTAATATAGTGAGATCCCGTCCCCCCATCTCTACAAAAATACAAAAATTATCTGGGCATGGTGACACACCTGTGGTCCCAGCCACTCAGGAGGCTGAAATGGGAGAATCACCTGAGCCCAGGAGGTTGAGGCTGCAGTGAGCCGAGATCACGTACTGTGCTCCAGCCTGGGTGACAGAGTGAGACCCTGTCTCAAGAAATAAAAGGTGGCGGGGGGGAGGGGTTTAGACCTGGTTTATGTTAATTTGTAAAACTGCTTAGAGCACAGACCCACTGAGTGGTGCTGAGAAGTTTCTGAGTATCTTGTAGGCTGCTTACAACTTGCAAAACCCCTTTGGATCTGGGCTCTCAATCCTCTTAACAACCTGGCAAAGTAAGCTAATGTCTAAGGATATACTGAGGCAGCGGGAGACAGAGATGGAGAGAGAGACAGAGAGAGAGGCAGAGACAGAAAGAGACAGAGGAAGAGGGAGAGACAGAGGAGACAGAGAGACAGAGAGAGAGAGACAGAGAGACAGAGGCAGAGGGAGACAGAGGAGACAGAGAGGAGACAGAGACAAAGGAAGAGGAGAGAGAGGTGAGAGGCAAAAGAGAGAGAAAAGATGAGAGAGAAGAGAGAGAGGGGAGAGAAAGAGGAGAGAGGAGAGGGAGAGGAAGAAGGGAGGAGGAAGAGAAGAAGGAGAAGACGAAAGAGGAGGATAAGGAGGAATAGAAGAATAAGAGGGAGAAGAGGGAGGAGGAGGAGGGAGGGATGGAGGGAGAAAGAGAAGGAGAGAGATGGAGCGAGCCACGTCTCACACTCAGCCTTCTTTTTCCTGTCTGGCCACTTCCTTCCACTCATGGATGAGGAAACTGAGACCCAGAAATTACGTGACTTACCCAAGGTCACTTCAGCTAATTAGGTACAGAAGTTGGGACTAGAGCCCAGCTCTTTCTTTTTCACATTTGAGTGCTTTTTTAAACTTCGGTGTCTTTCTTAGCACTTTAAAATAACTTTTAACCACCCCCGAGTAGTGGAGCACTTGAGAGTATTTATAACCCTGTGGAACCACGTTTCTCTGCCTCACCAAGTGTTCATTATAATTTTCCAGTGAAACTTGTTTGCTTGGAGGAAGTTGATCCTACGGTAAGCCTTCATTTCAGAGGAGAGCATTTGATGTTGCATCTCATGAACCTGCTCTCCTAAAATTATCCCTAATTGGCTTGGAAAGTGGCTTCCAACAAGCAGATGGCTTAATATCTTGACTTTCTGGTGTGACTCAGGAAGGCACCGGGATTAGATCTAGTTTGGGATTGTGGTCTTGGTATTTGGTGGATGAGATGCTATCGGGAACGTGCAGACTGGAGTGGCAGCCTCCGGGGAGACATGGAAACCACTAGGGATAGCCCTGTCATCAGGGATGTCAGATGGCAGGTGGGGTGGGGAGATGGGGCCTTGGAACGCAATTCCATAATGTCTAGCATTAGTCAACAAGCCGTTATTGAGTGCCTGCTGCGTGGATAGTTTTGTAGTAGGCACTGTGGGGTTACAAAGGCAATATAAAACATGGCCCCTAATCTAATTGGAGAGACAAGTCACGCATATCTGAGATAACTAGAGAGAATTTCCCAGACAGTACATGACGGAGAGCCTGGTGTGCGTGTGTGTGTATTTGTGTGCGTGTGTGCATGCGTGCGTGTGTGTGTGCATGCCCACACACACACACACACACAGCTGTGGGAGGAATGCAAAACGGGGCCAAGATCAATTGGATTCAATTGATTTCATTGGGAAAAACAGCACAGCAGCATTTGTACGGGTGAATTTCAATCAGGAAATCGTGAACTTTGGTGGGGAACGGTGTGCCCTGGTGGGGGACGGGAGAGACGATGCTTGGACTTTTCTCATTCTTAACCCCACAGAGAGCAGATTAATTGGTGGTGGTAGCATACATGATAAGGTTCTGGAGGCCATGGAATGCAGGAAGGTGAGAAGAAAGCCGAGCATCCTCGCAGGAGTCACCTCCCGGAGGGGAGGGTGCTGCTGGGATGCCTTTTATGTGCATGCTTAGTGGGAGCCTGGCCGGGGCTCAGCCAGGCAGAGCTGTCTTTCCCAGATCTGCTCCCTGAGCTGCAGGGCTGCACTCGAGGGCACAGCCTGGCCCCATTTAATGAGCATCTAGGAAGGCACTGTGAGGCCAGGGGGCCTTCCCAAGCAGGGACTCCAGCCCATGTCTGTCTATTGAAAGCCTGCTTGTCCCACTGTACCTCTGAAGCTAATGGGACTATAAATGGAAGTGTTTATAAGGTCACCCTGATGAGTCACTGGGATTATCTGCCTGCTGACTTCTTCCTACCCTTGAGAATGGTGCCTCTCAACCAGGGAGGCAACTACCCACTCCCTCAGTCCCGTGCGACATTTGACAATGTCGGGAGACATTTTTGGTGGTCACCATGGGAGGGGCCAAGCTGCTGGCATCTGGGATAGAGGCTGTTGATGCTGGGAACCATCCTATGGTGCACAGGACAGAGCCCCGCATGAGTAAGTTATCCAGTCCCAAATAATGATAGCAAGAAGTCAGTGAAGAGAGTTCTTACCTAAGTGCTTGGTGGTCAAGAGCCAGGCTCTGTATATGAAGCCCAGTTCTCCCATTTAGTAGCAGAAAGTTACCTTCCCATGGTGCCTCAGTTTTCTCATCTATATAATGGGAATAATAATAGTACATATTATCATGAGGAGTACATGGGTGAAGCGTGTTGAGCACTTAGGGCTTAGTGTCATTGGTGTGTGATTGACAATGATCTCCCCAGGAATCCGCTCTGAACAGCAGCCCCAGATGGCGCTGGGCTCTGTACGCACACAGCCCAGTTCCTCACTTCTGCTTTTGTGGTTGTGCAGAAGGACGGCCTGGACTCTGACGTCATTCTCGATTACCAAAAGCGATTCAACGATCCTTGGGGTGAAAAGAGGTTCAGAGAGGAAATAGGGGAGAAAGCTCACAGAGTCCATATCACAACATTCAACAAAGAAGAGCATTTTAAATAGGAGGTGGTGGTGAAGAGAGTCAAACGCTGCATGGGAAGACAAGTTAAGAGTTCAAACTATTCATCCAACAAATACTGACCATTGGATTAGTTACCTATTCCATTGTGACTAATTGCTTTAAAACTCAGTGGCTTAAAATAGCACCTATGTATCATTTCACCCTGTCTGTCCATCAGGAATCCAGGACAACTTAGCTGGGTCTCAGGGTCTCTCTCAGGGCTGCAGTCAAGGTGTTGCTGGGGCTGCAGTCTCAGCTGAACACTCGACTGAGGCAGGACCCACTCCCAAGCTCACTCATACATTGTGGGAGGATTCAGTTCCTTGTGGGCTGTTGGGCTGAGGGCTCAGCTCCTCTCTAGCTGTTGGCCAGAGGCTACCCTCAGTTCCTGCCACATGGGCATCTCCAACAGGGCAGCTTGCTTAACCAGAGTTAGCAAGAGACTCAGGGTGAGCAAGACAAAAGCCAGGGGGCCAAAGTGGCTTCCGCCAGAGGTCGTGGCGCTTGCAAAGGCGAGGTCATGAGTTCAAGGCTAACCTGAGCAACCTCATAAGCTCAAACCGATTGGCAAAAAAAAAAAAAAAAAAAAAAAAAAGACAAAAGCCAGAGTCTCTTTGAAAATAAATCTCACAAGTGACATCCTTCCACTTTGGTGCCATCTGTTTCTTCGAAGTGAGCCAATAAGTCCAGCTCAGGTCAAGGGAAGGGGATCCTACAAGGGTGTGGATTCCAGGAGCAGGAATGACTGGGGGCTCCCTCAGATGCTGCTGCCACACTGTGCATTACATGGAAGGATGGGTAAGAGGGGCCAAGTGTAGGAAGAACAGGCCACAGACTGGGAGTTCACCATGGCATCAGTACACACTCTCTGGGTGGCATTGGGCAAAGCATTTTTGCCTTTCTGGGACTCAGTTTCCTTCTCCTTACAATGGCTTAATTGGATATAGGGATGGCAAATATGCATGATCCATCAATGCCCAGAGCAGATATCACCACCCATGATACAGTCTTCTGTGAGCTGGGCGCACCCTCAGAATCCCTCCTAACCCAGCTCTCCTTTCAGACAGACACAGCTCATTGATCAGAGGTAGCACTTGTGTGGAAATCCATCTGCCATTCCTGTGCTATCTGCAAAGAGACCTTCTGTGCTTATGGCACCACAGACTGCCAATCAAGACATCACAGTAAAAATGGGCAGATGAATCGTCCTCCCGTTGGCCCGAGTGAGAAAGCTGACTCCTTAGAGATTAAGGACTGGGGGTCCTGGTTCTGCATCTCAGCCCTTTCCTTCCCAGAAAGTATCCAGTGTCTAGATGGGATGACGCAGAGGGGACCCTGCTGAGGAGCCCATCGTGGGATTCGCTTGACCCAATGGGGTGGGCTCAGCCTCGCATCTTCTGTCTGATTCCTTGTGGGGGCAGATTTGGCCTCAGTGGCTCTCCTGCCTATGGTGAGCTGGAAAGAGAGCATGGGTCTTTCTGGAAATGAGCCTGAGGTGGCCTGAGGTGTTTCTGCATTCAATTTATCTGAGTTTCAAGTGATTCATCCTGTTCCTTCCTGGATCGAGTTCCTGGGCTCGAGGTGATGGCTTAATTTGCTTCTGAAATCTGGATCCCACCCATTCACTCTCTTCCAGTAGCTGCTGGGGGCATCCTGTTAACAAGGAACACAGCACATTTTCTGGGCCGTGTAACCCTTTATCCCAACCCATTAGAATTTCAGCACCCTTTCCCTTTTTTCTTTTCTTTTTTTTAAGTTTCTTTTCCTGAAGGGCTGGAATGTTCTGAGGCAGCTTAATAGACATCGATTTGCAATGATTTTTAGCCACTGTGCTTCAGGAGAGTTGAGGAGCTGATGATTAATCCTCGAAACAGCTCTTCCCTTTTGTTTTAAAGTGACCTAATAGCTGAATTGGGCGAACAGGCCGGGCCAGCCTGACTCAGTTCGTCTCCTTGTCTTCTGTGGCTTCATTCAAATGAGTCCGCGGTGAATTATTCAGCCCTGCTGCAGGGGAGAGCGGGTGCCCCTCCTGTAATATTTAATCAGCAGCCTGGGAGGACAGCATTATCTTTACAGACAGCTGCTGCTCACTTAGAGGCAGATGAATGAGTGTTCTTAGAAGCTGGGTTGGATTCCTGCCTTTTTAAGGAAGGTGGTTTGCCCTCTGATCTTGGAGGGATGGCGCTGCTCCTCGGGCTCACTGATGATCCCTTTGGTGGATCTTCTCTATGTCAGCAGAAAGCAGCGCCCGGGGCCTCCCAGCCTAGGGACTCTGCGACCTCCATTCCCAAATGTGCTCCTTCAGCAGTAACAAAACACCCCTTACTGCCCCTTAAGCAGTAAGAACTTAATTGCTTAAAATGACTCGGGGCCGGGCGCGGTGGCTCACACCCATAATTCCAGCACATCAGGAGGCCGAGGCGGGCAGATTACCTGAGGGCAGGAGTTTGAGACCCACCTGGCTAACATGGTGAAACCCCATTTCTACTAAAAATACAAAAGATTAGCTGGGCGTGGTGGCGTGCACCTGTAGTCCCAGCTACTCGGGAGGCTGAGGCAGGAGGATTGCTTGAACCCGAGAGATGGAGGTTGCAGTGAGTTGAGATCACACCATTGCACTCCAGCTTGGGCAACAAGAATGAAACTCCATCTTAAAAACACAGACTCAAATGCACTGTCTTACAGTTCTGTATGTTAGATGTCTGACCCAGGTCTCACTGAGCCGAAATCAAGGTGTCGGAAGGGCTGTGTTTCTTTTACAAGCTCTTCGGGGAGAGTCCATCCCTTCACCTTTTCCAGTGGCCAGAGGCCGCCTGCATTCCTAGGCTCTGGGTCCCTTCCCCCATCTTGAGAGCCAGCTGTGGACCATCTCTCTGGCTCTCTCTCTTTGACCTCCTCTCCTGGGAACCTCTTCTACTTGGAATTACCTTGTGATTATATTGAGCCCAGCTGGTTAATCTAGAATCATCTCCCATCTCCAGATCAGCTGATTAGCAATCTCAATTCGACTTGCCACCTTCCCCTTTACCACATAATCTAACATAGCCACAGGTTTCAGGGATAAGGACATGGACATCTGGGGAAAGAGTGCACTGTTCTGCCCTCCCACACCTACCATTGCCCTGGCTTCATTGTTCCTGGTTTTATAGAAATTTCTATTCAGAAGAAAACCTCTGAGAACCTTCCTGAGCACGCTGTCTAATGCAATTTTAGGAGCATGCACCTTGGGGACAGACAGGCTTGCATCCATCTTAACTCCGCCGCCTGTGAGTTCAGAGAATGGTGTTGGACACATGACAGCTGATGAATGGGGGATAGGTTGCTTCATCCCTTGGAGCCCCTATAAAATGGGCTTATGAAGACTGACTCCCAGGGCTGCTGTGAGATGAAGTGGGCTGCTATGTGGAAAGGAAGTGGCGCTAGGAAGCAGCTCATGGGTGGCCACCGTCACGATGGCTGTCACGTATCTCTGTCTTCAGTCTGAGTGTGTGGGTCTCTCTCTGTCCAGAGCGGGGATTGGTATCTTATGAGCCCCTTACCTGGACCTTTCGTGGGGAGGCCGTGTGGGTCTTGGGGCATTCGTTGGATTCGGTGGCAGGTGCCTTGGTTGCAGGAGCACTTTGTAGAGCTGTGGCTGCTGGGCTCTCCCCTTTGGTCACCTCTCACATTCGGCTTTGTTCAAACCCCATTCTCTTACTTTTAGGATAGTGGACTGTATGCCCCTTAGAGACAGGGACAGACCTTTTCCTTTGTCTCCCTCAAAATTCCTGTGGGTAATTTTAATAATATCCATCTTTCCATTAGTTCTCTTTGATTCCTCAAAGAGCTTGGCCGTTCTACCATGTTTTTCATTACTCTAACTAGTGAAGGTTGAGATGATTTTCCCCATTTTACAGACAGACAAAGCACTAAATGACCTGCCCAAGGTTACATGGTGACGGTGGCAGAGCGGAACACCAACCCCAGATCTGACTCCAGACGGAGCGTTCTTCCCTTAGGGATCTAGCTCCCTCCCCCATAGATAACCAGTGGAGGTTGGCTACTTTGGATAAGCCTTGAGGCCTCCTCCCTCCCCCGTGGGTCCCTCTCCCTTTGTGGGAGCACATTCTGGGGCCAGGAGCCTCCCACTGAGGCTTGCCGCTGAATACAAGGGCAAGGTCACGGTTACATGCTGCTCAATTGTCCCTTTTGGCTTGGGTGTCTCAGGGGCCCCAGGCCTTCCAGGTCCTCTGTGTGCCTCTCTGACATTAAAGATCAGGAGATGGCACTTTGATCGCAGGGGCCATTTGTTTATTTCTTTCACTTTCCAGATCTCACTTCCTTGCACGGAGGTGGGGCTGCTTTGGGCTGAGGCTTCCTGCTTTTGGGGGCTGCCTTATTAAATGCATTGGTGCATTTTCTCATGCTGCTTCCTTTACCCCGTTGGTGGAAACCTTCCCCAGTGGCCTCATGTCTGCTTTTCAGGTACTCTGGTCCCATCTCTCCCAATCTTTGCACGTGGGGCTCCCAGTTTACCCCAGGAAAGTGTAGCATCAGCACAAGAGGCAGCAACTTTCTGAAATGCAGTGTGTGCAGATAAATTATTCAGTGAAACCTAGTCTAACTTTATTAAGGCCAGAATCATCCTTTTCTGTCAGAAGCCACAGACAGAGGCAGGATCAGCAAGAGGCCCCGGGACCTAGATGGCACCCTGGGGCCAAGGGGATTGTGGCTGGCCATGGGCTGGTCCCTGGCATGTGGGCTTGGGTTGGGCTTCCCGTGTGTCTGCTTGGCCTTGTGCCTGTGCAGCCCCTCTGAGCAAACGGGGTAGACGACAGAGACACTTGGGTGGAGGAGTCAGGCATGGCCCTCTTGGAGAGGGGTCATTGGTAATTGATTCCCTTGGTCTGGAGAGAAGGATCTGGGGGCCCGAGTGACTCCTGGTCAGTGTCCAGGAATTCAGAGGGAGGAAGGAGGGTCTCGGGCAAGACCTCCCCCAGCAGGCAGAGCAGGGCAGTGCCTATTTATTCATGGTATTTCACATCATAAGAAAGTTAAAGCGTTTGTGGCATTTTAAAAGCTTTACAGATTAATTTATATTCTAACATGGTAATGAGGAAGCGGCTTTTGTCCAAGAGGTGAGATATGCAAAAATAACCTTTAAGTTTCCCATAATTAACCTTTAATGATATTCTCTCACTTTAGCAATATATTTTATGCTTCAAAAATGTAGCAGACAGAAAGGAGTGAGTGCTGCTTGCATCCAAATGCCTGGCAAAAATGAAGCCACTTTGGCGTGCGAGGTTTCACTCCTGCCTACTTTTGGTCCAAGGCTATGAGAGGGTTAGATGGTGAAATAAACAGGAAACCTTGGCTTTGGGCTGAATTGTTCTTTCTTCCCACCATTGGTAGGCCACTGTTTCGGACTCTTCAGAGTTGGCCTTCCCTCTTCATGGCCTGTCCCACCACTGCTGTAACCCACAGGCCTGCAGCATGCATCATCCTCCCCCCATCCTCAGTCTCCTTGGCCTTTGATGGGATTTGACCTTGCAGGTTGACTGACCTTTTGTCAAAGTCTTCTTCTGCTGATTCTGCAAGTACCTAACATGTGCCAAGGCCCTGAGCTGCTGCCCTCAGAGTTATGTCCAGTGGGGGTTCCAGACACCCAGACCACTGTGGCAGCAGCAGGAGGGAAGGCACCTCTGCTGTGACCCAGGATCCCCTGTATTAGGGTTCTCTGGAGAAACAAGCAACGTGTGTGTGTGTGTGTGTGTGTGTGTGTGTGTACACACATATACATAGAGCAGGGGTATCTAGTCTTTTGGCTTCCCTGGGCCACATTGAAAGAAGAAGAATGGTCTTGGCCACACATAAAATACACTAACACTAGCTGATGAGCTAAAAAAAATAGTTGCAAAAAAATCTTGTAATGTTTTAAGAAAGTTTACGAATTTGTGTTGGGCCACATTCAAAGCTGTCCTGGGCTGCATGTGCCTTGTGGGCCACGGGTTGGACAAGCTTGACATAGATGAAGAGATTTCTTATAGGAAATTGGCTCCTGTGATTATAGAGGCTGAATAATCCCAAGATCTACAGTCAGGGCAGTGGAGACCCAGGAGAGCTGACGGTGTTGTTCTGAAAACCTGAGATCCAGGAGAGCTGATGGTGTTGCTCTGGTCTACAAACCAGCAGGCTTGAGACTCAAGAAGAGTCAAGTTTCAGTCTGACTTCAAAGGCCAGAAAAGACCCAATTCCCCACGCAAGGCATCAGGCAGGAGGGGATCTTCTCACTGATAGGAGGGGCAGCTTTTGCTTTTTTGTTCTATTCAGGCCTCTAGCCGACTGGATGGGCACATGATGGGGGCAACCTTTTTTACTCACTGTGCTGATTCAAATGTTAATCTCATTTAGAAGCACCCTCATCCACACACCCAGAATCACGTGTGGCCAATATCCGAACCTTGCATGGCCCAGTTAGATGAATACATAACATTGTACCCCTCATGTAACATGACCCCTCCTGTAACATCAGCCTCATGCCCTTCTGCCTCCGGAAGCCTCTCTCCCTCTTACCTCTGTGGGATCCCCTGTCCTTCTCCTTGCCTTCTACCCCACACCTTCAGTCACCATCTCTTGGCAGGTGACCTCCAGTGCCTCACCACTGACTCAGCTAGGTTGAGTCGTTAATCAGTTAATTTTTAAAAAATCACTTAAAGTACAGAATCATGATTGTACATAAGTTAAAAACTTCACTTAAACCCTATAACTGAGTATTTACTAATTTTTCGAGGTAGGGCCAAGGTTTTCTTGGTTTTCCTTACTGTGGGCGAGTTCTGTCTCTTTCCGCAGATCGCCTTGTAAGACGTTGCCTGCAGCTTCTCATTTAGATTTCTTCAGCACGGAGGGGCAACTGTGGACACAGTCAGAAGCAGTCAGAGCACAGAATCCTTCTAGAGTTTTATGACCCCCCCGCAATATTTTAGAGTTGAATCCAATCCATACCCACTCAAATTTCATAGCATTCCTCAGGCAACTTATTTTTATCGAGTCTTGCTAAGTATTTGACTTAGTTTTCATAGAAACAACGATCTTTTGTTGTTGTTGAGTCAGTTTTGCTCTTGTTGCCCAGGCTGGAGTGCAATGGCACTGTCTTGCCGCACTGCAAACTTCATCTCCCAGGTTCAAGTGATCTCCTCCTGCTTCAGCCTCCCAAGTAGCCGGGATTACAGCTGCCTGCCACCACACCCGGCTAATTTTTATATTTTTAGTAGAGACAGGGTTTCACCATGTTGGCCAGGCTGGTCTCTAATTCCTGACCTCAGGTGATCTGCCCGCCTTGGTCTTCCAAAGTGCTGGGATTACAGGTGTGAGCCACTGCACCCAGCCTATCTTTCTTTTTATTCTCACATTTCACTATGTTCTACATTTTTATTTATGTAATTACAGTAAAGAGTACAGCCAGCACAGCAAGTTTGGGAATAAACAGAGCTGATTCTCAGTACACATAGAACTCAGCTGATGGAGCAAGAAGTGCTGGCAGCCTGGATAGTAATGACCACCTGTGGCCTGTGGACTGGTGAATGCTCAGCGAGGGGGAGAAGGGTTGCTTCGTCCTAGCACTTACCAATTTCCATGGTGTAAATGCTCCTGCCATGGGTGACTTCTGGTTACCAGTGGTTAAATAATCCAACTGGCTCAAAACCCTGAACATTTAATAACGGGCTCTCCTCAGTGGGCACGGGGGACTCTAGCACACCACTGCCTACTGACTTCTGGATGTTGAGCAGAGGACGGCCTCTGGCACTGACTTATCTGACTACTTGAAGACAGTTAAGGGAGTGTCCAAAAATCAGCATATCTCAGTCATAATTGGTCTTCACTGAGTCACCAACTCCTCCTCCTTGGTGTTTATAATCCCTGCCCCCTGGGGATGGCTGACCCTCCTCACTTCTTCCAGCCAATTCCCTTCTGCTGCTGCCATCCTACCAGGCCTGCCCACTCAGACAGCCCTTTGAACTCTCCTGGCTTTTTATTCTTCCTACAGAGCGCCTCTGTTCTGTATCCTAGCCCCTTCGGGACTGACTAGGCTTTTGGCTGATTAATTTAATCAGCATTTTCAGCCGAGGTGTTGGCTTACAAAGGCTTTATTACCTCCAAGCCTGGATGACGGGCTGACTCGTGGGCGGTTTGGGTCTCAGAGCACCCGTGGCTTAAATCCTCAGGCCTGTGGCTGTCTCTGTTGATGGGTAGAGCCAGCTCTGATTGCTGGGAAAATAGTTGCTAGAGATAGCCACTGTTCTTCTTGTCACCTGAGGGCACTGCCTGACTGAGGGACTCCAGAGCTGGGAGTACCGGAGTGGCCTGGGTCAGAGTGGACTGCAGATCCCTGCATCCCCCTTTTTTTTTCCAAGACAGGGTTTTGCTCTGCCACCCAGGCTGGAGTGCAGAGGTGCGATCTCAGCTCAATGCAGCCTCCACCTCCTGGGCTTAAGTGAGCCTCTCACCTCTGCCTCCTGAGTGGCTAGGACAACAGGAGTATACCATCACTCCCGGCTAATTAAAAGACAATTTTTTCAGAGAGACTAGATCTTCCTGTGTCCCCCAGGCTGTTGGCATTCCGAAAGAGTGGGATGGCTGTTGGCTACTACCATTCTGATGCACAGCAGAGGAGTTTGTCTGAGCTTTGATGCTTTTGGTTCTTTTCAAAAGGCAGTTTTTGGAGTCAGAAATGTTTATGACTGTGTCTTCACCCATTGTTTGAAATGTTTCATTGTTAAAAAATGTGTGTTCCGGTGCGCTAGATGAATGGCACCCCGTTTGCTTTTGCAAACACACACGCTACACCCTAAGTGGGGAATGTGGTTTGGTGGCACCAGAACCATTTGTGTGTCAGGGACTGAGTCAGGAGACCTTGATGGAAGGGAGGGAAAAACACCAGGGACCTTGCCATTGAGAGGCTCCAAATACAGACCCGACTGTATAACAAGCTGTGTTTGTCAGAGGACGAGCTGACTTCAGAAGCTGATTTTTATGCTGAAGAGCAGAGTGTGGCATGTGTAATGAACAGAGTTTATCTTTGTGTGGAGTGAGAAATAATTTGCTAAGCCAGTAACTCCTGTATTTCCCAGATACCCAGATCCATGCAGTTCACGCGCAGCCTGGGGTCTGGAGAGCAGGAATCGCCTTACTTCACAGAGCTCTCCAAGGACCCCTGATGTCAGTTCAAATTTCAGAAATTAAAGGATTAAATGCTTTCTGTGTTCTCTGAAGACTTGCTAGCACTTGATCTGTTTCATTAAAATGACTCCTTTGGTGCAGTCTCTCCCCAAAACCAATCAAGAACCACTGCGGCACTGCTGAAACCCCACCTTTCTGTCCAGCTGCTGTCTAAGCCCAAACCCAGATGAACACCAGTGCGGAGGGTGTTGGAGAAGCCTCCGAGAAGTCAGCATGAGTACCGTATTAAACATGAGAGACACAAGCCGCAGGACTTTTGACCTCCCTATACCCCACCTCTTGCTGAAACCAATATAATCCTTGGAAGGCACAGCCGTGAACAGCGGGGGGCATTATTTTTATTTCTGTCCTGCCAAATTGGAGTTCTGGAGAGTTAACATGGATGAAGCCCTGAGCCGACAACATACAGAAGAAAGCTTGTTATTGCAAGAAATCCCGTTGTTATTAAATTTCTCTGGGATCTGTCTTCTGGGCTAATTGGTGGGTAGTGTAGGCAGGATGAGGAAGGGGGCTTAGGAGAGACCCCATGATGCCAGGCTAGACATGACTGAATTTCTGTCTTTGGAGAATCAGGGCATCTGATGTAACAATACAACAGTAACAAAAGATTCAGCCGCCGTTAATGGGAGGCTTACTTGCAGACTTTCTCACCTGGGGTTTCGTAAGAGAATTAAGCTGTACATAAAATGATGTGTGTGGGCTTTTCTCAGCCCTTCCAAGGATGGTGCGTAACTGGTAGCATTCTGATGCACAGCAGAGAAGTTAGTTTTTCACCATGGATACCTGTAGGGCAAGTTAGGACTTAACTCCCCCAGGTAACCCTCATTGAGAACCTTTCGACCAACTGTCACATTTAATCCTTACACCCACCCCCCGAGATAGGTATAATTATTACCACCATTCTACAGATGAGGAAACCAAGGCTGAGTAACTGGCTTAAGATCACACAGATGGCAAATGGAGGAACGAGGAGCAGAGGTCATCTCTGTCTGATTCCGTGTTGGTTATCTGTTCCTCTGTAGCAAATTACCCCACACTGAGTGGCTTAAAACGGCACATGCTCCTTATCTCACAGTTTCTGAGGGTCAAGAACCCAGGCCTGGCTTAGCTGCATTCTCTGCTTCAGTGTTCTTCATGAAGCTGCAGTCAAGGCATCACTTGGGGCTGTGGCCTCATAGGAAGGCTCAGCTGAGGCAGGACGGGTGTCCAAGCTCACATGGGCATGGCAGGATTCAGTTCCTTACAGGTTGTTGGACAGGGGCCTCAGTTCCATGCTGGCTATGGGTGGAGACCACCTTTAGTTCCTGGACATGTGGGCCCTTCAAGGTGGCTGCTTGCTTCATCAAAGCCAGCAGGAGAGAGAGAGAGCCTGCTAGCAAGACAGACATTCCCACTGGCTGTATGTGAAAAAAACCACAGAAGTACCATCCCATTGCCTTTGCCATTCTGTTGGCGAGAAGCAAAGCATTGGTGGTTAAGGGACTTCACCAGGGCATGGAGCACAAGAGGCAGGGATAATGCAGGGGAGATCTTAGGCTCTGTCTACCATGGATCCCAAAGCCCTTGCTCTCAGGCCTTGCTGCCTCCCTTTGTGGTACAGAAAAGACCTAACTGGATGATGATTCAAGGATCCTTCCTGTGGGTTGAGAGGTTTAATTGCATTGCCTGCTTTTAGGGATACTGTTTTCATTGTTTGCTACATCTCTGATGTTATCAGGGATGGAATTAAAATCTCAGAGCCACACTTGTGATTAATGTATTAGATACAACATCACACATTTCATAAAGTTATCTTTCAAAGAGCCAGCCTTCAGGAGGGATGTCAGGGCCAGGGTTGTTTTGCAGAATTGCTCTCACTTGTGGCAGCTAAGAAGAGCCAGCAATCTTCCAGTGGTGTCAAGCCTCTGCATGGCCTCCTAGGGGCCTTGTACCCACAACTGGAGGAAAATAAAATCTTCCAGGAGAGGCTGCATCAAGCACATTACTTGGAGAATCGAAGATGGCATGAAGAAAAGATCTCTGCATTTCTGAGTGACCTTGGCTTTTTTGCCAGGGCTGGCTGAGGACTGGTTTTCAATGGAAAAGAACATGAGCTATCTGTGTAATTTAAAGGCTCCAAGGGAACCCAGTAAGGCATCCTGATGGGTGCTGTAGAGAGTCATAAAAAGTAAGTCAATTCCCGACAGGCAATGGGTGGATAAGGTGGTCATGAGTGAGATGTTCCAGTTAAGGGAATGTACTGGTTGCTAGAGAACAGCGGCATGCTCTCCCACAGAAATGGGCAGCCATGAAAGAACCGGAGAACTCTTGGAGTCACGGGTGAAGTGCATGGATGCACGCGTAACGGGAGAGTCATGATAATTGACCATTACTGTACTTTTCTCAGATGATTCAGCAGGCGCTGCTGGGCTATGGGAAGGTCAGATGGCCTCAGTCCCCAGGGGGTCTCTGGAAAGAACAAGACAGGGTCCTGCTCTTCCACTGCGCCTGCTGGGGTGGGGTATACAGCCCAAGATGGGAGTTGGCATGGCAGGTTCTGGCAGGCCTCTGTAGCATTTCCTGGACTTGGCTGTTGGTGCTGAGGCCTGGCCAGGGACCCAAGTGGGGCTGGGAGAGCTGTGAGGGGGATGCCAGATGGCTCTTTTTTGGTGACTCTGTGTCCTGAGTCTTATGGGTGTCTGGCAGGGTGAGAGGCTGGGTTCTAGGGAAGGGCACTGCTTTTGCCCCTCTTCCCCTCTCTGATGTCACCTTCTCCTTGGGCTCCTGTGGCTTGTCAGTCACTCCCCCCAACCTACCTCACTCCTCATCACTCCAGGGCCCAGGAAAGTCCCTTGGGAATGCCAGCCAGCAGAGCAGGGATGGGCTTGAGACTATTTCTGGGAAAGGTTATGGGGTGTTCTGAGCTCTGCAAGTTTCCAGGGGGAAGCTGGTGGTACTGTGAATGCTTCTCCTGTCCTCCCTGTCCCTAAAGGGGACTTCTTCCTCCCTCCACCCTTGCCCTGTTCTTCTAGAAGCATATCAACTCATCCCCACTGTCCCTGTCATTCCTGTCTTCCTCTTGTCCCACATTTAACTTTACTGGGACATGCCAGATTATATTTGCACAGCCATGCCTACCCCAGGGATGAGTGAGACATCACCCCCACCCCCACCCCCAAGAGCTCCAGAGGAAGCCCCCATCCCCAAGAACTTCTGGAGGAAGAAATGGAGACAGCCCACGGGGTGAAATGTAAGGGGTGTGCATATTTGGAGGGGGTGCCTGGTGATCAGAGCACTTTAGGGGATATTTGAATGGGCAGTCCCTGCAGGACCCCTGCAAGTACACTGGACAGAGAAGGGAGGACAGTGCCCCTGAGGGACGGTGTGTAACAAGGCGCAGAACTGGCGGGCGCTTCTGGTACCGTTCCTTCTACCAGCATACCGTCTGAGCGTGACTTTCTCTCCCCAGCAGGGCTCACTTCCTGTCCAGGTCAGCTCTCAGGCAAGTGTCTGCAGGTGAGGCTGAGAAAAGCTTGGGGCTTTCTTCCTCGGGAGCTGTTGTTGCTGAGTGTGGCTCCACGTCTGATGCTGGAGCGTGAGGCCACCCAGCCGTGTGCCTGTCAGGCCCACCTCAGCTCTGCCGCCTCCCTACTGCTGAAGCTGGAAGCTTCGTGTCTCCCAAGTCTCCTCTCTCCCTCCGTCATGCCTGCCCAGCTGCTCTTCTGTCTTGCAGACATCGCAGTGGCCCCCACTGGTCTCCCTTTTATACCCATCCCCAGCCATTCTCCCTCCAAAAGTCAGGATACTCTGCAAAAGTGTGAGTCTGCCCATGTCCCATTCCTGTCGAGGCCCTGTAGGGCTCCCAGCTCTTCTGGGATGAAACTCAAGATTCGAATGTGGCCTGCAAACCCTGCACACACACAGGGCTCCGGGACACCTCGCCAGCCTGCCTGATGGTTGGGCCAGAAAACTGCATGCACCAGGGCTCCAGGATGCCTCGCCAGCCCACATGATGGTTGGGTACCATGTGAGTTTCCAGGGGCTGATGTGACAAGGTTCCACATCTGGGTAGCTTCAGCAGTCATCATGTCTTGCCTTACGGTTATGGAGGCCAGAAGTCTGTTTCCCTGTGTGGCCTGAGAAGGAGGCTCCATTTCATGCCTCTCCTAGCTTCTGGTACCCTCAGGTGTTCCTTGGCCTGGAGGTGGCCATCTCCTTTGTGCATCTTCATGTCGTCTTCCCTCTGAATGTGTCCGCCTCTGTGTCCAGTTCCCCCTTTCCATAAGGACGCTGGTCATCTTGGAATAGGGCCACTCTAATGATCTCATCTTGTCTAGATCATCTGCGAAGACCCTATATCTCAGTGTCCCATTCACAGGTAACATCTTTGGGGACACCCTTCACTCTATAGCAGGTGCCGTGTGTGCTGCGTACCCCCTGCCCTCTCTACACCTGCTCTCTGCCCTTGCCTGAATATGCCAGGCTCTTCTCTGCCACTTGCCTTCACCCAGGCACACGTGCCAGTGCCTCTGCTTTGGATAAGTCCTGGGCATCCAGCCTGGGCAGGCCTTGGCCCCGCTGAGCCCTGGTCACTGTCCTCACTCCCAGTTCCTTCCTTGGGGATGCCTGTTCTGGCCCCCGACTTGTTTGGAGAGCCCCATTGTCACCCCACAGCTCCTCAATTCTCCTTTGTGATATTCCCCTCCCTGGCCTGACCCATTCACTGACAAGTCCCTTTGGAGGCACAGGGAGAAGTGAGGCCTTGAAGAGCGAGAGGCCTGGGGGTTGCATCCAAGTCTAGGGGCAGCCAGGGGAGGTGGCTGTGGGCTTCACCGGGAAAGTGTCTCATGGGGTTGGCCCAAGGGGGTGAACTTGGGCTGGGCATTCCCATGGGAATGTCACTGCATGGCTTCTCAGCTGCAGAAATGCGTCTTGGCCAGAGGTGGGTTGCTCTCTGGGGTGCTGATGTCTCACCTCACAGCTGCAGTCTTGTTTCCAGGTAGCCCGGTGGGTGTCATTCTCTGCATTTGTCACTAGGTCCCCCTGAGTGACTCTATTGAGTTGAAGAGACTGGAACAGGGTCTCAGGTCAGCTCTTGGCAACAAGCTGCTCTGGCCAGGGCCTTGTGTGCTCCGTGCTCTTTCCCCCTCCTGGGATGATTCTCCTCTCTCCCAGACACCTGTCCCCTGTTGTGTTCCTACCTTGCAACTGCTGGTGTTACTGAAGGGTGCAGTGCCCTCCTTGCACTTACACCGTCCCTCCTGTTGTGGAAGCAAATTCCCTGCTAGAACATTCCATCCCACCTTCAAGGCCTGGATCAAATGTTCCCTCCTCTCTGGCGCTTTTCTCCGCGTTTGCAATCGGATTCTGCCGTTCCTTCTTTGTTAGGAATGTCATGTGCCATGTGGATGGCCCTTCTGCAATGGGAACTCATGCCCTCGACACTTACACTCTCTCTGCCCCTCGCTTGACTATAAAGCCCTTGCAGCCAGGAATGATGTATGGTCAACACTTTATATTCCAGATGGGGGATACCCAACAGATTTGTTGACTGATTTTCTGGCTTTGTCATCAGTCAATGGTAAGCAGATTCCCTGAAGTTTAGGATAATGGGTCTCGTTCTTGAGTCCCCACAGCAAAGTGTGGGGCTGACAGCAGGAGATGGCTTAGTAGGTGTGGATGGAATGAATGGACTTGTTAGCTGAGAAGACTGAACGTTGGCTTTCCCAGGTTTTCTGCAATTTAGTGGTGAACTCTTAAAGAACGAAGATTTTAAGCACTTATTCGTGGAAGCCTAAAGAAGTGGGAGTCAGGAAGCAGAAGGGAGGATATTTTGTGGGGGGAAGTTTTCCTGGTATCCTTAAATCCACTCTAAGTGCCGTCTCTGCTCTGCCCTCCTAGCTGTGAGCACCCAGGGAGCTCTGAGTCTGGTTTCTGTTATCAGATTGAATATTTGATTTGTAAGAAGTAGAAAGTCCCCATCTGTCGTCCCTGCTCCCTGAGTGGGGTTCTAGGAAGCAATGCCTCTGCCTCCACACCCTGTTAAGATGGAGGAGGGCACGCTGAGCAAGGCATGGGAATCAGTCTCTGATCACTTGAATGGGGCTGCCCCTCCTCCAGGTCACCCTCCTCTACATCAGCCTGGGGGATACTAGAAGTTCAAATGGATCTAAGGGAGCAGGCTGTGTTCATTCATTCATTTACTCACTCACTCATTCATCCATTCATCTGGTGTGGATTGTGTCCCTCCTGTGTCCCAGGCACCATGCAGGGTGATGGGGAGACAGAAGTAGATAGGACCGGTTCCTGTAATGTGAAAGCTCAGAGTGATTGCAATAGAACCAGACAGATCCTGTGTTCAAGGTCAGCCCGGAGTCCATGGTGGGTAGCATATGTGGCAGTCGCTTATTCATCGGTAGTCACCTACAGAAACACTTCCTGGAGTGAGGGACAAATAAGCAGAGGCCTCAAGGAGGAGCAGGAACTCACTAGCCAGTGGGAAGGCAGAGGAGGGAGAGGACATTGCAGGTGGGAAACAGCATTGCAGAGGCTAGAGGAAGGACAGCCGGCCCCGGGCGACTGGGGGCTGGAGGTTCAGCAGGACCAGCGTGTGGGGTGAGAGGCACTGAAGGCTGAGGGAACAGGCCCTTGAGGGCCTCATATGTCACTCATGCTGAGGAATTTGGGCTTTGACCGAAAGTGAAATCATGGGACAGAGGTTCTGGGGGACCCTCCTCTCCATGTCTCCTCCCCAAAGCCTCAAAGCCCCAGCGACCAGGGTATTAGTCCATCTTCATGCTGCTGATAAAGTCGTGCCTGAGACTGGGTAATTTACAAAGAAAAAGAGGTTTAATGGACTCACAGTTCCACGTGGCTGGGGAGGCCTCACGTGGAACTTGATTGCTACCTCAATCAAGGTAGCAGGTGAAGAGAGAGGAGGCAAGAGAGAGAAATAGAGCCAAGTGAAAGAGGAAACCACATAGAACATCAGCAGATCTTGTAAGACTTTTTCACTACTATGAGAACAGTATGGGGGAAACCCCAGCCATGATTCAATTATCTCCCACTGGGTCCCTCCCACAACACGTGGGAATTATGGGAACTACAGTTCAAGATGAGATTGGGTGGGGACAAAGCTAAACTGTATCACCCAGCTGTCCCCTGCTAAACCATAACACCCAGCAATCCCACAGACCTAACAAATGCCTGCCTGTCTTCTGAGGCCACCTCAGACGCAATGGCCCTGACTCAGGTCTACCCGTCCATGCCTTCTGCCCCCTCTCTAATTCAGTCTGCGTCAAGCCTCTGTTCAGGCAGCTAATGACATAGAGGGGTGTTTAATTCTGAACTCTGCAATCTCAAAAGATTAAATAATGGATTTTGTGATCTGCCAGGCTCTTTCCTTGATAGAATGATAAGATGTCAATTGGAAAAATTTAAATATTGATGAGTTTTAACTTTTGTATTGATTAGGCAGTGACATATTTTGAATAATGATTCACATTAAAAATACAAGGGTCTCTATTGATCATGCAGCATCTGGCTGTATTAAAATAATGAATAATCTTTAGAACTTACTATGCTTTTAAAATTTTGTTTCTCATAATAGCTGAAGATCTAACCAATGCTTGCAACACCTATTGGAAACGCCTGCATCTGTCTGCCCGTGCTCTTCTGTCACTGCTCAGGATGGCCACTTCTTTGTAGGGTCAGGCAGTCTGGGGCCTGGGAGACAGGGGGCTGAGCCTGCAGACATGGGGCTAGCTGAGCAGCTGGGCACTGTGCAACCCCCAGGGGAATTCTCTGATTGTTCAGCATTTTCTGGGTGCCTGTGGTTCTAGGGGTGAAGGGAGAGCCAGAGGTCCTCTGGGGCTTGTTTTTTTATTCTTTATTTTCCAAGCTGGAAGCTGTTCCCTTAGGATCTACGGTGGGAAGTCTTCAACTGTCGCACCCGTGGACTTTGCTCACACGCCTCGAAGTCACCTTTACTCTGTTGGGATCACGCTTGGACTTCTGACCATGGTGTCTTAAACTTCCCAGGCTATCTCTTCATCTATACTCTTCCAATCCAGACTTCCTTCGCTCATGGCCAAAACTATTTCCCCAGGGCTCTCAGGGAGACTCAAGGCTCAGGCAGTTAATGGGAGTGGAACTGCCGTGTGCTGGTGTTGATACATGCCAGTCACCCTGCCAGCCTCTTTGCATTTATTCACTCTGCGTCCATCATTCATTCACCCAGTGCAGATTTATGAAACCAACTCCGTGCCAAGCAGGCACAATGCTTGTCCATAGAAAGCTTAGAGTCTAGAAGGGGACAGATGGTAACAAACAGTTAATGCTTGACTGTTAAATCCAGGTGTGGTAGGTCCTGGATGGGAAACAGGCAAGGGGACCTAGCCCCGTCCAGGGGATGTGCAGTAACGTGCTAACCCAGCTGGCCTGTTGATTGTCTTCCGAAAGCCTCAGGCCCGTCGTTAGGAAGGCCTGCTTGCCACTTTGGCTCTGGGCTGCTGGCTGCGATCTTGACTGTAAACAGTCCTCTATTCTGACATAAAACCTTCACTAAAGGATTAGAGTGGCTCACTCTGCCTTAACTATCTGTGCAAACCATACAGTTGATGCCAAACACCAGCTTTCCTTCTTGGGGTCTGGAATTTGGGGATGTGCTAAGCAGAGGATGCCTGCGTGATCCCAACAGAGCCCTGGGTGGCGACTCTCTGATGAGCTTCCCTGGCAGACAGCACTTTGTGAGTGTCATCACAACCTGCTGCTAGAGGAATCGAGTGCGTCTGTGACTCCCTTGGGAGAGGAGCCTTGAAGCTTGTGCCCGATTTCCCCCTGCATCGCCCCACATACCCTTTCCTTTGCTGGTTTTTTGTCTCCTTTTGTTATAAAAAGTCTTCATTATGAGCACAGCCACATGCTGGGTCCTGTGAGTCCTTTCAGTGGCTCATCAGACCTGGGATGGGCTTGGGGTTCCCTAAGGTGGCCAGGGAAGGCCTCCCTGCTGAGGTGACATTTAGTGGACACCTTAAGGAACAGTAGGTGTCATAGAGACCGCAGGTGTTAGAAAGCATCCTCAGCAAATCTAAGAGCTTGTGCAAAGACCCTGAGGCAGTAACAGAAACAGGGTCGATGGGGCAGGGCTGTTGGTTTGGAGAATGTGATATGAGATGGGCTTGGAAAAGTCAGATCGTGTCAGGCCTTTTAGCCATGGTAAAGAATTTGGATTCTCTTATTTCTAACTTTTACAGAAACCCTACAAAGTAGAAAGGATTAGCCCTATTTTTTTTTTTTTTTTTGATGGAATCTTGCTCTGTGTCCCAGGCTGTAGTGCAGTGGTGTGATCTCAGCTCACTGCAATGCCTGCCTCAGGGTTCAAGTGATTCTCCTGCCTCAGCCTGCGGAGTAGCTGGGACTACAGGCGTGCACCACCACGCCCGATTAGCCCAATTTTTAAAAATGAAGACTATAAGGTCACTTGCCCGGGCTCCAGCTTGCCATAAATTTAGGTCCATCTGGTTTCTACTGGGTTGGTGTAAACTGATTACTTTTTCACCAACCTAATAGAAAGCCTGGGTTCTTTCCATCAGATGTTACAGACCAAAGGAGGACTTGAGCCTTGCAGAGAAAGGTTATCGAGAATACTCAAGCTGGGTGGCTGTCTTTCTCTCCTTTTCATCTGGGTCTGCTCTCTCCAGGACTCACTGCTTTGGAATAGCACCATGTACTGTCACCAGTGAGGGGAGCGGGGAGAGTTTTGTGACCAAGAATCTTGTTCCTGGTGTCAGAGGGTCTGCACTGGAATCTTAGCTACGTGAGGCTCTTATTCCAGGCAATGCACTTACTTCCTTTTTGCCTCAGTTTCTATATCTATAAAATGGAGGTATTAAGAGTGCTTAATAGGTTTGTTCATTTATAGTTTTATCAAGATGTAACTGATGTAAATAAACTGTACATATTTAGAGTATACAATTTGATGAGTTTTGATGTCTCTATATGGTCATGAAACCACTACCACGATCAAGATAAGAATGAACACATTCATCACCCCAAAAGTTTCCTTGTGTCTTTTTTAACGCATTCCCTCCTGTCCCTCTCCCAACTTTAGACAACTACTTACCTGTTTTCTGTCGCTATGGATTAGTGTGCGTTTTCTAACATTTTATAAGTATGATATCAGATAGTAGTTGTTCTTTTAGATCTACCTTTTTAAAATTGTTTTGAGATGGAGTTTTACTCTGTCACCCACTGCCCAGGCTGGACTGCAACGGTGCAATCTTGGTTCACTGCAAGCTCCACCTCCCAGGTTTAAGGCATTCTCCTGCCTCAGCCTACTGAGTAGCTGGGTCTACAGGCATGCACCACCACACCTCGCTAATTTTTGTACTGTTAGTAGAGACAGGGTTTCACCGTGTTTGGGAGGCTGGTCTCAAACTCCTGACCTCAAGTGATCTGCCTGCCTTGGGCTCCCAAAGTGCTGGGATTACAGGCATGAGCCACTGTGCCCAGCCAGATCTACCTTCCCATGCTCAGCATTATTATGTTGAGGTTCATACATGTTGCATGTATCAAATATCCATGCCTTGTTTATTGCTGAATAGTAATCCATTTTATAGATATGCCACATTTTTTCCTATCTATTCACTTTTTGATGCATAGATTATTTTCTAATTTTTGGCTATTACAAGCAAAATTGCTAGGAATATACATGTACACATCTTTGTGTGGGCATATACCTCTATTTCTCTTGGGTAAACACTCTAAAGTCGAGTGGTTGGGTTGTGTGGGAAGCATATGTTTAACTTTATATGAAGCCACCAAAGATTTTCCTGTGTGATTTTTGTGTCATTTTACGTTCCTACCAGCAGTGTGTGTGTGAGAGTTCCCTTTGCTCCATATCCTTGCTAACCCTGGGGTGGTCAGTTTATTTACTTATTTAAACATTTTTTAGCTAATCTAGTCTATGTGTGGATGTATCTCTAATGACGGATGATGCTGACGATCCTATAAACATACTCTTCCCATATATCTGTTCAAAAGAGCTGATAATCTCTTTAACTATTTGTCTATTTGCTATCCATATATCTGTCTTCTACAGTGAAGTGCGTTTTCCAGTCTTTTGCCTCTTTAAAAAATTGGGGCATATTCCTACTATTGAGTTGTAAAAGTTCTTTGTGTATTTTAGATATAAATTCTTTGTTGGATAAATATTTTACAGATATTTTCTCTTCGTCTGTTACTTGCCTTTTCATTTTTATAACAGGATCATTTGAAGAGAAAAGGTTTTAAATTTCAGTGAAGTAAAATTTGTTGAGTCTTTATTTGATGGTTCACGTATTTGGCATCGTATTTAAGAAATTAATAACAGAAGAAATCCTTGTCAAACCCATGATCGTTAAGATTTTCTCTTCGGTTTAAATTTCTTCTACAAGTTTAGTAGTTTACCTTTTGTAAAGGTCTACCATCATTTCAGGTTAGCGTGTGGTATGAGATGAGGATCAAGGTTTTTTTTTATTTATTTGTTTTTGCTATGGCTACCTGATTGCCCCTGCACTATTTTTTGAAATAATTATTCTTTTCCCACTGAATTGCCTTGCTCCCTTCACTGAATACCAATTCACCATGTATATGTGAGCCTTTTCCTAAACTTGCTGTCCTGTTTCATTTTTCTATATGTCTATACTTTATGCCAATATCATACTTTATTAACAGAACTTTACAACATGTTTTCAAATCAAGGGTGTAAATATTCCAATTTTGGGCCGGGCGTGGTGGCTTATGCCTGTAATCCCAGCACTTGGGGAGGCTGAGGCGGGCAGATCACCTTAGGTCAGGAGTTTGAGACCAGCTGGCCAACATGGTGAAACCCCGTCTCTACTAAAAATTTAACAGTTAGCTGGGCGTAGTAGCACATGCCTGTAGTCCCAGCTACTCAGGAGGCTGAGGCAGGAGAATTGCTTGAACCTGGGAGGGAGGTTGCAGTGAGCAGAGATGGCACCACTGTATTCCAGCCCAGGCATCAGAGTGAGACTCTATCATACACACACACACACACACACACACACACACACACTCCAATTTTGTTCATTTTCAAAATTATTTTGGCTTTTCTAAGTTATTTTTCATTTCTGTATACATTTTAGAAATTTTTACAATCAGCTTATCAATTTCTATAACAAGCCGGATAGGATTTTAATTAGGATTGCATTGAATGTATCGGTAAATTTGGGGAGAATTGACATCTTAATAATATTAAGGTCCCCTTCCTCCTTCCCTTCTCCTTCAACAGAGTCTCGCTCTCTGGCCCAAGCTGGGGTGTGGTGGTGTGTGATCATAGCTCACTGCGGCCTTGAACTCCCGGGCTCAAGTGATCCTCCCACTTCAGCCTCCTAGGTAGCTAGGACTACAGGCATGTATCACCATGCTCGGCTGGTGTTTGTATTTTTTGTAGAGACAGGGTCTCACTATGTTTCTCAGGATGGGGTAATTGAGTTTTAATTTTGACATAACTATAGGCACTCAGAAGTGAAAATAGAACAAAGAGCTTCTCGGTGAGGGCAGGGATGGTGGTTCCTACCTGTAATCCCAGAACTTTGAGAGGCTGAGGCAGGTGGATTGCCTGAGCCTGGGAATTTGCAACCAGCCTGGGCAAAAAAAGAGAGAGGGAGAGAGAGAGAGAGAGAGAGAGAGAGAGAGAGAGAGAGAGAGAGAGAGAGATTCTCTGTGCCCTTTATCTAGCTTCCCCCAATAACATATTACATAGCTATAGAGTATTTTCAAAACCAGGAAACTGACACTGAAATAATACTATCAGCTAGACTAAAAACCTTACTTGGATTTCTGCTGAGTTTTCATGAATGGATATTAGATTTTGTTGAATCATTTGTCTGTACCTACTGACCTGATCATATGATTTTTCTCTTTTACTTTGTTAATATGGTAAATTACCTTAATTGATTTTCAGAAGTTAAACCAACCTTTTACTTGCCTGTGTTATATTATTATTTTTATATATAGCTAGATTTTATTTTTTCATATCTTTTAAAGATTTTAACATATGTGTTTGAGAGATATTTTTCTATAACTC
The DNA here is from genome assembly GCF_049354715.1 of Callithrix jacchus. Taxonomy (NCBI): domain Eukaryota; kingdom Metazoa; phylum Chordata; class Mammalia; order Primates; family Cebidae; genus Callithrix; species Callithrix jacchus. The sequence goes on from NC_133508.1 coordinate 45,032,093, forward strand.
TCTTTCCTTATAATGTCTTCGTCTGGTTTTATATCAGAGTAATGCTAGATTTAGAAAATGAGGAAAGAAATGTTTCTTTCACTCCTGTATTCTGGGAAAGTTTGTGTTGAGTTGGTGACTATATATGTGTTTTTAGCATTCATCAGTGAAATACCAGGTATCTGGGCCTGGAGTTTTCTTTGTGGACAAATTCTTAACTGTGGATTTAATTTTAATAGTAAAGGTCTATTTAGGCTATCTATGTCTTCATGAGTGAGCTTAGTACTTCATGTCCTTTAAAGATTTGTTCAAGTTATCAAATTTATTGCCATAAAATTATTCCAATATTTCCTTCTCACATAGTGTCTGCAGGAACTGTGGTAATGTATTCCTTCTCATCCCTGATATCAATAATTTGTGTCTTCTTTTTTTTTCCTGATCAGTTTGTCTAGAGGTTTATCAACGTTACTGATCTTCTCAGAGAGCCACCTTTAATTCCACTGATGTTTCTGCCAGGTGTCACTGCCCTGCACTGTCAGTATTCGAAAACTGTTGTTTCATCTAATTTGTCCTTTTAGAAAAGTTTCTTGAGGTGGGAAGGGAAATCCTGTCCTTGTCCTTCCATGGTAGGGAGCAGCAGATGCCCCCCCAGTTTTCAGGGCTCTGAAGGAGTTCGGTGGTAAGAGACTGGGTGAACTCGGCCAGCTCTAGCTGAACTGTGTCTCCCTGACGTTACTATTCCCATGCGGCCTCTCTAAGGTGGATGTTTTCTCTCTCACATCTTTTTTTTATCAGCACTATAGTCATAGATTATTTCGTAACAGTTTTACTATCAAATAAGTTTTTTTTAAAATAATGTCACCTCTTGATTTAGATGCCAAGGGTGCGTGTGCATGTTTGTTACGTGGGTAGATTGTGTGATGCTGAGGTGTGGGTGTGGATCACATCACCTAGGGAGTGAGCAGCGTGTCCAGCGGGTAGATTTTCAGCCCATACTTTCCTCCCTGACTCCCCCCAGGTTGTCCACGGTGTCCATTGTTCCCATTTCTATGTCAATGACTATCCGATGTTTAGGTTCCCTCCCCGCACCCGCCGCCACTTTTTTTTTTTTTGAGGCAGAGTCTCACTCTGTCACCCAGGCTGGAGTACAGTGGTGCGATCTCAGCTCATTGCAACCTCTGCCTCCCAGATTCAAGCGATTCTCCTGCCTCAGCCTCCTGAGTAGCTGGGATTCCAGGCACATGCTACTACGCCCAGCTAATTTTTGTACTTTTAGTAGAGATGGGGTTTCACCATGTTGGTCATGGCTCTCAAACTCCTGACCTTATGATCTGCCTGCCTCATCCTCCCCAAGTGCTGGGATTACAGGCATGAGCCACCGTGCCAGGCCAGCTCTGACTTTTAAGTAAGATCAGTTGGGATTTGGTTTTCTGTTGCTGCATTAATTCACCTAGGAATATGACCTCCAGCTGCATCCATGTTGCTCCGAAGGACACGATTTTATTCTGTTTTATGGCTGCATAGTGTTCCATGGTGTATATGTACCATATTTTCTTTTCTTTGTATTTATTTTTTCTGATACAGGGTCTTGCTCTGTCACCCAAGCTGGAGTGCAGTGGTGCACTCGTGGCTCACTGCAGCCTTGACTTCTTGGGCTCAAGTGATCTGCCCACCTCAGCCTCCCAAGTCGCTGGAACTGCAGGTGTCTACCTCTATGCCTGGCCAATTAAACATTTATGTATGTTTGTATGTATATATGTATGTATGTGCTTAGAGACAGGTCTCTCTATGTTGTCCAGGCTGGTTGCAAACTCTTGGGCTCAAGCGATCCTCCCACCTTGGCCTTCCAAAGTGTTGGGGTGATAGGACTGAGCCACCACGCCCGGCCCACATTTTCTTTAACTAATCCACCATTGATGGACACCTAGGTTGACTCCATGCCTTTGCAATTGTGAACACACGGTAGCTAGTGATCCCAATACTAGGTATATGCCCAGAAGAAAATAAATAATTCTATCAAAGAAGACAGATGCAATTACATGTTCATGGGATTACTAGCTACCATTGATGAGAATGGTAGCTCTGTCAACAGAGTAAACAGAGAATCTACAGAATGAGAGAAAATAGTCACAAATTATGCATCCAACGAAGGTCTAATATCCAGAATCCACCATGAACTTCAGCAGATCAACAAGCAGAAAGCAAATAACCCCACTAAAAATGGGTAAGCGATGTGACGGGACACTTCTCAAAAGAAAACATACGAGTGGCCAAAACACATGAAAAAAGTGCTCTTCCTCACGAATCATCAGAGATGTAAATCAAAACCGGTGAGATCCCCCTCACAGCAGTCAGAAGCGAGATGATTAAAAAGTCAGATAAGGCCAGGTGCAGTGGCTCATGCCTATAATCCCAGCACTTTGGGAGGCCAAGGTGGGCAGATCCCCTGAGGTCAGGAGTTCGAGAACAGCCTGGCCTACATAGTGAAACCTTGTCTCTACTAAAAATTCAAAAAATTAGCCAGGTACGGTGGCAGGTGCTGTAATCCCAGCTACTGGGGGAGGTGGGGGTGAGGCAGGAGAATCGCTTGAGCCTGGGAAGCAGAGGTTACAGTGAGCTGAGATCATGCCACCACACTCCAGCCTGGGCAACAAGAGAGAAACTCCATCTCAAATAAATAAAGAAGTAAATAAATAAAACTAAATAAAAAGTCAAATAATAACAGATGCTGGTGAGGCTGTGGTGAGAGGGGAACAATTATACACCAATGGCAGAGATGCAAATTAGCTCAGCCCCTGTGGAGAGCAGTTTGGAGATCTTTTATACTCTTGGTGCTGCAGGACCTGGAGGCGGTGCACGCGTCTTTCTCCCCCATCTTTTTCACCCCAGGCTGTTGTCACCCAGCTCATTTCCTCTTCCTTGCAAGCCCTTCTGCTGCATTGAGGCTTTTACCTCCCCGCTTCTACCATCTGATGCCTTGTCTTGTTGCAGTCATTGCAGATTGCCTGAGTTGCTCTCTCTCATTCTTTGAAGATTTTAGCACCTGAATCGCTGTCTCTTTCTGGCTCTCTACCTATCATAATTCTTTGTGGTTTTTAATATCCACACAGAGATCCTTTCAAAACCTAGGAGTACCAGCGACATTCAGTAACACTCTCTGTAATGGGAATAACTAGGGGTACCAGTGACATTAAGTAACACACTCTGCTGTTACAAACTAACCTCGAAATCTCAGTTGCTTAACCCAATAAAAGATTATTTGTTAGTTATGCCAAATCCAGCATATTTCTATGGTACTGACCTGGCTACCTGTTCAAACCCAACTTTTATACTTTCTGAAGGCTTACGTCCCACAGCCCAATGTGGCTGGAGAAAATCAGGTACCTGTGCTCACTGGTCTTACTTGAAATGTGTGATCCTCCCCAGGCCCTGGTGCTGTGAGATTCCACACACTACTCTGTCCATACCTGTGCCAAACAACGTCACATGGTTCCCTGTTCCACACAGCTCCTCTTCCCCCTCCTCACTCTCAGCTCTTGGCCCTGCTTCTTATTTCCCTGGGGAAATGGAACAAATCAGGAGGGAATTTCTGCGTGCTTTGGCCGCCCGCCTCCCTGTGTCTGCGCCCGCACGGCAGCCTTCCCTCCTGTTCCGTGGACGACCTGTTCATCTTGGCTGTAGCCAGACCCTCTCCTTGCGTGCCAGATCCCTTCCCTTCTCTCTTTTACTCAAGGGCATCACTCTGCAGTTATTCCCTCTCTCACCTTCAACCTTAGATGTTTCTTCTCTATTGGATGATTCCTATCAGCACTCCATTCATACCCTATCTATCTGTAGTAGTCCTTATCTTGGAAAAAAAAATTTCTTATAGTTACTGCCCATCCCCTTCTCTCTGCAGCAAAACAGCTTGGATGTACCACATTGTCTCATCCATTTTTTTTCTGATTCCTCCCCTCCAGTTCTCTCTTACAGTGTCTGGCTTTTGCCTTTACTCCATGGGAAGAGCTCTTGTTAAGGCCAACAAGTGCAATAGTTGAGTCTCTGTTCTCTTAGTGGTCCATGAGTGGCATTTGACATGACTGGCCTCCTCCTCCTCCTGAACCTGCTCTGTCCCGGCTGGCTCCTTCCCTGACCACTCCTCCTCCTTTCTCCTCCTAACTCCTTCAGGCTGGAGTGCCCAGGTTCCAGTCATCATCATCTCCATTTCTCTACCCAAATGCTCCCTCGTGACCTCTTAGCTTTGCACATTCTTTACGTTTTGATTACTTCAAATGTGTAGTTCCAGCCCTGGCCTTGCCCTGACCTTCAGACACATCTATCTACTTGAGTGTCAGGTGTCTCAGACTGAAGCATCCCAACAAGATGTGGATTCATCACCTCTTACCAAGCTCCTACCCTAATCTTTCCTGTCTCAGAAAATGGCAACTCCAACCTGCCCCGGTGCCTGGGGGTCATCGTTTATTGTATTTTTTCTTCTCTTCCCTCCTTTAATCCATCAGCAAATCTTATGGCTCCACCTTCAAAGTAGATAAGAAGCCATAGACTTACTCCAAACCTTCATCCCTTTCGGTAGAGTCTGTCGCACCCTCACCTTTCTCCCGGACTGTCTGTAGAGCCCTCTTTTAAGATTTTCTTTTGACGTTCATCACCGAATTGCTGAAAACCCCCCACCCCCCACTAGCTCCTGTTCTACTCAAAGTCTAGAAAACTCTGCTGGGTCTGGCACTTGCCACCTTTGTGAACTCAGCTCAGTGGACCTTATGACCAGCAGCCCAGTGTGTCTGGGGAAAAACAGGTACCTGTGCTAACTGGTTGTGTTTTAAAAGTACGATCCCCCTCTCCAGGCCCTAGTGCTATCAAGAGATGCCACACACTATTTTGTCCATACCTGTGCCAAACAATGGCCCCCTCTCTCACACATGCATCTCCTGCTGGCTTGCTCTGCTCCAGCTGAAGCTTGAACCCTGCACTCCTGCCTTGGAGCCCTAGCACTTCCTCTGCTTGGGACACCCTTTCCCCTGATATCCTGAGGCTCCCTCCCTTGTTTCCTTCAGGCCATGCCTCAGATGTCACCTTCTCAAGGAGGCTCAACTCGGCTACCCTACAAAGAACAGCACCCCTTCTTGAATATCAGGGGTAGACATGTGGCTGCTGGCTCACAGCCATGCTCCCCGGAGCCTAGAATCATTCCCAGTTTGTCGTGGGACTCAGCACATCTTTATTTTATTTATTATTTTGAGACAGGGTCTTGTTCTGTTGCCCAAGCTGGAGTGCAGTGGCACGATCATGGCTCATTGCAACTTGACCTCCTGCGTACGAGTGATCCTCCCACATCAGCCACAAGAGTAGCTGGAACCACAGGCAGGCACCACCATGAGCAGCTAAATTTTTAAACTTTTTGTAGAGATGGGATCTCACTATGTTGTCTGATGATGAGGTGTATGGATATAGAGTCTCGGTATAGATAAAACACATACACAGACGTTTTTAAAAACTGGTGTCTTGTTTGGTATCTAGCTTTTTTTTTTTTAACTTAAAAATATACTGAAGATATGCTGGCCACGATGGCTCACTCCTGTAATCTCAGCACTTTGGGAAACTGAGGCAGATGAATCACTTGAGGTCAGGAGTTTGAGACCAGCCTGGCCAACATGGTGAAACCCCATGTCTACTAAAAATATAAAAGTTAGGTGGGTGTTGTGGTGTATGCCTGTAGTCCCAGCTACTCAGCAGACTGAGGCAGGAGAATCGCTTGAACCCGGGAGGCAGAGGTTGCAGTGAGGCAAGATGGAAGCACTGCACTCCAGACTGGGTGACAGAGCAAAACTCCACCTCAAAAAAAATGTATTTTATACATATATGTGTATATATATATATATGATCTTTCTACTATGCTGGTGCCTCTAGACCTTCAGAAAACCCTCTCTGAGCTGTGGTGGTGCCCAGCAACGATTCTGCTTTGCCCCTCCTTCTTTCTCCAGGGGCATGTCTTGCTCGTTAAGCTCGAAGTTTAAGAGCCCCTCTCTGGAAAGTCGGGATTCTCAGAGCCTCCGTGGCATGCCCCACTTCACCCCTTTCCTAGGACTTCTCCACCTCGTTTTCCCTTTCCTCCTGTCTGCCTGATTCCTTGGATGGCATGTTCCTTGGGGACTAGGCAGCGTGGGTATTTTGTAGTCTCGTGGCTTCCAGAGCTGTGGGCTCAATAGCTGCTTGTTGGGTGGATGGACGGATAAATGGAACAATGAAAATATGAGCCTGTCTTCTATTTCCTCCCAAAGCAGCACTTCGCAATGCTTCATGACTCCAGTTGTACAGGTTTGCTGGCTGGGCATGCGCTTTCTTACTTTAGTCCATTGGGGAAAGTGGCTGGCTCGTTCAGCCACAGTGTAGCACTGGCATTTAAAAATATATCAAGAATGACAATAAAATGTACAGTTACCATTTATTGAGTGTTTACTCTGTGCCTAAATGCTTTATGTACATCATCTTCTTTAATTTTTCAACAGTCTTGTTTGAATTAGGTACTGTTATTATCTCCATTAATAAAACAGGCTCAGAGAGGTGAAGCACATTGCTCATGAATGCACAGCTAGGTGGTAGCAGAGCCAGGATTCAAACTAAGCTGCTTGATCTACAGCCCAGCTTTCCAAACCCAACCTTGTACTTCTCTGATGGAGAGCCAGGTTTGCATGGAATTTTGTCTTCCTGTAGAGACTGATTGCATTTTTAATTGCAGAAAACATGCAACCTGTGAATAATAGATTAACACGGCAACTATTTTTCCCCATGAGAAAGTAGTACTTTAATTTGCACATGACATTAATAGTGAAGAGACCATCTCCAGAATAACTCCCCTCTGCCCCTCCCCTGACCCCTTATAGGACTTCAAAAGGGTCAACTCCAGCTCTCTGACTGCTTGATTTCTTTGACTGCTTTTCTGCTTTAGCAATGAGAAGGCAACGGGAAGATGGACTCCTGAGAATTCACCCAGGAGAATAAGCAGCTGGGTCTCAAGTGTTTGGATATGTAAGCAGAAAACACTTTGGACAGCGTCATCAGCTGTTTGTCAAACTCAGCCCTGGGTTCCACAAAACTGAGTTTAAAAGGAAAAAAAAGCTATCTGTGGAGATTTTGTTAAAGTTCCACTTGGTTAGCATGCTTGCAATGCACACTGTAACAAAGCTTTAATATAATTAAATTTTAAATTCCATGTAGAATCTAGTGGGTAGGCAGATGTACCGGTATGTTAAACTTTATGTCGCTTGAAAATGGTTTTCAAGTACATCAGAGGGAGACCATCCAGCTGTAAAATTATCTGCTTTATGATGCCGCATCACAGCTCTGATCTTTTTCTTTTAATTAAAAATGTACCTTAAAGTTGAACCATCCCTACTCTCTGCTACCTTTTCTTCTCTTGTCTTCCAGCAGAAGATGAAGTAGCATGACTGTTCTACGAACCTTTTGGGATGTTTATGCAGGAAATAACTTTTCAATTAAATATTAATTTTTGTGGCCCTTCAGCTGAGCTCGGCCCCAATGCAGGCCAGAGGGTAGCTCCCCACATGTATGGTGCTGTCCAGGCTGTGAGGTCTTTGGTTGGTCATACCTGTTAACCTCTTGTAGTCAGTTCCAGAAATCAGGAGTCAGGGAACCTTGCAAAGGTGAAGAGGTGATGCCCCCTGGGCTCTTCCTGACCTGCCAGGTGTGACTGGCTTCAGAAGGCATCTGTTCTCATAGTGGCATGTCAGGGTCCTACTCCTGTCCCCCAAACACCTTTCTTGCTAGCTTTCTGATGTCTGATTTCTTTTCCCAGACAACATTATCCCTTTAATTTGACATCTTATTCTCTGTTAAAATATGGACCACTGGTGGACAGCATTCACCAGTCATGGTCCCCTTGTCATGACTAGCGTCTCCAGATCCCCCGTGGAAGACGGGTGGATGCTGGCGCCCAGGAAATGGCCTTGGCAGAGGGGAAAAGATGCAGAAGAGCACACTGGGTGCAAGGATTCCCCAGGTTGGCTCTGGCAGTGGCTAATGAGCCGTCACCGGCATCCGCACCCTCACAGCTACTTTTCAAATGCGATCCGTCCTTACCATGCACTATCCTGGAACCTGACACGCAGCAAGTGCTGGGTAAATATTGGCTATTACGGAGATTATGAATATTTTATGACTCTAATTATAATCAGATCCCGGTATGTCCTCTTAAGGATCCTTCTGAAACCTGCCAACTGGCAGAAGGAGGAGAGGCAGGCAGTGGTTACATGACCTAGAGGCCTATTGACTGGTCATCAGATGAGGATGGAACTTAGGGGTCATCTCATTTCATGCCGCCACTTTTGCAGAACAAAATCAGGGGTTTGTGGTAGAGAAGGGACTCACCTAGGGACACACAGAGCCATGGCAGAGTTGGGTCCTCTGACTTCCCCTGTTTTTTCCCTAATATCTTGGCTGCTCCCACCTCACTCCAACTTCCTCTGTGCTGGGAAGGACCCATGCATGCTAAGCTGCTTCCTGGTACCGTTCTGTTACTTTGCTGCGGTGAATGCCAAGTTGTTCTCCTGCAGTCTTGGAGAGCCTTGCTATACTGCCAGCACCCTCCCAGGCTGTGGACAGATTGACTGGCCAAAGAGGGTCTCCCTGAACCTCAAAGAACCTTCCTGTTTCCAGCAGCCTCTGTGCTTTCTGTCACACTCAGAGTTCCACTTTCGGCACACTCAGAGTATCATCTGAGTGGTACTCTCAGACAGCCAGTGCCATCACTCCCTGTGGCAGGAAAGGCCCTTCCTTTGTGCTGGAATGCAGTCGTGATGAGGCTACTTGAAAAAGTGGTCCATGAACTGCAATGATGGAGAGAGGACCCCACCCAGTTTGGCCTCCAGGTCAGTGATGATGGGCAGGTGATGTCCCCTCTCGGGGCATAAGGTGCTGCTCTACTCAGAATGCCTGTACCCCCAAACCTCCTGTTACAATGGCACCCTAATATCAGAGGTGGGACCTAATGGGAGGTGTCCATGTCATAGGGGTGGATCCTTCATGAATGGCTCTTTTAAAAGAGCCTGGCACATTCCTTCTCCTCCTGGCTTCTTCTCTTGCCGTGTGATCTGCACACACTGGCTCCTTTTAGCATTGCCCATGAGTGGGAGCAGCCTGAGGCCTCACCAGAAGCAAATGCCGGCACCATGCCTCCTGTACAGCCTGCAGAACCATGAGCCAAATGAACCTCTTTCCTTTCTAAATAACCCAGCCTCAGCGATTCCTTCTTAGCAACACACACGAACTAAGACAGGTGCCTTCCATGAAACATGAGGGGCTGGACCCACTGGCTTTCATGGTGATTCTGGGCCACACATGTTGATTCTGATTTGGCATTTTCATGCCTGAACTGTCTAAGTTTCTCCAGTCTAAGGTCCACGTTAGGAAACTGGCTTAGACTTCTCTCCCTGCAGGTGATGCTAGAGGGAAGACAAGCTGCTGGGCTAAGTGCAATCCCCTCCAGGGACCGTGGGGAGAAGGAACAGTAGGAAACTGAGCAGAGAAAGCCATGGGCTGCAGCTCCTGTGGCGGAAGGTGGGGGCATCAGCAGCCAGGCGGGGCAGGCTGAGACTCAGGCACACTCCAGGGAGGAATTTTATGTGGGAGCCCAGCCCTCGGACTCCTGGGCTAACAGCCATGCACAGTACACAGGTAGCAGCCTCCATTCTCGTCAGACATTATGTATTTGGACGATGAATCCTATACTCAAGTGCTAGTCACTGGGAGAATTTAGACACTTTGGGATGTTCAGAGTCAGTGCTGTTTGGAGCCATGTATGAAACCAAAATTAATGACATTTCCACACCCAGAAAAACGCCTAAGTGCTGACAGTTGGCTTTCTCCCATCTCTGGGTGTATCTGGCTTTTCTGGTCAGACTATTCTCTGGGGCAGTGCAGGGTCTCCTTCCGCCAGGAGCTCCTTCCAATACCTTCCAACCACCAACCAACACTGAGGTGTTTGTGTGACGGGGGCAGGTCCTTCATGAATGGCTTGGTGTCATCCTTGCGGGAATGAGTGAGTTCTTGCTCTATTAATTCCTGTGAGTTCCCCCAAGAGCTGCTTGTTTAAAAGAGTCTGGCATCTTCCTTCTCTTCCTGGCTTCCTCTCTTCTATGTGAGCAAAGGATTCCAGGTGCCCTGGGGGTTGTTTCCTCCAGTCTTCTCACCTTTTACAGTGGACTCATTGCAGAACTAACTACTCAGCTGTATGGCAAACACCCCTTTCCTAGTGATGGGATAAAAGTATTTTTCATCTGCTTGAAAATGTTGACTTTTAGGGATTCAGACAAAGTAGTTAAGTGTCACCTTGTACTATGTGTACCAATTTCATTGTATGAACGCACATAAAGTCATATGTCTATAAACTGAAGTATTTGTAGCAATATGGCTTTTCCCCTCCATCCTTTCATTCCATGAAATGGTATTTCTTCAAGTTCTTCCTGTGCATCCTGTCATCTGCGAAGCCACTCTGCGTGTCACCAAACACAGGGACATCTTTACTTCTCTGTTGTTTGAGATGCACCACGTTTTGAATCTAGGTATGACACAGCTAGAAATTTTAATCCCGTCGGTCTCAGGTCAGGCTGCTGCAACAAAATACCACAGGCCTGGTGGCTTAAACAACAGACATTTGTTTTCTTATGTTCTGGAGGCTGGAAGTCTGACATCAGGGTGCCAGCATGGCCAGGTTCTGGTGAGGGCTCTTTCTGGCTTGTGGACGGCCACCTTCTTGCTGTGTCCTCACATAGCCTTTTCTCTCTCTCTCTCTGTGTGTGTGTGTGTGTGTGTGTGTGTGTGTGAGTGTGAGTGTGTGAGAGAGAGTGAGAGGGAGAGCTAAAGAGAGAGAGTTTCTTTTCGTTCTAAGGCCACCAATTCTACTGGATACAGACCCTGTCTTTCTGATCTGATTTCACTTTGATTACATCCCGAATCCATACCTTTAAAAGCAGTAATACTGAGGGCACTTGAGGGTGAGGGCTTGAACGTATGAATTTCAGGGGACATAATTCAGCCCCTCATGCTACCGGGACGGATAGATATAACATCAGGAGGAGTTAGAAGGTTTGCCTTGCCAGTGTCGTTTGTGGCTTCTGTGTTGTGAGGACTTAACTCTCATTTTCAGAACTCGTTACCAGGCTTATTTATACAGATATTAGCACTTGCAGTTGTCAGGTCACACGGCTCAGAATAATTACTAAAAAGGTGTCAGGTTTATTTGCTTCCTTCTGCGAGTCCTGTCTGGTCATCTCAGTAAGCTTCCCAAACTAGTATCGATTGGCGTCATTTTAGCTAATGGGTCTTCTCCAAAGAGAACTTTATTATTTAAACTAGAGCCATTGAGAATGTTCCCTATGATTTGAACAACTCTAAGAATTCATCCTTAAGCTGGTCATTTGTCTCCCACAACTACCTGGAGAGGCAGCACTTGCTTTTTGGTCCCATGTGACAAATGCAGATAGGAAGGTCGAGTAACCGCTCAAGCTCTGCAGGGTTGGGAGGCCGAGCTGGCTTTGACCTGGATTCACTTTCTTCCCGAGCTGAGTCCCCTTCGCTGCCTCATTCTGCTCTGGGGGAAGTAAGGGAGTGAGGTTCATTGGCATGGCCAAGATCTTTTAGGGAACGGTGGGGGGAGGGCAGACTGAGTCCTTTATTCAGGTCCCTTCTCAAAGCCATCATGAATCTCCTGAAAGTATTAACCCTAAGGGCCAGAGATGCTGCCTCTGAGCTGGGACCGCCCCCCTGGCACTCCTGTCACCTTCCCAGCCCCCCTCAGGGAGCACCTTCCCGCACCGTTCCTCTATGGCTTATGTGGAACTCCACGTGCCTCTTTATCTTGCATTAAATAACGGTTTTAGTGGGCTGCCAGCTCATTCATCTATTGTATTTATGGAAACTACTAAAGACTTCAGAAAAAGGTTTAATTCAATGTGAGGTTCTATCTTTGAAGAAATTTGTTTAATAGTGCAGGGAAAATTGGGCTTTTAATACAGGAGGAGCAGAGCCTGCTCTGTAACTTCAGAGAGAAAATGGAAATGGAGACGGGGAGTACCAGAGAAGCCACTGGGCTTGGAAGGAGGGTGATTTGGGGACGCACTGGAGCTGGGCCCAAGTAATGCCTTCTGAGCCCGCAGTTGGCATGCCCTTCCCTCATCTCTGTCTTGGTAGGGGAGGCAAAGGCACAGGAAAATGACAGCTCATTGTCTGGGACCCTGGGCTGGGTCACCGCAGGAGCTGAACTCCAGTCTGATGGCATAGAGCTTTGGTAATCCATGAGTCTGTGAGCCCAGAGGGGCCGTGAAGATTGCAGTCACCCGTGTCTCCTGAAAGCACCGCGTTTATGGCTTCCAGGCTGCAAGCCTGAAGCCTCCCATTGCAGAGGGGAAGAGGCTGCCTTTCAGGGCAATGCAGAGTGGGCTGCGGGGTTCTTGGGTACGGTCTTTTACACAACATAGTCCTGGGTTCAAATCCATGTGCCGCCCTCTGTGACCTGTGACCTGGGGTATTTCCTTTTTGTCCCTGAACTTCAGCCTTCCTGTCTGTGAAGCAGAGATAATCCCAACCGTCCAGGTTGTGACATGCATGAATAATAGCTTCTATTTACTGAACACTTACTACGTGCATGGCACTGTGCCCGCTGCTTTAATTGGATCATTTTTAAACTGGGATGATTGTAAAGGCCGGGCCAAGGATCTCCCCTGGGGATGCGCAGTCATGGCGTTTCTGCCCTTAGAAGACCGGGCAGCTGCTTCTCCCAGAAGTAGCCCTGGGCCTGCGATCCTGCCTGCAACACCCCTCCCGCAGGAGCCTCCGAACCCCACCCCTGCCGGCTCGGCTCCCTCTTGGCTTATGTAGATCAGCTAGGGCCTTGGGATATGAGAAGTTAATTTCCACATATCCTGAAGGGGGAAGAAGCATGTATGAAAGAAGTGAAGAGATAAGAATGAGTGGGAAGGTTATCTTTCAATTAAGAAGGGCAGTAATGCTTCCCGTCAAGGGTCCTGTCGGGGAAAGCCTGGGAATATCTGTTTCAGATATTCTGCGCTGGTGGACACTGCCACCCGTGGGACACCCACCTCCATAGCCACAGCCTGCCGGCTCCTCGTCCTTGAACAGCAGCCATCAGGGTGCCAGAACCTGTCCCATGGCCTGGGGCTGGGTCCTCTCTGCATCTCTGGGACTGGCTGCATGGGGGTTGATGTGGGCAGTCAGAGGGGGTAGAGAGGGAAGGATTTGGCTTATTGTACACACACAAACACACTCATACATGCACACACACAAACACACATTCAAACATACATCATGCACACATATACACCACACACTCAAATATACACCATGTGCACGCACATCACACACTCATACACAATGCAAACATAAACACACTCAAACATACATGCACACACACACATTCAAACATATGCCATGCATGTACACAGACATCACACACTCAAATATACACCATGTGCATGCACACCACACACTCATACACCATGCAAACATAAAGACACTCAAACATACAACATGCACACACACACATTCAAACATATGCCATGCATGTACACAGACATCACACACTCATATACACCATGGGCACACACACCACACACTCATACACCATGCAAACATAAACACACTCAAACATACAACATGCACACACATATATTCAAACATATGCCATGCATACATATACACATCACACACTCAAATATACGCCATGTGCACACACAACACACATACACCATGCACACATACATACTCAAACATACACCATGCACATATGCACACACACACTCATATACCACACACATGCACACAGACACACACAAAAATACACAACGCACATGCAAACATGGCACACTCATACACCATGCACACACATGCTCAAATATGCACCATGTGCACATACACACTCAAATATACATTATGCACACACACCGCACACACATACACCATGCACATGCATACACATACTACACAGTGAAATGTATAGCACACACCACACACTCATACACTGTGTGCACACACACAGTGTGGGCTGTGATCACCTATCCAGCTGACTGGGAGGTGGTGCCTATAGAGACTGACTGCCAATGGGTGACATTACTCTCTGGCCTGCCCCGCCCTGCCCCGCCCTGCCACTGGGCTGTCTGTTCACTTGCTTCTCCCAGTTCAGTAGTGATCCCCAAGGTAGGCCAGAGTCTGGGCTGGTTTATCCCCAGATCCTGGGCACCTGCTCATGACGGAGCACAGAGAATGCCTTGCTGGAAGTGTGGGAGGTTCATGTGTCCAGTGGAGTGGGGCTTCCTGTGGGCATGTTCCCGAGGTACAGGGGTCTGGTGTTTCCACATCATCCCTTCCCTTCCTGCTGCCCAGGCATTGGGGTGTGGAAGGGGCAGGGGCTCCTCTGGGGTTGGATACAAGTCCCTTCTTGCCATTTGCCAGCCAAATTGTCACTGGGTGGAGAGGGCGACTTTCCCCGCAGGGAACTGGGAGACCCAGACGTCTCCCTTCTGGACTTGGAAGGAGTGCTCCTCCCTGAAGGAGAGGGTTTTTTATATCTGTCTGAGTGCAGATGCCTTTGCTTCTGAGCAAGAGAAGGACTTTATGACAGTGACTTTCTTTCACAGTGGCTCATGGCTGGCACCTCGAAGGCTCTGACTCTGCAGGGGGAATTTGGGGGAGCTCTCAGGCAAGGGATTTTGCTCCTTTTTTTTTTTTTTTTTTTTTTGAGATGGAGTCTCACTCTGTCACCCAGGCTGGAGTGCAGTGGCACGACCTTAGCTCACTGCAACCTCTGCCTCCCAGGTTCAAGCAATTCTTCTGCCTCAGACACCTGAGTAGGTGGGACTATAGGCATGTGCCACCACACCTGGGTAATTTTTGTTTTTAGTAGACATGGGGTTTCACCATATTGGCCAGGCTGGTATCGAACTCCTGACCTTGTGATCTGTCCACCTTGGCCTCCCAAAGTGCTGGGATTACAGGCATGAGCCACCATGCCCAGCTGGGACTTTGCTCATTTTCTGCCCCTCTGTTGCCATGGAATGTAGCAGAAGAAATGTGTGTCCCTCTCCAGCCCCTCGCTGTAGGAATGCCAGCTTTGGCTCAGGCTGGTAGTTTGGTTTCATAATGACTGTGTGGCTGTGGGTCAGGTGCTTCACCTTCCAGGCCTGGGATAATTGTGCCATCTCCTGGGGCTGCTGTCTCCTGGGGCTGCTAGCGAGATCTGCTGAGCTGATTTTGAAGAATGCAGAATGTTGGCAGTGTGATGGGAGTTTTTCTCATTTGGGTCTGACCAGCTGGGCTAGATATCTTAGCTAGTCCCCGACGCACACTGAGGACAGGAAACGAACCACTGGGTGCTCAGCTCCCCAAGCACCACTGTCCCTGAGCGCTGGGGGATGGGCAGGGCAAGCCATGTTCCTAGAATAACTTGGGCCTAGGCTGCGGCCAGCAGGTCAAAGCTGGGCCACAGGTGCTGACAGTGCCCAGGGTAAGGGGATGCCGGGAAGATGTTGAAGAGAAATGTGTGCCTGTGGGGACCAGCAAGTGTATGGCAATAAAGTCTTGATAATGATTCAAGAATCCTGGCAGCCTCCCTCCCGCCCTTGCTGTACCTGGGGACTTGCACTGCCAGGGGAGCCTTCGTGTAATTTCCTTCACTTCTGGAGAAGAGATTGCCCAGGACTCAAACAGGAAAACTGAGCCTTGGAGATGTTCACCTCCAACAAGGAGACAGTGGCCTTAGACTCCACCAGCATGCCGCTGCCGTCCAGTCATCCAGCGGCCTCCCTGCAGACCGTCCCTCAGTGATGCCTCTTCAAAGGCCCTGCGTGCCTCCATGGTCCATCAGGAGTGAGGCAGGTGTGGCCCGAGTGCCTGGACCCGCACCGCCCTTTGCCTCCCCGGCTGCAGTCTTACCTCAGGGGCTCTGGCTGGGCTTTGCAGGTTGGCCTGGACTGGCAGGTGGGCACAGGCTCATTGTACCTGGCTGGTGTGATTAAGGAAAGAGGAATGGAAATGCTTCTCCAACTGGAGGAAGTCACAAAGCCACAGGGCATCCTCAAACGAAACCCTGCTTCCTCCCTGGTTGGGGGGCAAGCCAGATGGGAAGGGGAGATGCAGTTCCTCAGACACCAACGTCTCTACAGCCAGGCCTCTCCACGTGGGTGTTACAGACCTTCTGGGCTGGATAATTCTTTGTTGTTGGGGATTTCCTGGGCATGGAAGGAGGTTTAACAGCATTTCCTGGTTTCCACCACTTGATGCCAATAGCACCCCTGAGATGCGACCCCCAAATGTGTCTCCAGGCTTTGTCCAATTCCCTTGGAGGGCAGAATCGTCCCTCACTGAGAACCACTGCTCGACCCAATGCAAAGATGTGATTCTCGAAAAGATGTAACTCGCGGCCTGTTTAGGGCCAAGTATTGGTAAGTGCAGAAGAATGCACAGGACGTGGAACCCGTGTGCTTGGGCCGTGGCCATTCCTTCTGGATGCGCCAAGGGAAAAGACCTGGGTCCTGGTCGGACATAAAAGTGGGATGTGTATTTCCCCTATGATGTTGTGACTGCTGGCTGGTGCTGCAGACAGGCTCAGAAAGCACCGTTCCATTTTGCTCGAGTAAAGAAGGCAGGCTGAGTGCTGCTCATATATTGATTGACTCATCAAATGATCCGCTGCAGCTGCCTGCATTTGTTTACAGGACGAAAATTAATGCCACAGATGTTTACTGTATAATAGGATTTGAAATCTGTTGGGGGGAGCACCCGTTGAAACCATTGGGCCAAGAATGAGAAAAACACTTTGCATAAAGGAGGATTTGGTTCACTAAGTAGCACACGGTGCTTGCTGTCAAACGCTAACAAGAAACATGGGCCTCCTCTCCCTTGGCCAGCGTTGGCATTCGTGCCTGGCTCTCTGGCTTTCTTCTGCACCGTGTGCTTTGATGTGGCACCTTCTAAAGTGTTTTCATGATGCAGAGGGCTTCCTCTGGAAGGCAGCACCCGAGCCTAATGAACTAATGTGGGATTCTTCATCAGCATCTGGGCAGGCCTGGGGCCCGGCTCCCTTTCCTGCTCTCGGCTCCTTTTTGCAGGGGGCAACCCTGGATTGTCTAGCAAGGCTGTCTGGCCCTTGAGTGTATGTGTCTGGGGTTCCCCTGGTGATCCCATCAGCTCCTGCTATGTCCCTGCCTTTCACTGCCTAAAGCCTGACCTCTGAATATAGCCATCCTCTGAGATGGGAGATGCTTTTTCTTGGCAGAGCATCTAAGCCATGCAACCCTGAGAATCTTGACAGCACAGCCAATTCCTTGCCATGTCCAAGGGCTTTTCCCAGGCATCAGGGCAGATGGGGACCCCCAGTGCCTCTTAGCGGAGCCTCCTCCAGAGGAAATGGCTTTGGGGTGGGTCTCACAGTGGAGGTCGGAGGATGTGACAGGGAGCACCAGCTCGGTGACCATTGGGAGGCCCTGGAGGGAGCCTCCTGCCCAGGATGTTTCCTTCCGGTGTGTTTGGGTGTGTGCACTCCATTTGTATTTTCACTTTCCTTATGTTTTTCTCTTCAGCTGGCTCTGATTGGATTCACCACAGATTAACATTTTCCATTATACGTTATAATGTGTTTTTTTTAAACCAAATCTCCCTTCACAGATTGCTGTCTTTATAATACAGGAATTATTTCTCAGTCACTTTAAAAGTCCTGCTTCATTAGCTTGGTGACTGTTTGGTAATTTGCAAAGTCACTTTCGCAAGTTTTAATACTGCCCGGTTGAGGATCACAGTAATAAATGCATTAGGTTTGAATAGTGTTACGATTCTGTCTGAAGTGAAAAAATTAGAATCAGTCATTAGCTCTGACCTCAGCGTGAGCCTGCACTGTGCAGGAGAGGATGCAGACGATGCCACCACAGCTCCGCCACGGGAAGAATCCCCGGGTGAGGCCTTTGTCTCAGCTCTTTGCCAAGACTCAAGCAATAGCTCCGGCATCTCCAGTACCTTCCCCGTTTCCGTTCTCCTCAGGGCGCCTTAAAGCTCCTCCTTCCATGTAAGTATCTCGTGTCTAGACTCCACCCTCCAGGGAAGAAAATGGAGACTTCGAAGCCCTCAACCTTGGGCTCCCACTCCAGCTTTTTTGACAGAGGATGGTACCTGCTGGAGGAATGTGACCGGGGGCTTTCACTGGGATGCTGGGGGCATTCTCAGCTTTCTTCCTCCTCCTGTGTTGAGGCCACCTCTGCGCCACGCTGAGAAAGCAGGGAGGTTCCCAAGGGCAGAGAGATGTTCAGCCCCTGCTCTGAGGCTGCCAAGTGCCTGCCTCTTCAGGGAGAAAGCATTGCTCAATGTTGCTCAATTCTCAGCAGGCTTCTCCGCCTCCCGGGAAGCCCCTCTGAGTCCCTCCCAGTCGAGACTCCTTCCCCCGGAAGAGAGAGTTGGCGGACCCTGGGAGAACCCTGGAGCTTCACGCGGCCCTGTCGTGTTTCATTTGCCCTGATTAATTTGGCATCTGTATGAACCAGAGGGAGTGGTGCCTGACCCCAACCTTTCACAGATGTTTCAGGCCAAGGTTTTCTGGCAAAATCGATTTTGACATTTTGATAAGAACCCTTTCGCCGTGTTCTGTATTTTGAATCTTTGACTCTAAGCTGTTCTGAAAACCAGCTGTGAAGCTAAATCTTGTTTGTAAAATCTGCATACTGCATCAGCAGCAGAAACCGCCAGAGCCTCGAGGTCATTTCATAGACACTTGAAGTGAGTTAGGTGGGATGCAAGGATATTGAATCGTGGTGGTTTATCAGGCTTCTGCCGTGGGAAGCATTGTGAGAGATGCATAATAAATGTCTTGAACCCTCTTCTGTCTCGTGCAGTGTTTGGAATGCAAAAAAACAAAAAACAAAAAAACCCAACAACAACGTAGACCTTTAATGGAAAGATTTGGTATTCATGAAAAAGACAGAGTGCCTGCTACTTAGGAAACTTGGTTGCCTTGTAAATCGAAACGTCTGTATCAGAGCACAGTGATCTTTTGTCATTTGGTATAAGGAAAAAAATTAACAATTGGATTGGAAGCATTTGAGGTCGCTGTGTAAAAGGCACACACCTGCTGTCCAAATTGAAGTTCTCATTTGCAAGCAATATTTTAGGCGGAAAAGGAGTGATTTCCAGGTTTCTCCCTGCCTTCCTGCTTACCTGCACTCAGGAGGAGGCTCTGTTTCCTGCCCCACTGTTGGTGACCTCCTAAAGAAATAACACAAACCAACAGAGACAAGCAGAGTATGCCAGGAGAAAGGTCCAGGGCACAGCGGGAGGGAAAAGGGTGGATGAGGGCAAGTGACCGGTCCCTCCCACCTGCCCATTCTTCCGCACAGTGGACAGCCAGTGGGAGGTGATCTGGTGGGCGGGGGACATTGGAGCTGCCCCAGGGCTGCTTCTGGCGTGAGGGCCACTGCAAGTCCTTGACATGGAAGGATCTCTAGGGAAAAAAAAAAGGTCTCATGCCTCATGGCTCATGGCTTGTGAATGACATGTCAGGCCTCCCCATTCCCAGCTCAAGGCTTCTGCATGTCCTGCTCTGTGGGCTCCACTCTTTTCCCTGCCCAATCCCCACCCCAGCTCCAAAATACACTCATTCTAGGTCGTGGGAGCATTTCATGAATGACAGTGGACATGCTGTTAAAAGGCTGGATGTGGCCCCTGAGAAGGCTGCATGGTGACATGGAACAAAGACCAAAGGAACCAGGAGCCACAGGCCTGGGCTCCGGTCACGATTCTGCCCCGGCTTCCTCTGTGATCTGGTCATGATTCTGCCCCTGGTCTCCTCTGGGCTCGGGGCATGATTCTGCCCCTGGCCTCCTCTGTGAACTGATCACGATTCTGCCCCGTCCTCCTCTGGGCTCTGGGCACGATTCTGCCCCTGGCCTCCTCTGTGATCTGGTCACGATTCTGCCCCGGCCTCTGGGCTCTGGGCACGATTCTGCCCCTGGCTTCCTCTGCGATCTGGGCACAGCCGTCTCCCTTTGGGGCGCTGGGTGTCCTGTGTGTACTGGGGCAGTGGGGTGGATGAGCGGGGCCCTGGAGTTTCCAAGTGCCTATGGCAAGCCCTCATTTTCTCTGGAGTGTCACTGGACAGTTAGGTTGGGTTTGTGGCATGTCCTTAGAGAAGTCCTAGTAGGAGACAGCAGCACAAAGTACAGGGTGATGCTGGGGTCCACCCACTTGTACAGTTGAGGGGTGCCCTTTTCTGGAGTCAGAAGATGAACAGATTGACCCTGGGGGTAACCCCCACCTGAGACTCCCATCTGTAGGTGTCGGGCTTTGCATTTGATAGCAGGAAAAGGTGCTGCTAAGATTCTGGAGTTGTTGATAAATGAGGGGTGCCTCCGTGAATGAGCTTGTCTTAGATTTCCTCTCTTTTTCCTTTGTGAGGTTGATGGGTTGTCTTCAGCTCTCCAGGCCTCCTCCTCGGTCCCCTTTCCAACCCCACCATCACTTTCTTTCTCTGGGTGCTTAGATCTTTCACTGCTGTCCGCGTCCCTCTCTGGCAGGAGACAATCTGAGAAAGTGACTCTCACTAAGGCAGTCATGAATTTGTGTGTAATCTGTCCTGCGTGTGTGATACTTGCTCTAAAGAGGACTGGGTGAAGTGGGCAGTGCCTACCTGAAGGTAAGGGGTGCTGATGGTGGGGTTCCAGGCGTGGGACACCCACCTGAGGTCCAGGATGCCCTCCTGTCCCCGACACCAGCCTGGAGGCCGGAAGCTCTTGGGATAGGAGACTGGTCAAGGGCTTGTGGGCAGTCTCTTTGGGGTTACTGGACTCCAAATCTTTACTGTCTAGGAGTTGAAAGGTGACATTCTTCCTCTCAGCTCCGCAGGGAGTCCGTGGTTTGGGTGGGGGAGAGCAGGCCTGCTTCCCTGCAGAGCCCCTTCACACTCCGCCAGGCTTGTGGGGGCCAGCGTGGAACCTGAACATACTTTGTATGCATATATTTTGCATGTGCACATATTTCATTAAAAATCTCTCCTGTCCTGTGAGGGGAACACCCCCTGGCTGGTTTGCCGTCTTCAGCTCATCCTGGCCTCCTTTTCCAGCCAGGATGAGTGGAAGGTACACAGCTGAACATCAGTGCCAGTGAGTGAGATGCTACCGAGGCGTGGAACAGGCTGGTGGCAGAGAGGTCCCCGGGGAGGCTGTGCCGCAGTGGGGGCATAGGGGGCTGTGGGCCGGAGGAGGCACATCACTGTGGACAGGCAGGAAGGTGACCTCGGGGGGAAGGGGACAGATCAGAATGAGCCTTTCCCAAAAGTGAGACAAAGCCTCGTCATGCCGGGCAGGGCCCACCCATGCCTACCTGTACCTTTTGCTGACTCAGAGGGAGCCTGTAGGAGGGAGGGTGAGATCACAGGTGGGTCCCCTCTGGCCTCTGTGAGGGCACTGTGGGGTGGGGATTGGGCAGGGAAAAGAGTGGAGCCCACAGAGCAGGACACGAAGACTTGAGCTGGGAATGAGGAGGCCTGACCTGTCATTAACAAGCCATGTGGCATGAGGCCTTTTTTTTTTTTTTCCAAGGGCTCCTCCCACCTCAGCCTCCTGAGTAGCTGGGACCACAGGTGCGTGCTACCATGCCTGGCTAATTTTTAATTTTTTTAGGGAAGAGGTCTCACCATGTTGCCCAGGCTGCATGTTGCCCAGGCTGGTCTTGAATTCCTGGGCTCAAGTGATCCTCCTACCTCAGCCTCCCAAAGTGTTGGGATTATGGGCATGAGCAGCCAGTGAGCTATGAGGTCTTGAGCAAGGCTGCCTCTTTGATTAGAAGCCCCCTTCTCTGTGCCTTATGGTTCTACAGCCTGGGGTACCCCTCTCCAAATGACACATCTCCCTGTATTTGCTGTGCACGTGGCTGGGTGTGGATCATATTTCGAATGCATTTCTTCATTCATTTAGCTCCACATTTATAGGGCACCTCTTCTAGAGCTAGCTCTGTGCCAAAAAGGAGATATAAAGATAAATAGGAGACAGGGTGCTACAGCTCACAACTGTAATCCCAGCACTTTGAGATACCGAGGCATGAGGATCACCTGAGATCAGGAGTTCGAGACTAGCCTGGCCAACATGGTGAAACTCCATCTCTACTAAAAATATAAAAAAATTAGCTAGACATGGTGGCATGTGTAATCCCAGCTACTTGGGAAGCTGAGGCAGGAGAATCACTTGAACCAGGAGGCGGAAGTTGCAGCGAGCTGAGATCGCCCCACTGGATTCTGGCCTGGGCACCAAGGGCAAAAGCTTTGTCTCAAAAACAAAACAAAACAAAAAGATAAATAGGAGAGGGTCTCTGTCTTCAAGGAACCCTCAGCCTAGTGGAGGAAGCAGATAGCTACTCGAATGGTGAAAATTAATGTAATGTAGGCAGGACAGTGAGAAGGACATGTGGGACCAGAGAGACAGGCGACCAGCTGGCCTGTGATGGCCAGAGAGGGCTTCTCAACAGGGAGGTGGTACCTGAACTGAATTCCCTTCAAAATGAGCTCCCTCTGACCTGCACTGACTATTCACAGATATTCTAGGGCTCCTACCTTGTTTGCAAGAAGCCGAGCCAAGCGCCCTGGTGAATACAAAATAGGGTAAGGAATGCTCTCACTAGTTGCCTGCAGCTTTGCTAATCCTGACTGAGCATTCCTCATTTCAGAAGTATCTGCAACAAGCATAACTTATGTCCTTTTGATGATTTTGGGGACGACATGTAATTTTTTTTTTTTTTTTTTGAGACGGAGTTTCACTCATTACCCAGGCTGGAGTGCAATGGCGCAATCTCGGCTCACCGCAACCTCCGCCTCCTGGATTCAGGCAGTTCTCCTGCCTCAGCCTCCTGAGTAGCTGGGATTACAGGCATGCACCACCATGCCCAGCTAATTTTTTGTATTTTTAGTAGAGACGGAGTTTCACCATGTTGACCAGGATGGTCTCCATCTTTTGACCTCGTGATCCACCTGCCTCGGCCTCCCAAAGTGCTGGGATTACAGGCGTGAGCCACCGCGCCCAGCTGTATGTAATTTTATGGCAAGCAGATCATTCATGATTTCAGATGACCTGGACAGGCTCATACTTTGAGCACTTTACAGACAGTCCCGTCTTCACTGCTGGTCCTCTTCCTTTCTTGTGCTACCACTGCCGTCCTCATCCTGACTTTTTCCTCTTGCTGTCCTCAGTGGGTTATAGGCCAGTAGAAACTGTAAGAGAGGGGCTTTCAGAACAAAAACTCTCAATCACCTCTGTGTTCCCAAGAAAATCAGGGATTGGAAAGGATTTTTATGCGGAAAAAAGTCTTTGATAACACTTAACACAAAAATTAATGATAAAAACTTTTAGCAAGTTAGGGATAGAAGGGCTTGTTCTTAATCTGATGAAAGGTAGCTGAAAAGTCTGTAGCACCGGCAAATGGAAAGTGAAACTAGGATGAGATACACAACACAGCCATCCTACTGGTGAAAATGTTAAAAGACTGAGGTTACCATAAGTTGGCAAGGTTGTGGAACAACAGGAAGCTTCATACATTATTGATGGGGATGTAGATAGTACAAAAATCTGGAAAAGTACCTGGCAGTTTCTTAAACTAAATATATATCTATTGCATGACCCAGCAATTCCTCTCTTGGACATCTACCAAGAGAAATGAAAACATATGTTCACAGAAAAACTTGTATGAGAATGTTCTTGGCAGTTTTCCTCATGGTCTGTGAAAACAGGAAGCAACTCAGGTGTCTATCAACAGGTGATGGACAAGTGCAGGTATTTTTGTACAATGGAACGCTGCCCACAATAGAGAGAAACACATTTTGGACACATGCCACACATATGGATGAATCTCAAAAATGTCACACAGAGTAAAAGAAGCCAGACACAAGAGCACATGTTCTATGGTTCATTTATATCAACTTCTAGATTAGGCAAAAGTAATTGATGGTGCAAAACAATCCTAACAGTGGCTACCTCTGTTGTGGGTGATGGTGTCTGCAACTTACTTGGAAAAGACATAAGGTAGCTTTCTTGGGTGACTACAATGCCTGTATCTTGACAGATGTCGGGTTACACAGTGAGACGCGTTTCTCAGATGTGTCCCATGATGCATTTGAGATCCATGCAGTTCACTCTGTAAAATTTACTTCAAACAAACAAAAAAATGGCAAACAAATATTGAACTCTAGCTAAGGATGTGCCTTTGGACGCATACTGATGTTGGCAGTTTACTCTGAAATGCATCAAAAAATAAAATGGATCAATGAATGCACAAAATGATGGCCGGATGGTTACGAGACAGAGCAAAGATAGCAAGATGTTAATTATGGAATCTAGGTGGTGGAAACAAGGGTTTCCTCTGTAAAATGCTTTCAGATTTTCTGTGCGTTTGATAGTTTTCATAGTAAAGTTTTGGAGGAAAACTGAGTAATCTATCTTTGGATTCATATACATCTGGTAAAATAGATTTTTAAAAATTATGAGAATTTTATGCACAAAGATTAGGAAGGCAGTTTTCCTTTGGGTCAGGCTTGCTAAGAGTGGGGCTCAAAGAAGTACCCACAGTGGCTCTATGTGGAATGTTCTAGTTCCTAAGTTGGAGTGAGGTGGGGGTGGGGTGATGGGTCTTCTGTTATTTCAACTTTGTACTTTATAAATACAGAACACACACCTTTCTATGTATGAAGTAATACATAGTAAAATTAAAAGAAAATTATATGGCTCTGAAGGTTTCTTTTTTAAGGAAATAATGAGGTCTCAGGGGTAGCACACAGTTCTGTTTTTAATAGGCTTTAAATAGTTTGGGTCTAAGAGGGGCTGCCTTTCATCCCCAGGGTGAGCTGAACTTCGGGAGAATTTTGACTTTATTTGATTGCAGAAATTTAAAGTGATGGGCATTTTCATTATTATTATTATTATTATTTTTTGAGACTGAGTCTTGCTCTCTTGCCCAGGATGGATGCAGTGCAGTGGCTCAATCTCTGCTCACTGCAACCTCTGCCTCCTGGGTTCAAGTAATTCTCCTGCCTTAGCCTCCTGAGTAGCTGGGACTACAAGCATGTGCGACCGTGCCCAACTAATTTTGTATTTTTAGTAGAGACGGGGGTTTCTTCATGTTGGCTGGTTTTGAACTCTAGACTTTAGGTGATCCGCCCACCTCAGCCTTCCAAAGTGCTGAGATTACAGGCATGAGCCACCATGCCTGGCTCAGTATGCTTATTTTTAAATGTAAGTAGAAAAACATACAAACCAGTACAGCTGGAATTTAAACTCTGATAATACAAACCTTAAGTCGAGTCACCCTCCTTCCTGTCTCACTTTCTGCTTCTCCAGCGCAAACAGAAGACACGAAAGTAGATTATTCTCACCCATCCCCACAGGCTGCCGAGTTCCCTGTGTGCCTTCCTGTGTCCTCCCATTGGAAGGGTGAGGGAGCGGTCCAGCCGTTCTCCAATTCCCTGAGCTCTGGATCCCACCGTTCTTTCCTCCTCATTTTCAGTCTTGTTATCGTTCTTGTTTTTGTTCCATCCCCAGGCTGGAGTGCAACGGCGCAGTCATAGCTCACTGCAGCCTTGAACTCCTGGGCCCACCTCAGTCTCCCAGTAGCTAGGACTACAGTCACACAGGATCGTACCTGGCTAATTAAAAAAAAAAAAATTGTAGAGATGGGACCTTGCTGTGTTGCCCAGGCTGTTCGTTCCTAAACTCCTGGTCTCAAGTGATCCTCCCGCCTTGGCCTCCCAAAGTGCTAGGATTGCAGGCATGAGCTGTCACCTCTGGCCTTTTGGATAAATGTAGAGGATCGCCTTGCCCCTTTGTGCCTCCCTCATAGTATTGTCCTGTAAAGATTAGAATGGTGCCGGGCACATAGTACACATTCAGTAAAAATATTACCTGTGGCTGGGTGCATTGACTCACATCTGTAATCCTAGCACCTTGGAAGGCCAAGGCAGGCAGACCACTTGAGGCCAGGAGTTCAAGACCAGCCTGGCCAACATGGCAAAACCCCATCTCTACTACAATACAAAAATTAGCTGGGCGTGGTGGTGGCTACCTCTAATCCCAGGTACTTGGGAGGCTGAGGCAGGAGAATCGTTTGAACCTGGGAGGTGGAGGTTGCAGTGAGCTGAGACTCAGCCTGTGCAACTCCATCTAAAAAAAAATAGCTGTTATTATTAATATCTTAACTCTCCCTATCATATCTCTTTTCTGTATCTTCAGCTCTGCTCCACACACCCCTCCCCAGATGTTCTGCAGTTGTCCATAGTGGCTGTCTCTACCTCATCGCCTGGCCCCCACCAGCCACCTCCTGGTTGCCACTGGATGTCTCTCCATCCTTGCTGCTTTGGCTACCTTGGCAGCATCGATTGGACACTCTGAGCCACGTTTTTTTTTCTTGAAACAGACTCTTCCCTTGTCCCCCCCAGGGTACCAGCCTTCCTGGCTTTCCTTCCAACTCCCCAACCACCTTCTCTCTTCAGTTTGTGCCCTCCCATGCCTTTGCTCATCTCTTAAATATTTGCCATACTCAAGGTTCAGTCCAAGGTCCCTGTTTTCCATACTTTACAAACTAGCTTTGGGAAATTTCATCTAGTTTTATGGGTTGGATTTCCATGATGACACACAGTTCTCTGTCTACAGCCCAGGTAGTACCGCTGAGTTTCAGAACATAACCCCGTTTGACTACTGACACTTCCCCTTGTATTCCCTGCCCTCTTTTTCTCTCTCCCCTGACATGCGCTTCTCTTGGGTTCTCTTTCTCAGTATGTGACACTGTCTGTCTGAGTTCTCCTCCCCAATTGGTCAGTTGGTCCATTCGTTCACCACTTGTGTTGACTCCACCTCTGTTACCTGGAAGTCGCTTCTTTCACTCTGTCCTTCTTAAGCCAATCTGAGTTCAGGGTTCCATGATCTCTTTCCTGTATAGCTGCAAAGGCCTCTTCCTGTCCTCCCTGCTCCCTCTCCTGACCTCCTCCACTTCATTCTCTAAATCTCAATTTTATGTATGTGGTTTGAATATTTAAAACCTTTCAGTGCCTTTCCACTGCTCTCAAACAAGATCCAAACTCCTGAATTTGTTCATGGGGCAGCATCCACGCTGGCTCTGGCCTCTCCCCGCCACCCATTCCTTCTGCCTCTCAGTGCCCTTTCCTTATGGGCTTTCATGTCTCTTTTCTCTCTCCCTGTGGCCCTCCTTCTCCACCCTGCACTTGGATGGCTCCTGCTCATCATCTAGTGCTCAGCTTCACAGTCACACCCTCTCCAGGAAGCTTTCTCTGATCTCTTTCCTTCATTCATGCAGCATATCGCCACTGAGGGCTGATATGATTTGGCTGTGTTCCCACCCAAATCTCATCTTGAATTGTGACTCCCACAATTCCCACATGTCATGGGAGGAACCCAGTGGGAGGTGACTGAATTATGGAGGCGGGTCTTTCCCGTGCTGTTCTCATGACAGTGAATGAGTCTCACGAGATCTGATGGTTTTAAAAACAGAAGTTTCCCTGCATAAGCTCTCTCTTTGCCTGCTGCCATCCATGTAAGACTCCTCCTTGCCTTTCATCTTCTGCCATGATGTGAGGCCTCCCCAGCCACATGGAACTGTAAGTCCAATAAACCTCTTTCTTTTGTAAATTGCCCAGTCTTGGGTATGTCTTTATCAATAGCACAAAAATGGACTCATGTGAGGGCCCACTCCATCCAGGCACCAAGGGTGGAGTGCTGATGGAGAGGCAAGGGTCTCATTCCCATAGGTGACAGCCACTGGGCAAAGGCAGTCGGGGTAAGCAATGAATCTGATTGGCTTTATTAGTACAATGGCAATGGAGAAAACAGGGCAAGGTGTGCAATGCCAAGCTTACCGTGTGTGTGTCTCTTTCTGTGTCGGCCACCCCAGATCCTCTCCCCGATGACATCTGAACTCAAACTGGAAGAAACTAGCCCTGGAGAGATCAGAGGGAGGACAGCCCCAGCAGGAGGAACGTGTAGAAGGCCCTTGGGCTGGGGGGTTTCTGGATGCATTAGAGGAATAGAAAGAAGACCAGGGCTTCTGGAGTACGGTGGGTGCAGGAGAAAGCAGGGAGCTGTCGGGTCCCAACGGTTGACTGGGGCAAGACCATGCATGGTCTTGTAGGTCATGGGAGGGAGCTAGGATTTCATTTTCGGTGCAGTGGACACCACTGGAGGGTTTTAAGCAAGAGAGTGCCACAGTGAGAGAGAATTTTCATATGATACAATTCAAAGAGTAAAAATGGATGGTTTTTAGTCTATTTACAGAGTTGTGCAGCCTTTGGCACAGTCAGTCTTAGAACCATAATCAGTTTTCCTCATCCCCAAAGGAAGCCTGGTGCCCATTTGCAGCCATTCCCCCATTCCCCAAATCCCCAGCCCAGGACAGCCACAAATCTACTTTCTGTCTCTATCAGGTTGATATATTCTGGACATTTTATATAAAATGAATCATACAATGCGTTGTCTTTTATAACTGGCTCTTTCATGTTTTCAAGGTTTACTCATATTGTAGCACTTATCAGTACTTCGTTCCTTTCTATGGCTGAGTAATATTTCACGGTCTGGAAAGACCATATTTCACGTGTCCACTCATCAGTCGATGCACATTTAGGTTGCCTCCTCCTTTTGGCTAATACAAATAATGCTTCTGGGAATCTTCCTATATAAGCTTCTGGCTGTGTGCCTTCCTTTCCCTTGGGTATAGACGTCAGGGTGGAATTGCTGAGCCATTTTGGTAAATCTGTGGCTGATCTTTTGAGGAGCTGCCAACCTGTTTTCCAAAGTGGCCACACCATTTTGTGTTCACACCAGAGGTTTAGTTTTGAAGGTTTTGGCAGTTCCAGTTCACTCCTGCCGTGGAAAATAGACTGTAGGCAGCAAGCGGGGAGGCAGGAGGACCTGTGAGGCACGGAGGAGGCTGGATGGGCCTCTCTGCCTTCAAGAGTGTGTAACCACAGTCCATGAACTCCAGCTAGGGAGAATGGTGAGGCTGAGCTGGGAGTGATGGGGAGTGAAGAAACCGTGTGGTTGGAAGTCCTGCTCAGCCTGAGAATGACTGGGTGTTAGTCCTGGTGACAGAGACCTAGAGCCACAGATGCTGGTCCGAGAAGAGGTTTGCAGTGGCGGTTTCAGAGGTGGTGCTGTTATTGGTGGCCAGAGGTGTGGGTGGCTAGGCTGGGGTCAGGGGAAAGGTCACTGGATGGGGGGAAACAATGGAGCGGAAGGCTGGGAGTAGGTGGGTCATTACCTGGATGTTGAGATCACCCGAAATGGTGGCAGGGGTGGGACTGGAGAGGAAGAGAATTACCCAGGCCTGGCAGAACAGAGCAGGCAGTGTGGCCAGGAGTCTGCAGATAGCAGTGATGGGAGGTGAGGGACAGGCCGTGCTATGGAGTGACAGCGGCTTCCGGGGAACTGGGGTTTTGAAGGAGGAAGCAGGAGAAAGACTTTAGAATTGGTAACAGGGAACAAGGAGGACATGAGTTTACCTATAGGCTCTGCAATACTTGGAGTGTGGGACAAAAAGTGGCATTTGGGAGGCAGGAGAGATGGGGTCCTTGGGGAATGTTAGGCTTCATCTGGGGCCTGACCTGAAAGCAGGTGGACGATGATGAACAGTATGTCGATGATCCTCTCTGGGACCCAAAGCAACACGATTGAAGGATTAGGGAGGGCTGGGGAGCGGGCCAGGGAAGAACAGTGCCTGTACAGGAGTTCCCACTATGTGCTCTCAGTGCCTGTCACATCCTGATCAAGCTCTACCATAATTACTGGTGCAGTCATCTTCCCTTTAGACTGTACATCTGTACATTTTGTATTATAGAGAGCATATCTTTGTATTCCCTGCTGTAGCTCCCCTTTCTAGCACAGATATGCTAGCCTGGTATGTACTCAAAAATATTGGTTGAATGGATGAGAGAATGCTGAGCTCTTCCCATGATGCCATCACAGTGCCAGGACAGCAGTTTGCTGAGGTCCTGGGAGGAGGCGGATAGAATTAGAGGCTTCCCCACTCCCCGCTCCCCATGTTCCTTCTAATGCTGACTCTAGCATAGAAGCCAAGTCCACCCTATATTTTACCTCAGAAGTTTTGGCAAATAACAAGGCCTACGATATTGACTAAGAGCTGCTGGGATCCCACAGGCCCCAGTGGGCCCCATTACCAGCTATTTGGAAGTTGAGGCAGACAGATTGGATTGGGTTTTTGAAGGAGTTTGCTGGTTTGTGGTGGGAATTGAGTTGAATTTATTATCATTTTTGTCAGCAGTCCTTTGCCAAATATTTATTTAATCCAAGGATTCCAGAGAATGCGAGGGGTTTGATGGGCAGGTGGCTAGATGCCAGCGTGGCCCGTGTTTGGGCTGGCACCCCCACTCCCCTTGGCACTTTATTCATTCCAAAGCTGTGGCACCCCTGCAGCACATACCAGCCAATGTCTTGGGGTCTGTGCCTGAGCCTGGGACTGGCCCATCCTGTCATGTGCAGAGCTGGGCATCTGGTCAGATCTCACAGGAAGTGCTGAATTTGTATTTGCAGCGTTGAAAGCCAGGGAGAAATAGAAATGGACAGATCGTTTGAAAATTCAAATTATATATTCCTTGTTTTTGCAGCGTTTCAGCCAGTATGGTTTGTTTGATCCTCACAAAGGATGATTAATCAAACTAAGAGAAGAGTGTAGTCTAATTGGATGTGGATGTGTTTGGGGCAATGTGATCACTGGAACACGGGGAGAATGACACAGACAAATATTTATGCCCTCTTAGTTTCCCGTTTCAATGGTAACATCATCTGTTACAGTATCGCTCTTTTCAGGAGTATCTTGCATTAGAATGCTCGTCCCTTTGTCCCTTTCCGAATTGTCGCTTTTCTTTATGAGAAAGAGTTTGGAAAAGCTGCTTAAATAAAATGTAGCTGAAAAATGTTGAAAGTGTGACAATAATAAAGTAGACATCACTGGCTAGAAAAAAATGATCTATTTTTAAAAAGAAAACTAAAGCAAAGTTGGCCAAATCACTTCAGATGATTAGATTGCAAAATCACCCCAGGATGGACAAAAGTTCTCAACATATAAATGAGTGGTTGGCGACCCTCATTTAAAATGGATTATTCATTACTTCATGAGCTGATACCTACAGACAAGCATAGAGAGTAATGTAATGCACAGCTGTTTTACCCATCACCTAGTTTTCTTGATCAAATCTTACCCTTTGCCCCATTTAATTTGATTTCTTTCTTTTCTTTTTCTTGAGATGGAATCTCACTCTGTCACCCAGGCTGGAGTGCAATGCCGTGACCTCAGCTCACCGCAACCTCCGCCTCCTGGGTTCAAGTGATTCTCCTGCCGCAGCCTCCCAAGTAGCTGGATTACAGGCATATGTCACCATGCCTGGCTGATTTTGTATTTTTAGTAGAGACGAGGTTTCTTCATGTTGGTCAGGCTGGTCTCGAACTCCTGACCTCAGGTGATCTGCCTGCCTCGGCCTCCCAAAGTGCTGGGATTACAGGTGTGAGTCACAGCGCCTGGCCTGATTTGATTTCTTAAAAAGAAATAAAGCATAAAAGCATAATGTATACATACAATAGTGACCTAATTTCTTTCCCTCTGGTCCCAGTGATAGTGTTTTCACCATTATGCACATATATATTTATTTTTTTGAGATGGAGTCCTGCTTTGTCACCCAGGCTGGAGTGCAGTGGTGTGATCTCGGCTCACTGCAGCCTCCCAGGTTCAAGTAATTCTCCTGTCTCAGCCTCCTCAGTAGCTGGGACTACAGGCACATACCACCACACCCAGATGATTTTTGCATTTTTAGTAGAGATGGGATTTCACCATATTGGTCAGGCTGGTCTCGAACTCCTGACCTCAGGTTATCTACCCACCTCAGCCTCCCAAAGTGCTGGAATTACAGGCGTGAGCCACCGCGTCTGGCTGCATATTTTCATTGAAAGATATTTGTAATACTTTTATCATATATTTATATATTATTGATAATACATGGCGCTGTTTTTCTGATTTTAAAAGTTTATATGAGACCATCCCACATTCTCCTGCAGCATTGTTCTTAAGTGTTGTATCCTTACAGAGAGACAGAGGTGACAGAGAGAGAAGGAAAGAGAGAGAGAGAGAGAAAGATAGGGACGTGTGTATACAATAGGCATTATGTAGCTTACATATATAGCATAATAAGAAATACATATATTCCTGGTTCACGTATTTTAACTGCTCTACAGAATTCTACTGAATGAACATTTATGTGCTAGTGTTTCTCTAAGGGGGGTGTGTGTTTGCTTAGGTACTCTCATATGGCTGAAAGCGGAACTGTTTGGTGGTAGAGTACGTATACCTTCAGCAATTGTCATTGCTCGCCAAGATGATTGTATTGATTTATGGTCCCAACTACAGGTGGAGTGTGTGGTGGTTCCCATTTCTTCACGTTCCCTCACAGACTTTGTCTTAATTTCTGCTTCCCTTGCTACAGTGAGGTTGAGCTTCTTCTCATAGAGTGTTACTGGCCATTTGGGTTTCTTCTGTGAATTGCCCATTCTTTTCCTTGCTCATTTTCTTGCTATTAGATTGTCTGTCTTTTAGTTATTGATTGATTTGCTGGGATTCTTAATATTTTCTAGACCGTGATCTTGAATTTGCTATATTCATTACTACTGTCTTCTTCATTTTGAGACTTTTAAGAAAGTGTTCTTAATGGTGTCTTGGTGGATAGAAATTCTTAGTTTTGATGGAGTTTTGTTTTGTTTTGATTTTTTAAATTGAGATGGAGTCTCACTCTGTTGGCCACACTGGAGTGCAGTGGCATGATCTCGGCTCATTGCAACCTCTGCCTCCTGGGTTCAAGCAATTCTGCCTCGGCCTCCTGAGTAGCTGGGAGGCTACTCAGATGTGCACCCCGACACCTGAATAATTTTTATATTTTTTTAGTAGAGATGGGGTTTCACCATGTTGGCCAGGATGGTCTTGAACTCCTGACCTCAGGTGGTCTGGCAGTCTCAGCCTCCCAAGGTGCTGGGATTACAGGCATGAGCCACTGCACCCAGCAGTTTAATCTTATTTTTTATGTTAGTGCTTCCTGTTCTTGTTTCTTAATCTTTCTCTATTCCAATCCAAAAGTATTATCTTCTACATGGTTTAGGAGTTTGGTTTGCTTTCACATAAAAGTTTTAATCTATGTATAATTCATTTTGTGTAGGAAAATTCTCCTTTTTTTCAATGATGGAAAGAAGTGTCCCATTTCTTGGATGCGTCATCCTTTCCCCAGTAATGTACGTATGTCAGGCTTGTCCATAATGACGCCTGTCTAATGTTAGGTAGCTGCCTGTGAGTTGATCTGTTTCTGGGCCCCTTATTCCCTCACTGTAGTCATCAGTTTGCCTATTCGTGTCTCAGCGCATCATCCTCTGAATTGCTGTAGCTCACTATAGCTTGGAAACAAGTCCTCATAGGTGGCCGATCACATTCTACCCTCCCTTCTACCACTTTATATATATGTTCTGCATTTCACCTATTCTTGGCCTTTACTGTTTTATGAACATTACAGAAGAGAATCTTGTCAAAATCCTTAAATTTCTGTGGGGAGATTTTGATTGGAATGACATTAAATCTCTCAGTGTGGTAAGAATTGACCTTTTCAGGATATTGAGTCTTCTTTTTAAAATTAATTAATTGTGTAATTGATTAATTTATTTTAGAGACAGAGTCTTGCCCTGCCACCCAGGCTGGAATGCCCTGCCAACCAGGCTTGAGCCTCAAATTCCTAGGCTCAAGTGACCTCCCACGTCAGCCTCCAGAGTAGCTAGGACTACAGGCATGTGCCATCATACCTGGCTAAAATGATCCTCTCACCTCAGCCTCCTG
This sequence comes from Callithrix jacchus, assembly GCF_049354715.1. Lineage (NCBI taxonomy): Eukaryota > Metazoa > Chordata > Mammalia > Primates > Cebidae > Callithrix > Callithrix jacchus. The sequence goes on from NC_133508.1 coordinate 45,066,002, forward strand.
AGTAGCTGGGACTACAGGCATGTGCTACCATACCTGGCTAATTTTTAATTTTTTTGTTAGAGACAGGGCCTCACTATGTTGCCCAGGCTGGTCTCAAATTCCTGGCCTCAAACAATTCTCCCATCTCAGCCTCCTAAAGTGCTGGGATTACAGGTGTGAGCCACTGTACCCAGCTGGGTTTTCTGTCTTTGAACAGAAGATCTATCTTAGGTTAAACCCTAAGAATTTATTCTTAGAAACTTAAATTGCAATTATAAGTGGTATTTTTTAAAATTATATTTTTTGTTTGTTGCTGTTGTATATAAATTATTTTACTTTTGTGTGTTGACTTTATGTACAGGCACATTAGTGGAATCTTTTAATTTATACTTTACCTCTAGATTCTTGGAATTCTACATAGATGATTCACACTCAATGAATATCGAGAGTTCTTTCTTCTCTCTCAAGCCTTACAGATTTTATTGCATTACTGTGCACATCAGAACTTCTATTGTGCTAGAAGTTCTTTTTGTTTGTTTTCTTGTCCGACAGAGCAGACAAAGTCTTGCTCTGCCACCCAGGCTGGAGTGCAATGGCACGATCTCAGCTCACTGCAACCTCTGCCTCCCAGGTTCAAGCTATTCTCCCGCCTCACCCTCCCTAGTAGCTGAGACTACAGGTGTGCACCACCACACCCGGCTAACTTTCTGTATTTTTGGTAGAGATGAGGTTTCACCGTGTTGGCCAGGCTGGTCTCAAACTCCTGATCTCAGGTGATCCACCCGCCTCGACCTCTTAAAGTGCTGGGATTACAGGCGTGAGCCACCATGTCTGGCAATTGTACTAGAAGTTCTAATCTGCACAGTAATGCAAGAACAAGAAATGCATTTGAAGTTCTAGTACAGAGAATAAGAACTAGAGCTAGAAGTCCTAGTACCAGTTGTAATTGAGTAGAAATGTTAATAGTAAAAACTGTTGTCTCATGTCTGAGTCTAAAGGAGATTCTTCTAATGTTTCATGGTTAATAGTGATATTTACTGTAGGGGTTTTATTTGGTATAGTATAAACTTTTTATTAGCTCAAGGAAGTTTTCTTCTATTTTAGTTTGCTAAGAATTTTTTAAATCACAACTGGATGTTTAATATTATTGACTGCTCTCAATGTCACTATTAACAATGATTATATACTTTTTCTTCTATAATCTGTTAACATTATGAATCATATTTATTTTCTAATATTAATCTAACTGTAATCCTAGGATTAACCCAACTTGTTAATGGTGTATGGTCATTTTTAGGCATTACTGGATTTGGTTTTCTGTGATTTTGTTTAGGAGTTTCGCGTGTATGTTCATGATTTATAGTCGCTTCTACATTTCTCTTCTCATTATATTCTTGTCAGACCTAATGTCAAACATGAGTTTGAGGCCATGGAATAATTATGCTGTGGAATAATTTGTGTAAGATGATGATTTGGATTACTACCTGAATATTTAATTAGAACTCTTTAAATGGTACCATCATCTGGACCTGGTAATTTTTATCTACTGCTTCTTTTGTGTGTGTTTACAAGAATATCCAGGTTTTTATATTTTCTTAAGATGGTTTAGATAAGTTTATTTTCTTGTAATTTGTCAATTTCATTTAAGCTTTTTTTTTTTTTTAATGGAGTCTTGCTTGTGCTAGGTTGGAGTGCAGTGGTGTGATGTCAGATCTCAACTCACTGCAACGTCTGCCTCACAGGTTCAAGTGAATCTCATGCCTCAGCCTCCTGAGTAGCTGGGACTATAGGCATGCACCACCACGTACAGCTGATTTTTGTATTTTCAGTAGAGATGGGGTTTCACCATGTTGGTCAGGCTGGTCTTGAACTCCTGAACTTAAGTGATCTGCTCCCCTCGGCCTCCCAAAGTGCTGGGATTACAGGCGTGAGCCACTGCACCTGGCCTAAGATTCTAACTTATTGTCATGATATGGTCATATATCCTCTCAATAATTTTTTAATCTTTGAAGCTTCTCTGGTTATGTTCTTTTCACTGCCAATATTGTCTTTTTTAATCAGAATTTGCCAACTGTGTGGTTCTTTTCAAAGAGCCAACTTTTGACATTGCTGTTTGCATGTATTTTAGATTTGTTTTTGGTTTTGTGAATTCCATTTTTATGCTGTTTTCCTACTTTCTACATTCTTTGAGTTTATTCTGTGTTCCTTTTTCCAATTTCTTAAGTGGGAGGATTGGTTCATTAATGTTTAGCTTTCTCTTTTTTCTATATGAGCATTTGGATGAACAATTTCTTTCTAAATATGGTTTAGTATATGTTCCATGTGTTTTAACATGCAGCGTTTTGATTATCCTTCAGTTCACAATATTTTTTAACCTCCATTATGATTTCTTTTTTGAGTTGTTTAAAATGCATTTCTTTTTTTAAATTTTACTTTAAGTTCTGGGATACATACGTAGAATGTGCAGGTTTGTTACATAGGTATACGTGTGCCACGGAGGTTTGTTACATAGGTATACGTGTGCCACGGAGGTTTGTTACATAGGTATACGTGTGCCACGGAGGTTTGTTACATAGGTATACATGTGCCACGGAGGTTTGCTGCATCTATCAGCCCATCTCTAGGTTTTAAGCTCCGCATGCATTCGGTATTTGTCCTAATGTTCTTCCTCCCTTGCCCCCCATCCCCCGACAGGCCCTGGTGTGTGATGGTCCCCTCCCTGTGTTTATGTGTTTCATTGTTCAACAACCACTTATGAGTGAGAACATGTGGTGTTTGGTTTTCTGTTCCTGTGTTAATTTGCTGAGAATGATGGTTTCTAGCTTCATCCATGACCCTGCCAAGGACATGAATACATGCTTTTTTATGGCTGCATAGTATTCCATGGTGTTATGTGCCACATTTTCTTTATCTGGTCTGTCATTGATGGGCATATGCATTGGTTCCAAGTGAAAATGCACTTCTTAATTTCCAAACATATAGGCATTTTTCTGGGATCTTTTTGTTACTGATTTCTAATTGAAGTTTTGATTTCTAGTTAGCTTCATCGTTATTTGGACAACATGATTGATGTGACGCTGGCACTTTTGAAATTTTTGAGACCCAGTATTGGTTCCAGCAAATATGGAACATGGAATATTTTCCATTTTGTGGCTGCCATGTTCTAAGAGCTTGTCTGATTGGATCAAGTTTGTTAATCGAGTCGTTCAGATTTTCCTGATTTTAGTTTTAGTTTGACCTATACTGAGAAAAGTCTCCTAAAAATCTCCCCTTTTAATGGTGGATTTGTTCAGTTTCTCCTGTTCTTCCCTTTAGAGCTTTCCTTCATTGACTGCTTCACTTCTTAAGAAATTTGTTTTCAACCAGTTCTCCTGGAACAGGAGGAAAATGCAGCTTGTTCCTTGTTCCATTTGTCAGGTGGGCAGTTCACGAAAGGTTGGACTCACATCTGTCATTTCCGTCAGCAGTGAGCTGTTGAGAGTATGTTCAGTTGCCTTAGTTTCGAGTCATGGCTGCACACATTTAGGACTCTGGCTCTGCTCGAGCTGTTCCCCCGCGCAGAATGCCTTTCACCTCTCCCTTTTCTCTGCCCCTTGTTCGCCTGGTGAACTCTCTTTCCGGCTCTGCTCAAAGGTTACCTCCTATTATGATTATTTGTTTCTGCTTCTGCCTCCTCCGGTATCACAGGGCTGGCACAGACCAAGTGGTCAACAAGTATTTATTGGACTGAAATGGTTTCTGCTCTTAAGGGACTCTTTTCTATGAATTATTCTCCCCTGCTCCCAATCAAATCCATCCCTTAAAATTTTAAAAACTGAGATGAAATTTCAGATAACAAAATTAACCATTTTAAAGTAGACAGTTCAGTGGCATTTGCCACATTCACAGCATTGTGCTGCCACCGCTATGTAATTCCAAAGCACTCTCATCTTCCCCAGATGAAATCCTGTACCCACAGCCCAGGCAGTCTCTCCCTGTTCCCCCTCCCACAGCTCCTCTAAGGCACTCAGCTGCCTTCTGTCTCCATGGATTTGCCTGTTCTGGATGTTTCATATAAATGGAATCATGCAATATGTGACCTTTTGTGACCGGCGTCCCTCACTCTGCATGCAGTTCCCAAGGTTTTTCCACGTCGTAGCACGTGTCGGTGCTTCGTTCCTCTTCATGGTGGAATAATAGTCTGTTGTGCAGATGGACCACGTTTTGTTTATCCGTTCTTCTGCTGATTACTATCTGGGTAGTTTCCCATCCCTGTTCCATTTTTTTTCTCTCACTCAGCCCGATCATTCAACATTTTGCTTTTTCTGTCATGGGACAGGTTCTGGTTGAATCCAGTGGAGGTAGGGATCTTCTCCTGTTCTCCTTGACTTTTTTTTTTTTTTTGAGGTGGCGTCTTGCTCTGTCACCCAGGCTGGTGTGCAGTGGCGTGATCTCAGCTCACCACAGCCTCTGCCTCCTGAGCTCAAGCGATTCTCCTGCCTCAGCCTCCTGAGTAGCTGGGATTACAGGCGCCCACCACCACGCCCAGCTAATTCATATATTTTTAGTAGAGATGTGGTTTTACCATATTGGCTAGGCTGATCTTGGACTCCTGACCTCAAGTGATCTGCCTAACTTGGCCTCCCAAAGTGCTGGGATTACAGGCATGCGCCACTGCACCGGGTCCCTGATGACTTCTTAATCCAGAAGAGCTTCTAGGGAGGTGAAGGTGTGGGGAGCATGGCGGGCCTTGGAATGAGCTTGGTGGTCAGCAAAGGGGCCGGGCATGGAGCGACTTAGCACAGAGAGCCTGAATTTCTGCCCTCGCATCTGATGAGGGACACCCAGACTGGGGACTCTTCGTGATCTTTAAACAACAGTCTCACTGGGCAGCTGCACCTCCCAGCCAGCCTGATGTTTTCATTCTTGCCAGGCTTTCCCTGGGGAGATAGGAGGACACTGGACTCAGCAGCAAGAAGGACGTTTGCTTGCTGGGACCATGCCCATGATGGCTGGCATCCCCGGGGCCCTGGAGGGTGAGGCATGAGGGGCAGTGACGCAAATGCACTATCTCCTCTCATGGTGGGGCTTTGCAGACGCTCCGTCTGCTATCCTTGAGGTTTGGGAGCAGCCAAGTGTTTAATGATCTTCTGCACCAGCAATTTTAGGCTCCGGGAGCTAAAATTAGATCTCTCCCTGGTGCCTCGGGGAGGATGGGCTGGCTGTGTCCATCCATCCCGTGCCAGAGCGTGGCTGGGGACAGGTTGTGCGGGAGGCACAGGGGTGAGGCTCCAAAGCAAGAGTGGCTGGATGCTGCATCCCTCCTGTCCCTTCAGCTGTGCCTTCCTTGGGAGAGACAGAAAGAGCCTCTGGCTGCCCTCTCTCCTCTTGAGGGTCACTATGTCTGTGCTCGAATCCCAGCTTGACAGCTTCCCAATCCTCTGGCCTCAGGCACATCGTCCTAAACTGGACATGATAATCCCCCATGGTGGAGTTGTGAGCTTAAGCGAATAGGAGAAGGCAGAGCACAGCTCAGGGCTTGGCCATGGCAGAGGCTCTGTGAACGCTGCTCCCTTCTTAAATCTTTGTGGAAGTGTGGGAATACACAGTTTATTTATTTATTTATTTATTTATTTATTTATTTATTTATTTATTTATTTATTGAGACTGAGTTTTACTCTTGTTGCCCAGGCTGGAGTACAACAGTGCGATCTTGGCTCATCGCAACGTCTGCCTCCCGAGTTCAAGCGATTCTTCTGCCTCAGCCTCCTGAGTAGCTGGGATTACAGGCATGCGCCACCATGCCCAGCCAATTTTGTATTTTTAGTAGAGATGGGGTTTCAACACGTTGGCCAGGCTGGTCTTGAACTCCTGACCGCAGATGATCCACTGGCCTCAGCCTCCCAAAGTGCAGGGAATACAGGTGTGAGCCACTGCACCTGGCCCAGAGTTTATTTATTTATTTATTTTTAATTGTTTCTTTCTAAACTTCTTTACATGATCCCTTGCTTGGTGTGGGGTAGGAGGTGCAAGGAGGGAGGCGACAGTCAACTTTCCTTCCTGCAAAACCTCCGCATGGCCCAGTGGACTGGACCCCAGCAGAAATTAGCCAAGTGGAAGCCAGGGGACCCAGAGGGATTCAACAGGACCCAGCAGGTACCAACAAAACTTAGTGTAACTGAGAGGGGCCCAGCCTTTACCATGGGGTTACCTTCAACACCAAGGTTCCCCCACCCCTGCCCTTCAAGATACCTGGGTACCTTTCCTTGTCATTGTGACTTTGGAGCCCTCTAATCAGTCCACGTGAGAGCCCCTCTGCTTCTCTCCTCACCTCCCACCTCCCTCTCCCGGAGGAAAAACGGCTCAACCAGGAGCAGTGCAAAGAAAGCTCTCCGGGTCTTCTATCCCCTGAAGAGCAGCTCTGTCAGGCTGGGAAAATGGTTGTATTATTCTTCTGCAGAACTTATTAGATTAGAAACTTAGTACAAACAGCCCCAGCTGCAACCGCTATACATAGTACTATCAACAAGGAAAATTTATGCTTGAAAAATAAAAAGAAACTCGAGTGCATTAGTCAGAGTGAGGAAGTGTTCACAAAAAAAGGTTTGTTCTCCAAGTAAACAGCCACAATGGAATTGTAATCAAATTTCTTAATTATTTCTATAAATCTTGGGAACATAAAAATACACAAGGCCCTTTTTCAAAAAGTCACTGTTTACAAGTGCCTTGGATGAGAGAAGAGGTAACTGAAACAGCTCTTGCGTGACTGGAAGATTCCAGAAGGGGTGACGCCATGATTCGGGGACTGAGAGCACAATCCCTCCTCACACACCAGGAGCAGAGGCTGAGGGGGCCGTTTCTGAGGGGACGCCATGAGAGCTGCATTTAGGGCAAGTGCAGAAAGAACCTAAGACCTGGTTGTGCAGTGCTCAGCTTCTTCCAGTCAGGAGAGGCTGTGGTGAGCAGGAGGCTGGTGGCCCTGGGGACCTGGGAACTGAGGGGAGTTAGAGCTTCTTCTAGGGGGGTGGGAGGAGCTGGGCATCACTGGTGCCCAGCCCAGGCGAGGCAGAGGTGCCCTCTCAGTCCTTATCAGGCAGCAGCTTGTGGGTCTGGGGTGGATGGTTTTTCCCTGCTGTGTGTCTAAGGCAGAAGGGAATGACCTGGCATCCAGATCCACCATCGAACCTTCCCTTAGGATTAGGGAACAGTTCTTTTGTAAACTGTTTGAAAATAATTTGGAAAATTAGAAATGTAGAAACAAATGGTCTAAGTTATCTTGGCACATTCTGGTGTGTGTGTGTGTCTGCGTGTGTGTATGTGCGTGTGTCTGCATGTGTGTGTGTCTGCGTGTGTGTGTGTCTCCGTGTGTGTGTCTGCGTTTGTGTCTCCGTGTGTGTCTGCATGTGTATATCTGTGTCTGCATGCATGTGTGTCTATGTATGTGTATGTGTCTATGTGTATGTGTGTGTGTCTGCATGTGTCTCTGTGTGTGTCTGCATGTGTGTGTCTGTGTGTGTCTGTGTATGTGTAAGGCAGAGTGCAGGAGTGGGTCAGGCGCTTTGGCCCATGTGCCCAAGCACACATTTAGATGTTGGCACTTTTCAGGTGTCCAGGTGTTGCCTCTTGTCCCAGTGGACACTCTGGGAAGGACAATAGACAGGGTCGTTGACATCTGGCCATGGTGCAGCTGGTAGTTTTAATGCCATGGACCCTGTGATGGAGACAGATGCGTGTCAATAACATAATATTTTTCCATGCAGTAATGTTCGATACTGGAATTACTGTTCTTCTGTTTTCTGTTCTACTACAACCCGCTTAGCTCTTCAAGAAAGCCAGATAGAGTATCTTGTTTGAACAGTTGGCCACACGCTCGCATGATAACACAATTCCATTAAAATGTTCATACCTTCAGCAGAAAGGCACCCCGCCAAATGCTCTATGTGTTGTATTAAGCCATAAGCAGAATTAAAGTGTGGAATCCCAGCCTTTCCAAATTGTGCTTTCCATTACAATGGATGAGTGCAGGAGTTGTCTGGGGCAGTTGGGGGTGGGAGCCTGCAGGCTGGGAAGGGGCAGGCGACTGCACTGTTAAACTCCAGGTCCAAATCCTGCATCCACCCCAGCTGCTTGAAGTGGGGTGTCCACTGGGGTCAAACCCTCAGTCCATCAAACACTGCCTTGATACAAAGCCCTGTCCCTAGCCGGGACTTCTCCCCTCCCCTCTAGGCAGTCCTCAGCTGAGCGGAGCAGGTGCACAGGCACGCATGTCCTTTCAGCCCCCAGGTATTTGCAGGTCCTGGACTGACAGGCTTTGCCTGAAGCTCTGTGGGTTTCAGACAGGCTCTTTCCTGCCGATTTACACTGTAACTTCATAAATAAGCCATTTTCATTGTCATTGATCTTGTCAGTGGTCCCCCACACTTTTCCAAATCATCTCTAGGCAAACTCTGAAGTGGGTCAGGAAAGCTGCTCCCCCAAGGGAGGGCAGCCTGGAGCTGCTGCAGCTCCCACCACGTGGCCTTGGGGGCATGCACCTCCCTTAGGCTATTCCGACCTCAGATTCCTCCTGTTTGATAATGGGGGTGGAGCGGGTAGATGCCTCTTGTTCATGTTAAAACAATGGAATCTTTTGTAATGCGATGAGCGTCCCCTGCTGCATTTTGTCACATCAGTTTTGCAGCAGGGACTCTCTTAAAGCGAGCTGCACTTGTCACCGCAGCTAGAGCTCTCTGTCTGAGCAGGAGGAGCAATGTGAAGGTGAAACTAAAGGGAAGAAGACCCCAAACTTAAGGCATTCTGAGTTCTGTGGGAACTAAAAGCCCTGGGAGGCTGGGGTGGCCAAGGGAGAGGCAGGCCGCTAACTCCTTCCACCTTGCTCTCTAGGCAGAGGGAGGGACCTTTTCCAAGGGAACGATGCTCTTACATTATGGAAGACTTCTGTACTGAACACACAGGGTGGTTCATAGGGTATCTTCAGGCCTTGGAGTCAGGGGCCTACAGATGCTAAAGTCCAGATGCTCTTTTAGTCTAGACGCTTTCTCCAGCTCCAGCTGCTTCTGATTCTCCAGCTCGTTAGTGCTTTTTCCCAGTTGGCCTGGGTTAGCCATTGGGATAGACAGATCCTGAGGGCATAGGAGCACTCGTGGTTTCTACTCTGGATCCTTCCAGAGCATATTTAATCAAGACATTTTTGCAAGAGTAGATGAATTGGGAGTCAGTAAAGTGACAACAATGTGAATTGTAGCAACGGTCAGGCCACCCCCTGGTGGTGCCATCTTGGACAGGCCGTCTGACTGGTGTCCACAGGGGAGAGTGTTATGGACCAGGCCTGGAAGTGGCATGCATCATTTACGCCACTTTCCACTGTGCAGGAGTGAGTCACAAGGGCAATAGACCATGCCCCTCCCCCACACAAGGCCCCTCCTACATACCAAGGCACCTTCCCACAGAGGCCCCTCCCACACACTGAAGCCCCTCCCACACACTGAGGCTCTTAGATACTGTGGACCCTCCAACACATCAAAGCCCCTCCCACATGCCAAGGCTTTTCCCCACACACTGAGGCCCCTTCCCCACACAGATGTTTCTCCCGTACACTGAGGCCGGTCCCACACATCGAGGTACCTTCCACACACTGAGGCTTCTTCCAACACATCAAAGCCCTGTCCAGATACCAGTGCTCCTATCCCCATAGAGGACTCTCCCACACCTGAAGCCCCTCTCACACACAGAAGTTTCTCCCACACAGAGGCCCCTCCCATACACTGCAATCTCCAATGCATGGAACTCTCCCCATACAGAGGCCCCACCCACACTCTGAGACTCCTCCCACACACTGAAGTCCCACACATCGAGGTACTTCTCACACACCGAGGCCTCCTTCAGCACATCAAAACTCCTCCCATACACTGAGCCCCTTCCCACACACTGAGGCTCCTCCCACACAAGGCTCCTCCGACACACTGAGGCTCCTCCCACACACTGAAGCTCCTTCCCACACACTGAGACCTCCTTCAACACATCAGAGCCCCCGCTCACATGCCAAGGCCCCTCTCACACATTGACCTGCCTTTCTTCCAGAGAAGTCCCTCCTGAGGAAAAGGTTTGAACACTTAAAAGAATAAGGAGGTCTGTTCCTTTTGTTCCTCCATCTGTGCCCAGGGCTGCCAGAACTGGTGCAGAGTGTGGGGCCACAGGAGGAATCCCTGTTTCTCCCCACTATGCTCTATCTCTGCGACTGTTTTTAAAAGGCTCTTTTAAAGGGGTTGTGAACAGTTATCCCCTGTTTGTCCCTGCCCTGATTTATATTTCTAGTGACTATTAATTGCCTACCAAATGAAGGCTCAGCGTTTGTAATTAGGCTGGCAAATTCTACCTGACATCTTTCGCTCTGTGTTGGGGCAGGGAGGGAGCATGTGTTAACGGTGTTGAACTAAGCCACACCCCTCCCCCAGCCTGTTGATTAACCCCAGGTTCACTAATCAATAAAGTCTAACTGGTTCTCTTTGCATTTACATCCTGGCTTGACTCTTAGCCAAGGGCTGAGGGCTTTGGTTCCAAAACATTTTCTATGCCCAGAGAAGATGCCTCTCTGTCTTGATCTTGCAGAAGGAACTCTCTCCCGGAATGGGTAGGGTGGGGATTCCGTAAAGAGCCAGAGGGAGAAGGGCACTTGTCGGGTAGCCAGGCTGCAGAGAGCTCCCTGTAGCTGTTCTGGAGAATGAAGCCCTCTTCAGACCCCTTTATAAGAAGTCGGCCATAATTCAGCAGAACACAACATGGTATCATGAAGCCTCAACCTCAGGGATTTCCTTCGTTTTCTGTTCTTTTAATCTTTACAAAACACTATTGAATTGGAAGCATCCATTCTCAGCCACAGCAGGTGGCTTGGCAGTGGCTGCAGAGGAGCTGTCCAGGATGCTGGCTGCGTGAACCAGGGAACAACCCAGGATTCATGAATACTTTCTGGCACGACTGGTGCCCTAAGTGCACCCGTACAAGCATCCCAGGGTGTGTTCCTGACCAAGGTGAAGCATCTCTGTGCCCCTCTGTGGCCGCTGCTCCCAAACACATGGAAGGACGAATGCTGATATGGGTTGTGCCTTGCCCGCAGCAGGTGCCCAATGACTTCACTCAGAAAAATGGCTGCTAATAACAATTCAAAAGAGTTATACATCAGTCATGAACATCTGTGCATGAAATAACACAGGAACCCACCTTTATAAAGCAGGAACTGTGAAAGAAACCAGGAGATGCAGAGAAAACACACTAATAATGGAAACATTTAATGTACCACATTCAGCACAAGGCAGATCAAGTGGAAAGAAATGTAAGTAGAATCAAGAAGGTAGGTATTATGAAGATATATATATGTCTTTATATATATATATATATACATTTATGCCACAATAATATAGAATATGCCTTTTTCTCAGGTGCACATGGAACATTTACAAAAAGTTATATATTAGGGCACAAAGATTTCAGTAAGTTCTACAAGGTAGAAATATTATAAATAATACTTTCTAACCATAGTGCACTAAAACTGGACATTATTAACAAAGGCAAAAAGATGTGAAGACCCTATCACCTAGAAATAAAAAGCAACATATTAACTCTTAGATGAAATGGGGAAGGTAAGTTAAAAGTTAAAAAATAATCATAATGTAAACACTAACTACGAGAATTTATGAGATACATTTAAAGCAGTGATCAGAGGGAAATTCATATCCCTAAACACTTTTAATAAAAATATAAAAATGAGGCTGGGTGCGGTGACTCACACCTGTAATCCCAGCACTTAGGGAGGCCAAGGCGGCCAGATCACGAGGTCAAAAGATCGAGACCATCCTGGTTAACATGGTGAAACCCCGTCTCTACTAAAAATACAAAAAATATCTGGGTGTAGTGGTGTGCGCCTGTAGTCCCATCTTCTCAGGAGGCTGAGGCAGGAGAATTGCTTGAACCCGGGAGGCAGAGGTTGTGGTGAGCCGCGATCACACCATTGGATTCCAGCCTGGGCAACAAGAGCGAAACTCTGTCTCAAAAAAAAAAAAAAATACAAAAATGAAAATAAGTGAACTAAGTTCTTAGCCCAAAAAGCTAGGTAAAGAAGCACAAGGTAAACTGAAAGAAAGCACAAGAAAGAATAATAAGGATAAAAGCAGAAAATAATAAGGTAGAGAATGAAAGAACAGTAGAACTGATTGGCAATCCCTAAATACGGATTTTTAAAGTATTTAAAAATGAATGAAACACTTGCTAGTATAAAAAATGTAGAGAAAGCACAAATATATGAAGTAAATGACAAAAGAGACATAACTGTTGACAAAGAAAAAATTTTTATGAGATTAGGCTAGGTGCAATGGCTCGTATCTGTAATCCTAGCACTTTGGGAAGCAGAGGTGGGTGGATCACCTGATGTCAGGAGTTCAAGACCACCCTGGTCAACATGGCAAAACCCCATCTCTACTAAAACTACAAAAATTAGCTGGGTGTGATGTCACATTCCTGTAATCCCAGCTACTTGGGAGGCTGAGGGAGGAGAAATGCTTGAACTAAAGAGGCGAAGGTTGCAGTAAACCGAGATTGTGTCATTGCACTCCAGCCTAGGTAATTAGAGTGAAACTCCATCTCAAAAAAAAAAAAAAAAAAGATTATTTTGTAGACCTCTATAAAAATAATATGAAAACAGTACCAATTTGCTCTAGGAAGCTTAAAGCTTAAATAAACCAATTTCCATAAAAGATCTAGAAAAAATCCTGAAGGAACTACCCCAAAACATCATCAGACCTCTTTTTTTTTTTTTTTTTTGAGACAAGGTTTCACTCTGTCACCCAGGCTGAAGTGCAGTGGTTTAATCATGGCTCACTGCAGCCTCCATCTCCCAGGCTCAAGCCATCCTCCTACCTCAGCCTCCCAAGTAGGTGGACTACTAGTGCGTGGCACCACACTTGGCTAATTTTTGTATTTTTTATAGAGATGGGGATTCACCATTTTGCCCATGCTTGTCTTGAACATGAGGCTCAAGCAATCCACCTGTCTTGGCCTCCCAAAGTGCTGGGATTACAGATGTGAGCCACCACACCTGGTTCAAACTTTCAAAGACCAGATATTCTCCATTCTTTTTTTTTTGTTTGTTTTGAGATGGATTTTCACTCTTGTTACCCAGGCTGGAGTGCAATGGCGCGATCTTGGCTCACTGCAACCTCCGCCTCCTGGGTTCAGGCAATTCTCCTGCCTCAGCCTCCTAAGTAGCTGGGATTACAGGCACGCACCACGATGCCCAGCTAATTTTTTGTATTTTTTAGTAGAGATGGGGTATCACCATGTTGGCCAGGATGGTCTCGATCTATTCTTTATTAATTGCTTTAGAGAACTGAAAATAAAGGAATGTGTTTTAAGTCTTTCTTCAAAGTAAGTACTGCATTGACACCTGAGTCTGAAAAGGCAAGAATAAAAATGAAATTACAGAACAATATCACTTATAATCTTATAAATATTGAAGTAAAAGTGATAAACTAATTATTCATAAACCAAACCAATAACACAATAAGAAATCAATGCACCATGACCAAATGGTGTCTTTTCCCCAGGAATGCAAGGTTGGTTCAACATGAGGAAATCTATTAATATGACATTTTAATAGATCTAGGGAAAAATCATGATTATCTCTGTAAATATTGAAAAGCCTTTGAAAAAATTCAATACAGAGTTCTAATATATCATTGAAGAAAATAGGAATAAATAGAGGCTTTTTTAACCTGATAAAATATTTGAATGCCAAAGTCAGGATGCTTGTTGATGGTAGAATGCTAGAGGCATTTCCACTAAAAGACCAGGATCAAGGCAAGGATATTCATTATGTCTACTACTATCCCACAATTGTACTGGAGCTATTAGCAATTAGATAAGAGAAATCCTGGCATGGATATTAGAAAAGAAGAACCAGAACTATCTCAGTTTTCACATAATATGATAATATACTGGGACAACCTAGAGAATCAATGATAAAAGTAAATTAAACAATAAAAGAAGTCATTATGCTAAGAAAGACAAGTTATCATACCGAACTTATTAGCTTTCTTATACATAAATAAGAACCAGTGTGAGGATGGGATAGCAACAAAGAAAAAGGTATTTAGGAATAAACTAAGAAAGATACGGGCAAAGCCTTGATAAGAAATATTTTTAAGCTCTTCTGAAAGACGTGAAAGTAGTCTTGAACAAATAGACGTCCCTTGATCTTGGACGGGTTGATTTAACATCATAAAAAAGACAGTTTGTCCCAAGTTTAATTTATGAATTTAACACAATCCCAGTGAAGATATCAGTAAGTTTTCTTATGGAGCTAGACAACTGATACTTAAGTTCACATGAAAAAACAAATATGCAGTAACCACAGTAACCCTGAAAATTAAGAACTCCTGGGAGGAATAGCTTTACAAAACATTAAAATGAACTATAAAGCCTCTATAATTAAAACAGTGTGGTGAAATTGATGCATGAATATTCAAAATAGCAGTAGAATTGAATAGAAAGTCTTGAAATATACCCAAGAACATACGGAAATTTAGTATATGACAAAGGTGGTGTCTGAAATCACTGGAGCAGAGATTACCTTTTCAACACATGGCGCCAGGATGACCAGGCAGCCTTTGGAAGAAGATAAAATTAAAGCATTCCTTCCAGTATATACAAGAATAAATTCCAAATGGATTGATATCTAAATATAAAAGGTGAAATCATAAAAGTACTAGAAGTGGCTGGGCGCAGTGGCTCATGCCTGTAATCCCAGCATTTTGGGAGGCCAAGGCAGGAGGACAGCTTGAGCCCAGGAGTTCAAGACTAGCCTGGGCAACATGGCAAAATGCCATCTCTACTAAAAATACAAAAACTCTGGTGGGAGGATCACCTGAGCCTGGGGAGTTTGAGGCTGCAGTGAGCCATGATCATGCTACTGCACTCCAGCCTGGTTGACAGAGTGACACCCCATCTCAGGAAAAAAAAGAAAAAAGCACTAGTGAGAAGAAAACATTAGTGAGTTTTTATATAACATGGGTGTAAGAGAAGGTCTTCTAACAATGACTCAAAATCCAGATGTAGTTAAAGAAAAGACTGGAGGCTGGGCACGGTGGCTCAAGCCTGTAATCCCAGCACTTTGGGAGGCTGAGGCGGGTGGATCATGAGGTCAAGAGATCGAGACCATCCTGGTCAATATGGTGAAACCCCGTCTCTACTAAAAATACAAAAAATTAGCTGGGCATGGTGGCGCGTGCCTGTAGTCCCAGCTACTCAGGAGGCTGAGGCAGGAAAATTGCCTGAACCCAGGAGGCGGAGGTTGCGGTGAGCCGAGATCGCGCCATTGCACTCCAGCCTGGGTAACAAGAGCGAAACTCCGTCTCAAAAGAAAAGAAAAGACTGGCAAGTTTGATTACAAAAACTGAACACTTTTGATGTGGGAAAAGGAAAAAGAAAAGAAAAGAAAAAGGCCACCATAAGCACAGTCAAAATGCAAATGACTTTGTAGGAGAAGGTATTTGCAACATCTATCAGAAGGGTTGATATCCCCGATATGTAAAGAACTGTTAACATCGAGGAAGGGATACCTGATAGAAAAGATGGGCACAAGACATGAAAGCTAATTCACATCAAGGATATTCAAGTGGCCTTTAAGCAAATGAAAAGTTGTTCAACTTCACTCATAATTAGAGAAATGGAAATGGCTTTGGGCTGTCATTTTTAATCTGTCAGATTGGCAAACATGAAAAAGCTAGGCCGTGAGGAGATAAGCAATCCCACAGGTTGCTGGAGGACTACACATGGGTACAACCCTTTTGAAGGGAAGCGTGGCAGTTGTGTTTGTCTGCTTTGCATTGCCGTAAAGGAATACCTAAGGCTGGCTAATTTATAAAGAAAAGAGGTGTGATTTGGCTCACAGTTCTGGAGGCTGTACAGGAAGCCTGGTGTCAGCATCTGCTTCTGGTAAGATGTTTTAATCGTGGCAGAACGGAAGGGGAGCTGGCGTGTTCCATAGGGAGAGGGGGAGCAAGAGAAAGAGGAGGAGGTGCCATGTACGTTTTAACAACCAGCTCTCCCGTGGTGAATTCATTGCCGAAGGGAGGGGCCAAGCCCTTTATGAGGGATCCATCCCAGTGACCCAAACAACTCCCACCAGGCCCCAGCTGCAACTTGGGGACCACATTTCAACATGAGATTTGGAGGGGACAGATATTCAAACCATATCAGCAATATCTATCATAACTGCCTGTACATGTCCATTTTGACCCAGAAATCCCACTTCTGGGAATTCACTCTTGAAGATATACCTCAAAAGTATGAAAATACTCACACACAAGGTTATTCACTACAGCATTCCTTGCAATTCCAAAATACTGGGAACAGCCTGAATGTCCAAACACAGTGGGGTGGTGAAATAACTGTTGCATCATACACAGTACCTGGCACAGTGGAGTCCTGCGCAACTGTGAAAAAGAAAGAGGAAGGCTTCTATGAACTGGCATGGGTTGTATCCCAGGTATGTGACAAAGGCGAAGTGCAAAAGAGCATCTGTGGGTGCGAGTAGGGAGTGAAGGCAGGTGAGCACGACAGTTCTTGGCGTAGTGCCGGTGAGAGTTGCACACTCTATGCTTTCTTAAAACTTGTCAGATTGTACACCTATAGTGAGTAGATTTATGATATGAAATTATGCCTAAACAAAGACATTAAAAGGACATCTTTATTATGCCACTATTGTATAGTGAAGAAAGTAAAATAAATTTATCCACAATAGTCAAGATTTGGAAGCAACCTAAGTGTCTACCAACCAACAGGTGAATGGATAAAGAAAACATGGTACCTCTACACAGTTGTATACTATTCAGCCATAAGAAGAGTGAGATCCTCTCCTTTGCAACAAACAACGTGGATGGAACTGGAGGCCATTGTGTTAAGTGAAATAAACCAGGCACAGAAAGACAAACTCTTCATGTTCTAGTTTATTCTTGGGAACTCAAAACAATTGCTTAGAGATAGAGAGAAGAAGGATGGTTACCAGAAGCTGGGAAGGGTAGTGGGAGCATTAGGGATGGTTAATGGGTACAAAAAATAGTTAGAAAGAATGAATGAGACCTAGTATTTGCTAACACGGTAGGGTGTCTATAGTCTATAATAATTTAATTGCAATTTAAAAGTAACTAAAAGAGTATAATTGGATTGTTTGTAACACCAAGGATAAATGCTTCAGGTGAGGGACACTCCATTTATCCTGTTGTGATTATTATGCATTGCATGCCCATATCAGAATAGTTGTGTACCCCATGTATATATACCTACTATGTACCAAAAAAAATTAAAAATGAAAAAAATTAAAGTAAAATAAGAAAATATACACATATCTGTGTTGTTGAATAAGAAAGAAATATAGGAAAGGAGAGTTAGAATCTAATGAGATTGATTACTGATGGGGTTGTTGGGAGCAGGGTTGAAGGGTGGGAGACAGGAGTCAGTGAGATTTCTCTGAGTATATCTGTTGTGTGCTTTTGACATTAATCATCTTGTCAGTATTTCAAACTATAAAACAAAAAGCATCAAGGGCTAGAGATGAAGCCTAATGTGGAATAAAAGCAGAAACAAACGAAAGCAGCTGTATTTCAAATGGATACAGAGCCATGTTGAAAGTTGCGGGAGCTCCCCAGGCAACTTTTGGGCTTTGTATTTTGACCGTATACCACCAGGCTAATAAGAGAAAAGAACTGTAAAAAACATACATATGACTACTCTAGTAGGGTTTGTTTTTTTAAAGTGATGTGGATTAGCAGTTCTGAAATGATTTATATTCAAGATTGAAGAAAGATGTAAATATATTGTGAGTCATGGGAGCCATTTTTCCCCTAAATCAGTGAAGGGAGTTACGCAGATGGGAAGGTAGAAGCTGGTCCTGTGGTGCTGGGTTGGAGTTTGAGATATCAGGATGAACACATACACACACAGAGAGTTCTAGAAATAAGTGCATGTATTAATGTAGCTGTCTGCTAAGACAGCCTGGAAGCAATGATGTCTCAGTAGTAAAGCTGGCACCCTGATCTTTTTTCCTAAATAGCGTCTCCACTAACTGGTAGCAGGGCAATATGGTTAATTCTAGGGTTAGGGCAGAGATAGTACAAATGAGCCTGGGAAAATTTGGACCAGAAAATAAGGAAGAACTCACACACTCATGGAGATGTGGCAAAAGGCACAGAGCTGCTGGGCGCGGTGGCTCACCCCTGTAATCCCAGCACTTTGGGAGGCTGAGACAGGTGAATCACCTGAGGTCAGGAGTTCAAGACCAGCCTGACCAACAGGTGAAACCCCAACTCTACTAATAATACAAAAAAATTAGCTGGGCATGGTGGTGGGCACCTATAATCCCAGCTACTCAGGAGGCTGAGGCAGGAGAATCGCTTGAACCCAGGAGGTGGAGGTTGCAGTGAGCCGAGATCACGCCATTGCACTCCAGCCTGGGCGACAAGAGCAAAACTCTATCTCAAAAAAAAAAAAAAAAAAAAAAAAAAGACAGAGCTAGGCACCTGCTTGTCAGATCTGTAATAACTGAGCATCAACATTAACATAAATAAGTGGAAAAGAAGGAAGAGTGTTTCTTATAGTAGATTGACAATGCAGAAGGAATTTACGTAGTCCCAACACATCTCCCCACAAAATTCTTACTAATTTCAAAGGGGGAATTACAATTTTACAATGAATAAATACAGCAGATACTACCTGAATCAAGTGATCAAAATACACCATGAATACCCGGACAAATGGACAGCTGTGGCTCTGGCTGGAAGCACTGAGGCCTTGCCGTCGTTTCTGTGATATTCCTGCCCGTACAACCTGAATCTAATTATGAGGAAACATTAGACAAACCCAAACTGAGTGATGTCTACAAAATAATTGGCCTTTCCTCTAAGAAAAATGTCAAGGTCATGAAAGAACAGTTCAGATTAAAGAAAACTAAAGAGACACAAAAACTGGATGTTTGCGTAATGCTGGACCTGATCCCGGACCAGGCGAGTTTGTGTTCTTTTCTTTGGCTCTCAAGGGCATGATAGGACACTTGGTGAAATCTGAAGGACTGTGGATTAGATATTATGTTTTGTGTCAGTGTTAACGTTCTGATTTTTAAGAAACACACAGTGAAGAGGTAAGGGGGCACTGTGGCTTTGTCTTGCTCTGAAACAGTTCAGAAAACAATGTGTATGTGGGGATATATTTGTGTGCATGTCTGAAGGGAGAGAGAGAGACTGAAGGGTAAAGAAAGCCAATGAGATACCAACATTTGGGGAATCTGGGTGAAGGATATGCAAAAATTACTTGTACAATTTTTTTTTTTTTGAGATGGAGTCACACACTGTTGCCCAGGCTGGAGTGCAGTGGTGGGATCTCGACTCACTGCAGTCTCCGCCTCCTGGGTTCAAGCGATTCTCCTGCCTCAGCCTCCTGAGAAACTGGGACTACAGGTGTGCGCCACCATGCCCAGCTAATTTTTTTGTACTTCTAGTAGACCCGGGGTTTCACCACTTTGGCCAGGATGGTCTCGATCTCCTGACCTCGTGATCCGTCCACCTCAGCCTCCCAGAGTGCTGGGATTACAGGCGTGAGCCACCACACCTGGCCTACTTGTATTATTTTTGCCAATTTTCTGTGTCTTGAAGTGTTTCAGAATAAAAAATCTATTAAAAAGTGAGATAGTATAATATCCTTCTTAGTAGTGTTAAGGATTAAATGAGATAATACCCAGCTAGTACTGGGGACCTGAACATAGGAATCATGAAAGAAATGATAATTTTGATGATCAGGTGTGATGACGGCATGATGCTGGCTCTGAGTTGACCCATTAGAGATGTCCCTTTCTTATTGGGGGATGATAGATGGCAGCCTCCTTCATAGCAGGAGCCCTGAGCTGAGAATTTGGTGGGTTCCCATCAGCCCTGACACCCACTGCTCTGTGACTGCAAGTTGGCAGTCATTCTAGTTTCATTTTTTTGGAGGGGGTACCTTCTTCTTAGGCCTACTTTTGAATGAGTTTTATTCATTCATTATTTAATGTATTCACTCATTAACATCATTTATCGAAAATTATGTGCCAGGCACTATTCCTTGCAATAAGCCAGCTCCACAGGGAATGAATGCTGTAGTTTAGGGGAGAGAAATATGCACCATGGTAACAATATAGAGAAGCACAACCCGGTACATATTTCCTGCTGAGGTGCAGTTCAGGAGTCTTCCTGGCGGGTGGTGGGGTGGAATTCAGTCTTCCTAGTGGGGTGTAATTCAGGAGTGTTCTGGTGGGTAAAATTCAGAGTCTTCCTAGTAAGGGGTGATTCAGAGCCTCCCTGGGAAGTAAGTGCTCACATGGTCTGGGAGAAGGGCCAGAGTGCTCACCTGTGATGGGAGGAATATAGGATGGACAGTGAGGCCGTGCTGGTCACTGTCCTGAGAGTATGAGAAAGTGGCTGGGACACAGGGCAGGGTGGGCGCTGGGGCATTTGAACCATGATTGAAAATGACTGCAGGTTTGTAGAGAGGAATATGGGCTCGGGAAGCAGTTCCAAACTCAAGAATCCTGACCAGTGCCAGCCTGCAGAGTTTTAACTGGTTTACGGCAGAATATGAGAAATGAAGACGATGGTGTCTGATACTCACTGGGAAGGACTGCCAACTGCTCTTTCTCGGGAAGAACTACTTTTATGCCTGAGCTCATTTTTTAACATAAAATACACATTCTTTTATGAAATTATATTGAAAGCAGATGGCAATTTTTTTTAACGTACTTACTTAGCAAAATAAAAAGTTGTCAGTCCTATATTTGTCTCCCCATTAAATTTTTAAATACTGGATTATAAAATCTAAACAGCTGGGAACTTAAGCATTCTAGACTTCCTGAATGAAGTTTCATGGTAATTTCTGGTTTAAAAAATGTATTTTAAAAAACGTATATAATATTTTTAACATACATGAAATTATAGAGAATAAGAGGTACATCGGTTCACCTGCCCTCTGGATTTCAGAAAAGCGCATACTCCCTGGTACCAACCTTCATTATTTTTGCATTTTCATTTTTACTGATGATTTGTTTACCCATCCTTTCCCCCTCCAGCCCATTAGAGTGGGGCCTGTGTTTGCATGCAATTATTTTGATAGAGCTTTTTGGGCGCTCCTTCTTGGAGACAGAAGGAATATTGGGATGGACTCTGTATTAGTTTGTTCTCACACTACTGTAAAGAAATACCAAGACTGGGTAATTTATAAAGGAAAGAAGTTTAATTGACTCACAGTTCTGCATGGCTGGGGAGGCCTCAGGAAACTTACAGTTATGGTGGAAGCCGAAGGGAAAGCAGGCACCTTCTTCACACGGTGGCAGGAGAGAGAAGTGGGCAAGAGAGGATCTACCAAACGCTTATAAAGCCATCAGATCTTGTGAGAACTCACTCCCTAACCTGAGAACAGCATGCAGGCAACCAACCCCATGGTCCAATCACCTCTCACCAGTCTCTCCCTAAACACCTGAGGATTACAATTCAAGATGAGATTTGGGTGGGGACACAAAGCCTAACCATATCAGGGCCCAAACAAACCATTACACTTTTAAAAGGAAATTGTGGCGAAATGTACCTGACATAACATTTCCCACTTTAACCATTTTCCAGTATACTGTTCAGTGACATTAAGTATGTTCACGTTGTTGTTTGACCATAACTAGTATCCATCTGCAGAACTCTTTTGACTTTCCAAACTGAAACTCTGTACCCATTAAACAGTAACTCCTTCCCTCTCCCACAACTCTGGTAACTACTGTTACACCTTCTGTCTCTATGAATTTGACTACTCCAGGGGCCTCATACAAGTGCAGTCATGCAGTATTTGTCCTTTGTGTCAGACTCATTTCACTTAGCATTTCGTCTTCAGGGTTAATCCATGTTGTGGCAGGTATCAATATATCCTTCCTTTTTAAGGCTGAATAATATTCCACTGTAATCCATATTTTGTTTAGCTACTCATCTGTCAATGGAAATCTGAGTTGTTCTCTACCTTTGGCTGTTGTGAACAATCCTGCAATGAACATAGGTGTGCAGATATTTGTTCAGTTCCCTGACTTAATTTCTTTGGGGTGTATATTCCAATCCTGGGCCATGTGGTAACTTTATGTTTAGTTTTTGGAGGAACCATTATACCGTTTTCCATAGCAGCAGCACCATCTTACATTTTCACCAGCAATGCACAAGGTTGCAGTTTTTCCACATCCTCACCAACACTTGTCTTTTGTTTTTTAATGACAACCACACTAGTAAGTGTGAAGTGGCATCAGACCATTACACTTCGAGCTTCACATTTTTGTGAACAGGTAGTATACAAAGCTGCCGTCTGTTCTCTATTCTGAATCCTATTCTCTTTGACTTCATGTTCTCCTTGAGCCTCACTTAATTATTGTTGCCTGTGCACAAAGTTGTACACAAAATACTTTCTGTGTAGTTTTTAACAGGAGAACACTGGAGAAAGCCTGAATGTCCACCAGTAAAAGCAAGGTTAAATAACGTGTGCCACACAGAGATTGGGAAATACCATGCAGCAATGAACAAGAACGAGTTACTTCTGTAATGCTGGCACTGTATGAGCTCCACGACATATTGCTAAGTGAAAAAATGAAGCCATACAAGAGCACATTAAAATACACATGTGAATATCCAGAAACGACAATGAACTCAACAAAATTAGCAAGAAAAACAATGCCATCAGAAAGTGGGCTAAGGATATGAATAGATAGTTCTCAAAAGAATGTATAGAAATGGCCAGCAAACATATGAAAAAGTGCTCAGCATCACTACTGATCAGGGAAATGCAAATCAAAGCCACACTGTGATACCAGCCTACTCCTCCAAGAATGGCCATAAAAAAAAAAAAAAGATGTTGGTGTGGATGCAGTGAAAAGGGAAGATGCCCACCCTGCTGGTGGGAATGTAAACTAGTGCACCCACTATGGAAAGTAGTGTGGATGTTCCTCAGAGAACTAAAAGTAGGACTACCATTTGATTCAGCACTCCCACTACTGAGTGTCTACCCAGAGGAAAAGAAGTCATTGTACGAAAACTTGCACACTCCTGTTTGTAGCAGCACAATTCGCAAATGCAAAAAGGTGGAACCAACCCAAATGCCTGTCAGTCAATGAGTGGATAAAGAAACTGTGGTGTGTGCATATATATCATATATATGCATACACACGTATGTGTGTATATATATCTCCACTCATTGATATTATATCTATATATATCTTTATATATATGTTGGATCACTACTCAGCCATAAAAAGGAATGAATTAATGGCATTTGCAGTCACCTGGAGGGGACTGGAGATTATTATTCTAAGTGAAGTAACTCAGGAGTGGAAAACCAAACATTGTATGTTCTCACTGATGAGTGGAAGCTAAGCTATGAGGATGCAAAGGCATAAGAATGACACAGTGGACTTTGGGGACTCGGGGGAAGGGGTGAGAAGGGGGTGAGCGATAAAAGAATGCAAGTTGGGTTCGGTGTATACTACTTGGAAGATGGGTACACCAAAATCTCACCACCAAAGAATTTATGTAACCAAATGCCACCTGTTACCCCAAAACCTATGGAAATAAAAAATTAAAAAAAAACAAGCCATAAAAGAGCACATTAAAAACTACACATGTGAATAGATATGTGTCTATCTACATATATACATATCTGTATGTGTAATACACGTGTATATGTATTACTTGTAACATATACAATGATGCACTGTATATAATGATTCTTATATGTGTACAAAATAATCATGACATAATATAAATGAACATATAACTTTTTCAAACATACACAGAAAGCTCTGGAAAAACAGGCAGAGGTGGTTGACTGATTACTTCTGAAAAAGAGACTGAGATGAGTAGGGGAGAGGAATTTCAATTTTTACTTGTGCTTCCAACTGTTTGAGTGCTGTTTCTTTTTTTTTAACAAGAAGTATATTACTTTTGTAATTTAAAAAATAGAAAAGACAAATATAGTAAGCCCAATTCCCAATGTGCAAGTCGTAAAACACATATCCTCAGTCATGGGGCCCTACCTGTTTTAGGGCATGTAGTGGTAATGCATTATTCTAATGCTTAGTGGGAGGCAGACTCCATTCTAAGCACTTGAAATAACCTATTTATCGCAGAAAACTACACTATGCAGGAGGTTATCCATGTTTTACACATAAGGAAATAAGCTCAGAGGGGTGAAGCTACCCACCTGGAATCACACAGCTAGTGAGTGGTGTATATTCAGTTCTCTAATGGTGAGACTCCTTTTTTCCAGACAGGTACACTGGTAATTTTTTAGAACATGGATTTTAACTTCCGTTTTACTTTTTTTTTCATACTGAGACAGTGCAGGCTGTGTTTGTAGGATTCAAGGACCATTAGGGTCTGGCATTTTGTTCGTTTATTTGGCTTTATTTGAACACAGCTCTGATTATAAGAGCCCTTGGGCATGGGAAGAGTGCCAGGAGTTTGCCATCAGTCTCTATCAGAAATAAATGATGTCGTGTTTCTATTTTAAATAAAGAGAATTACTGGGCAGGACACCCCATAGCTTTGTTCTGAATCCTCGACGTGAATGGAGACTTCGTAGATTATCCTGAAGTTGCTGTTGAATTCTCTAATCATGGATACAGGCATTCTATTAATTTGCTCTGCACATGCACCATGCGTAAATAGCTCCTAGAAGCCTTAGTGGGGACTATGGCATGCCACCTTGCACCGTGTTATCAATAGTGTTGCATTTTCGAGAAGCGTTGATCAGTTACTTTACAAATCATCCTATTCTTTGAATTAGCTCTCTTGGGTGGCACCATCTTTTTTACACCTAAATGAACAGATTTCACAACAAAGATTTCTAAGTGCATCTCTTAAAACTGTTAAATTAATAAACTCAGCTTAACAGAATCTTGATTAGTTCAAAATTGCTTTAAATTTGGTCATTAAGTTTCAGGGAACATGTAATTTTCTCCACATCTGGTACAGCTGCAAGGCGTGAGGGATGAGGACACAGCACTGTAACAAATGCAGAGGAAGGGGAGGAAACGCTTTGTCATCGATGGTTTCTGCACTGCTAGTTTGCAGCCCCCAGAAATAAGCTTCTTGGAGAGACATTAGGCCCTTCATTATTTCTCCAAGAATGTCACCGTCCTGCAGCGAGAAGGCCAATGCAGAACGGCTGGGCATCCAGGGATCTGGGCTCACTTTCTGAGAACCCTGAGAACTCACTGTGTCACTTGACACACGTTCCTCTCTGTGTGCCTCAACATCCCATCTGGGAAATGGGCTGGCGTTCTGCATATCCCCTTCCGTTAGCTTGTTGGGGGCTGGGGCTGGTGGGGGAATAGTGGTGTCTTTTGCTAGGAGCTTTTGGACACAGCTGAGATGCATTATTTGGATAATCACATGTCAAGATGCATTTGTCTGTCTTCTCTGCTGTCATGCTGCTGGCTCTTTGGCTCTTCTAGTTGGGACGCCTGGATCAGGTCCGTGAGACTCTGACTCTGATGTCACCTACGTGGTAGCAGCCTGCCTATTCCTCTGCATCTTTCTCTACATTGGGGCCAAGGTTTGACAAGCTCCTCAGCTGACTTGGTGCTCTGTGGCGTCCGACCGGGCTGAGGGCCATGGCGCTTGGGATAGCACCACTTGATTCAACACTGGCAGCTGCAGAGGGGCAGGGCAGAGGGAACAGGTCAGTGCTTTACTGGCAATCCCAATGTGAGAAGGAACTGAGGCTGGTTAGCCCAGTGGTGGAAATTCTGTCATTGTGGAAAGGAGGGCCTGGGATGTCAAATCTAGGAATTTTAGAGTTAGATCTGGAATCTGAGTCTGGAGGCAACTTGGATGGAACTCTCTGTGCTTGCGGCCACTGCTAGCAGTAGAGCCGAGTGCCACCTGCAGGAGCAGTGATGATGGGGGTCGGGCCCAGCCCCTGAGTGTGTGCTGCCCGCCAGTGTGTGCTGGGCATCACAGCCCCCTCACAACCCTGCACGGTAAGATGTGTGACTCCCATTTTACAGATGAAGGAGCGTGCCTAGCGGGATTATGTAAGTTACACTGTGAGCCAATGACAGGGTTAGGATATGAACCCAGGAGTGAAAAGTGACTGCAGAGTCACCAGAGGGAACAGGAAGAAGGAGAACTGGAGGATGATCTGTCTCAGGCAAGCTTTAGGCTGAAGTTCTAAGTCATGCTCGAAAGGTCTCTGCAGAGTCACTCCTTAGCTTCATTATGCAGAAAGCTTGTGGTCAGGCAGCACTGGGCGGGGGCTTATCCTAGGCCTCTGACCCCACAGGCATCGAAACTTAGAGGAGACCAGTGTCTTCTGTTGGTCCTTTAAAAATAGTCATTTGGGCCTGTCATGGCAGCTCACGCCTGTAATCCCAGCACTTTGGGAGGAGGAGGCAGGAGGATCACGTGAGGTCAGGAGTTCAGGACCAGCGTGGCCAACATGGCGAAACCCCATCTCTACTAAAAAATACAAAAATTAGTTGGGTGTGGTGGCGGGTGCCTGTATTTCAGCTACTTGGGAGGCTGAGGCAGGAAAAATTGCTTGAACTGGGAGGTGGAGGCTGCAGTGAGCCAAGATGGCACCACTGTACTCCAGCCTGGGCAGCACAGTAAGACTCTGTCTCAAAAAAATAAAAAAGCCATTTGCTTACTAGTGTCTGTTTCAAGTCCCAAGTCTCCCATGAAAGCCAAATGCCTTCTGATATTGATGGTACTTCAACAGGTGACTGCAGCCCAATTGTATTGGATGTTTCTGATGACTGAACAGCTAAAGTTCAGTAGCACTTACCATGTCATCAGAAACATGAGGGAAGGGGAGGGGATAGTGGAAGAAGGAACATTGACAGGGACGTGAAGGACACAGGGAGACGGAGTTCTCCCCCTTGTGCGTGCCCACCTGAAGAAGGGGATGGAAGCTTGGGCCACACACAGAGGGTCTGGTCCCAAACGTGGAGAGCCCAGGCAGTGGCTTTTCTGAATGTGATCCCACCTGATAGAATGCAAACACTTTGGATGTCTGGATTCTGTAAGAACCCAATGGAAAGAGAATCTGAGGTTTGGGAGATTCTCCTCCCTGGGCATCCCTTTAGATGTTCACGTGGATTTTACAGAAGAGGCTGAGGGCCCAAAGCTGTGGCTAGCTGTCGGGTTTCCATTAATGTCTCCCACCATCTCCAAGGCCTAAATGACAAGGCTCTCGATGACAGCAATGGAACAATGGTAGCCTATATTTTACTCATTATGTTTCATGCCTTCAGCATCTGATACGTAGACAGATACACATGAACAGAGGTGTTTTATACAGATACACATGTAGGTGTGGGACCTAAATTTAAAGGGTGCGTATTAAAAGGGGAATTGTAGCTAATCATATGAGGTATTTCAGCCCGTGAAAGGTGGCCTTTAGCAGCACGACATAAAACAAAAAGCACTTTTAGTAAAAGTCATTCCCTTTACCATCCCCTACTATCCTCCTATCTGGCCAAAATAGAGATACTTTTTTGGTACGTTGGTTTTAAAAACAGCTCTGTCTTCCAAAGACAGGGCAAAGTTTCCTAGTTACTGTTTTTTTAATACTTACTGGTATTCTTAGAGTCCACAGCTTTGAATGCAGCTGGAAAAGATCTATATGGAGGATATATTTAGACAGGTATTGAATACAATAAACTATATTTAAAATATTTGTACGTGGAATTATTTTTTTTATGGTGCTGTTCTTTAAATCACTGAATGAGGTTCCCATCATTTCTCCAAAGGATATATGAGCACTGTCTTTTGGAATATAGATCGTTTTTGCCTTTGAAAGATATCTCACTTAAAAATGATTTCTACAGATGATCTTTTACATACATTTGTTATTGTGGTGAGCATTATATCCTGCTGTTTTACAGCTGCACTTGGAGGATTTCTCCTGAAAATAGCCCTTTATTTGTGGAAAACTGAAAGGGAGAGGGCAAGGAAGAGGACTCGCAATATTTCTTCTGCCTAGAGCTGAGTAAGGAGGGGAGAGTGCTGTGCAGCCCCCAGTCTGACCCTCCTTCCCTGTGCTCCAGAAGCAGCTTGAGGCTAAGAGAAATATTTGGTTCTTCTCTTCTGCTAAGAGGCTTAGAATCCTGTGATTCTTATTTTCCACTTATGCCTGCAAGGCCCTCCTCCCTCCCTCCTTCTCCTTTGTCAATTTGAAGAGCTCTTTCTATTCCTAGCAGTTATCTAGATAACAATCATTTGTTTTTGAGATTGATTCCTATAAAGAGTACATGGAGCATCTCACGGGCTAAAACGTGGTAAATTGTCAAACTTTTCAGAGTAGGAAGATGCCTGCCAGCAAGGTAGAAGGTTTCTGGTTTTATGGTGAAAACAGCCAAACACACAAATAAGCACACACACATAAACCACCGACTGATCCAGCCCAGCAGCAGGTGAGGTTTGCGGTTGCCCAGCACATACAAAAGAAGGGCTGGCAGCTTGATGGACATTTGTGCCGTCCACCTTGCAGGCAGATGGCAGCTTCCGCTTCCTCACACCTTTGGATGTTTGGGGCGATCAAGTCATGTACCCTGGCCCGTGAAATGCAAGTGGGTGCGACCTCATGGTACAGATAGTCGGAGTCTGAGTGTTGTTATCCACATTCTCTGCTTGCCCTGGCTATTTGGAAGCACATGCAGAGCTGAGCTTTCCTGGGATTGGGAGCCAAGTGGCGTGAGGGGCGGCAGGCCCCCCAGCTGCCCGTAGTGACCATGGGGCAGACGCAGGAAGCAGAGCTTTCCTGTTACTGCATCATGGCCTCACCCGTCCTGGCTGATGCAGGTGGATCCCAGCAGGCCACAGTGGTTGGCACTGTGACACTCTTCCCGCCACATATGGCACACTCACCTTCAGCTGGGTGCCCACACTGTTCCTGAGATCATTGGGACCCCATGAGGAGGCTGGCTTGTGAGTGCTTCTATTTGGACAGTCATTGGCCACAACAGAAGAATAAAGGGGTCTGATTAAGAGAGGGTGTGGGCTGGGCACAGTGGCTCACACCTGTAATCCTAGCACTTTGGGAGGCCAAGGCAGGCAGATGACCTGAGGTCAGGAGTTCAAGACCAGCCTGGCCAGCATGGTGAAACCCCATCTGTACTGAAAATACAAAAATTAGCCAGATGTGGTGGCAAATGCCTGTAGTCCCAGCTCTTGGGAGGCTGAGTCAGGAGAACGGCTTGAACCAGGAGGTGGGAGTTGCAGTGAGCAGAGGTCATGCCACTGCACTCCAGACTGGGCAACAGAGAGAGACCCCATCTCAAAAAAAAAAAAAAAAAAAGAGTATGTGATACAGTTTGGGTTTGTGTCCCCACCTGAAACTCATATTGAATGGGAGGAGGGGCCTGTGGGAGGTGATTGGATTGTGGGGGCAGATTTCCCCCTTGCTGTTCTCGTGATAGTGAGTGAATTCTCAGGAGAACTCATGGTTTAAAAGCGTGGGCACTTCCCCCTTAGCTCTGTCTCTCCTGCCGCACCCTGCTAAGACGCCCTTGCTTCCCCTTTGCCTTCTGCCATGACTGTAAGTTTCTTGAGGCCTCCCAGTCAGTAAAGCCTGCAGAACTGTGAGTTAACAAAACCTTTTTTCGTCTTAAACTACCCAGTCTCAGGTAGTTCTTTATAGCAGTGTGAGAACAGACTGATACAGTGTGTGTGAAGAAAACACATTCTTAGAGATCTGTTTGCCTGCTCCCACGGAGCCCCCGACTGGTGATGGGACAGGCCAGTTAGCAGGAGAGAGAGCGTGGTGGAGCTAGGCGTGGCTGGAGGAAATCACTGTGAACGGGCTTCAGTGCGCTAACATTTTTGGGGTGATTTATATGAAAACAGTTTAAAGCATTTACTAGCTGTAAGAACTAATTTCCAATAAATCAGACAGGATTCCCTTGGGAGCCAGAAATAAATGAGGGCAAAAGAAATTGCTAAGAGTTGTTGAGCAATAAAGAGATGGATTCTAGATATCTTAAAATGATATTTAAATGGACAAAGTTGATTTAGCTGTCTTTTCTCATGTCTAGGAGTAAGATTGAAGTCCACGGCATGTCGTTATAACCAGGAATTATTCACCAGGAGACTTGCAGCATTACATGTGCATTCCGCTGAATGGCAATTTTAATATTCCAGTTTCAGGACTCAGTTTAATGAAAAGGCATTAATTGCTTGGTTCCTTGCAAAGTCTGTAACAAAAAAGTGTTTCTAGAATGAGTTCAAATTTGGTACACAAGGCAGAATTTTCATGATCTAATGTTAGTCATTTTTTTCTAATTAAAAAATTTTAATGCATACATATTTTGTCGTTTTCAACTTCTCAAGTACTATTACATACGCCCAGGTCATCTAGCATTGTGCCATGTGCCTTGGAAAATGCAGAGAAATAGAATATCACTGTGTTCCTTGCACTCTAGAAGTGTACATTTCATAGGAAGATGAAGCCGTGACACCCTCTGAGAATGCTAAAGCCACACGTGTGTGCCGGATGTGAGGATGGAAGGACCAGCGACCAGGAGATGCTGAAATTGCTTCAGGGAGGTGGAGGCAAAACAAGGGGTGCCGAGGCACCAGCTAGACTTGGCCAGAGTGAGGAGACAGCTCATTGTCCCGATGGGCAAGACCTGTGGCCAGAGCTGGATGCAGGAAGGAGTTCAGGGAGTTTCCAAGGACCAGGAGATGCTCTGTCAGCTGTCCACGCGGGGTTTGGGAGATGTCTGTTCTGTTAGACATGGAAGTTTCTCGTGACCAGGATGCAGCATCATTTCCTAAGGAGCTGGCGGCTCACAGCTCCCTGTGACCTGGGGGGTGACTGTTCTCTTTTTTAGGAAGTTGAATGTGGGATGTTCTTGGGAGAGGTGAGGAAAGAGGAAGGGAAGGACCCTCTAAGTATTGCCTCCTGACCCATTATCCATTCACTTGTCCATCTACTTATTTCACTGAAGCCTCCCAACCACTGGGGCATTTTTCCACTCCGTTTCATAGTTCAGAAGATAAGACTCCACGAGGGTGGAAATCACCCTAGAGTGGTCTTCAAATCCAGGTCATGCCCCTTTTCAGGACGTTGGAGACATTCCAGTCAACAGCAGGGAAGCCCTATCTTCTCAGTAAGTTCTAGGATGTAGGGGTGACCCAAACTCAGGAGTCCAGTTTCTGCCCTTGCTTTTCTCTTGCATAAAAGGTTGAATTGTGCCTCATTCACATGAGTGAACTTCTCCAGGCCCTGCTCAGCGCACCTAGCAGAGCCAGGATGTCTGTGGGGACCTTACATTTGGGGCATGGAGGCAGGCAGCCTCACCACAGTTTACAGCTTAGGCACGCCCTGCCCGCTGTCACCAGCACCACACCCCGCCCCCACACTGCGGCCGTCACCTCTCACAGGCCCTGACCCTGACTCTCCTGGAATCATGCAGTGCAAGTGGCCCATGAGGCCTCTGCTTGCAAAGGTGGGTACTGACCTGTGTGTGCCCCGAGGACTCCCGGGGACTATGGTTGCTGCTGCACTTCAGAAGGTGTCAGGAATGGGCTCCTTCCATGTCTCAGCAGTCCTGGGTGCTCCCATCATCACCCTGAATAACCCCCAATACCTCTTTGGTCTCATTTCCAGAGGGTTGCTCCATCGCTCCTACCCCCTTGGCCAGGCTGGCTTCTTTGAGGCTCTGCTAAGAGGCCAGCGGCAGCTTCCACCTCAGGGACCTCTCCCTGCTGTGGCTCTGCTCTGGCCCATCTCTGCAGATACCCATAGCTTCCCTCGTTCCTTCAAGTCTTTGCTGAAAGTCTCCTTTCTGGCCAGGAACAGATGCCTGCTCCCTTTCTGTAGTGAGGCTGGGGGAGGCCCCTGCAGGGAGGGAGCCCCCCAGGCGCCAGTTCTTTTCCCTATTCCCGACCTTTTTTCTTCTCCAATGCTCTTAGTCCCAGTTGACACGTTGTGTGCTGGCTTGTTTTCTTTACTGTCTCTCTCCCACCGCCTCCTAGAAGGGTAGAAGTTTTTGTCTTTTCCCCTAAGTGCCTGGAGGTCTGCAGAGCACATGGTAGGTCTGTCTCCATCTTTGCTGAAGGAGGGAACGTCCCTTGTTTGCTGATGCACGCCCTCCTTCCCCCGCCGCCCCAACTCCTGTTCAGAGGACAGGGGAGGCCTGGGACCCAGGTTGGAGCCCGCTGCCCCGCCCCTCCGCCCTCTGGGCTTCCTGCCTGGAGAGGCCTGCTCCTGCCTGACTGTGGGAGGCAAGCTGTGCTCAGCGGGGCATCAGTTCCAAGCAGACGGTAACAGTGAACCAGGCAGAGGCCACTTCTTTTGTTCCACGGAAGGTGGTGGCATCAGCCCTGCTTCAGGGAGGGCGCCTGCTGCTCAGCCTCCCTGGGACTGCCCCCTTGCTTCTGCAAGGAGCTGTGGGGACCCTGTACAGTTTCCCACACACGGGCAACCGATCCTGGGGGCTGGGAAGTCATCTGCCTCTGGGGTCCTGTGCCTGGTGCACGACCCCCTCCCCTGTCCTTCCCCAGAGCACCAGCCGCCGCCTGGAAGAATTCTTTCCTCCCACCGAGGCAGCCACGGGCACGCCCTGCCCTTGGTCCTCTTCTCCAGGGAACCCAGCCTGTGTTTAGGGAGGGTTTCTCAGTGCGGTTGAAATGCGTCCACGGACGCGTGGGAACTCGCCGCACATTGCAGTCCTGCAGTTGGTGGAAAGAAGGATGGTGGGGTGAGGGGTGGGGAGTGGGTTTTTTTAATTTAAAATGTTATTATGCAATATTCTAGATATACAAAAAGATAAATAGCAATAACGTGGATAGCCTCATAACCGCCACCAGCTTGAGAAATAAAACACAAGTTATTGCGTACCTGGCCCCATCCTCCCCAGAGGTAACCACTGTCACGAATGCTTCTACACCTTTGCTGCATGTGTATATAGATGAGGATAATTTTCGTTCATCTGCTGTAGAACTTCATATAAACGACATTGTACTGCAAGCATGCTTTTTTTAATTAAAATTTTTATTTGAAACAATTTCAGAAAGTTGAAAAGTTTTTTAAAACGTGCAAGTACCATTTGTATATCATTCACCAGATTTCATAGTTATTCACATTTCACTATATATACTTAATTATTCTCTCTGTGTGTATATATGAAATCGTGCATATATGTAACATTTTAACGTTCTTTTGAAACATTTGAGAATACATTGAAGACCTGAGGCTTCTTACCTCTAAATAGCTCATTGTATATTTCTTAAGACCCAGGACATTCTTGTACATAACCAGCTGTTATGTATAACCACAGTGCAAATATGAAAATCAGGAAATTAACATCAGTGTGATACTATTATTATTTTATCCTCATCCCTTATAGAAATGTCAACAATTGTCCTCGTAATGTTCTTTATAGCAAATGAAAAACAAATGTTTTTTTATTTTTTTTTGAGTTTTGGTCCCAGATTCAATCTGGGATCATGGGCTGCATTTCGTTTTAGTTTTAATCTGAAAGAATTCTGCAGTCTTTCTTTTTATTTCTTGAACCGGACATTTTTGAGAGTATGGGCCTGATATTTTGCAGAATGTCCCCCAGTTCTGGTTTGTCTGATGTTTCTCGTAGTTAGATTAGGTTACACAGTGTTGTCCAAAATGACACGGAAGCCGTGTTATGTCCTTCTCAGTACCTCGTATCAGGAGATTGCGCATTGCTGCTTGGTGTTAACTCATCGCTTGATTAAGGTGGTTGCCTGCCAGGTTTCTCTACTGGAAAGTGCTGTTTATTTTTTCTAATTAATAAGTATCTCATGAGGTGGTACTTGGGGACTATGTGAATATCTTGTTTCTCATCAGGCTTAAAAGTTAACAATTTAAAACAAACAACTTTATTGTGATATCATTCACATACTGTACAAGTCACCATTTAGAGTGTACAATTCAATGGTTTTTAGTATATTCGCAGAAATGTGCCACCATTGATTTTAAACATTTCATTACCGCAAAAAGAAATGCCATATCATGTAGCCATCACTCTGTCCCCATTACCACTCCCCATTGCCAGCCCTCTGCAACCAATGATCCACTTACAGCCTCTGTAGCTTTCTCTGTTCTGGACCTTTGTATGAATGAGATCATATAACGTGGCCTTTGGTAACTGGCTTCTTTCATTTAGCATCATGTTTCCTTTTTTTTTTTTTTTTTTGAGACAGAGTCTCATTCTGTCGCCAGGTGCCAGGCTGGAGTGCAGTGGCACAATCTCAGCTCATTGCAACCTCCGCTTCCCGGGGTCAAGAAATTCTCCTGCCTCAGCCTCCCAAGTAGCTGGGACTACAGGCGCACGCCACCATGCCCAGCTAATTTTTGTATTTTTAGTAGAGACGGGGTTTCACCATGTTGGCCAGGATGGTCTCGATCTCTTGACCTCATGATCCGCCCGCCTCGGCCTCCCAAAGTCCTGGGATTACAGGCTTGAGCCACTGCGCCCGGCCTAGCATCATGTTTTTAAGGTTCATCCATGTTGTAGCATGTATCAGTCCTTCATTCCTTTTTATGACTGAATAATATTTCATTATATGGATATAACTCATTTGGCTATTATAAATCATGATGCTATAAACATTAGTGCACACGCTTTTGTGTAGACATACATATTTTTTTAATTCTTTTTTGGGTATCCAAGAAAGTAAAATGAATAAAATTGCTGGGTCACATGGTAACTCTATGTTTAATTACTTGAGGAACTGTTAGACCTAGACTATTTTTTCAAAGTGGCTGCACCAGTTTACATTCTTACCAGCAAGGTATGGGGGCTCCAGTTTATCTGTCAACACTTGTTATTATCTGACTTTTAGATTCTCATCATCTTGCTGGGTATAAAGTGTTGTCTCACTACAGTTTTGATGTGAATCTCCCTGATAGCCAATAATGTCAGGTGTCTTTTTGTGTATATTTGAATATTTTCCATTTGTATTTCTTGCTTAGAGAAATGTCTATTCAGAGCCTTTGTTTATTTTTAAATTGGGTTAACTGTCCTTTTTATTACTAAGTTGTAAGTATTCTTTATATACTCTAGACATAAGTTCTTTATCAGATATGTAATTTGCAAATATTTTATCTTGTTCCACAGTTCCAGTTTTTTAATGGTATGCTCTGAAGCACAAAAATTATTTGTTTTAAAGAAGCCCAGCATATCTATTTTTTATTTTGTTGTTCATGCTTTTGGTGTCATATCTAAAAAGGCTTTGCCAATCCAAGGCTGTGAATGTTTATACCTGTGTTTTCTCCTAAGAATTTTACATTTTGGATCTTTCATCCATCTGCCTTGAGTTTGTTTTTGTATATGGTATGAGGTAAGGGTTCAATTTCATTCTTTTGCATGTGACTAGCTGTTGTCTTGCTTCATTTGTTGAAAAGACTATTCTTTCCCAGTTGAATGGTTTTGGTGCCATTGTCAAAAGTCAATTGGTGACAGCTGTATGGGTTTACTTCTAGGCTCTCATTTATATTCTATTGATCTGTAAGTCTGTTTTTGTGCTAGTACCACATTGTCTTGATTACCATTGCTTTGTAGTAAATTTTGAATTCAGAAAGTGTGAATCCTCCTACTTTGTTCTTTTCTTAGTATTGTTTTGGCTATTCTGTGTCTCTTACAGTTTTATATGAATTTTAGAATGAGCTTGACAATATCTACAAAGAAGTCAGCTGGAATTCTCACAGGGATTGAATTGAATCTGTAGAGCAGTTTGGAGGGTACTGCCGTCTTAACGATGTTCGGTGTTCGGTTTTCTGACCCATGACCCGATGTTTTTCCATTTATTTAGCTCTTCTTTAATTTGTTTCAACAATGTTTTATGGTTTTTGCAGTGTAGGTTGTGAACTTCTCTTTTTATATTATTCCCAAGTCTATTATTTTTTATTAAATTGTTTTCTTAGTTTCACTTTCAGATTATTTATTGCAATTATGTAAAAATACAATTACTTCTATATATTGATCTTGTAACCTGCAACCTTGCTGAACTCATTCATTAGTTCTCATAGTTTTTTTTTAGTGGATCCCCGAGGATTTTCTAAATAAAAGATCATCTCATCTGTGAATATAGTTTTATTTCTTCCTTTCCAACCTGGAGGTCTTTTATTTATGTTTCTTGCTTAGTTGCCCTGGCTAGAACTTCCAGTACAATGTTGAATAGGAGTGAAAGTGGACATTCTTGTCTTGTTCCTGCTCTAGGAGAAAACCAGCCAGTCTTTCATCATTAAGTATATTGTTAGCTGTGGGATTTTTGTAGGTGTCCTGTATTAGGTTGAGGAAGTTTTCTCCTAATTGGGTGTTTTTATCATGAAAGCATGAGGATTTAGTCAAATTATTTTTCAGTGTTTATTGAGATGATCATGTGACTTTTGCTTTTCAGTCTGTTGATTGATATGATGTATTACTTAGTTGATTTTCAGATGCTGAACCAACCTTGACTTCCTGGGATAAGTCTCACTTGGTCATTATATGTAATTCTTTTTACATGTTGCTGGATTCAGTTTGCTAGTATTTTGTTGAGGATTTTTGTATCCACACTCATAAGAGGTATTGGCGAATAATTTTCTTATAATGTTTTTGTCTAGTTTTGGTATCAGAGTAATACAGGTTTCATAAAGTGAATTGGAAAATGTTCTCTCATATTTTTTGGAAGAGTTTGCAAAGAATTGCATTAATCATTATTTACATGTTTGGTAGAATTCAGTGGTAAGGTGCTCTGGGCATGGGTTTTTCTTTGTACGTAGTTTTTTTTGTAATTGCCGATTTAGTCTTTTCATTTGTTATCGGTGTTAATATATTCAGACCATCTATTTTTTCTCGAGTCAGTTTTAGTAGTTTGGGGTCTTTCTAGGAGTTTGTTCATCTAAGCGATCTAATTTGTTGGTGTACAATTGTTTGTAGTATTCCTTTGTAGTCATTTCATTTCTGTAAGGTTGATAATACTGTCCCTGTTCTCAGTTTTGCCTTTAGTTATTCGAGTTTTCTCTTTTTTTTTCTCAGTCAGTCTAAAGATTTGCTGATTTTGACATTTTCAAAGAATGAGCTTTTTGTTTCATCAGTTTTATTTTTCTATTCTCGTGTCCTTAATTTCCACTGTAACATTTATATCTTCTTCCTTCTGCTTACTTTTGGAGTAGTTTACGGCTCTTGTTCCAGTCTTAAAGTGGAAGATTAGTTATTAATTTATGATTTTTCTTCCTTTACATTTTTTTTTCTGAGTTCCTTTTATGTTGTTTTTGGAGAGGATGTTTCGCAGTATCCTGTAAGTTTTGGTATGTTGTATCTTCATGTTCACCAATATCTGTATTTTCTGGTTTCCCATTTGATATCTTCTTTAAAGCATTGGTTATGTAGGAATATGTTGTTTAATTTATACAGATTTGTGAGTTTTTCCAGTTATTTTTCTACTACTGATTTCTAATTTCATTTCATTGTGGTTGGAAAACCAACTTTGTATTATTTCTGTCCTTTTACATTTATTGAGGTATGTTTTATGGCCCTGCAGATGTGTATCCTGAATAATGTTCCATGTACCCTTAAGAAAAATGTGTACACTATTCTTGGGTGGAGTGGAGTGCTCTAGAAACATATGCTAGTTTGTTGGGTTGTAGTATAGTTCAGATCTTCTGCCTTCTTGCCGATATGCTATCTTGCTCTTCTGTCTATTGTTGAAACTGGAGTATTGCAGTCTCCAAATATTATTACTATTTTTCAGATGGAGTTATACTTTTGTTGCCCAAGCTGGAGTGCAGTCTTGCACTCTCAGCTCGCTGCAACCTCGGCCTCCAGGGTTCAAGCGATTCTCCTGCCTCAGCCTCCCAAGTAGCTAGGATTACAGTCATGTGCCACCATGCCTGGCTAATTTTGTATTTTCACTAGAGATGGGGTTTTACTATGCTGGTCAGGCTGGTCTTGAACTCCTGACTTCAGGTGATTCACCCACCTCGGCCTCCCCAAGTGCTGAGATTACAGGTATGAGCCATTGCACCCAGCCTCCAAATACTGTTATTGGATGGTGTACCTTTATCTTCATTTCTGTCCATTTTTTCTTCATGTATTTTGGTGCTCTGTTTTTAGGTGCATTGTGTTTATAATTGTTATATCTTCCTGATAGATTGACCCTTTCTCTAGTAACATTCTTTTAAAGAGTATTGTGTCTATGTGGTATGGTGACTCCAGCTTTCTTGTGTTTGCGTGATGTATTTATTTTCATCCTTTTAACCTTTTTGTGTCTTTGAATATCAGATATGTCTTCTGTGAAAATACTTTTTATTTCTGTGTAGTCCTATTCATCATTGTTTTCTTTTACTGCGTATTTTTCAGTCATAGTAAGAAAACTTCCTTCTACATCCAGGTCAAAAAGAATCAACCCACTTTTCTTCTAGTACTTGTATGGTTTCATTTTTTTCTTACATCCAACCTTTGATTCATTTTGGATTCATTATTGTGCTTGGTAGGAGATAATGGGTTTAATTTTTTAAAATTGTTATTCCGTTGTTCCAGCAGCATTTATTTAAAAATATCTGTTTTCTCCAGTAATTTTAGAGGCCGCCTTTATCATATATGAAATTTCCAAATGTGATTGGGGCATATCTGGGCTGCTTCTACTTCACATCTCTGTCTACTCAGACACTAGGACGCGCTGTTTTAGTTATGAAGACTTTCAGTGTTTTTAATGTCCGGTAGGGCTTATGTTCCCATTGAGGCTTTTCTGTTTTCCTGGCTATTCTTGAAGGTTAATTTTCCCTCATGAACTATAGTATCAATTTGTCTAGCTCCATAAAATTGCATTACATTTATAAATTAACTTAGGGAGAACTGGCATTGTGGTGATATTGAGTTGTCTCATCCAAGAACAATTTATGTTTTCCCATTCGTTGAGGAATACTTTTGTGCTATGCATTAGTTTTAAGAAGTTTTCTCATGGAGGTTTTGCACTTACCTCTCTAAATGTGTTTCTAAATAGTCTATCTTTGTTGTTGCCATTGTACGTGGAAGTTTCTTTATAGTACTGATTTCTGAGTGCCAATTTTATATTCTGCTAGTTTACTGAATCCCTTTTTGTGTGTTTGAGTTATAAAGTGTTTTTTTTCCAGTGTATTTTCCTGAGATTCATCTTTGTGGATGTTTGTAACTCTTATTTTCACTGCTGTGTACTATTCCATTATATAAATATATCACAGGAAATTTATCTGCTTGTATTTGGATGGACATTTAGATTGTTTCCCATTTGTTGAACGTGTCAAGTGGTTTTCCAAAGTCGTTACATCAGTGCCCACTCCTTTCTGTAATGTGGGAGCCTCTGTTGCTTCACGTTTTTTACCAACATTAGCTATTGTCAATGCTTAAGTTTTGTCAGACATTGTCACACATTCTGTGCCATTGCAAGTGGCACAGAAGCATGCTTTTTAATGACCGTTCTTAAGTCCCTGGTTTCCAAACTCTGAGCCAAATGCTGCTTCCCACACGGACACAGTCTCCATGGATCGCACATCCCACCCCCAGCCTGCCTCCTCTAAGCGCCCTCCTCTCATTCAGAAACACGTGGCCGCTGGTAGGAGTTGGGAACTGCAATGCTGCTTTCCTAGTCTCCTGAGAGGGAAATGCACTTTTGTAAAAATTAAACACTTTGGTAGCTGAGGAGTGTCCAGCCTTGGGACTGGCCTCCTAGAGGAATTTCTTTGCTGACTTACTTGCATTATATCTGTTATATAATTATCAACAATCAGCATCCACTGAGTAGCATCTTGTACCTGACACTTTAGTAGGCTCTGAACAGGGCTTATTAATGAGTAAGACCCACCTCCTCACCTCCTGGGACTTCCCACCTGCTTGGGAGAGGAGATGTGTTTACATGAGATGATATCACTGGATAACACCGGTGATACCCACCGAGCATGTCAAGGGCCAGGCTGCTGACACTGACAGGGAGGTCTATATAAAATGAATGTGGAAAGAAAAGGACACATCTCTTCCTCCATATTATATTATAAATTCAGGAGGAAAATCTGTCATTGAATGTTTTCTTCTTGTTTTAAAAAGCTAATTTCATCCTGATAAAAATGTACATACCACTGAAAAAAATACACTCTGTATTTCCAACCGACACGATCTCTAACAACTGAAAGTTGACCTTGGAGCCCTGTTCCACCTCTGGCAGGTGGATCTAGTGGGCAGGCGGATCCGCCCTCTTTCTAAGGGGGGCATCGCAGGATCCTGGGTCTTAAGACCAGTGACTGGTCCAGTTGTGGGCTTGACCCAAGTGCCCCTCCCTTATTTCTCATGCCCAAATTGCCGGCTCTGTGCTTCTCCGTATGGTATGGTCTATTCCGAGCTGGTACCTCATGGATTGAGACCTGCCTTTATCGCCCCACTCTTCCTGAAATAAGAGCTCTTGTCTCCCTTTAGTGTTTGGGGCCCTGCTACCTCTGCTGGGCATTTTAAAGCGAAGTGACCACTAACCGCGGGTCCAGGCATTTTCTCCATGAGCAATTCCCTTATTCTGCTGCCCAGCAAAACTGGGGTTCTAACTAAGGTTTGGTTACAGCATATGGGTAAGAAGTTTCCGTGCTCAATAAAGTGCCACGTCATCCACTTTATAAAAGGGCAACACATCCCTTCAGAGCTGGAAGCATCTCTCTCCAAGCTTGTCCTCTTGTGGCCAACAGCACACCCTCCAGGCAGCTGTGCAGCATTGCGGGTGTAGACCGGGCTTACATCAGGCAGTGCTTTCTGGGAGAAGCCAGCTGGCTTGTGCAGACATCTTGTCCATAGCCTTGATCTTACTGGGTATACTTGTTAACCTACCAAGCAAACTGGTCCAGTCTCATGAAAGTTGGTTGTTCTTTGGTTTATTCATTCTGCACCCATTCATTCGTTCATTCATTAGGTAAACACATATCATGTTCTTCACTGAAAGGTCTGCAATAGCCAGGTCGGTCAAAATGTGCACGCGCGCGCGCGCACACACACACACACACACACACACACACACACACACAGACTCTTTCTCCGTTTGCCCTGTCGAGTACTGGGTACCCTTTTGAGCATCTGAGATGCTGTGGAATTGTTGCCAGAATTTTACGTTTGTCTATTCCTGTGCTGGGTGATGTGAAGGCTGCATAGGGCAGGGGCTTGACTCTGGAAAACCATGTGATTCTGTTGAAGGTGCAAATCAAGCCAGCCCTCAGGAAGCAATGAGTCAACATGGACACCTCTGTGTTTTGCTCTTGTGGGTCAGAGGAGAGGTGCTTAAATTGCCCAGTGTTCACTGAGAGCTGTAGTGGGTTAGGATTGTTTCCTAGAACCATAGCTGAGCCTTGAAGGATGGGTATGCTTTAGACAGATTCTGGGAAAGGCACCATCCTTGGGGAGAATAACTTGACTGTGTGGACTGAGAGTAAACATAGTGGGTTCAGATGATGTTGAAGGGACCAGCTTGATGATGTGTGTTGTTTCGCATGTCAAATCCTTGGGACCTCCTGCTTGACTAGATCAGCACTTGAACTCTTTGTGTCGAAAGCTGTGTGCTAGAGTGGCCATTACTGGGTAGACTGGCTGGCGTGGGCTGTGGCTGACCCTCTGTCCTGGGCGGGGCCATGGATTACCCTAGTCTATTCCTGGCCTGGCCGTGATACAGAAATAGCCTCTAACCATGATTCCAGCCCCCACCCTTTTCCTGTGTGATTGTCGTTTGAATACTTCTATTTTTTTGTTGAAACTGTAGGGTAATTACCCTTGTCCTTAATAATTGCTTTAGTTTCCT
Source organism: Callithrix jacchus (assembly GCF_049354715.1). Classification (NCBI taxonomy): domain Eukaryota; kingdom Metazoa; phylum Chordata; class Mammalia; order Primates; family Cebidae; genus Callithrix; species Callithrix jacchus. The sequence continues at coordinate 45,107,821 of NC_133508.1, forward strand.
TGATGTGCAGAGATGCTCCAGAGTCTATGCTGTTAAAAAGAGGTTAGGATTAAGTTTTTCAACCTGCTGCTGGTATGAGAAGGATGTCTCCGTGCCAATTACTGTCTCCTTGATAGGATTAGTCACTGTGTTAATTGCTACTCAGAAAAACTGCCAAGTTTGTTGTTTTAGACTTTGGCTTTTAAAATATTGCAGATGTCATCTCAAATGCAAATTGTATTTGGTATTAGCGATAACAGTTGATCTATTAACACTTTGGGGTTGATTCATATCTGAGGCTGTGTGAGAAAGAGAAGTCTCGCCCTTGGATTATTAATTGCATCTTTGATGGTGGTTCCAGGACTGGGAGGGGGAGGCAGCTGTCAGGTCTGTTCCTTGGCACTCTCTTTGAGAGAATCCAGAGCTCTGTCAGCAACAGTCTGTTGGAATTGGCCAGAGTAATGTATGAAACAACCTCGTTCTTCAGCTCAAGAGCATCACCTACCTACTCCACAGGTCGCAGTGGCTCGTTGGCTCCTGGCTAGTGCCTTGAACGTTGACACTCCAGTGACTGTCAGATGGCCACAGAAGTTCTTAGTCCTTAGAGATTTCCGAGTCAGTAGAACCTCCCCAGTTTGAACCGGGAAAGAATAGAGAATTCTGACATTATATAGCATTGAATTTTTTATTAATGTTTTATTTTTAAGTCATTTCCAGATTTCAGAAGTCGTAGGAATAGAATGAAGAAATCCCATATGCCCTTCACCCAGATTCCCCTGAAGTTAACATTTTATCATATCTGCCTTATCATTCTGTGTGTGTACATGCGCACGACTGAACCATTTGAAAGTAAGTTTCAGACATGATGCCCCATTAACCCTAAACACTTCCAAGTGGACATCCTGAGAACTAGGACATTCTTTTGCTTAAGCCAGCACAGTGATCAAAGTCAGGAAAATAGCACTGATGCGGCGCTATCCAATCTGCAGACTTTATTCCTGCAACCAGTAATACCCTTTATAGCAAAATATAATAAAAGCAATCATCTGTTCTAGGATCTAATCCAAGATCTCACATTCCATTTCGTTTCCATGTCTCTGTAATCTCCGTCAATCAGTTCTTCACTCTTTCTTTTTCATGACCTTGCCATTTCTGAAGCATACAGGCCAGTTATTTTGTAGACTGTCCTTTAGCTGGGGTTTGTCACATGTTTCCTGAGGACTAGATTCGGGATATGCAATTTTGGCAGGAACGCCACGGAAGTGACACTGGGTTGCTGTTAGTGCCTCGTATTAGAAGGTGCATGATTGGCTACCTCTTTTCTGGGACTGTTAACTTGGATCATGGGTTAGGGTGGTATCTGCTAGGTTTCTTCAGTGAAACTTATTGTGTTTATTCCCTTTGTAATTCATTAGCATTTTATGGAAAAATCGGTCTGTGTAAGTAGCTTGTATTTCATTAAACTTTTCCCCCTTGTTTTAGCATCCACTGATAATTCTTTTCTGAATCAGTTACTAGAATGCATGCCAGATGGTGATTTTTCTCTAAATTTATTTATCGTTTCATACTCTGTACCAAATTGAAAAACTTTTGCTTTCTGACATTTATTTATTTACTCATTGCTTGTTTACACACATACAGACTCATGTATTCCTATCTCAGTCAGTGAGTTACATTGACTAGATTATGTTGACTGAGTTATATTCATTGGGTTATATATTTATACAGTAGTTTATAACCTAGTGATTTTGGTAGTTATATTGTCACAGATTTGGCAGTGGGAGCCCTTTCCATTTGGCTACTGTGTCCTTTTGACAAATCCCCATAATGTTTTTCCACAACATTTTATTATGGAAAACTTCAAACATATAGACACTTAACAGATTTTTTTCAATGAACACTCACGTACCTATCACCTAGGTTCTTTAGTTAACATTTTATCATGATGTCTTTATCACAGATCTCTTCAGCTATCAAGCCAGCAATGCATCTTGTGTTTAAATTGCATTTCAAAGTAAGTTGCAGATGACAGCACCCTTCATCCATAAACACGTTGGCAGGTATGAGAGAGTCTAGACTTTAACACTTATTTACAGTTCTTTTACTTGGTAAAAGTTACTTACAGAGCAAGGTACAAATAGTAAGGGTTCCATCAAACAGGCTTTGACCAAGGCACGCGCCTGTGTGACTCAAACCCCTATCAAGTTGTAGAGCATCGCAGCCAATCCAGAAAGTTCTTTCGTGTTCCTTTCTAACCAGTTCTAGTGCCATCATCTTCAGCAGCAGCCACCATTCTGATTTTGTTCTCACCGTAGATTAGTTTTACCTGTTCTAGCACTTCATCTAAATGGAACATGTGTAATATGCATTCTTTTATGTAAGAGCGATTTCACTCATTATCATGACTTTCAGATTCATCTGTGATGTTGATTGTTATCAGGGGTTCATTTCACCCATCATTCTTTGAGCACTTCCTTTTTTTCTGGCCCAGCAAAATGTCCCAAGGTTGCCTTCCACTTCCTTTGCACCAACCCTGGGATTAGCTGAATCTCTAATGAGCCCTGCCGCCTTTCAGCAGAGAAGGGTTTCTGGATTCCAGCTATGTTCCTTGCGAGGAGTATGCCATTGCTTCTAGTCACTCTTTCTCATAGTAGAAGAAATTAAGCAATGCATGTGTGAGGATACATTCATAGATACACAAACACATATACATCTACCCCTACTTCTAAACATCCTCATTCATGGATGTGTGTGTGTAAAACCATGCACTCACGATGACCCCAATTCTAGTCCACACAGGACTACATCCTGGCCTTTCATCTTTCCATATATGGCACTTTCTTGTTCACCATGGAGAAATATTCCTGAATATATTATCGTCTACACCCTAAAATAGATGTAAAGTAATGAAATAAGAGTTAACTGAAGAAAGCAAACCTCCCAACTAGAGTTTAGCATGTTTGTCACACTTTTTCTTTAGTCTGAGAGCATATAATCAAAATACTGTGTTCATAAGCCCTTTGGGTTAATCTCCACCCCTTCTCTCTCGTTACGTTATTTTTGGAAATAAAATATAATTAGGCTCTTCTGTTTTTTTGCTTGTGTTCTGTATTAGGGTCTCTCCCCATCCTTGTTGATCCTTTTTTTTAGGATGGAAAACATTAAGATGTTTATAAAAATCAAAACTGCAAAAAAGCTAGATCCTGCGACATGTCACTGCCCCCATCCCTCCGCCCCCGTGGGTGACCACTCTCACTATTATCTCCCTATCTGTTTTGTGTTTCTTTGCTGAGATAAGCAGGTACATGTGTATTTTCTTGTTTTCTCCTTTTTTTCTTAACTAAAAGACAGCTACTATAAATACTCCTTTGCACATGGCAATTTTTTTAAAATTAAACTTTCTATTTCAAGAAAACTGTTCATTCACATGCAGTTGTAAGAACTAATATAGAGAGATGATCCATGCACCCTTTGAGCTGTTTTTCTCAATAGTAACATCTTGAAAATAGTGGAGTGTCACAGCCAGGATCCTTGTACCTTAGCTGTTGGCACAGTTAAGGTACAGAGCATTTCACCTCAGGGGTGGTGCAGGATGTTCTTTTTTTTCACGCCCACTTCCTCCCCTCCCCTACACCCTCTTTGACTCTCTGCAACCACTAATCTGTTCTCTGTGTCTATAATTTTTATATCAAGAATGTTAAATAATTGGAATTATACAATAAATTGCCTTTTGGAATTGACTACTTTGACGCAGCATAATTGTCTCAAGATTCATCTAGATTGTTGCATGTATTAATAGTTTATTTCTTCTTATTGCTGAGGGATGTACCATAGAATGTGCTCCTGTTTGTTCAGCCATTTATACATTGAAGGACATCTGGGTGTTTCTAGTTCTTTGCGATTACATATAAAGTATCTATAAACATTTGTGTACAGGTTTTCGTGTGATCACAGATTTTCATTTCTTTGAGGTAAATGCCTAGGAATGCAGTTGCTGGATTATGTGGTAACTACATATTTGGTTTTTAAAGAATCTGCCAAAGTACTTTTCAGAGTCGCTGTGCTTTCTATTCCCACAAGCAATGTACGGATGATTCCGTTTCTCCACATCCTTCTCAGCACTTGGTGCTGGCACTATTTGTTATTTTAGCTATCCTGATAGGTATGGAATGTTATCTGATTGTGGTTTCAGTGTGCATTTCTCTGACTGGCTAATGATGTTGAACACCTTTTCTTGTGTTTATTCTCTTTTGTGAATTACCCGTTGGATATTCTGAATTACCTGCCATCTGTATATTCACTTTGGTGAATTACATGTTGGAGTCCTTTGTCCATTTTCTAATTGGATTATGTTATTTTTTATTAAGTTTTGAGGGTTCTCTTTATATCCTCAATACCAGGCATTTGTCTGATAGGTGGTTTGCAAATATTTTCTCCTAATTTTTATCTTCTTTTGCATCCTGTTAACAGAGTCTTTCACAGAGCAAAGATTTTAATTTGATGAAATCTAGTTCACCCATTTTTCCTTTTATGTGTTGTCCTTTAGGGTGTTAAGTCTAAGAACCCTTTGCCTGGCCCTAGTTCCAAATTTTTCTCCTGTATATTAAGCCCTTTGTCCATTCCTAATGGACAAAAACCCGTTTTTATAGGTTTGGAGAAGACTTCAGTAGAGGTTTTTTCTTTTCTTTTTTTTTTTTTTGAGATGGAGTTTCGCTCTTGTTCCCCAGGCTGGAGTGCAATGGTGCAATCTCGGCTCACCACAACCTCCGCCTCCTGGGCTCAGGCAATTCTCCTGCCTCAGCCTCCCGAGTAGCTGGGATTACAGGCACGTGCCACCATGCCCAGCTAATTTTTTGTATTTTTAGTAGAGACAGGGTTTCACCATGTTGACCTGGATGGTCTCAGTCTCCTGACCTTGTGATCCACCCGCCTCGGCCTCCCAAAGTGCTGGGATTACAGGCGTGAGCCACCGCGCCCGACCCTTCTTTTTTTTTTTTTAATCTGTGGATGTCCAATTGTTCTAGCACCAATTGTTGAAAAGGCTATTTTTAAAGATTTTTATTTATTTAGAGTCTCACTTTGTTGCCCAGGCTGGAGCTCACTGCAACCTCCACCTTCTGAGTTCAAGTGATTCTCCTGCCTCAGCCTCCCAAGTAGCTCGGACTACAGATGCGTGCCACCACACCCAGCAAATTTTCTTTTGTATTTTTAGTAGAGATGTCATTTCATAGTGTTAGCCAGGATGGTCTCTATCTCCTGACCTCGTGATCGGCCCACCTCAGCCTCCCAAAGTGCTGGGATTACATCATGAGTCACCACACCTGGCCAAAAAGTTTTCTTTCAACAAAGCTATCTTGAATTAATTTTGGCATCTCTGCCAAAAATCAGTTGGGCGTATTTGTGCAGGTCTCTTTCTGGGTTCTCTATTCTGTTCTCTTGGTTTGTGTCAGTTCTGTCCCTAATATCCCACAGTCTTGATAACTGTAGCTATAATAAGACTTCTGTATCCTGCCATTCTTATTTGGAATATTTGTGCTTTCTCACTCTTTAAGATTAGCTTGTGGTTATCCTGTTTTTTAAAAAAAGATCCGAAATTTTGATTAACTTTATCTACCTCATTTATTTCTACATCTAACTTTATTTTTCCCTTTTTTGTGCTTTTGCTGTTATTCTTATTCTAGCTTTTTGAGCTTAGAATTTTAAAATTTTGATTTTTCTTTTTATTAAAATAAAAGGGCTGTGAATTTTCAATCTGATCATTGTTTTAAATATGTCTCACAAATTCTGGTATGTAGTATTTTTTGTTTGTTTGTTTTCAAGATGGAGTCTCACTCTGTCACCCAGGCTAGAGTGCAGTGGTGCAATCTCGGCTCACTGCAACCTCTACCTCCCAGGTCCAAGCGATTCTCCCACCTCAGCCTCCCGAGTAGTTGAAACTACAAGCATGTATCACCACACCCGGCTGTTTTTTGTAATTTTAGTAGAGACTGGGTTTCACCATGTTGGCCAGGCTGGTCTCAAACTCCGGACCTCAGGTGATCTGCCCGCCTCAGCCTCCCAAAGTGCTGGGATTACAGGTGTGAGCCACCATGCCTGGCCTGATATGTAGTGTTTTACTGATCACGTGTACATTTTTGGAATTTCCATTGCTTTAGTTTAAAAAGATTTTTAACATTACTTTCCAGCTTTATTAGACTGATCAGAAAACATTTCTTTGTAATATTTCTATTTTATGAAATGCATTGATTATTTATTGCCTAACGTGACCAATTTTTGTGGCTATTCTATGTGTACTTAAGGAGAACATGTAGTAGATTTCTTATCTACTGTTAGGGAATTCGAAGAAAAAGTATGACATGTGACTGTCTTAATCTGCTCCCATATTGCTATGAAGAACTACCTGAGACTAGGTAATTTATAAAAACAGGAAGTTTAATTGACTCACGGTTCCACAGGCTGTGCAGGAAGCATGGCTGGGGAAGCCTCAGGAAACTTAAAATCATGGTGGAAGGCAAAGGGGAAGCAGACACATCCCACATGGCTGGAGCAGGAGGAAAAGGGCAAAGTGGGAGGTGCTACACACTTTCAAACAACTGGATCCCCTGAGCACTCACTATCGCGAGAACAGAAAGGGGGCAATCCACCCTCAGGATTCAGTCACCTGCCCCAGGCTCTTCCTCCAGCACTGGGGATTACAATTTGACATGAGATTTGGGTGGGACACAAATGCAAACCCTATCAGTGACAAATTGATATGTGAAGGGAATTGATTATATTGTTCAGGGCTTCTGTGTCCTTACTTATTTTTTGTCGACCTGGTTTCTTTTATGCTGACAGCGGTGTAGTAAACACACTATTCTTAATGTTTTCATCTATATTTCCTACAGGGTGTGTGTGTGTGTGTGTGTGTGTGTGTGTGAGACAGAGTCTCGCTCTGTCACTCAGGCTGGAGTGTAGTGGTATCATCTCGGCTCACTGCAACCTCTGCTTTCCAGGTTCAAGCAATCCTCATGCTTCAGCCTCCCGAGTAGCTAAGACTAATACAAGCAGGCACCCTTACACCTGGCTAATTTTTGTGTTTTTAGTAGAGATGGGGTTTTGTCATGTTGGCCAGGCTGGTCTTGAACTCCTGACCTCAAGCTATCCACCAGTCTTTGCCTCCCAAATTGCTGAGATTACAGGTGTGAGCCACCAAACCGGCCTATATTTCCTACAATTTCCTATCTCTTAAAGGTAGTTGTAGTCTTGTTTGGTGTACTAATATTCATTATGGTTATATTTTTATTGTGGAATGTGATTTTTAGCATTAGAAAGTGTCATAATTAATGTTTTCTCTTAAATTATACTTATTCTACTTTGATATCAAGATTGTAATACTTGTTATTTCCATTTGCCTCATATATCTTTGCCGTCCTTTTTAGTTTTAGGCTTTCTGAATCTCTTTGATATGGCTTGGCTCTCTGTCCCCACCCAAATCTCACCCTGAATTGTAATAATCCCCATATGTCAGGGCAGGACCAGGTGGGGAAAATTAAATCATGGGGACAGTTTCCCCCATACTGTTTTCGTGGTAGTGAGTGAGTTCTCACGAGACCTGATGGTTTTATAAGGGGCTTCTCCCCTTTGCTCAGCACTTCTCTCTCCTGCTGCCATGTGAAGAAGGAGGTGTTTGCACCCTCTTCTGCCACAATTCTGATTCCTGAGGCCTCTCCAGCCATATGGAACTGTGAGTCAGTTGAACCTCTTTCCTTCAATAAATTACCCAGTCTCAGGCAGTTCTTTATAGCAGCGTGAGAATGGACAAATACACTCTTTTAAAAGGTATGTCTCTTATATATAACATATAGCTGGATCTTTCTTTTTAAGCCAAATTGAAAATCTTTTATTTTCATAAGTAAGTTGGGCCCATTCACTTTTATTTATATGTCCAATATGTATAATAGTTTATGTAATTAGTGCTCTGTGTTATGTTCTACTTGCTGTACTTGTTTTTTCTACATGTTGCATTTTATATGCTCATTTAATTTCTTTTCATATGTAAGAAATTCTCATTTTTATTCTAATGGGTACCTTTGTACTCATTACCTTTAAAAATCCCATTAGTCTGTTACTAACTTTTGCCATTTGGTTTTTTCTAATTAGTGGAGTCTCTTGACTCCCACCTGTTGCCTGTACACCCATCATTGAGCTTATTCCGGTTTTATTTTTCCTTTTCTTGTTTCCTATCATTTTGTAGTTGACAAAACATGTATCATCTATGTATGATTCTCCTAACCTTAGTTACACACTTAATTTAGGTCTGTAATTTAATATATTAAATGTTCCTCGTAAGTTCCTTTGCCAAAGAGCTCCCAGTCATCTCCTGGTTGGATAGAGTGAATTCTTTAGAAGATTCCGTCAGAGGCGCCCGTGGGGGCATCACTTTCTCAGTTCTTCCATATTTTAAACTCCTATTCTGTACCTCTGATGTTTGAGGGTCTGCTTCGCTGGATATCAAATCTTTGAGCTGGACGTAAAATCTTTGACTGCTGCTCCGTCCTTGCCCTGCCTTCTGGGTTGTTCTTGAGGAGGCTGACAACTGTCTCTCTTGCCCTTATAATAAGTTATTTGATCTTTTCATGTACAAGTGGTGAGGATTTTTTTAAAAGGCATTGTTGAGGTTCTTAATTTAGTTTGTAATGTTATGTCACAGTTCCTCCCCCTCCACCTTATGGCTGTATTTTGGGGTAATTTCCACCCGCTGAACTCTTTCCGTTTTTCTTCTTTTATAGCCTCCTGTAGATGAAGACCGCTTATATCGCCACATTGAGTGGTTCGTGTGATTTTTAGTTCAAGAGCTCCCTCTTCTGTCAGTGCAGCGTAGTGCAGTTTCCTTACAACTGGCTTTGGGGGAGGGGCGGGAGGAGTTGAGGGTCCTTGGATGTATCATTATTTTTGTCTTGCAGAATTCTAAATGCCCACATCTGGCTTCTCCCTACCTCCCCAGCACATTTTATAATGCTGTCCCTGCCTACCTTTAAATTCCTTCCTTCGAGTACATGTTCTGGTCTATCTAGATTCATTTTTAGTATTTTCTCTCCCTTAGGATGTCCTTTCTCTTTCTTCAGGTAATTGTAATTTATTCCCAGACTCTCCATACTCGACTTCTGTCTTCACTGGCTTTTGGACCGCTCTTGTCCCCTTGCTCATTATAAAAGTTCTGGGTGGGAATTGAAGACACTGGTGTTTACTTTTCTCCTTGTGGGTGATTTGAAGTTGATAGCAGCTCTTTTTTCCAGTCATGTGAGAGCTGAAGGCTTTGTGTGGTTGCTTTTGTTCTTCTTGTTGATCTGTGTTGTTTCTGCAGGATGCATTGGGAGATTTGAGTTTTTGTGACTATCTATCATTACCGTGGCGACCTAGAAGTCCCTTTGGTGGTATTTTAGGAGATGTGGTGCAGTGAGATCAATTTTGAGGACAACAGTAATTCAAGTCTGTTACTAACACCATCTTTTCATGTTATCTGTACACGACAGAATCTTGAGGATGTCTTTAAAAGGTCTGCTGTCTTAGGAAGGTTAAGTATCTCTACCCTGTAAGCCTGTTTACACCATGTGTCTGTTTAGCCAGCCCTTTCTCATAGACACTTCAGCCAAATATTGGCACGTTTTCAGTTTCTGTGTTTATGGGGTTGGACTCAATGAGGCTTTTACTATTGTGGCATATTGCAGGAAGTGTTGCCATTCTGCTGCCAGGGGTGAGTGTGATCTGGCGGCTGATACCTGTTTATGCATGTAGGTCTCTATCAAGGAGCGACCCGCCATGCTTCCCTGGCAGGGGAGATAGACCAGGGTCCTGAAGGTGGTCTTCGAGGGTGAGGCTTATCCATTGCATGCCACATGTGTTGACCCCTGCGATTTCCCCAGATGTGGAAAACTCACTGCATCATTTGTGGTAGTGGGGGACTGTGTCTGTGCTATCTCCTGATTTTTGAAGTTTTTCTTAAAAAAAGGAGACTCACCATCATCTATGGACCGAATTATCTGTGTTCCTCCAAAATCCATATGCTGAAGCCCTAACCCCAATGTGATAGTCTTTGGAGATGGGGTCTTTGGGAGATAATTAGGTTTAGATGAGGTCATGGGGGTGGGATCCCATGATAGGATTAGTACCCTTAGAAGAAGGGGAAGAGGGCCCTGGTGTGGTGTCTCACATCTGTAATCCTAGTATTTTGGGAGGCTCAGGCAGGAAGATTGCTGGAAGCCATGAGTTTGAGACCAGCCTGGGCAACATAGGGAGACCCCATCTCTACCAAAAACAAAAAAGAAAAGAAAGATACCAGAGTTCTCTCCCTCTCTACTTCATGAGGACACAGTGAGAAGGCGGCAATCTGTAGGCCGGGAAGGGGGCCTCACCAAGAATTCAACCTCAGACTTCCAGCCTCCAGACCTGTGAGAAATAAACGTCTGCTGCTTACACCATGGGTGGTACCTCTGGTACTTCGTTATGGAAGCCTGAGCTAAGATGCCAGCCAACCATATTTGTATAGAGTTTTCATACAAAACCGGAAATCCAGTCAGATTCAGCTCTGGCTGGCTTAGGGATGCGCCATGCCGGACTCACTGCAGGGGGTCAAGAATGTTTGTGAGATGAATAAATGGAGTATCTTTGTTCTGGAAATAGACCACCTATGAATTATTATAGTAGAGAAATCCCAGGCCCCCTCAAAGGACAGGGAAAGCCGCAACGTATCTATGCTTTGGGCCCAGGGGAATAATGGAAAGAGGCCAGGCACGCTGGGAAAGTTCCATTTACAAACCCGCCTTCTGCTGGGCTGTGTCTCCCTGCTGTGCTCGCGGGGATCCTGGCCTGGCCTATTTTTTCCCTGGGCGGATACCTCATTACCAGGAGCGTTCAGATCCCTAAAGATGGCTTCTGTCTCCTCCAAGACCACTGGTGAGTCTTGTCACCTGGTGTCCCCAGGGTGCCGCCCCATCTTCTCTTGTTCTCTGTGGGTTCCAGAAAAAGGGACCACCTTGGCTCTGTGGCTTTGGATCGCTCCAGAGGAGGGGCAAAGGCCTCAGATAGCTCCAATGGGACACAGCCAACATCCAAGCTGCATTTTCAAAATCAGAGCCAATCTTAGGCTGAGTCAGAGAGAAAGGAATTGTGCTCAGGCACCCAGGTGGTACCTGCTATCCCTGACCTTAGGGATGCACCATGGGTCCAACTTTGGGTTTTAACTTCCCATGAGTGCCTGGACATGGAGAGGAAATGGTCGAGAGGATGAGGACATATGGGGAGAGATCCCCCCAGTCACTGAGGTCCTTCTCCTGCCTCCCACTCTCTAGGTCCCTCCGGCTGGGCCCAGCAGGTCCCCCTCCCACCTGTGCCAGTCAGCCTCTGCTATGTCCTCACAGGGAATCCTCCAATAGCCCACCAGGTGGGAGAGCCAGGGGCAGGAAGCACTGAAGGCCTGCACGGCACCAGCATAGAAGATGAATGATCTGGCTTTCTCAGAATCCATCACGTGGAACACTGGAGGCCACGGAGGAAGGACTGGGTTCCACGGGAGGAGCTTGGGCAGCAGGAATTCTCCATGATGGAAGAGATGCTGGGGACTTTCCCCATAAATCTTTAGACAGAACTCTCATTCGCAGCATTTATTTACTTGCTCATTCATTCATCATTCATTCACTCATGCACTCCATGAGTACTGCTTTCTCCTACCTTGTGCCAGAGACTGTGCAAGACTTGGAGAATTGGTAACACGCTCCAGGTCTTGCCTTCAGGGGCTTTCACAAGCAGAGCCATTGCTCTGGCTTTGGGGTTTCCACAGCGTGCATTAGCCTTTGAAGCCTCCAGGAATATCCTCCAGAATCAAACCTGTTCTACTGTGTTTCACTGAGAATTCTGCAAATTTCTTTGGTAATGGGACTTGATTCTTCTTTACATGGTACCAGGCAGACCTGCGAATGTGCCGTGAAGCACCTTTACAGGCCCATGGAGTAGGGAGGGAATACTGGGTCTCTGTGAGAGCCTGGCCTTAGGATTCGGACAGTGCTGTTACAGTCTCAGCCCTTCTCCTCGCTGGCTGTGGGGTTGGGGCCACGTGAATCGGCTAAGCTTTGGAATTCTCAGAAATCGTTTGGGGATAATGATTCCTGCCGACTGGGAGGATTAAGTAAGATAAAGGATTGGCAAGGTTTTATCCCATGGTCAGGGAGCATGGTGACTGCCTTGTGCCGTGGGTGATCCCTACCTTCCTTCAAAATGTATGTGTGCGGGCCGCGTACACACACACACGTACATGCAGACACACACGTACATGCAAACACACACGCACATGCACACGCGCACACACGTACATGCACATGCACACAGGTGCACATGCACACAGATGTACATGCACGCACACACGTACATGCACACACATGCACATGCACACGCGCACACACATGTACACGCACACACGCGCACACGCACACACACGCGGGCATGTGCGTGCACACACACACACACACACAGGCTTCCTGTAATCCTCACTTGCCTGGGAGGCAGCAGTGACTCTGCCTTCTTGAAGTCGTCTGAACTGTCTGCTTTCCAAACAGGGGCGACAGGACTGTGACTAGGGGTGATGGGTTGCTGAACTGCTCTGCTGCCAGACACATTTTGCCAGCTTCTCATAATGTCAGTGAGATCTGGGAAAAGCACGATTTCCAGCTGAATGAAACACTTTAGGGCCATCAGCTAAATAGATAATGCTTTGAGAAAACCCCATGAGTGTTGTGTCAGACAGGCTGGGGGACCCTGCGAACCTGTCTTTCTCTGTGCTCATCTGGGTGAGGAGACATCACCCGGGCGAGCTCCATGAGCCCCTCTGGCTGTGAGGACCTGTGCCTTCTGTCTCAGTGCATCTGCAGGGAGGCTGAGATTTGATCCTCGTGGCACACCTGATCCTTTCTGCATCTCACTGTCTTCCTGCCCTCCTCTCTCCCTCCTCCTGCCTGACTGTTGACTACAAAGTAGGATATGATTTAGGAAAGTGTCCTTGCCTCCCTCCCTGGCCCCACATCACCAGGAGGAGCGAGCTGTTTCTGTGGGCAGGAGGGGGTCCTGCGTCCTGGGTCCTCCCCAGGCAGCCCCGGCCCTTTCTCTTTGTTCCAGGGGGCCCAGCCACCATGTTGACTGTTTCATCCCTGTGCACCACCTGGAACTGCCACCTGGAGCGAGCTCTCTTCCTTCCTGACAGCAACAGTCCACCTCTGGGCCAGAGGATGCCCACTGGTCTTCATGGAGGGAGCTTGGGTCAGGCCCACTTGGTTTCCAATTCTGGCTTCACCACGTGCCACTCTGCAGTGGTGCTGCCTCATCCTGCTAAGCCTAGTGTCCCCTTCTATGTGGGTGTAATACCTGCCCCAGGTGTAGCTGTGAGGACTCAGGGTAATGCTCATCAGGTGTGCAGCATGCTGTGTGGCACAGAAATGACCAGAAAATATTCCCTCAGTGTGTGCCAAGTCTTTACTTTCCTTAAGATCTCAAACTCTTTTCTTCATCTTCTTCCCTTGATGACAACGCCCTTGTTCCTCGCTGTCCTTGCGGGCCGCCCCTCACACATCTTTCCTTGGGCCACAACTTCCGCCTTTACCTTGCCTTTCCTTCCCTGTTCATCCACCCACCCATGCAGCCGTTCATTCCTTGCTTTATTCATCCAGTGATTTATGGAGTGTTTCCTACATGTGTATGTCAGGCTAGAACGAGCAAAGCAGATCCAGTGTCTGCCAGCCCTAAACTTACAGTGCCAAAGAGGACAGAGACAATGGAGCAGGTGCCTCAGTGTATATGTGTGTGTGTGATTGTGTGTGTGAGTGTGTGCATGTGTGTGTATGTGTGTGTGATGGGAGGTAGGTGCTAGCAGGGAGAGTCTTGGGAAATGCATACTAGGGTCACCTTAACGGAGTCCTGTGGGGTCAGGAAAGCTTCATGGAGGAAGTGACTCTTACCTCTTCGAGCAGATATAAGCAACCTGAGGCCAGGGGTTGTGGTTTCTGGGGCCTTAGAATTACCAGCATCATCAACAGTTGAGTGCCTGCCATTTATAAGGCACTGGGTTTGCCAGAGGGATACATAGTAATGCAAAGGGATCGTTAGTAAACACTTGTCCAGCGAACCCCGGGATGCCTGTGCTGTTAACAGGCTTGTGTCTGCTAAGTAGTCTTCCCAGCACATGTGAAATCTCTGACTCCCCACAAATAAGGAGCTTAGAAGAGCTCATTTGCGTTTCCACGTGGTTCATGAATAGGCAAGCGAGATTCCTTTTAATCTCAAATTTTATTTTATTGGATGTGTTTACATGTAATTAGGTCTCAGGTTTTCTTTGGGGCCTATGGGAAATTTAAGGAAGGTCTCATCCCATCTCCACTGCCGCTGTGAGAGGGGAGGCTGGAAGACTCCTGAATAACTTGATCATCCCAGATGACCAGAGAGCTTCTGGGTCTATTATGACCGCAGACCAATCCTAATCCTGATCACTTCCATGAACCCACCTGACATGCAGTTGTATGAAGGATGGAGCACATCAACGTTTGTAGCACCTTTACATAAAGCCAGAGTGCTCAAGGCATCCTGGACCTCACCTGGTGGGAGGGAGGGTGATGTTCTGACAGGTGGAAGCCTTGAGTCTTGCTGGTCTCCTTTCATGGCAGGAGAGGCTGCGGGCTTAGCTGAAAATATAATTGTGGCTGAAGGTCAGGCTGTGCCCAGTGGCCGAAGCGCTTGGCAAGCTTTCACTGGGTGGCCTAGATTTGCACCGCTTGGCAGGCTCTCTTCCCAGTCGGCAGGGGCACCGCAGCTGGATGGCTCAGCGTCCACCAAAGGGAAGCAGGAAAACCAGCAGCTGGCTGCATCCGAGAAGCTTTTCACGTTCCCAATGAGATCCAAGATCAAAACCGTTTTCTAAAACTGTTTTCCACTTGCTAAAATTAAGGTGATTATTATTATTTTTCAGGAAATCTGCTGTGTATGGGTTTTATTTTTAAATGTCATCATTTTGTACAGGAGCACAAAACTCATGAGTTCTGTCCATGCTGAAGCGGGGTCCCGGGTTGGAGGCGCAACACCAGCATCTCCCTCCTAGTGTCATTGGTTGCCAGGGGCAAGGCTCTAGGGCTAGTGGGGACCGGATGAAAGCCTGCCTGGGGCTCTTGATGTGGGGGTGATTGGTGGATATGCCTCCCTGCTCCGCAGCCCAGGGCCCTGCTCGTTAACAGCTCCATGTCGTCTGGATGGTCTGATGGTACCCTGCCCACCACCCTTCTGCTTCCCATTCTGCCACCTGCACGGGCTGCTGCCCTGATGAGTCTCAGGTTGCATGAGCTGCATCCTCATTGCTGCAGCCAGTGGATGTCAGAAAGCACTTCCACCTGATCGTCCAGTTTCTCCTTGGTTGAGGTGAGGAGGCTGGAGCAGAGGCTACAAAGAGCCAGGAAGGTGCCATCTGGGCAGGGTACTGCAGCCTGGGGCAGATTCTTACTTATCTTGGCAGATCTCTTTTTTTAGCCACAAAGACTTCTTCTCTACTGCCACCCCTCCCCTCCCCACCAACAACATCCTGGGAGATTTTTCTCTGAGTGGTTCTGGGAATGATTCATCTAAAGGCAGTGGATTTCTGGAGCTTGGGACTTCCCTTTCCTGGGGGTGTGGGTGGGGTGTTGCTGAGAACACTTGGGAGGGTCCGTCACCCATCAGGAGTGGCGAGGCTGGCACCCCAGTGCAATGTGCCGGGGGGTTGACAACTACCCCAGAGAAATGGGTGGGAGCCCAAACACTTAGCAGGATTTCTGGGCTTCACTTCTCTGCATCAGTCCCTCTCTGGAGGAGGTCATAGGCACAGAATCATAGACTTTGGTTGGCTCAGAGTTCCCTGGACAGTGGCATTTCTGGTTTACAAGTCCGGGACCCAGTCTCCCTGCAGGAAGATGGCAAGTGATGGAAAGGCAGCCCCTCACCTGTTCTAGGTGGCTCCTCTGCTCACCCCTGCAGGGTCCCTGCCAGCAGCAAACCTTTCCGAGCCACTGAGTCCTCATCTCAGGGGTCAGGACCCTAGCACCCCCCTTTTGGAGGTGTCCTAGGATGGCAGATGTGGGATGGCCTGGCGTGTTCCACCCAGTGCCCGCCCACCCACGGCCTGTTGAGGCAGGCATTTGCTTCTTGCCTTCTCTAGCTTTGAGGTCAGTTGTCCCCACATCCTTGAGGATCCCAAAGGGGCTTTTAAACTGCTCAGTGAGAACTTGTCTTGAGGCCCAACACATGCCTCCAAAGAACCCACTTTTAGGGGGCATGAAGGCCAAGGTTTTTTTGTGGTAAAAGGGGGTGACACAAAGCTCACTGCCTCCCCCTCAAATTCCCACCTCGCCTCCCTGCCCTCATTGCTTACCTCTTGTGGAATTACAATCATCTGCTTGTTATTTGCGACTTCCACTCGCCTTCAAGCTATTCCAGGCAATGGCTGGCTTTCATCACCTTCACATCCCTAGGACTGGACACAGAGCAGGTGCCCCGTGAATGCTTGCCGAGTTCATGCTGTAATCCCTCCCCTTTAATTTCATCCAAATTAACATTTTCCTCTTTGGCAAAGGTAGTACATGCTCTTTGAAGTACATTCTTACCACACAGAAACATATACCAAAAGCAACCAGCTTCACAAACATCCTCTCAAGTCCTGTTCCCCAGTAGCCAGGGTCAAGGTTTTAGAGGACACCATCCTTCCAGACTTTTCCTTATGCACATACAGATAGATAGGTGCTGGCGTGTGAAGAATTCTACAGTAATGAGATCTCACCATGCATTCCGTTTTACAGTTTTTAAAAAAGTCACGGAGCTCTTTCCACGTTAACCAATAAAGATAATGCACTTTTTCCTAATAACTGTGTACCATTCCTTATACCCATATCCTGTGACTCATTTACCAAAGCTATTAACTAAAGCCATTTTTTAAGGGTTTCCACACTCTTTCTATCATAAACTAGGCTGTGAGAAATGTCCCTCTGTCCATCTCTGTGCCCCTGTCCACCCAAATTGGTGGAACCAACCCCTTCCTTTCACAGGCTACCAATGCCATTTGTAAGTCATTGACAGGACGCTGCTTTGCTTCAGTGAACTCATCCCTTTGTACACGTCAAGTTGCTCCCGTGTGGGTCAATGTTCCTGGGAGCCATCTGGGTTTCCCAAAATGGGAGTAATGGTCTTTTATGACAGGGGCATCCAGTGACCAGTCACTGAGAAAACCTAGTTTCCCTTTTGCTCCAGTAGGACTGTATGCTGCATGAGGACAGGGAGGGCCATTTCTTCTAACCCTTCCCCTCCCCAGGACTCCTCATCCAGGGCCCTGCACGTGGGGGACTTGGGGTGGCCGCTGACTGCCAAGGAAGAAGGGCCGAGGCGGGAGCCCCAGGCTGGTGGCACTTTGTCCCTCAAACCTGCAAAGGTCATCACCGGGCTTTGCACTCCTCAGCCACCTTGCTCCCCTGGCAGTAAAACATCATTTTCTATTAAATGATATGTCTGACATTTACCAAATTTTTATGTGACAATTTAGAAGGAACTGGTTGCATTAAACAGCCTTATTAATATTGCAGTAACATGATTAGGGAAAATCATGGCTGTTAGACCACAGGGCTCTGATTGATGAGCTCTGAAGAGAGGAGGCACAGAGGTCTCTATTGGCCAAAACACCTTCAGCTCAACTCACGTACAGTTACTGAAAGCCAGAGAGGAAGTCCTGTGATCACACAGCCCTACAGAGTGAGGGTGATGTTGAGAGCTCTTCAGGAACTCTGGACTGTGCGTTTCCAACTGGGAAGTACAGAGTGTGCTCATTAGACTTGGGGCGATTCCTACTAACGGATATTTAAACCACCCAGAAAGCCTCCTCTGGGGAAGTTCAAGCTGGGCTGGACCCTGTCCTGCTCTTTGATGTTTGATTGGGACTTCATTGTGCACGTCTCAACCATCTTCGGAAGGAGGCAGCAGAGGGCAGGGGTCAAATCATGCCTGGAGTCAGACCTCCCTACTGTCGTGTGAACTTGGGCAAACCGTTGAACCTTTCTGAGCCTTGGCGGCTTTGCCTGTGAAGAGGAATGATTGTGTTGTCCACTGCACGGGGTCATTGTAAGGGTCAAGTGGGCTCAGGCACGTGCCACCTCGGCACAGCTTCTGATCCACTGAAGAACAGTTTTACCAAGCAGAAAGACTGACGAAAAGCAACGACCTTCACAAATGTCCTCTGAAGTCCCACTCCCCAGAGATAGCCAGGGTCAAGGTTTTAGAGGACGCCACGCCTTCAGACTTTTCCTTATGTACACACAGAGAGATAGCTGTGGGCATGTGGAGAATTCTATAGAAATGAGATCTCACCTTGCATTCCATTTTGCAATAGGTTTTTAAGCCACGGAGCTCTTTCCATGTTAACCAATACAGATATGCACATTTTTTTCTAATAACTATGTTATTAGAAAAATAACACACTTTGTGCTCAGCACGTGTGGGCTCCCACTGGGGCTCAAGATGGCCCCTGCAATCTCTGTTTCCAGCCCCAGTTGGGAACACACTGGAAATACTTTTGGGGACTCTATGTAAATCTACAGAAGACCACAAGATAAAGGGCTATGGCTCCCCCCAGGGTTTTCAGCCCTCTGGGGGCAGACATGTCATGTGGAGCAAACGGTAATGAAGCAAGAGCACCTACAGGGGCCCCAGACGGACAGATGGGGAATGGCATTGCCCCACAGGAGGGCCAGGGAGCCGCCATCAGCAGGGGGCGGTAGCATTCGAGATTGGCCTTGAGGATGGGATGCTGCACTTTGGCAAGGGGGTGAAGCTCTGGGTTTGAAATAGTGGCTTGTGGTCCACAGCTGCCTTGGAGCACTTGGGCTAAGGTGACAGTGTGTGCTGTGATACCCAGGCCTTAGGGCGCATTGTGCTGCTGGAGGGGGATGGAGCTGGGTCAGGGGCTTAAGGATGCGTGGGAAGGGGCCACAGAGCAGGCTGAGCCCAGCAGAGGGCTCTGCACACAGCCCAAGAATTCCCTTCACAGCAGCACAGAAAGTGTGTGTGTCAGGCAGGCATTGCCCCGGAGCAGGTGGAGGGGAGCCCAGATGGGGTCCCCAGCAGAATCCAGGAGGAGGTGGTGAGGCCACCCCAGGACAAACAGGGCCTGGGGCAGAGGAGGGAGAGCAAAGGTGAGAGCAGAGGGGGCTAAGAGAACACTAGGGGGCTGGGGGCGCTGTCCTTCCATCCTCCCTGGGCCTTCCGCACGGCTTTGCGCTGGCACTGTGGGGCATTTCCCAGATTTGTGGAGGTTGTCAAATGCGCCCCCTATTCTCAAGGAGCAGGGAAAGTGAGTGCAGATGGCAAAGGGCTGCAGGGCTGGACCACAAGGCGGTTGGAGGCCAGGGTGCAAGACCGAGTGCAGTGGTGAGGGCAGGTGAGGGATGGGAGAAGGGGAGGGAAGGCCAGAGGATGGAGAGAGGAGGGGAGCAGGGAGGTGCAAAGGGGAGGGGAGGACCAGGAGGGAGAGAGGAGGTGGGGGAGCGAGGAGGGGAGGATTGGAGAAGGGTGGAGGGGGTGAAGGGGGGAGGAGGAGGGTGAGGAGGGGAGGGGGTGGAGGGCAGGAGAAGTGGGGAAGAGAAGGAGGGGAGGGAGGTAGAGGCAGTACCAACCTGGAGGGAGTTAGCCTGTGAGCCAGGGGCACAGAGGGGAGGGGATGGGTCTCAGCGTCCTTCATTAAGACCTCAACTCTTCAGTGACAGAGGATGTTTCTTTCTTTTTCTTCTGGTTATACAACAGTTTATGTTCCTTATAGAAAAGGTGAGCCATAGATAGGTCAAAAGTAGAAAATAGCCCGTGGGGTCCCACGGCTCCCGATGATCACTGGGGAAAGTGGGGGCTGGTCTTCATGACAACTCACATCCAGATGTTTCTTCTCCGGGTTTTGAGGGGCTGATCGGGCTGTAGGTCCAAGGAATGACTCGAAGGTCCTGCTAGAGTACCCCTGGGGTGCTTTAACCCCAAGGATCTCTGAGCAGACAGAGGAGGAGCCGGGGTGTGTGAGCCTGTGGAGGACTCACACTGGTGAGGAGTGCCCAGAAAACTGGTTCCTAGGGTGTCCCCCACATCTGGGGGAAGCCCCACCTAGCCTGGCTTCTGGCCTGGCCCTGAAGCCTAGGTTTGAAATTGCAGCTTGATGATCCACAGCTGCACTTCCGCTTGCCAGCACCCTCCTGAAAAACTAAAGGAGGTCTTGCCAATTCAAGAGCACTCTGGGAAGCAGGAATGAGGCTGGGGTCTGGGGCAGAGGGAGGAAGAGGAAGAGAGAGTCTCTGAGGGCACTGGCAACCCCCAGCTCTGGGCCTGCACCCTCTTCCTGCTTTCTTGGGCTCCTGGGGGCGGTGGATCTTGGCCTCTGAGTTCTGCTGGGCTGCTGCCCTGGGCTGACCCACCCTCCCCCAAGGCTCTGTGGAAAGCTCTGGACCTGCTTATCTCCCGCCATTGGGAACATCTCCTTGAATCTCTCTGCATCATCGCCTGTGGTCTGTACCGAAGGCCACTCCCCTGATTCTGGTGTTAGTCCTGGCAGAGTGGCTGCAGTTGGCCGCTTTAGGTGTGGGAGAGAATCATTGTTCAGCCAAGAAGGGAGCGGAGGGTGGAGAGATGGAGGGTGGAGGGGTGGAGGGTGGAGGGTTGGAGGGGTGGAAGGCGAAGGGTTATCCTCAGGCTCTTCAGTCCCGAGCCCAGGCCAGAGAGATCTGGGAAAACATCCTTATTTGCCTGCACAGGGCTGCCCCAGGCTTCTCCGCACTCCTGGCTGGCTCTCCTCTTCCAGGAGACAGCGACACCTGCCCATTCATCCCCAGCTGTCCTGTTTGCTTTGGAACCAGGAGCATGATTTGCATCCAGGTGCATTTTTATGTTTTGCACCAAAGGGTTTAAATAGTTACTAGAGAAAACAATTCTATTTTGATGCACAGAATTCCTATCTTGAGTTTTCTTCTTTATAGCCTTATATGTTTTACTAGTTTATTTTTATTGGCCTGTCTCCTTGCTAGGACTTGAGCTCCCTGTGGACCAGGGCACGCCTGTGTAGCGCTCTGTTCCCTGTACCTACCACGGGGGCCAGGCAGGTGGGGAGCCCCGGGAAACACGTGGAGAGGGTGCATAGACCAGCGTTTGCAGGGGCCAACTGTTTACGTAGCTCTCTCTTCGCAGCATCTGCTCTCCGCCCATCTTTCTCTTAATAGTTATGAATTATGGAAAAGAAGAACAAAGCGCATTAAGAGGTTCCCCTACATTTGATTTGAGGAAGTTTTCATCAAAACGGCTCCATTGATTGGCCTTTCGCATACAGCCTTATTCCCTTCTCACAAAATGAATATTGCCTTGTCTCCTTGAGAAAAATTGATTTCAGCCAGAAAGGAGAAGAGCAAACTCCCTCCTCCCTCTATTCTTCCTTTTTTCTTTTCCTCCCACCGAGACGGAATTTATCTCCTAGGTAGGTGGGGGGAAAACAGGAATAATTGGACCAGAAGCTAATTCCCAGAGATTCATTGTCTCGAAAGCTCCCACCAGAATGTGGGAAGCTTACCTTGAATTGCATGCTAATGATAAATGACAACTCTAACAGACCATCACATTGAGATGTTTAGTCCTTCCTGCTAGGAGATGACACATTAATTTTCTCTCAGATTTACACTGGATTCTTAATAAAATATCGGTGTTGGAATATGACAAGCGAGGGGCCATGGAAGTGCCGGGTGCCATTTGGGAGGCATGGACTTTGGCGGGAGGAGACTGCAGTGGGGCTGAACGTGAGCCGGGTGCTGGGTGGCTTTGGAGTGGGGCTCCCATCACTGTGCTGGGCTTGGGCTTATTTGACCTGGCTGCACCAAGCAGTGGGGATGGGAGGTTCTCTTTCTTGATGATGGTGTTGAATCCAAAGACAGGCGATGCCATTAATTTTCTCTCATCTTAAACCCCTTTTTCTTTGGCTCGTCATTGACCAAATGATTTCAGCATAAGTGAAGTTTTCTGTTTTTGAGAAAAGTTGCTGTTTCTTAATTTGCTCATTTGATGAGCATTTATGGAGCGTTTGCCATTTACAAGTCATGAAGGTGGAGCAGCCAGGCGTGCCAGGTCTTAGTGATCACCCCACTTCCCTGCTTAAAAACGTCCAGTGGCTTTCCATGCCTGTGAGAGCAATGTTCAGAGGTCTCGGAGGACCCACAGAGCCCTGAGGTGCAGCCCCTCTGGATGTGCTGTTGCCTCTGTCTGGAAGGCGCCTTGCCTTGTTCCTGTTGGCTGACTTTTGCTCTTTAATCTCTCAGCTTGCTATCACTTTTTTAAGAGGCGGAAGAGGTGGGGGGTCATAATCACTCTGCCCCAGTCTGGACGCAGCCTCTTCTAAGAGCTGTCGGGCACCCTCTGCTTTTTCTTCCTTGCACTCACTGGAGTTGCCCTCTCCAGGTTAATCGATGCTGTCTTACGTTTTGTGTCACATTTCTCTTAAGGCCGGAGTCCTCGCTTTTCTTTCATTGCTGTTAATCATCCTTCTTAGAGTAAGATCCACTCTCATTCAGGAGCCCACATGACTTGGGGTGAGCCGCTGTCTTGCCCTGTCTCCTGCCCCTGCCCTGTTCTCCACCTGCCAGCCTCAGCCACGCGTGCTCTCCAGGCTTAGGTCTCCCCGAACTCTCATTCATGTCCTTGCCTTTGCCTCTGCTTCCACCCAGATGCTGCGTCCTGGGAGAGGTCTCTCGGCTGCCACCCACTCACAGCCGTTCTCAAACCCACTCAATGGCCGTCTCTGGTGGGGCCCCTTCCCCTCCTGCAGTTCCGGGCCTGCCCAGGGCAGGCCTCTGAGAGTCCTTGTTCTTCCTTCCCACTGGACTGCAGACCGGGCAGAGTGAGGGCTGTGGCACCCACCGCACCCCACGTGAACCTTGGCTGTGACAGCTGCTCACTGAATATTAACTGAACAAATCAGTGAACGTCAGCGTAGAGTTTCGAGCCGAGTCCCTGGGAGCCCTGGGGAGGAGCCATGAAGGAAAGGAGTTCCTCCAGCCTTGTTCTGGAGTCTTGGTCATTACCATCTCTCTGAATGGGTGGCCTACACTTTTCAGGGACCTCCAGTGACAATTTATATGAACAAAACTATGGTTTAACGCTCTTGGGAAATACAAATTGACTTCTTTTTTTTTGAGACAGTCTCGCTTTGTCACCTAGGCTGGAGTGCAGTGGTGTGATCATAGCTCACTGCAACGTCCACCTCCCAAGTTCAAGCAATTCTTGTGCCTCAGCCTCTCGAGTAGCTGGGATTACAGGCGCCTGCCACCATGCCTGGCTAAGTTTTGTGTTTTTAGTAGAGATGGGGGTTTCACCATGTTGGTCGGACTGGTCTCAAACTCATGACCTCAGGTGATCCACCCACCTCGGCCTCCCAGTGCTGGGATTACAGGCATAAGCTACCGCGCCCAGCCAAAAATACAAATTGACTTCTGCCTCTGAGTTCTGGAAGCCCTAGCTATCCCTCATCCCATTCTCAACTCTCCACACAGACATCGTGGCCCCTAGAGATGAGAATCGAAGTGTGCCCCGACCTGCCAGGTTCTCCTCTTGCTTCGATGTTCGGGGCCAGCCTTTCTAGGGTTATAGCAAGAATTGAATGAGTCTGACTGCATAAAGCACTAGCTATGGGATAGTGCCATTGGCTATCCTTGCTTTTATTCAGAAAAATGAGGCTGGCTACGGCGGCTCACACCTATAATTCCCAGCACTTTGGGAGGCAGAGGCCAGGAGTTTGAGACCAGCCTACCAACATGGTGAAACCCCCGTCTCTACTAAAAATACAAAAATTAGCCAGGGTCTGGTGGTGGGCGCCTGTTGTCCCAGCTACTCAGAAGGGTGAGGCAGGAGAATCGCTTGTGCCCTGGAGGTGGAGGTGGCACTGAGCAGTGATCATGCCATTGCACTCCAGACTGGGTGACAAAGCGAGTGTCTCCAAAAAAATAAGAAAGAAAAAGGAAAGCACGCGCTGGATCTCCGAGAACAAAGCTTCAGGAGCACGGGCTTCCGGGTCCTGCCCGGAGTACAGCCAGGGCAGGAGCAAACACAGCCGTCTCGTGGCTTGTGGGGGCTTTTAGGCCTACGAATCTATCCAGTCGTTTGTTCTCCCACAAGAAAACCTCTTTTACGATTTTCAATTTGCCCTTATTTTAATGAAAAGAAGCTGGGGTTGGACCGCCCAAGAAGGAGCTAATCAAATAAAGCAAATTGGTGCTACCTTCTCCTTGTCCTGATTATTCCTATGGCTCCAGCTGGAATTTATTATGAGAAGCAATTGGTGTTCATATCTGGCAGATTGCAGCCTGGGCCGGGCCTGTCAGCCTTTTCTTCCCCCTCTTTCCATAAATAGCTGAGAGTGGCCGGGCTGCGGGGTGCGGGGGAGGAGGACACGGAGTGCTTGTAACCAGTGTTCTTGCTCCTTGTCCCCCAAATTGGGAAGACCCCTGTAAACAAGTCAGAAGAAGTTTCCAGGTTGAAAGTTAATAAGCCAGTTCCCTCCTGTGAGATTCGGGCTGTCGCCGTGGCTTCTTGGGGTTCCGCGTGGCGTCCTGTCAACCTTGCTACGTGCGAGGCATCAATTACCGCCCTCGCTGGGTTTGTGCGAGGGAGAGATAAGCAGAGGAGACATTCCCTCACCGTGGTTTTTCATTCCCGTTGCAACAAAAGGAAGAACTATGGGAACAATTTAAATCAGGCTCAGCCCGCCCTTGCTCTAGATGAAGTGTTTCGCCATGGGCGGTTCTCAAGGTTCCCGAAGTACGGTGAGTTGTTGCAACTATAGAAGGGGAGTGGTAGTTGGGGCGTGCCAGGGATTTGAAACAAGACATCAGGAAAAGGGGTGCAGTGGGGCTGTTCCCTGGTTCTGCCATTACCAGCTGTGCCACGTTGGGGAAGTTACTTCCCTTCTCTGTGCCCCAAGCCTTCTCACCCTGTAAAATGAAGATAGCAATACCCAGCTACTAAAGTGACTGTGGGATTAAGATGAGACCTGGGTGTAAAGGGCCCTCCCTGGCACCAGGCACAAGGTACACGAAGAATAAATGGCAGCTCTTCTTGTATTGCAGCTGTCCTGGTTGCTGTTGATGTTTGAGTCCAGGCCACGTACCTCTAATGGTGCATGGAAATCAGGCCATTCGTGTTGGAAAGATCAGAAAGAAAGAGCAGGTGCATGAAGCATGTAAGCTGCAATGAAGGGCAACGTTTCTCGTTTTCCAGTTGTCCACTGGAACAGAGACTCAGCACTGGCTGCAGGAATAGCATCCACCCTTCTAGAAAGCTGCAGGCCCTGTCTTGTCACAGGAGCCTGATTGACATTTGGGGGTCAGGGCTGGGAGGCAGTTGGAACTGCATGAACTTCATTTCCCTCCAGCCAGACCCTTCCGTGTGCCTTGTGGCAGGAACTATGGGACCAAAGGCGGTGGGAGGAAAGGGAGGCACTGCCCTAGGGTTTGTGTTCCGGCTGGAAAAAGAATTCTTCAGAAGCCATCCAGGTACTGTTCCTGGAGTCCCACTGGGAACCAGGACATCATCTGTTCTGAAAAGGATGCTGCAAGAACAGATCTGGATTGAGTGGTGAAGTAGCCGGCCAACATAGACAGAGCTTATGGCACAAAATCTGCTGCCCCAGCCAGGCCTGGTGGAAGGGGCTGACGGGAGAACCGTCCCCTGCAAGTCCATGGGTCGCTGGAATATCAGGTTGGGTCTCAGTTGTCTGCACAGATGAAATTGGGGGGTGCTGAGGTCCTGGAAATGATCAGTTAGTGACATAGGAAGTGGGGGTTTGAGGGAGAGAGGCTGTGAACCAGACCTGTTTTGGATGCGTTGATTTCTGAAGTGAGACGCTGGAAAGAGGGGCCACGCTTTTTATTTTGCAGAATTAACCTAGTCTCAGATTCAATCCCCAGCTGCTCCATAAATTTCTAGTTAACATCCACATGCAAAACGTCTCAAGAACATATCACCCCTCTGGTCTTCAGTTATTCATCATATTTTATCTACTTGATTTGAAAAATATCACTCCCTAAAGTGATAGGTGAGTATGTGAGCAGCAAGTGTTTGGGGATGGCCTCTGCCATGGGTTTGCCAGCTGCACCCCACTATGCACCATTCCGTTACTCTCTCGGTCCCCTCACTGTTACTCCCCACGGGGAACCCTACTAAAGGGACAAGGCCTGTCATTAGTTACGGAGAACATGTGCTGTGTGCCAGGCAGCATCCTGGGCACCTTATACCCATCCTGTTCCCTACAGCAGAGAGACCAAGTTGTTTGTTCAAGATCACACAGGTTGGCCGGGTGCAGTGGCTCATGCCTGTAATCCTAGCACTTTTGGGAGGCTGAGGTGGGCAGATCTCCTGAGGTTGGGAGTTTGAGACCAGCCTGACCAACATGGAGAAACACTGTCTCTACTAAAAAATGCAAAAATTAGCCAGGCATGGTGGTGCATGCCTGTAATCTCAGCTACTCCAGAGGCTGAGGCAGGAGAATTGCTTGAACCCAGGAGGTGGAGGGTGCGCCACTGCACTCCGGCCTGGGCAACAAGAGCGAAACTCTGCCTCAAAAAAAGAAAAGAAAAGAAAAAAAGATCACACAGCTCTTAAGGAGCTGAGCTAAAATGTAAGATACAACCTAGATCTCACTCTAACTCCCATGATAATCTTCTTTGAAAAAACATTCTATTCTGGAAAATTTTAAACATCCACAAATATCGAGACTAGCATAATGAATTCCCATGTACTTATTATTCACCTTTACTATGGTCAGTCTTTTTTTCTAAAGTGGAAAAGACAATTTTATTATGGAAATATTGGATGGTTTTATAGGATTCAGAGAGAAAGATACAGCTAAAGCTTGGGCCCAGAATGGCAGCAGGGATGAGATTCGATGGTCGAGAGCAAGCGGCTAAAGTCAGACGGTCTGGATTTGAATCCTTCCTCTCACACTGGCTAGACCTCTGAAAATTTGCTTAAGCACTCAGTGTGCTCAGCTCTAAAATGGGCATCAGAGCAGTGCTTCCTCAGAGGTGGGTCTGCACGTTAAGCAGTTAATGTGTGTAAAGAGCAGAATATGGAAAAGACTCACTCCAGAGCAAGGCTGGGGAGCTCCTTCATGGCTCCTCCCTGGGCTCCCAGGAGCTCGGCTTGAAACTCTATGCTGATGTTCACGGATTTGTTCAGTTTATATTTACTGAGCAGGGCCAGGCGCAGTGGCTCACACCTGTAATCCCAGCCCTTTGGGAGGCCGAGGCGGGTAGATCACCTGAGGTCAGGAGCTCAAGACCAGCCTGGCCAACATGGTGAAACACTGTCTCTACTAAAAATATAAAAATTAGCCAGGTGTGGGGATGGGCACCTGTAATCCCAGCTTCTAGGGAGGCTGAGGCAGGAGAAATGCTTGAACTCATGAGGTGGAAGTTGCAGTGAGCCAAGATGGCGCCATTGCCCTCCAGCCTGGTGACAGAGTAAGACTCCATCTCAAAACAAAACAAAATACAGTTACTGAGCAGCTATCTTGGCTGAGCATTCCTGTGGGGTGCCAAGGGCACCACAGCCCTGCCTCTGCATAGCTTGCAGTCCAGTGGGGAGGAAGAACAATTGTATCCAGTGCCTGCTCTTCAAAAGCTCTCAATAGCTGTTGGTTCTTTGAATCCTTCTTGTTATTATTTCATGGTTAATCGTATTTCTTCCATACTCTTATTCCTTCCCTCAACACTGTTTGGAAGCATCTCTCAGACATTGTATAATTTCATCAGTAAATATTTCAGTATATTTCTCTAAAAGATAAGTTCTCTTTAAAAAAACACGTGTGAACTACAGCAGTCACAGTTACAAATGAATAGTACTTCTCAATCTCGTTACATACCCCGTCACTGATCAACATTTCAGTTGTTTCCCAAATTCCATCTTTCGTTTAACAGTTTGTTTGGCTCAGCCAGTATCCAAGTCAGGTCTACATATTGCAACTGGGTGATTATATCTTTGCCTTTTTCAGTCTCTGTGTTCCCATTCCAGCATACTCCTTCTCTTTTTTTTCTCTCTTACTTACTCATTCTTCCTCAGAGAATTTGTTAAAGAAGCCAGGTCATTCATGCCTTAGAGTTTTCCATAGTCTGGATTTTGCCGGCTGCATCCCCAAGGCATCCTTTCCCGCGTCCCAGTGCCCTCTGCAGATTGGAGAAAGTGGAGGTCAGAGCAAGAGTTCTGAATAGCTTCAAGGTCAAGTTTTTTTGTTTGTTTGTTTTTTTGGCAGCAGCAGAATGTACTTCCATCAGGGGATGTCTTAGTCCATTTGTGTTGCTGTAATGGAATACCACAGACTGGGTAATTTATAAGCAATAGAAGTTTATTTGGCTCCCGGTTCTGGAGGCTGGGAAGTTCAGGAGCATGGCACCTGGTGAGGGCCTTTGTGCTGCATCGTCTGGTGGTGGAAGGTGGAAGGAAAAGAGAGGGCAAGAATGAGAGGATGAGAGAGAAGGTGGGGGCCACCACACTCACTCCTGCAATAACTCACTCACTCCCAAGATAATGACGTTAATTCATTCATGAGCTCATCACCTCTTATAAGGCCTGACCTCCCAGCAGCGTTGTAGTGTTGGAGATTAAGTTTCCAGCACATGACCTTTAGCGGGGCACAGTCACACTATAGCAGGGGACACGTACTATCTGGTCGTCTCTCTTGTGGTGTCAGCCATCATTGATGATCCATGCTCAGATCCATTAATTCATTGGGGATTGCAAAATAATGATATTTTAATTCTCTCATTTCTTCATTTATTGGCGGGAGTACTTTTTATAGAGAAAGTCCTTTCTCTTCCTATTTGGTAGCTCAAAAGAATAGTTTGTACAGGGAAGGTAGGATATGTGCCTAATTCTCCCCCCCCGCCCTTTTTTCTTTAAGTTTTCAAAATAATGTGTTGGATCTCTAGCATCTTCCAACAATGAGCAATTAGCTTTTTTGTTCGTTTGAGGACTATTATGAACTCATGGATTGAAACATATTTAATGTATTTTAGTTGAATGTTGATCTTCAAACTGTGCCATCTTTGGTTAGTGGGAACCTATTCAAGTTGGTTCTGGAGTTTTCTTCTTCTTTTTTTTAAATTGAGATGTGGTCTCACTTTGTCACCCAGGCTGGAGTACAGTGGTGCTGTCTTGGCTCTCTGTAACCTCTGCCTCCTGGGCTCAGGTGATTCTCCCACCTCAGCTTCCTGAGTAGCTGGGACCACAGGCATGCACCATCACATCCAGCTACTTTCTTGTATAGACAGCGGTTTTGCTATGTTGCCCAGGCTGGTCTTGAACCCATGAGCTCAAGCAATCCACCTGCCTCAGCCTCCCAAAGTGCTAGGATTACGCATATGAGTTACCACAAGTGGTCTGGAGTCCTTTTCATATTAGTTTAAATCTTCCATACAGCAAACATCATACTTAATGATGAAAGACTGTATGCTTCCCCTAAAATCAGAACAGGGAAAATTGTTGATTCTCACCACTTCTATTCAACATTGGACTGGAGTTGCCAGCCAGTGCAATAAAGCAAGAAAAAGAAAAGTATCTACAATGGGAAGAAGAAAGTGAAGCTACCCTTTTTCACAGGTGACTTAATTATATATGTAATCTATCTGAAAGAATCTGCAAAAAAAATCTGCTATAACTAATAAATCAGTTTAGCAAGGGTCACAGGATAAGATCAATGTACAGAATTCAACTGTATTTTTACATAGTACAAATGAACAATCCAAAAATGAAATTGCGAAAACAATTTCATTCATAATAGCATAAAAAATAATAAAGTACTTAGGATAAATCTAATTTACAAAGTGTAAAACCCGTATACTGAAAACTACAAAGTGTTAATCAGAGAAATTACAGATTTACATGGATGGAGAGACATTCCATGTTCTGCGACTGGAAGTGGTTGGAAGACTCAATATTGTTAGGATGGAATTCTCTCAAAATTGATTTCCCGATTCAGTGCAACTCTGATCAAAATTCTAGCAACCTTTTTCCTCAGAGATTGTCAAGCTAACCCTAAAGTATATATGGGAACACAAAGGAGTTAAAATAGCCAAAACAATTTCATGAAAGAAGAACAAAGTTGGAGGAATTACAGTCCCTGATTTCAAAATTTATTATAAAGCTGCTACAATCAAAATAGATAGTACTGGCATAAGGAGATAGACAGTGGAAGAGAAGAGAAAGTTCAGAAATAAAATCTTACATTTATGGTCAATTTATTTTCAACAAAGGTGCAAAAGCAATTCAGTGGAGTTGGGGGTGAAGAAAATAGGCTTGTTTAATTTAAAAAATGGTGCTGGGATAATTGGATATTTAATGACAAAAATAGGCTTGACCTTTACCTCACACCATATGCAAAAATTCACTCAAAATGGATCATGACCTAAATGCAAAAGCTAAAGGTATAAAAGTCTTAGAAGAAAACATAAGACATTTTTATGACCTTGGGTTAGGCGAAGCATTCTTAGATGAGGCTAAATACTATTCATAAAAGAAAAGATTGATAAATTGGAACTTACCAAAATAGAAAATGTTTACTTTTTTAAAGGAACCATTAAGCCATTGAGAAAAAGAGGAGACAAGTTATGGACTGGGAGAAAGTATTTGCAAATCGTATGTCTGATAAAGGACTTGTATCTCGATTATATGTAAAGAGCTTCTAAAACTCAAAAAGCAAGAAGACAACTCAA
The DNA here is from genome assembly GCF_049354715.1 of Callithrix jacchus. Taxonomy (NCBI): domain Eukaryota; kingdom Metazoa; phylum Chordata; class Mammalia; order Primates; family Cebidae; genus Callithrix; species Callithrix jacchus. The sequence goes on from NC_133508.1 coordinate 45,138,600, forward strand.
TTAAAAATAGGCAAGAGATTCAGATAGATCGGATGTCTGTTTGAATGGCTAAGAAGGACATGAAAAGGTGCCCAACACCATTAGTTATGAGGGAAATGCAAATTAAGACCACAATACACTCCCTAGGATGCCTGTAACCCAAAAGACAAATAATGTCAAACGTTGGTGAGAATGTGGAGAAATTGGAACCCTCCTCCATTCCCAATGGGAATGAGGGGGAAATGGTGCAGCCATGAAGGCAGTCTGGCAGTTCTATTACTGTCTAATCAGATGTAAATGTCTTTCACATATTGTCCCTGGGATTGGAATCATGGTCGGGAAAGTTTTCTTTACTTTGAGGTTATGGAGAAATTCACCCACATTTTCCTGTAGAGTAGGTATGATTTTATTTATTACATTGAAATCTCTGGACCATTTAGAATCAGTGTGTGAGGGGTAGACCATTTTTATCTTTCCATGTGCCTCCTAGGTCTCCTAGATTCACTTATTAAAAACTTGACCCCTTCTCTCACTGACTCGAGGTACCCCCTTGACTGTGTATACTAAATTTATATATGTAAGTGAGATTATTTCTGAATTTTATATTCTGTTTCATTGGCTTGTCTATGCATGTGTAAATTCCATACTTTTTAAGATATAAAATTTTCTCATATGTGTTAGTAGCTGGTAATGCTAGTCCTTATGCCTTGGCCTCCTTTTTGAAGGTTTATTTGGCTATTCTTAGTGCGTCTTCCTTTCAAATAAACTTTACAATATAATGTTCTAGATCCAGAAAAATTCCGGATGGGATTCTCATTGTTATGACATCACATTTACAAATTAACTTGGGAAGATGAATATCTTAATGATCATAACTCTTCCTAACCAAGACATGTTATATGTTTTCGTGAATCAAAACCTGATTTTATGTCTTTTAGAATATTTTTAGAGTTTTTCTTTTTAGATTTTGGGAATTTCTTGTTAAATGTATGCTTAGGTATTTATTTTTTTTTTCTATAGTAAATGAGAACTTTCATCATTTCATTGATCTATCTACTCAGTAGCTTATATTTTAATTATCTAGCCAAGACATATATGATATATATATATACATACACACATGCATCCATACAATAACTATAAGCTATTGGCTGATAATCTATAAACCAATAGCTTATAGATATTTTATATCTTATATAATATACATGGTCTTACTCTCTCTAATCTATAGTCTTACTGAGACTGTATTAAATATAATAGATCTTATAGAATATTTATAAGCCAATAGCTTAGAGATATTTTATAAACACACACACACTATATCTTTCTTGGCTAGATAGATAATTAAAATATAAGCTAATTTTATGTGCGTTTCTTTACTGTTATCATCTGTAGCAGGCGTCCACTGATCTTTTTGCCATCTTGCACTGAGCACTATTGGTTTTGCTCACTATTAGTCTCTTAGATAAAAGGTTTCCTTGGCTAGCAACCTCCCTAGTGAGAACAGGGCTCCCTGTTGTCTTCATATTTTTCTTGACATGCCTCTGCCCTGCTGCAGTGGATGTCTCAGAAGGTTTTCCTGTGGCTCTCTCACACTGGCAGCCTTCGTTCAGCTTCCCTAGGAGACCTGCGATGAAGACTTGAGTGTGAGCAGTTTGTCTGAGAAGCTATCCCAGGAAACATCAGTCAGGACATGTGGAAGTGAAAGAGAAGGAGGAATGCAATTTAAGGGCCATTCTCCCTGCAAGTCACCACTGTGGGAACTGAAGCTTATGAGCAGAGAGGAGTTTCACATAGAGCACCCAGAGCGAGCCCCTCCACAGGGCAGGGAAGCCTGGGATTGCTGCCAAGTGACTCCAGCCATAGGGCAGGGAAGCCTGGGATTGGCCCACAGTGACCTCAGCACAGGGCAGGGAAGCCTGGGATTGGCCCACAGACCTCAGCACAGGGCAGGGAAGCCTGGGATTGGCCCACAGTGACCTTAGCACAGGGCAGAGAAGCCTAGGATTGGCCCACAGTGACCTCAGCACAGGGCAGGGAAGCCTCTGATTGGCCCACAGTGACCTCAGCACAGGGCAGGGAAGCCTCCAATTGGCCCAGAGTGATCCCAGCCACCGGGCAGGGAAGTCTGGGATTCACCAACCAAATCCCTGTGCATTAGGTAAGGGGTGTTTTCAGGGTGGTAATGATCACCCAGCTTGTAGAACAGAACCGAGACTGGCCCCACAGCCTGTGCCAGCCCAGCAGCCTTAGGGGCGACTCTGCAGTCAGATCAACTCAGTGTGTTTCCTGCCTGGACACTTTGTGGCTAGAATGGTTTGATTATATGTTGAGAATGATAATAGTACTTACCTCCTAGGGTGGGGGCGAGGATGCAAGTAACATGGATGATAGATATAGGTTATAGGTATAGGTATGGATATGATTTGGGTATACATGATACAGACATGCCAGTGATGAGCTCCGCTGGCACTGGGCACACAGTAGGTCAGCAATGACCGGCAGGTGGTGGCATTACTAAGTTGCAGGGCTTCCATGCCTCCTCCACGAAGCTTCTGTTATCCTCTCTGTCTGCAATTCTATCCCTATTTTCCCGCTCTTCTTGCGGGGAGGGGGACTATCTTTTATGCCATCATGAAGTATGTTAAGCCCTCCCCTGACTGGGCCCTGTGATCTAACCCACCCGTCATTCCTTCCTGAGCAGGACCCCACTTCCTTCCTCCTGCCTCTGATCCCTTCTGACCAGCTCTGACTTTTTTTTTTTTTTTGAGATGGAGTCTTGCCCTGTCACCAAGGCTGGAGTGCAGTGGCACAATCTCAACTCACTGCAGCCTCCCCCTCCTGGGTTCAAGCGATTCTCCTGCCTCAGCCTCCTGAATAGCTGGAATTACAGGCACCTGCTACCTGGCTAATTTTTTGTGTTTTTAGTAGAGACAGGGTTTCACCATGTTGGCCAGGCTGGTCCCAAACTCCTGACCTCTAGTGATCCATCTGCCTTGGCCTCCGAAAGTGCTGGGTCTGCCTTGCTTTCGATTCCTTTCTGGGATGGCAGGATAGCCCCATTTTCTTTGCCTCAGGGGCACGTGGGCCCTTCTGCAGCCTGTGTTTCCCCTTTGATGTTCCTTGGACCCTGAGCTGTGGTAAGGACCTTCCCCATCACACAGAGCCAAACAAGTTCTAATAAAATCAGATTGGTGGATTAAATACGATTAGGTTGTTCATTATTGCGAGTTAAAATGATGATTCCATTTATTAAGGCCATTTAAGTTGAACACTGCAGTTCCTGTGGGGTTGTGTCCTGCTCAAAGTGCCCAGTGACAGGGCTGTTCTCAGAATGCCACAGGGCAGGTCACCGGAGGAAGGTGGGTTTCCTTGGGTGAGTGCAGTTGTGACTCCGACTGTGTCCATGACAGCATCTGGGAGAGTCCCCTCTCTGCGGGTCATACCACTTGTGATGTGGGAATGGTTAGCCTGAGGATACTGCTGAGGTCATTAGTCATATTTAGAAAGGGCAAGGAATGGAACAAATCACAATTCATGTCTTAGCTCACGAGAGGCTGGATTGGATCAGTCGGGTCTTTTTTGGTAGATGAAGCATCTTCATTCTCCAGTCACAGAAAACCCCTCCACAGAAGAAGACATGACATGGCCACACTCTCATGAGTGTCTTCATTCCTTTCGGAGAGGATGAGCCACATGCAGAGGCCATCTGTTTGATCAAACATCTTCCCTTGCTTATTTTAGGTAGTGGTCCTAAGCACAGTCAGTGAACATCAGGCTTTCCACTAATCCCATGATCTTCTAATTGGTCTTTTGGGGGCGGGGAGGGCTTTCAGGAGGGTGAATATTAAGGACAAACATCTAGAGAGGAGCTGAAGCAGGAAGAGGCTGGCTGTTGGCCCCATGCGTGAGCCTATCTGCCATTAAGAAATGGAAGCGAATTGGCCAGGCACGGTGGCTCATGCCTGTAATCCCAGCACTTTGGGAGGCCGAGGTGGATGGATCATGAGGTTAGGAGTTCAAGACCAGCCTAGCCAATACGGTGAAACTGCATCTCTACTAAAACTACAAAAAATTAGCTGGACGTGGTGGCACACTCCTGTGGTCCCAGCTGCTCGGGAGGCTGTGGCAGGAGAATCGCTTGAACCCGGGAGGTGGAGGTTGCAGTGAGCCAGGATTGTGCCATTGCATTCCAGCCTGGGCGACAGAGCAAGACTGTGGAAAAAAAAACAAATAAAAAAAAAAAAGGAAGTGAATTGTAAGGTTTCTAATGCAGACTTGTAAGCAGGAGACAGATACCGGTGGGTGACAGCGTTGTGACAAGCGTGCGGAGCCATTTCCTGATTGTTTTAGTCATACAGACGTAGGGAGGGAACCAACACTGACACAAACCAATTGCGCCCTGATCAGGAAACAATGAAGTATTGGGAGTCGCTGTTGAAAGTCTGTAATTTCCAGTGGAATTGCTGTTTAGTCATCACATTGCAGCTGAATGACATAGTCGGGCTGGGTGGGAACTGCAATTAGCCGCAGTCACCCTGGTGGGACTGTTTTTTCCCCACAGACAATAGAATATGAAGCCATCAACAGCCAGTGTTCTGTGCCGCCTGTGAAATGGCCCATTGTTCCTAGCGAGAAGAAAAGAAAGGGGCTGGAGGGTCTTGCCCCAGCCCTGGGGGGACAGATGGCTGACTTATGGTTTCCTCGCTCAGTGGTGGCAGAGAAACCATACAAGTGGAGCTGAAGAAGCCACTTCATTTGCCTTATTTGTGTAAAGAGCTCTCTGGCCGCTGCTGAGAGGGAGATGGCAGGCCTGCGCTGGCCTCATGGCGCACAGAATAGCTGGCATCCCTCTTCCCCTGCTGCAGGTTCAGCTGCAGAGTGGCGCAGCACTGCGTGTGGTGCTGCTAGCTTTTGGGGGAGTCTTCCTTTGGTTGAATCTGCCCACAGCTACTAAAACTTTATTCTTGCCCTCAGCTGCGAGAGGGGTTTAGTTCTTTCTCTCCCTGGAGTTTCCATACCCCAATATGTGACATGACCTCTGCCTCTGCAGATATGCACATATTCAGCCTCTCTCCTCTGTGGTGGATGCATGTTTTCTTTTTGGAAAATTCCAGGTTCTTTTTCTTTTTCATCCTCACAAGAATGACCATCTAACTCTTAGCATTTAGCAAGCAGGCAGCTATTTCCCTGAGATACTCTGGCTGTGGACTGAATAGCTGCCTTTACTTGGCAATATCTGAGACCCCTGACAGTTGAAGCCCAAATGGGGAAGAATCGGGTACTTAGCTTGCCTGGGAAGCAAGACCATAGATGCTCTTTCAGATCTAGCAGTAATCTAAATGCAGGCAATGAACCAAGAGCATTTGGCCTCAGTGACTAGCTCTGCCATTGGTCTGTTCTTAACATAGTCATCCAGCGTCTGCGTTAAACTTATTTATTTCCTAATACTGGATGATGGATTAAAAGATGTGGAGAAAATCCTTCCACAAGAGATAAGATATTGCCGGCTGCCACGACACCCCTGGCTCTTTTTGCTTTCTGTCTCTGTTTTGCCTACTTTTCAGTGCCGAGCTCAGGCCCCCACATCGTATATCCTGATTAGTTTGTGGTTTTTACTGAGGGGATGTTTTTTAAGCCCATCATTGACACATTTAATTCATTAGGTACCAAATCCAAAGCAAACTTTGGCTGGCCGTAAAACATGGTTAATCCAGGGAGCTGCAATAAAAGGTGAAAAATTATGCCCCAGCAAATGTGGAATATTGCTTTTCTGTAGAGACTTTTACTGGTCGACGATATCTTTCTTCATACATTTTTCTTCTGCTCTTTGTTGTTTCCAGACCACAGAATGGCTCAATGATACTCTACAACAGGAAGAAAGTGAAGTACAGGAAAGATGGGTATTGCTGGAAAAAGAGGAAAGATGGGAAAACGACCAGAGAGGACCACATGAAGCTCAAGGTCCAGGGAGTGGAGGTAAACCGCAGAAAAGGTTCCCTTGGTGCACAAATGTCACTTGCAGGCTGCAGTGGAGAGTGGAATTGCTTGGAGTCACATGATGCGAGTCACCTCTGTCCAAAGGATTTTTGTTTGCCAAGACCCTGGTTTTTTTTTGCTTTTGTTTCGTTTTTCTACCTTCTTGCCCTATAGTTGCCAAGCAAGTTTTCAGTGAAACTGGACTGAACTAAAGCACTCCTGTGTCTTGCAGTCATTGGTATATAGGTGGGGATTTGAAGGTTCCTGTGGACTCATTTGTTGTATTGGTCACAGAAGAGCCTCTGGGTGCATTGAGAGTTTGCGAAGTGTCAGGGAAGAGGGGAGGCAGGTAAGGACCTTCCCTCTTGAGGTGACCCCGGCCTCCCCGTGCTGAACTGGCAGCCTGTACACCCCACAGAGCCTGGCTTCACCCCTCCACTGACAAAACCTGGGTGTGTCTTCCTGGGTGTGTCAAACCTAGAGGTTTGAGATCATTAGATGGGATCACAGGTGTGCATGATTCTTTCATGGTCGGGGTCCTGCAGAAACATCTTGAAATCTTGGGCTGACTTCCAGTTTTGGCCCTTGGGTAAAGACTGGTTTCCTTGCTCTTGTTCTCACCCCATAGGCTGTCAACCTTGGGCAGCCATGGAGAAATTCCTGAGCCATGTGTCACAGCGGTAGAGCGGTAGAGCGGGAGGGCGTGAGTCAAGGTGAATTCTTGGCCTGCTAGTTAAGGAGCACCCACTTCCCTGCATTCCTTACTGGTCCTGGGAAGGAACCTCCCCTGAATATAGAGGAAGCGCCGCCTTGGGCCAGGAGCTGAGAAGGTGGCTCGTGACCCACCTGTTATTTCAAGCTGGTCCAAGAGAGGCATTCTGGAGTCTGCTGGTGTGTTGAGTCTGCAGGAGAACTTGATGGATAGCTAGGATTGTAAACTCACTTGAGTTCAATGGGTGCCCTTCCCCGCTGATGTTTTTTGTGATGTGCTTTGTCATGATGACTTTTTCTTTATTAATCATGTGCTTTTATGGCTGTTAAAAATAGCATCAAATGGCTTTTATTATATGACCTCACAGAGAGATGACTTTTGTTTTATGTTTCTTTTTTATTTAAAAAAAAAACCTAATAACAATGCTTTATGGAGATACACAAAGCGAAGCCTCTGTCCAAAAAATTCCAGTTCCCTGCACTCTCCCATGATCAGTGTTTGCACAGCGTGGTTTAATTGACTGTACAGGACATTAAAATGCAGATTTCCCCAAATGCACTGCTCTGGACACAGCTCTAGGACTATGACTGGTGATTGTACAAATGCATCAGCCATTGTCTCAGAGAGCCAAGGGAGGCAGGGCTTGGTTCTTCCTGGGAAGATCCTCATCTCCTATGCTGGAGGAAGCCTAGGAGAGTGAGGCAAGGCTGGGTGGGGCCCCTGAACAAGGAGACTGCCTGCACTGGGAATAATAGGGCTGCAGGAATTCACACTGAAACTTACAGCAGCTCCTGTGCCCGCAGGCCCCTGGTATATTTCATCTTTAGTAATACGTAAATCAGGAACTTCTGCTTGTGAGTAACAGCAGGGTGGAATTCTTCCTCAGCAGCAGCTGAGAAGCCCAGGGGGAAAAAAAACCCAGAGTGTTCATTTTCTTCCCTCATATTATAAATTAGAATTGTCACTGGATGGAATCAGAATGATTTATGGTTATTTTTAGGCCATATTTATGTTTGGAGTTATTTGTGGTGCTCAGACTTGCAGACAGCAGTCTGTCCCCTCCTCCGAACTTTGGGAAAGGGCGACAGGCGGGATGGGGAGGGGTGTCCGTGACTTCCTAACGTGGATGGCCGTGTGGGCAGTGAGAATGGCCAGTGACACGAGGTTTGCTTTAGATTCTCAGAGAGAAGCCATCTAATATGATGCATTATGCGGTGGCCTTGCCTGTGAGCTCAGGGAGTTGTCCCACTGAGCCACTCAACAAATATTAACCCTGTGTGCCTACTCTGTGCAAGGTACTTTGGTGTCTGCAGAGAGACCAGGAACCATGTTCTCGGCCCCATGAACTCATGGTTAAGTTGAAGAGACAGCCATGTACGTACATGAAGAGGTCGTCAACAGTGCTGAGAGCAGAGAAGCCTGGGCTTTTATGAGAAGCCTCCTGGGAGTACAGAGAGGGATGGAATGGTCAGAGACACTTCCTAGGTCAGATGGGATACAAGCTGAGCCCTTAAAGTCGGCTGGGACTGTGTGTGTGTGTGTGTGTGTGTGTGTGTGTGTGTACATGTGCAATTTACATATTGCTTGCAGGTGACCCTTTCCACTTAGCATTGTGGTCTGAGCTGTATTTATATTGCTTTTGAGGTCTCTTCATGCCTTTTAACAGTCCTATAGCCTTCCACTGTATAAACACTCAGTGTTCTCGTACATGTCTTTTTGGACACACAGGCAATTTGGACCCAGAATTGCCGGGTTAGAAGGTCTGGGCAGGCTCAGTTAATTAGATACTGCCCTATGGCCGCATAATTACATGCCCACCAGAACTGGAGATTGCCGTTTTCCCCATATCCTCTCCCTTATTGATGGATGAGAGATGGTACCCCGTTCTATTTGAATCTGAGCTTTTCCTAATGATTACTGAGGATGAGCGCCTTCTTGTGTTAATGAGAGCCTGTTGCTATGAATGATCCACTGTAGGCATGGATTTTTAACCAGCCCTGAGGAAGGCCTTTTCAGACAAGAGCAACCCCCACATTTCACCAGCATTAGCTCTGATCTGGACCAGGGGTGGGGAAGCCCAGGAGGTGTGCTCTGGCACAGTGGGTGGTTGGTCCTTTCCACCAGGAAATTGCATTGAGGATTTCCACGGGGCTTTGTGCCTCACGGGAGGAGGGGCTTCTGAGTTTAGACTGCATTCTTCTTTGGTGGATTCAATCAGGCAGCTCCCATAGACTCAGGATCTTCATCACACCAGGCACGGCGCCAGCCAGCTACTCTTCTGCTGGTTGGGGCAGACAGTCCAGCACAGGGTCTTGGAGCTGTGATTTTTCTACCACCCAAGCTGTTTTCCTCAGTTCAGGGGCATGATAAAGATATTTGGATCTACCGTTTAACATATCACTTGCTATAAGCCTTCCCTCAGGCCAGGAAAACTTCCAGCCCTGTTTATGGAACTGCTCAGCCATCTCTCTTCTTTTGTTCTCAGAGGCTGGGGCCCTCTGTACACATGGCAACTCAAAGGCACATTGATTTTTCCCAGCCAGGCACAGGGTGGGGGCAGCTGCTTTTGAAGCTGACGAGCTGTTAGGTCCATGATTAGTTGTCTTGTCTGCAAGCCAAGGAGAAGCTTGCTCGATAAGGTTTCCAGGGATGACAAAGGTTGGCAGGAAGGAAAAGGAGGGTGGTTGCGATGTCACTCTTTCATGAAATCTCAGCAGGTCTGGAGTTGGCTCTGCACCCCATGCAGATTTATGCCTGTTTCTCTGGTGCCTGACAGGGTGGAGGAGCTTTGGGGGTGGGAGACTCCCGGACAGCAAAGAGCTGGATGTAAAGCCTCACTGGTTCTGGGGTCACTGCAGCTTTGTGGCTGGATGTGCCGAGGGAGGTCAGCCAGAGGTGATGCTGTTTTCTGGGCCTTGCTGGAAGAATTCCCTCCAAGTTGATGATGCTTTTCTCTGGCTTCAGAAGCTTATGGGGCTGCCTTAGGTCCTGTGTCTACATCTCTTGACCTCTCTGCTGAGAGTGCTGGGTGTCTCAGAACCCAAGGCAGCTCTGGGCTCTCATCCCCTCCGGTTTCTTTGCTGCTGGGTTCCCACCACAGATGGGAGCCACACACTTACTGTTGGGACAGTCACGGGCTTACACATTTCCTATATACCAAGTATGCCATCTCACTGAAGCCTCATAAACCCATCCAGGCAAAGTACACGGTATTATACCCATTTGATAGACAGAGAGATTGAGCCTGAGAGAGGGTTTTTCTTGTTCTGCTTCATACCTCAGTTGGGGTCAGAGCTGGGATTTGAGCTGGGGTCTGCTTTGTTCTAAAGCTCAAGCTCTTGCCCTTATATCAATTGCTCCTGGGTACTCAGATGGGATCTGTAGACTTTTCTGATTAAGTCGGCGCCTATTTATTCAGCACACATTCTTCCTTCATCCACTGGGACTGGAGGCTTTCTTTCCACCTAGTATGGCAAGTGGTGCTGAGGATGCAGTGATGTAAAGAAAGCACGTAGTCTCCTGTCTCATGGGGAGACCAAAATAATCGCTCTTGCAATCCTAATGCAGGGTTTTCAGGGCTGTGATAGAATTACAAGGCCCCGTGTGGAGGATGCGCCAGGGGAACCCCAGGCCGATGGGGCCCTAAGGAAGTGACGTGAGCATGAGGAAGTGGGGCATGGAGGGAGCTGGTGGAGTGACAGAGGAGGGCTAGAAAATAGCAATGAATAGAGTCTGTTGAGAAAAAGCCAAAGTGACTCGAAGCAATAGGCAGCCAGAACTGTGCTAGATCAGGATTTCTCCCAGGCCCATCCAGATCAGGTGCCATCGTCCTAGCGACAGGGCTCTCTCTGCTCTTAAGGCGTGACTTGCCATGGAACCAGTGGGTGGTCATGGCACAGAGGTGGTTGGTTTCATGGTGGTCACATGCACAGACAGCCCCCTTCACTGAGCCCGTTCTGTGGCAGAAGGAACCCCCTGGCCTGGACCATCTTCAGGTAGAAACGCCAGCCCCTCACCTCTGATTGTAATTTTCGGATGTGAAGAGAACATTTCGTGTTGCTGATGTGTTTGCCTTGCCTGTAAAGAATGAAGAGTTTCTCTGACTCCTTAACTGCTTGAAAGCTAGAAGCCCTGCATTAGGACGGCAGTGGTGGTAACGAGGTTATGTTTTGAGACTTGGCCTCATTAGAAGTCATGTTCTTTATTTGGACACTTAGGCCACATATTAAAAAAAAAAAGAAAGAAAGAAAGCACCTCTTTTAAAAGTAGGAATGATATTATAGTTACTGCATTAGGAATTAACAGGGCATGAAATAACTGTCTGCCCTGTGGCAATGCCAGATCATTTCAGCTCTGCTTGCAGCCATAAGATAAATTCGTATCTTGCTTTCAGCCAATGGAAAATATTTTAAATAGCCAGCCATGAACATGTATGGTGCCCAAATCAAGTTTGGAAAACAGCAATAAATAGATGAGGTGCAGGTAAGATGCCTAATGAAATGAATGAGGGGCAGAAGCTCACAGAAGGCAAACGGACCAGCATGGAGCCACTGCGTGTTTCACATAAAATACAGATTTCTACTTTAGTAAAAAATCATGTGTCTTGGTCTGTGGACACAGTATTTCACTCCATCCCCTCCAGCCTCACTGTGCACCTACCAGTCCATACCTGACCATATTTCTCATTCAGAAGCTGTTTTTTTTTAGATGGAGTTATAGCTCTGTTTCCAGGCTGGAATTCAATGATGCAATCTCGGCTCATTGCAACCTCTACCTCCTGCCTCAGCCTCCCAAGTAGCTGGGATTACAGGCATGTGCCACCACACCTGGCTAATTTTTGTATTTTTGGTGGAGACGGGGTTTCATCTTGTTGGCCAAGATGGTCTTGATCTCCTGACCTTATGATCTGCCCACCTCAGCCTCCCAAAGTGCTAGGATTACAAGCATGAGCCACCGTACCCGGCCAGAAACTGTTTTTCCCCATGTTTAGGTCCACACTGTCTTGGCCTCATAATTCCTGACTGTGGCCCACCCCAGGGCATCTCCCCTGATCCTCTTTAGCCAGAAGTGATGATTTCCTCCCTTACATTGCTGCAGTTTTCCGTCTGTACCCTTCTTAAGGAAGTGTTCAGGTTGGCTTCCTCTTAGCCTTGTCCAGTTCAAAAAAGATACATTGAATATTTATTTTCTCCTTGCTAGAAAGCCTGTATCTGGTATTCAAATACTAGGTAACAGAGTCATATACAGAATCTACCCCACAGGACCTTGCTCTGGGAAGTGGGATTTGCCCAATGACTAACTGCTTTCAGTTACCACTTCCTGTGAGCCTCAACCCAGCCCTGTGATTCTGTCCTGGCAGGTAAGTTCATCCCCATTGGTTGTACATCCGGGACTTGAACCTAGGTATTTGGGGCTGCTTCTCCTGTCTGGCTTCAAGCCCTGGCGGTTGAGGTGTCTTAGTCCCATGATCGTCTCTAGTGCAGGGAGCCAAGTCTGTTCACAGCACCTCAGGGCACCTCCCAGGGCTCTTTGCTGGCTTTTAATCATCTGAATTTTTGTGCCTCGTTCTGCTACTGTGCTAACAGGTTAAAACTTAATTTCCGGTTACCTGGATGTGTTTTGGTAGAGTCAATTCAGGAGCCCAAATCCATAGTTTTTTCTTAATTTCTAATTACTTGGCATCCCTGGTGACATGTTTCCACCCAATTCATATAATTAAAATGTTAAGTAATAAGTAACATTATGCTAGCTCTGTTTGGAAGTAGCCAGAACAGCACTTTCTGTTTGTGTTCTGCTGAGTTCATGACGGCCTGGCAGGGTGGCAGCTTTGCTTCTCCTTCTGTCTTAGCCACCTGTAGTTGCTGTCACAAAAGATCATAGACTGGGTGGCTTCAACAACAGAAGTTTATTCTCACAGTTCCAGGGGGCCGCGAAGTTTAGGATCAGGGTGCTGGCAGATTTGGTATCTGGTGAGGGCCTGCTTCCTGGGGCATGGATGGCCATCTTCTGCCTGTGTCCTCACATGGTGGGAGGGGATAAGGAGCTCTCTGGGGTCCCTTTTATTAGGGCACAAATCCTATTCAGAAAGGCTTCATTCTCACGATCTAATTACCTCCCCAAAGGCCCATTTCCTTTTTTCTCTTTTTTTTTTGAGACAGAGTCTTGCTTTGCTGCCCAGGCCATAGTGCAGTGGTGCAATCTTGGCTCACTGCAACCTCCCCCTCCTGGGTTCAGGTGATTCTCCTGCCTAAGCCTCCCGAGCAGCTGGGACTACAGGTGCCCACCACACCCAGCTAATTTTTTGCTAGACACGAAGTTTCACTGTGTTAGCCAGGTTGGTCATGACTCGTGATCTGCCCATCTTTGCCTCCCAAAGTGCTGGGATTACAGGCATGAGCCACCGTTCTCTGCCGGCCCCACTTCCAAATACCATCACATGGTGGGGCACGGGGTTCGTTTTCAATATTTACATGTTGGGGGAACATAGATTTTCCATCTTTTTAAGGCTCTGTCTTCCCTAACTACAGCCAAATCACAATAGTGGCAATAATCACGGCATCTTTTATTGAACTTTTACTGAATGCCCGGTCCTGTGTGCGTCACTTTATCTGCATCGTCTCATTGAGTTACTTGGTAGCGTCCCTATTAGGTGGACGCTATTATCATCCTCCTTTCATCCAGGGCCTGCGGGACGAAGATACAGCAGGTCCCTCGCTGTCCACTTCAGTGGTTGGGAGTTGGTCCCCGAACACCCTGTGGATCCGGCTGTCACTCCTCAGTTGCGATTTGATCCGAGAGCTGTCGAGTCTTATGTATTCCCATGAGAACTTTCACTTAGGAGTGATGAGTTGTTCATCTGCTCCCGGCATGGACCGCCCATTTCCATTCGTCCTGAAGCTGCAGCTTCCGAGCTTCCCGGTACACTCACTCCGGCAGCCAGGGTCTGTGTGCATACTCTTGCTACGCAGGCCAGATTGTATGTTGCCGGATTTAGTATCAGACATGTGTGCACACACATACAGGGGCGAATATCAGATGCCCAGTTAAGTGTGAACTTCAGGTAAACAAGAGTTGATTTTTTAGTACAAGTATGTCTGTACTAAAATGTTGTCCATTGTTTATGTGGACCTCAGGGTTTGTTGGGCATCGCGTATTTTATCCAACAACCCCCGAAGCATGGGAGCAGTTCCTTTGAACCTTTGCAGACAGAGATTTGTCTGTTTTGGATACTGGTCTCATTGAAGACATGGGGAAGTGAGTTGGTTCATTTCCAGACACATTATTGATCTGGGAACCAGAAAAGGCAGGAAGGACACTGGCCATAGCTAGAGGAGAAGACACCCCTAGCAGTTGGCCAGCAAAGCCAAGTGCTACCAGGGCTGGGGACTCTCATGCTCCCTCTGAAAAGTGAGTCCTGGATGCCTCACAAATACCAAAAGGTGAGGACTTCCAGATATCTGGATTTGGTGCCCTTAGATACTGCGAGCTGCAGAAATGCAAGCCTGCTTCCGCCAGTGGCGTTTGGGGAGAAGCTTGCTAGTAAAAGGTGTGCCAGGAAGATGCAGAAGGAAGTGCGATTGTAGTTTCTGCCCTCCTTGAACCTCTGGTAGATGACAGTATATACAATATTTTGTAATTTCCTTTTTAAAACTTGATTGGAGCCTTATGAAGCTAGAAACTCCCTGATGAAGGTAGAGCAGCCCCGTATGAACTTGGTGTGCTGAACTTGTATTAATCATTATCGTATCTTAACGTCACTGCACATTAGCCCATAAGGACAGGAATGGAAATGTTCACATATTCGATTACAATGTAAACCCTTGAATACCACCATCAAAATTCACCACGGGCCATTCTCTGTTTGGCCCCCAACACACAGCAGGCACTGAGTGAGGTGTTACCCAGGCCACCCAAGCTGGATGTTTGCAAGCATAATTTACAGCCTCACTCAGAAACTGGGCATGCATTGTAAGACCATAATAGATATTTTCCCCCTTGGTAAGTGAGCAGACATGGTTATTTTGCCTTGGGTAGAGAGTATCTCCAGCCATCACTTGACTGAATCGTAAAATATCAATCCTCTCTGCATCTTTCAATTCCCTATCTTTACTGGGGAAGTTTCCTCCCATCATTGGTGGCTATGGCTTGCGTCTGGGTGAGTTTATGCTCCGTTGGCATGAATCTCCAGGCTTGTCCTAGGATAGCTGTGGCCATTCACTTTAGTTGGCATGGATTAGGCACCATCAGAGGGCAGGGATAGGGCTTACAGACTAATTAAGAGGATACCACTCGGCTTCCCACACGCCGCAGCAGAAATCATGGGGAACATAAAGGTGCCAAAGAAGGGCTCTTTTGCTACCAGTAGGAGCTGGGGAGAGAAATGTTACTGAACAAGGTAAAAAGGAACGACCTCCTCACGTGTGGCTCTAGTGAGGCTGCTTTGACGGCCACTGGCTCCGACCTCTTGTTTCCTTCCCGCGGGTGTGTGTGTGTCCTGCCGCGGAGCTTCCCCGTGGATGTCCTCCCTTGTGCAAGGCCGGAACGGAAGATGGAAAGCAGGTGATTTCATGAAAAACTGACTGCCTTTTTGCTTTGTGAGTTTTTCTCCTGGACAGATGAAATAACCTCCCTCATCCTCCTTGCACTTCCGGATTCAATACCTTGTAATGCTCTGTGCCCTCAGGGTACACTTTTCCTTCCTGTTGCAAAAGCCTCATGTCCCACTCGGGCAAAACCTGAGACAGGCACAAAAACAGAAGCGGGCGATGTTCAAAGACTGGTAGGATCAGCCTCGCCGAGGAGGTGTAAGTACAAAACTGCAGGCCCCATCCCAGATCTACAGAATCCAAGTCTACATCTTAGTACGAGCCCCATGTGGTTCACACACACTTTAATTTGGAAAGGATCGGGACACACCATCCTCTTGTCACTGGTAGGGTCCTGCCTCAGTGCCTTGCCCCCAGGCAAGTCGTCTTTTTTTTTAAATATATGTATATATATATATTTTTTTACCTTGTCTTAAGAGAAAAATCCAAAGGAAAACTTCACAAGTTGCTCTGGCAGTTTATGACTTGACTTCAAGCACCTTCAGAAAATATTGAACTGAAATCTCCGATGATGTGGTTGGAGCTTATTGTTCTCCTGCCCTTGGCAATGAGCGATGGCGGATAGCAGGTTTCTGAAATCAGAATACACCGAGTGGCATGACTAAGCAGTTCCCTCAGCCTTTGTTCTCTGGGTGAGATGGGCCTGTTCTTGCATCCTTCAGCTCTTCTGAACAGGGTACCCGCCTGTCTGTTCACCGCTATAGCCCAGTGCTTGGCATGGCACCTAGTACTGAGTACATTTGGTGCTGAATAGCTATGTTTTTTGAAAGAATGGATGATTTTGAATGAAGGGACCTTTAAAATAAAGGGCCAGGCTGTCTGTCCCAGCAATTCCATTCTGCCGTTGTAGCATGAAAGTGGCCATAGGCAATAGTCAAGGAATGGGCGTGGCTCTGTTCCAATAAAACTTTATTTACAGAAGCAGACTGTGGGCCAGATTTGGACCATGGATGTAGTTGGCCCACCCCTCTTTTAGGTGATGGCAGCAGTTTCTAGAAGGAGTGGGGTGTTCTGGGTATGTCGTAGTACTCATGATTACAGCCTGATGCTCTTTATACTCATCATATATTTCTGCAATCAGTGTATAGTTTTATTTACAACATCCCTGGTGAGGTTAGGGTTTCTTCTTTTATCCATGTAGCATAGGATTGTCTGTTTCTTCTCAAATTGTCCTCAACCTGAAAACATTAGGCACTGTCCCTTTTAAAGGGCAGTTTGAATGTGGGGGTTGAGAAATGTCCTGTTTCTCTTAAAAGCGCAGGGCACTGCTTCATGGCATTGTAGAGAGGGCAGGGCAAGTCCCAGTGAGACACTGTGTTTCCCAGTCTAGGGGGAACAGCTGAGCCAATGGAATGTGGCCTTGTTGAGACCAGGTGGGTTGAAGGATTGGGATGTCACAGAAGATGGGCTGAAGCTGCCTGCATCCTTAGGCATGAAGTGCTTTGAAGGAAGCCTGTATGTTGCTGCTTGCAACAGAGTCCCCTTAGAGTAGTGACTGCTGGGAGGACACAGATGCTATTTGTCCATGTTTAAGTATTTACATGACAGCATAAGAAAACTAGAGAGGCTCTCTTTCATCTTTTCTGCCACAATTTACGTACAGTTGATGATGGATGCAAGAGGTAGACATTTATTACAAAAGTGTAAGAAATGTTGACTCTTCATGAATTGATTATTTAGAATTTATTTTATTAAATATTCTGGGTGGCATGTGATAAACTGAACCCCTGCTGGTCTGCAGCTTCATGATTCATGTATCTGTGGTGATGATAAGGAAATCAAAGATTCGGTTTGCCTTTTCAGAGAAAAAAATGGATTATTATTAAATCTGGAATGGGCCTCTTGAGAAGCCTTCCTTAAGGGAGCGCACATGTCAATAGTTTCTTCTCGATGTGAGAATTCTAATGCTTCACTTATGGAAACATAAATTCCACAGCAAGTGGCTGTGGGTTTCTTCCCTCCCTCTGATTCGTTACATCCTTCATGCATAGAGGATGAGTTTTTATCCCTTAGTTGGTACATGACATTCATTGTTCTTTCATCTCTATGCTTCTGTGTTTCTGTTTCTAACTTTTAATGCTGAGAGCTCTGCTGAGGTCTACGGATTGCAGCACCTGAGATGCTAATAGAGACCAGGATGGTGTATTTGCCTGTCCCATTTGCTTGAAATTTCCTGACGAATTTCGTTAAGTCTTGGAAAGGGTAACTAAGAGTAATTATTGGATCTCAGATTTCCAATGGAAGTGAGGTCAGCTCATGTGGGATGTAGAATGTCACCCTGAACCAGTTCTTGCAGAAGCCAACAAGGCTGCAAAGTGCATCTAGTGAGTTGCATCTGGACCAAGGACAGCAGATCAGGATATCGTTTCACTAGGCTCTGTAGGTAGTGGTGGTGATGGGAGGAGGGTGCGTTCCCATTCTCAAATAACACAGTCAGGGCGGGCTTAGCAGTTGGCTGCTGAAGGCATCCAGGGTGTGCCCCCCGCCCTCAGAGGTTGCAGGTGGAGCTCCCACGGAACATTCAGTGGTGAACAACAAGCCCCCAGCCTCACAGTGACATTGACGAGGTATTGGCATTGTCTGATAGCTTGAGTTTCAAGATACTGTATGACTTCTTTTTCTTTCAAAAATAGCAGACAGAGGTTAAATATTGTAATCTGTTCCCTAGGAGACTGTGGGAAAATAAATTGGGAAGCCCCAACACTCCTTGTTTCCCCCCGATTCCTTACCCGTCTGCATGCTGTGCAGCGGAAACCACGCCTAATCCTTTTAAGTGATGCGATGCCCTCACACTGGCATTTTACTTAAACCCTTCATTTTGTTGGATGTTTTCATACATGGAAGTAGACCTAATTGTCAACATAATGCCATATTAAGTTTAGTTTCCCAAGCGTCAGCACTGAACTGTTCGGCAGTTATTTCTTACACACAGAATCTGCTTGGCCTTCCATGGGACTGATCAGTCCATGAGCAAGTGAGTTTTGCTGCTGACTGTTAATTCCTTAATCACTGTGACATAGTTGAAAGAGTCTTAAATTGGCCGGGCGCGGTGGCTCAGGCCTGTAATCCCAGCGCTTTGGGAGGCCTCGGCAGGTGGATCACCTGAGGTCAGGCGTTCAAGACCAGCCTGGCCAACATGGTGAAACCCCTTCTCTACTAAAAATATGAAAATTAGCCCGGCATGGTGGCGTGCACTTGTAATCCCAGAGGCAGGAGAATTGCTTGACCCACGGAGGCGGAGGTTGCAGTGAGCTGAGATGGTGCCTTTGCACTGAACCCTGGAGGACAAGAGTGAAACTACATATCAAAAAAAAAGAAGAGTCTTAAATTATAGCTTCCATTTAAAAGGTAGGCAGAATGAGACTGCCTTGGTCGTTGGTTGTTGCTTTGTGGCCAGCGGGATTGTTTTTGGGTTGCTCTGTTCTCGTCAAACTCATTTCCAGACCTTTATAGGAAACTCCTAGGCTCCCTTCGAGGGACACCGGTCTGGGCGATGCCGTTTCTTGCTGGTGCCCGGGTTGCTTCTGTTGCACAGCACCTGGCAGAGTGGAGTTTGGTGTGTTTCCTGAATGACTGAGCACTGTCTGACAGGGTGCTGCGGCACCTCTGGTGCCTGATGCAGGGTGGCGCTTCCTACCAGTGGCTGAGCAGGTGCGTGTGTTGACACTGGCAGAGAGATTGGGTGCCGGCAGCCTCCTTCCAGGTGCAGGACTGATCACACTTGGCTCTTCCGGAAAGGCGGTTGCTTAAGTAAACCTGACTGAAGTCGCTCCCCTCCCAGATTAATGAATGAATACATTCAGACACGATATGAGATATTTGGAAAGGAGCTGCATGCAGCACAGTATTTTGGCCGTATCTTTTTCCCCTTTCATAATACCTGGCGATGAGATTCTCAGGCTAAATGCCAGAAGAGTATGCGCTTCATTATGTACAGTAACTTCGTCTATGACTTTTTTTAAGCCCTCCAGATGGAAGCATAGTATAAATGTGGAGCGGCTGAGAAGGGGAAATGGAAATAAATGCACTAAGAAATAAAGAATCTGTTTTTTATACTTTCTTTTGCAAATAGTGTTTGCGATGACATATTGTGAATGGACTGAATTATAACAAAACCAGAAATGAAACAGAGCTCGGGGGGAGGGAGAGCAATTGTCACACTTACTTTAACTGATAGAATGCAAAGCAACGCTTTTTACACTCAATTAGTTTGTACATGGTGTTGGACACAAACCAGAATGTAGAAACATTTTTGGGTTTTGTTTTTACATGATTACGGGAGATGAGATGAAAGAGATTCAGTGAATTACCCTCCGTTCCTTTTAGGTCTGAGATGTTTGTGTTCTGTGGTTCCTCACCCCGGGTATCGAGTGAATAAGCCTTGTTCCTGGATGTGGGGAGCTAGGGAGCCCACTGTCTGAAAACCGGGACACCTATGGGCTTTCAGTGGAGTTCCTTCTTCCATGTTAGGGCCACCTTTGGCTACATAAACAAGGACACAAATCAGAGCTATTTACATCTGGCAATTTACCACGTTTTGTGCTTAGAATATCAGAAGAGGCTAGCAAGCATGGTCGTAGCCAACAGATGTTAGTGAGCATTTAGGCAGCAAAAGTATTTCCAAGGCTGTATATTTCAAGATCCTCATTTAATTTATTTTGCTTAATTATACTTTCTTGCATTTTTAATGCTCCTAATATGATAATATTAAGAATTGCAGTGCGTGGTTATGGATTGCTCGTTTTAATGTATGTTAGATGTGAGGGGATGTGTGGGTTGATGCTGAGAGCTGGGAACAGATGAACTTGGGGGCCAGCTCAGTGTCTTTCTGGGGTGCAGCTTTAGTTGTCTCCTCTGGGTGGGGCCCAGGAAGGGGCCGGACCCTGCCGGCAAAGCATGTACAAAAGCATTCCTCAAACTTTCACCTACAGACAGATTCTCTGGGGATTCTGATTCAGTTGGTCTGGGTGGGGCCTGAGATGCTGCATTTATAGCAAGTCCTGGTGGAGATGATGCAGCTGGTGCCATGGGTCCTACTTTGAGTCGTGAAAATGAAGTCAGTTGTATGCCACAAAGGCTGCTGGTCAAGGGGTACCACACACGGTGGAAGATAACCGATGCCTGCCGGTGGGAGCCATGCCCGTGATACCTGCTGCATGCAGGTTCCTTCTGGTGCAGGAGTTGTGGTCAGGAGCCCTGGTCACTCTTGATTGTCCCTGCTCGCATATGTGCGAAAGGAAAGACATGTGTACTGCACTCGGTGATTCTGTGTTTTGTGTTCAAAACCACAAACACTAATAAGAAAACAATAGGAGAAACCTGTTAGGTATAATATCCAATTATAATTATTTTTTACTCCAAAAAGCACATCAAATAAATAATGCAGTTTATGTGACTTCTAAAAAATGCAGCAGCATTAGTTAATTTACATAAATTATACAACTCATTATCTTTGTTTATAAAAAGGCTTAGTAATATTTTGGCTTATGGATCTGAAAGGGGGACAAATATCTTAGACTTCAGTATAATTTTCCTTTACTGCGCGGCCACCTTTATATTTACTTACAGAAAGAGCGTCTGTTTGACAGATCCCCTTAGGAGTACTGCCCTTTCCTTTTGATGAATAGAATGCATTAAGTTTGACTTTTGTTTGTAAAAAGCCAAATAAATACAAGTGAATTAATCCAAGCAGCAGGAGAGTGCTCTGAGCAGTAGTCACGGCTTCCTTGGCTCACACCAGGGCTTGCAAGGGTGGGGAGGGAGCTTCAGGGAGGGGCCAGGGAGCTGGGTCAGAGTTAGGTGTGCCAGAGCCCCCTACTCAGGGTCAGCCCCTGAGCAGGTAAACTCTTTCTGCACTGTCCTGAGCCACACGTAGTGGTGAGCCCTGGAAATGTGGCTCATCCAAGTTCTGTGAGTATGAGAACCACAATGAAAAGAAGCTACTGTTTTTTTCTTTTTAAATTTGAGACAGAGTCTCACTCTGTCACCCAGGTTGGAGTGCAGTGGTGCCATCTCAGCTCACTGCAATCTCTGCCTCCCAGGTTCAAGCAATCCTCCTGCTTCACTCTCTCAAGTAGCTCAGATTGCAGATGCATGCCACCATGCCTGGCTAATTTTTGTATTTTTAGTAGAGACAGGGTTTCACCATTTTGGCCAGGCTGGTCTTGAACTCGTGACCTCAAGTGATCTGCCCACCTTGGCCTCCTAAAGTGCTGGGATTACAGGTGTGAACTACTGCACCTGGCCAAAAAGAAGCCACTTAAAATAACCCATTCATATTTTTATGGATTACATGTTGAAATAATAAACTACATTATTAAAATTCATTTTGCCTGTTTCTGTTTTCTCTACTGTTGCTACCAGCAAAGTTTAAACATGGCTTTATTATATTTCCACTGGACAGCCCTGGGCCTGCCCTAGACTACCAGAGAGGCTGGAGACCTGGATTACTCTTAATCACACCCATTTTTTTTTTTTTTTTTCCTAGAGAAATCAGTACGTTTATTTAAACAAGTAGTTAAGGGGACTAAACATTCTTAGGTATGTCAGGTTTTTCCAAAACCTTCCAAGAATGTCAGAATTCCAAATAATTGATTGACAAGGATAGTTAAAATGATGCTGGTCCATTAATACATTTGCAGTTACGAGTAGATTAAAGCAGTATTGGCTCCATTTTTTTTTTTTTTTAATCTTGAAAATTTTTATTTTTAGCAATCAGTACTAGCCTCAAAACCATTTTTTTTTTAATTTTTTATTGGATTTTAGGTTTTGGGGTACATGAGCAGAGCATGCAAGACAGTTGCGTAGGAACACACATGGCAGTGTGCTTTTCTTTCCTTCTCCCCTTCACCCACATTTGGCATTTCTCCCCAGGCTATCCTTCCCCACCTCCCCCTCCCACTGGCCCTCCCCTTTTCCCCCCAATAGACCCCAGTGTTTAGTGCTCCCCTTTCTGTGTCCATGTGTTCTCATTTTTCATCATCCACCTATGAGTGAGAATATGCGGTGTTTCATTTTCTGTTCTTGTGTCAGTTTGCTGAGGATGACGTTCTCCAGATTCATCCGTGTCCCTACAAATGACACAAACTCATCATTTCTGATTGCTGCATAATATTCCATGGTGTATATGTGCCACATTTTTCCAATCCAGTCTATTATCAATGGGCATTTTGGTTGATTCCAGGTCTTTGCTATTGTAAACAGTGCTGCAATGAACATTCGTGTACATGTGTCCTTATAGTAGAACGATTTACAGTCTTTTGGATATATACCCAGTAATGGGATTGCTGGGTCAAATGGAATTTCTATTTCTAAGGCCTTGAGGAGTCGCCACACTGTCTTCCACAATGGTTGAACTAATTTACACTCCCACCAACAGTGTAGAAGTGTTCCTTTTTCTCCACATCCTCTCCAGCATCTGTTGTCTCCAGATTTTTTAATGATCGCCATTCTAACTGGCGTGAGATGGTATCTCAATGTGGTTTTGATTTGCATCTCTCTGATGACCAGTGACGATGAGCATTTTTTCATATGATTGTTGGCCTCATATATGTCTTCTTTCGTAAAGTGTCTGTTCATATCCTTTGCCCACTTTTGAATGGGCTTGTTTGTTTTTTTCCTGTAAATCCGTTTGAGTTCTTTGTAAATTCTGGATATCAGCCCTTTGTCAGATGGGTAAACTGCAAAAATTTTTTCCCATTCTGTTGGTTGCCGATCCACTCTAGTGACTGTTTCTTTTGCCATGCAGAAGCTGTGGAGTTTCATTAGGTCCCATTTGTCTATTTTGGCTTTTGTTGCCAATGCTTTTGGTGTTTTGTTCATTAAGTCCTTGCCTACTCCTATGTCCTGGATAGTTTTGCCTAGATTTCTTTCTAGGGTTTTTATGGTGCCAGGTCTTATGTTTAAGTCTTTAATCCATCTGGAGTTAATTTTAGTGTAAGGTGTCAGGAAGGGGTCCAGTTTCTGCTTTCTGCAATCACACTCATTACCAAGACTCTGATTCTTCCACTGGTCCCACGTCAAGCTCTGACTCGTAATGAGAAACTCAGGATTCAACGCAGTGACAAGGGCAGGGCTTGTTTGATGGTTTGCTTGGAGATTTGAACGGCACACGGGAGAATAGTGTGGTGTAAGAAAGCAGAGCTCTCTTCCCTTGACAGCACTTGGCTGTTGCTTCTAGCTTAAATATGAAAGCCTCTGCCGGTGGATGGCAGAGCCCAGCTCCCAGGTTGTTTCCAAGTGGAAACTGGTGAATCCTAAATTTGCCTTCATTGCTTATGCAGATCCGGTTGATTGGCAAGAGAACAAGCCTGGCCTGAGGCAGGTCTGCAGAGCTGGGGCGTGCTTGGCAGAGGAGGGAACGAGGAGCATGGTTCAGTTACGGCCGGACCTAGGCCTGGCCATGGGCCAGGGTGCCTGGCACATGGACATCATTGTGTTCGGAGTGTGACCTGATGCTGGCAGGGCTTCTGGCTGGGAGCACCACTGTGGGTTCACCACCACGGGGACAGCCTGGGACCCCAGAGCCCTTGCCCTCATAAGACTTGGGAGGTTAGAGACAAAGGGATGTCTGCCATTTATCAGTGGATGGTTAATTATTTATTTCGCCATGCATCCATTTATTCAAGAAACACAGTTATAAGTCCATGGTGTGCCACACTTTGCTAGCACTGGGAATATAGTAATGCACAAAACAGACAGGTTCTCCACCCTCTCTAAGCTCCCAACTTATGTGAGTGGGGAAGAAACAGACAGAACAGAGGAGTGTGGTAAGTCCCTCCGGAGCCCTGAGAGAAGAGCTAGAGGACAGTGCATATGCCTAGGTGACAAGTGGCGGCCGGGCACGGGCCTGTGTGATGCAGGAGGCAGGAACATTCAGCCTGGGCAGCCATTGCTGCAAAGGGCTGGGCAGGGCTGTCTTGGGAATAGGACAGCTGGTGCCCTAAGCCTGGAAGGATCTTGGTTGCTCTACTGCCAGAAAGGGTTAGGAGGGCCTGGAGAGCAGTGGACAAGAAGAGGGTGGGGTGGAGGCAGGAGCCAGGTGGTGCAGTAGGCTCGGCTGTGTGACATACCTCTCTTGGATTCTGTTCTAAGGGTCATGAGAAGCCACTGATGGGGTTGTAGCAGGGGTCTGGGAGGCAGTGGGGGAAGTTCTGGAGGGGTAACTTTGCCTTATGCTGAGTGATGCTGGATATGTCTTTTAGACCCTCTGGCTGTTAGTTTTTCCATCTGTGGAGTGGAAAGGCTGGGGCAGTGGAAGAGAGGTGGGCCAGAATGTTCTCCTTCCTATTTAAAAGGGCCATGATTTGGAGACAGCCCCATCTTTTCCCTTCTTGGCGTTGAGTTACCTTTGTAGCCTCTGGGATGGATTTTAGATGGCTTCAAGGCACTGGCGTTTCAGTGAAGTCTTCAACTCACGTCCAGGAGTTCATTGGCTTCATAAGATAAAAGAAGACAGAACACACAGGACCATGTGTGGGAATTGCCAAGGAGTGCCTGGGTTTTCACCCAGCAGCTCCTTGGTGGGACCTGCTCATTGGTAATGTTCTAGAAGCTTCCTGGGTAGATGATTCTGCACATCAGCAGGATTGATCCCCAGGGGTTTGTACCTCTATTAGGGGACTAAGAGGGCCCCTGTAGCCAGAGCTCTCTGTAGCAGCATGCCAGATGCCTGAGACACACTCCATAGTTAACCGTTCAGACCTACCAGCCGACCAAGGGTCTTAGTTCAGAAATTCCGAGCACCTCACTTTGCAGCTGGGGAATTTGATGGGGCTCACGGAATAAACACATCTGTGGTAGACTGAGGGTCTCTCTGATGGGCTTTTGTCAATGCTGATGAGTCATTTGCTGAGATGGCAAAGGGACTGCTTGTCACGAGGGCTGCTAGTGAACACTGGGATCTGGGGCCCTGACATAGCTGGCAAGCGGCATTCTGATGCATGTTCCCACACCCACTCCCTGTGAAAAAGCCAGCTGAGTATCTGAACGAAGCTTAAGAACCCAAGGTGGGGAGCTGAGTGCTAATATCACTCCCTCTTGGACACCTATAAAAACGGCCAGAGGCTTCCAATGACCATGACAGAGTAACCGGTAGTGAACTTACCATCCCACCCAAACCAACTAGAACACTACACACAATATAGGAAACAACTGCTGTTGGACAATTGGCAGCAGGCTGGAAGGACTGTTGTATCTAAGAGGAGGAAATAAACAAGCTCTGGCTTTCTGGGTGGGGGCATTTTCCAGACAGTGCATGGGGATGAGTGGTAACCAAGCAGAGCACAGCAGTCTAGCAGAGTTGAGGAGGTGATGACTAGAGTTTGGGGAGACTGAGACAAATGGAATCCATAGGGTAGAGTGCTGAAGAGTACAGAGGAGAAGGGGGGTTAGCAGAGAAAGAGGTCCAGAAATCTGGATAGGAGGTGTCCTTGAGTCTTTGGCTAAATACTGAGCTGTGTATGCATCAGGTGAAACTGCATGAGGTTGGTCAAAAGACAGCCACTGCAGGCCAGAAGCTAAAACTTCTCAGAGTTTACTCAGGACTTGGAACCACTGCAGGCCAGAAGCTAAAACTTCTCAGAGTTCACCCAGAACTGGCAGATGTTCAAGTTCAAACTAGTCCATGTGAAGAGATGCTAATGAACACCTGGGTATTCCGTAGAGACCCCAGAAAGATCACATCTTACTAATAGGGCTAAACTCTCCCTGGAGTGAAGACAACTCCAGACTTACCCTAACACATCCTATAAACAAACCAAAATGGGCAAGCTGATCTGCAAGTAACACAAGTGCCTGACAAAGCTAAATCCAAAATTCTTCCAAGTAAGACAACAAAATCCACTCAACAGTATATCATTCACAGTGCCCTGCGTTCAATGAAAAGTTACTAAACATACAAGGAAGCAGGAAAATATGACCTATATCCAGGAGAGAAATAAGCCAGTAGAAAGAGGACCCAAAATAACATAGATATGGAATTAAAAGACAAGAGCTTCAAGTAATCCATCATAAATATCCTCAGCCATTTAAAGGAAAAGATGAATAGAGTAAGGTGAGGACCATACTATATAAGAAGAGCCAAATAGAACTCTTTGAATTGGACAATACAATATCTAAAGGGAAAATGTCATCAGATGAATTATCTATTGATATGTTACAACTGCAAATGTAGCAGCTTAAATAAACACACATTTATGATCTCGCAGTTTCTGAGGGTCAGGAATCCAGACATGGCTTAGCTGAGTCCTCTGCATCAGGGCCTCTCACAAGGCTGAACTCAAGGTGCCAGCCAGTGCTGAGGTCTCATCTGAAGGCTAACTGAGGAGAACCTGCTGCTAAGCATTCTTGATTGTTTTATAAATTCAGTTCTTAGACAGATGTTGGATCAAGGGCTTCAGTTCTTAGCTGACTCTTGGGCCCAGGTCACCTTTGTTACTTTGTTCTATGGACCTCCAACATGGCAGCTTGCTTCATCGAAATGTGCAAGCCAAAAAGATAATAGAGAAAGTTTGCTAGCAATATGGAAGTCACAATCTTTTGTAACCTTATCACGGAAGTGACATCTCATCATCTTCGATGTATCCCATGGGTTGGAAGCAAGTTATCAATATGCCCAGAATCAACAGGTTAGAATTACACAAGGGAATGAATACCAGGCAGGAAATTTCATTTAGGGCCATTTTGGAGTCTGGCTATCACAATGGGACTAGTACCAGATTAGACACAGTGAATCTGGAGATAAAGAAACAGGAACTGCTCAAACTGAAGTACCCAGAGAAGAAAGGGTAGGGGAAAAAATAACAGAGTAGCAGAGAAATAGAGAGCAACATCAAATGATCTAAGACACAAATAATTGGAGGCCCAGATCATGAGGAGTGGGTAGCAGAAAAATGTTTGAAGAACAGATGGTCAAGAATTTTTCAAATGTGACAGAAACTAAAAAGTTACAGATCCTAGAAGCAGGAGAAATACAAAGAAAACAACATCAAGAAATGTAAACAAGTTTGCTAAAAACCAACAACAAAGAGGAAATCTTTTAATTAGGCAGAAAAAAAAGACACATTACAAAGATGAGAATTACCACTGATTTCTCAATACAAGCATTGTCAGCTAGAAGACAATGCAACATTTGCTAAAGGAAAAACCTAGAATTCTATATTCAGTGTGCATATTCTTCAAGAGTGAAGATAAAGACATTTTTAGGCCAAAGTATTGCTAGCACCTTTTTTTCTATACTACAAGATACGCGTATGTATGCATATACACACAAGATCTATACTACAAGGGGTGTGTGTGTGTGTGTGTGTGTGTGTGTGTGTAATTTCGAGATGGAGTTTCACTCTCATTGCCCAGGTTGGAATGCAATGGTACAGTCTTGGCTAACTGCAACTTCCACCTCCTGGGTCCAAGCGATCCTCCTGCCTCAGCTTCCCAGGTAGCTGAGATCACAGGCAACCACCACCATGCCTGGCTAATTTTTTGTACTTTTAGTAGAGATGGGGTTTCACCAAGTTGGCCAGGCATGTCTCGAACTCCTGACCTCAGGTGATCCACCTGCCTCAGCCTCCCAAAGTGCTGGGATTATAGGCATAAGCCATTGTGCCTGGCCTACAAGACATACTAAGGGAAGTTCTTCAGGCTGATAGAAAATGTTACCAAATGAAAATTCCTATTTACACAAAGGAATGAGGAGCACTAGAAATGGTAAATATGGCTGGACACAGCTGTGTGCTCTTGCAATCCCAGATACTTGGGAGGCTGAAGTAGAAGGAATATTTGAGTCCAAAAGTGTGAGAACAGCCTGGACAGCATAGTAAGGCCCTGTCTCCAAAAAATGGTAAATGCATGGATAAATATAAGATACCTTTCTTCTTGGTTTAAAAATGCTTTCTTGAAAATATATGTGGCCACAGATTTATGAGAAAGTTCTAGCTTTTAATGCCTTTATCAAAGCGGAGCACAGATCTTAAACAATAACCTAACTTTATACTGCAAGAAGTTAGAAAATGAAACCCAAAATGAGCCAAGGGAAAGTATTATGGCCTGGATGTTTGCATATCCCCCCAGTTTTTACATGCTGAATACATAAGCCCCAGTGTGATTATATTTGGAGATGGGACCTCTAAGGAAGTCACTAAGGTTAAATGAGGTCATATGGATGTATTGTTGATCCTATATGATTAGTGTTTGCTTAAGAAGAGACACCAGAGAGCTCACTCTCTCTGCTAGCGCACACTGAGGAAAGAGGAAAGACCAGGTGAGGATGTAACAAGTTGGTGGCCACCTACAAGTCAGGAAGAAAACTCTCACCAGAAACAAATGTGCTGGCATCTTGATCATGGACCTCTAGACTCCAGAACTATGGTAAAATAAACTTCTGTTGCTTCAAGCATCCAAGTTGTGGCCTTCTGTTATAGCGTCCTGAGCAGATAACTACAGAAGGAAACAAATGAAATAGAGAACAGAAAACAATAGAGAAAATCAGTGAAACCAAAAGTTGATTCTTTCAAATGATCAACAAAACTGGTAAACAGTTAATAACACCAAGAAAAGAGATAGATAAACAGATAATACAAGACCCCCAAACCGAGAAAAGGACTAAAAAAGAGATAAATAGATAGACAGATAGATGGGTAGACAGACGAAAGACTCAGGTGACAAGAATCAGAAATGAAGGAGAGAACATCACTACTGACCTCCTAGAAGTAAAAGGATTATAAAAGGAATACTATTAACAACAGTATGCCAACAAATTAGATAACTTAGATGAAATGAACAAAATCCTAGAAAGATAAAATGACTAAAATTTATTCAAGAAGAAACAGAGAATCCAAATAGACCAAAAACAGGTAGAGATATTAAGTTTAAAATTTTCGGACAAAACCCAAGGGTCATATGAATTCCCTGGGGAATTCTACCCAACATTTAAAAAACAGTTAACACAAAATATTCACAAACTGTTCCAAAAAATAGAAGAGGAGGGAACAGTTCCATTGTATCTTTATACATGAACAATAAACAATTTGAAAATCAAGTTAAGGATGTAATTGCAGCTATAAATAATAGCATCAAGGAGAATCAAATGCTTAGGGATACATTTTTAAAATGAAGCGTAAGACCTGTAAACTGAAAACTACAGGAATATTCCTGAAAGAAGTTACAGAAGATCTAAATAAATGAAAAGACCTCGCGTGTTGCTGGATCACAACATTTACTATTGTTCAGATGGCAGTAATTCCCAAATTGATCTATAGATTCAGTGTAATCTTTATCAAAATATCAGCTTGCTTTTTAAAAGAAATTGACAAGCGGAACCTAAAATTTATATGGAAACACAAGGGACCTGGAATAGTTAAAACAATCTTTTTTTTTTTTTTTTTTTTTTTTTTTTGAGACGGAGTTTCACTCTTGTTACCAAGGCTGGAGCGCAATGGCGCGATCTCGGCTCACCGTAACCTCCGCCTCCTGGGTTCAGGCAATTCTCCTGCCTCAGCCTCCTGAGTAGCTGGGATTACAGGCACGTGCCACCATGCCCAGCTAATTTTTTGTATCTTTAGTAGAGAAGGGGTTTCACCATTTTGACCAGGATGGTCTCAATCTCTTGACCTCGTGATCCACCCGCCTCGGCCTCCCAAAGTGCTGAGATTACAGGCTTGAGCCACTGCACCAGGCTCAACAATGTTTAAAAAAGAAGAACAAAGTTGGAGAATTAAAAATTCTTAATTTCAAAACTTACTATAAAACTATAGTAATCAAGTCAGTGAGGTATTGGCATAAGAATAGACATATAAATCAATGGAATAAAGTTGAGAGTTCAGGAGTAAGCCTTAGTATTTATGGTCAATTGATAAACAAAGGACCAAGACAATTTAATCATGATAGAATGGTCTTTTCAGAAGGTGGTTCTGGGGCAACTGGATATATACATGCAACAAAACAAAACAAAACAAAAAAAGATACTGGACCCCTGCCTCATACCATACAGAAAAAACAATGCAAAGTAGCTTATAGACCTACGTGTAAGAGCTAAACCTATAAAAGTCTTAGAAGATAACATAGAAATTAATCTAGTGACTGTAGGTTGAGAAATGATTTCTTAATATGATAACAAAAAGCACAGGGGATTAAAGAGAAGATTGATAAGTTGGACTTCATTGAAATTAAAAGCTTTCATGCTTCAGAAGATAGCGTCAGGAAAATGAAAGGGCATCCTGTGGCCTGGCAGAAACATTTTGCAATAATATATCTGATATCTGATAAAGGACTTGTATCTAGAATACATAAATAATTTTTACAACTTAATAATTAAAATAAAAATAATAGAAATGGACACATAATTTGAATAGTTATTTCTGCAAAGAAGATGTATGAATAGCCAATTAACACGTGAAAAGATGTTTAACAGCATCTGATTCATCATCAGAGAAATAAAAACTACAAGATACCACTTCTCACCCACTTGGATGGCCGTAACAAAAAAGAGAGATAATAGCACATGTTCACACGCATGTGGAGAAATTGGAACCCTCACACACTGCTGATGGCAATGCAAAATGCTGGTACTGCTGTGGAAAATATTCTGGCAGCTCTTCAAAATGTTAAACATTGAGTTACCAGGAGACCCAGCAATTTCACTCATAGATATGTACCCAAAAGAAATAAAAGCATATTCACAGAAAAATGTATACCATTATTAATCATAGCAATAAGCAGAGAAAACTCAAATGTCCACCGACTAATAAACAAAATGTAGTCTAGCCATACAAGGAAATATTATTTGGCAATAAAAAGGAGTGAGGTACTGATACATGCTACAATGTGGATGAACCTCGAAACATTATTCTAAAAGAGGCCAGTCACAAAAGATCACATATCATGTGATACCATTTATAGGAAGTGCCCAGAATAGAGCAACCCATAGAGACAGAAAGTAGATTAATAATTGCCTAAGACTACAGGTACGTGTGTCACGTGGGGATGAGGGGTGACTGCTAATGGGTATTAGGTTTCTTTTTAGGGTAATGAAAATGTTCCAAAATTAGCTGATGGTGATGGTTTCACAGGCTGTAAAGTACTAAAAGCATTGAAGTACACTTTAGGTGAAGTTTATGGCATGTCAATTATATCTCAAAAATGTGTTTAACATAAGGAAATTGATTTTCTGTTATAGAAGTAAAGTATATGACAGCAGTAATACAAAGGGAAAATAATAAAAGAGGGAAGTGTAAGTGTATTGTTGAAAGGTTCTTATATTATTGGTGAAATGTATAATATTTGTTGATGGTAGAATACTATGATTAAAGATATATATTACAAATCCTAGAACAAACTATTAAAAATGAAGAGATATAGGAATAAGCCAATAGTGGATATAAAATGAAAGACTCAAAAATATTCAAATTAATGAAGTCAGGAAAGAGGAATATGAAACAGGACAAGTAGAAAAAAAGAGTTAGATGGTAGAGATTAACCCAGCTATATATGTAATTACATCAACTGTAAATGGCCTGAGCATTCCAATTAAAAGCTACAGATCATCATATTAGACAAAAACCGTGATACTCAATTACTTGCTTTCTACAAGAAACCCTTTGATATCATAGGCACAGATGGGTTTAAAGTAAAAAGATGGGAAAAAATAGAGTGTTCAGATACTTATCATAAGAAAACTAAAGTGAATATATTATCAAGCAGAGTAGACTTCAGGACCTTACTCAAGATAAAGAGAGATATTTCATAATGATAAGCGGGTCAGTTCATTAGGAAAACATGACAGTCCTAAATGTGTGTGTACCTAATTACATAGCTTAAAAATACATGTCAAAGTGATGGAATCAAAAGAAGAATGGATAAATTTCACAATTATAGTGGGAGATTCCTTTCTCAGTGATGCATAGAATCAGGAAATCAGACAGGAAATCAGTAAGGACATTGAAAACTTGGTTATCAGACAACTCGATCTAATTGACATTTTTGAAATGAATAACCAACAGTGGCAGAATATACATTCTTTTCTTGCACATAGAACATTTAGCAATATAAACTATATACTGTGTCATAAAACAAATCTCATTACATTTAAAAAGATTGCTCCTTCTTGGACAGTAACTGAATTAATTTAGGATTCAATAGCTGAATAAATATCTGAAAAATTCCCAAGTATGTAAACAACACACTGCTAAAGGTAAAAGAAAAAAAATATTATAAAGGAAACTCAAAAATATTGGCTGAGCATGATGGCTCATGCCTGTAATCTCAGCACTTTGGGAGCCCAAGGCAGGCAGATCACTTGAGGTCAGGAGTTCAAGACCAGCCTAGCCAACATGGTCAAACCCCATCTCTACTAAGAATACAAAGATTAGCTGGGTGTGGTGGCAGGTGTCTGAAATCCCAGCTACTTGGGAGGCTGAGGCAGGAGAATTGCTTGACCTCAGGAAGTGGAGGTTGCAGTGAGCCAAGATCGCACCAGTGCACTGGGCGATAGAATGAGACTCAAAAACCAACCAACCAAACCAAAAACAAAAGGAAAGAAAATATTTTGAAATGAGTGAGTATTAAAGCTCAACATAGAAAATTTATGGGGCACAAGGATTTGTAGTTTGAAGTGTTTACACTATATTTATATTAAAATCAGAAAATGTAATTGATATTAACAAAGGTTTAAAACATGACCTTAATTTTCACATGTAGAAGCTAGAAAAAGAATTAAAACCAAACTAAATAAGAAAAAAGGTAATATTAAAATAAGAATAAAATA
Organism: Callithrix jacchus; assembly: GCF_049354715.1. Classification (NCBI taxonomy): domain Eukaryota; kingdom Metazoa; phylum Chordata; class Mammalia; order Primates; family Cebidae; genus Callithrix; species Callithrix jacchus. The sequence goes on from NC_133508.1 coordinate 45,171,634, forward strand.
AATGAAATAGTAAGCAGACAATAGGAAACAATAAAACAAAATTCTCTGTCTTCAAACATCAATTAAATTGAAAAAAACTAAAGCCAGTTTGATTAAGAAACAGAGAAATATACAAATTATTAATATCATGAGTAAAAAGGATGCATCACTACAGATACTACACACATTAAAGGTAACCTAAAAAGTGTCGTAAAAGGATGTCATAAAAATGTTATGGAAGTAAATTTGGTAACTTCAATGAAATGGACAAATTTCTTAAAAGATAAAAATGATTAAAACTGACATAGAAGGGAAAATCTGAATAGTTCTGTATTTATTAAATTGAATTTTTAATTTAAAATCTTTCCATAAAAAGAAACCTCCTTCATGGTGAATTTGATTTAAAAAAATTTAAGGCTACTACTCTGACCAACATGGAGAAACCCTGTCTCTGCTAAAAATACAAAAATTAGCCAGGTGTGGTGGCACATGCCTGTAATCCCAGCTACTCGGGAGGCTGAGGCAAGAGAATTGCTTCAACCTGGGAGGCAGAGGTTGCAGTGAGCTGAGATCATGCCACTGCACTCCAGCCTGGGCAATGAGAGTGAAACTCTGTCTCAAAAAAAAAAATTTTAAGGCAAGAATAATGCTAGCCTTACCAAAGATTTTCAGCAACTGTAGGATTGCTACACTTTTCTGACAGCAACTGTAGGATTGCTGACACTTGTCAGGTCATTTTATGACGCCAGGATGTCTGATACCACAACCAGGCAAAGACATTGCAAGAAAACTACAGACCAACATCTCTCATGAACATAGATATAAAAATCTATAGCAAGATATTAGCAAATAGAATGCAGCTATAAGTGAAAAGGATAATACACGATGATTAATTGTGTTGATTGAGGGTATACAAAATTGGTTTAACATGTGAAAATCAGTGTTATTCACTGTATTAACAGAACAAAGAATATTGACCATATAATCATCTCAACAGATGCAGAAAAAGATATAATTCCATACCGATTCAGGAGTTTTAAAAAAACCTCTCAGCAAACTAGATATAGGAGAGAATTTCCTCAATCTGATAAAGGACATCTACAGAAAGCCTGCACTTGATCATATTTAATAGTATATTCTTGTACTTCCTCCTAAGCCTGGGAAATGGTCAATAGCACTTTCCCTGCTTCTATTCAGTATCCTACTGGAGGTTCTAGGAAGTTCAGTAAGGTCAGGAAAAGAAATAAAAGACATACAGATGGAAAAGAAAGGAGTGAAATTCTTTCTGTTTGCAGACAACATGAGCACGTATATAGAAAATGTTGAAGAACCTATTAAAAATTACTGGAATGAGTAGATGAATTTAGGAAGGTCACAGGACCAAGCTCAATATTTTTTGAAGTATATTTTCATATATTAGCAATGAACAATTGGAAAATAAAGGTCAAGAAAAATGCAATTTAAAATAACATAAAATATTCCTTGAAATATTTTAGGATAGACAATCCTGGTCAACATGGTGAAACCCCATTTCTACTAAAAATACAAAAAAATTAGCTGGACACGGTGGCGTGTGCCTGTAATCCCAGCTACTCAGGAGACTGAGGCAGGAGAATTGCCTGAACCCGGGAGGCAGAGGTTGTGGTGAGCCAAGATCGCACCATTGCACTCCAGCCTGGGTAACAAGAGCAAAACTCCATCTCAAAAAAAAAAGAAAAGAAATATTTTAGGATAAAATTAACAAAATATAAAGACCTGTACCCTTAAACCAACAACATATAGCTGAGAGAAATTAGAGGAGGCTTAAATAAATGGAGTGATATACCATATACATGGATTGGAAGTCTCAAGGTTGTTAAGATGGCAGTTTTCTCCAAATTGATCTATAGCTTTGATTCTATTTCTGTCAAAATCTCATCAGACTTTTTTGTAGAAAATGGCAAGCTTATTTTAAAATTTACATATAACATAAAAATGACCAAGAATAGCTAAAAAGATGTATAAAAATCAGGTAAAGGTAAAAGCATTGCCCTACTTAATTTCAATACTTAACTTAGAGCTACAGTAATCAAGATGATGTGATATTGGGTTACTGAGTTAATATTCCAGAGAGGTAGATTTCAGGTTTCACTTTCTGAACTTTCTGAGGAGCCAAACTAGAGAATTAAATTAATCTTTCCAAGCAATGGTGTAGGGGAGTGTGTGTGTGTGTGTGTGTCTCAGTCTCACTTTTGTCTCATTCTCATTCTTGAATTGCCTTACAGATATAAACCAAGAGGACCTTCCCAAGAAGGTCCTCCATGGCAGACTATATATCATCCCCTCTCTGTCTCTTCCTTCTCAGAATAAAAGCATTTTTTTCCTTGAAATAAATACCCAACAGTGATTTTTATGGTTTCGAAATGAATATATATTCATTGTAGAAGACTTCAGATAATATATAAAGGCAAGGAAGACATTAAATCCACTCTGCCTCCCACTGATAAAATGGCCTGTGATGTCCATCCTTCTGAATGCTTTTGACATGCACACACATAGGCACACATTTTCTTTTTACTAAAATAAGGGGTTATATCATATAGATGATTTTGCATTTTTTACTTGAGTCCATGTTAAGTGATTGACATATTTTTAAATGACTCTGTGTGACATCATATACTTAACCTATTCACTAACATTAGACATTGAGACTGTTACTGCTATTTGCCATTAGAAATCACACCATGAGAAAGATCCTTATATCTTTACTTAGTACGCCCTCAACAAATATTTATTTGAGGACTTTCTATGGACCAGGCTTTTCCTACCTCAACAATTGTTTTCTGGAGAATATTCCTAGAAATGAAATAGTAGTGCTGGGTTAAAGGGTATAGCTGACTAAAAATTAGATACCTGTGGCTCCATCATCCTTCGGAAAGGCTATGTTAATTTACAACTACACCAGGCACGTCTGAGAAGTCCTGCTGATGAACAAATATGCCCCACCCCACAGGATTTGGCACAGGGTGGGGGCCAAGTCACATCGCTGTTTACTTAGTGATGGGTGAAACCTTTAGTTCAGCCAGAGTCATTTGTATTACGTCACCATGGGGATGTGTAATGCATTCATCTAGCTCATGGAGGGGAACTGTGCAGCTCACTCTAGTGTCTTCTTAGGGTTGTGTAGCAAGTTTTCCAACTTGCCATTCTGCCATTTAATAATTACAATAATAAAAAATTGGCAGCTACCCTTTACTATAATGCTTTTAATACATTGTCTGATTTTCACAACAACTCTGCAATGTTTCAATGATGAGAAACTGAGGCTCAGAGAGGTTAACTAATTTCCAAGGTCACTTAGCTTGTCACAGAGCCATGGATCAAATACCAGGGTCCAGCTCTTTCTCTAAGTCCAGTCCTGGATTTTTACTTTAACTTCTCAGTCTTCCTTTTCTAATCATACTGGCTCTGGAATTCATTTATTCTAGAAATATTTATTGAGCACTTTCCATGGGCCAGGAAGGGGTATAGTAGAGGGCTGTATTGTCCCGGCCCTCACACAGCTTCAAGTCCTGTAGAGGAGATACAATTTAATTATCCAATTGTATGAAAAAACTGTGATTACTACCATAGAGGAACAGTGCAGGAAATCTTAAGGTCTGAGAGCAGGAGGATGTGATCTAATCTGGGGATCAGGGAGAGAAGCTCTGAAGAAGTGACGTTTCACTGAGGTTGCTGGTTAGTGGGTCTGGGGAGGGCTTTGAGGAGAAGGGGATGGCATTTGGCAGGGGAAGGCATATGCAAAGGCCCTGGGGAATGAGGAAGTGTGGGCTGGAGGAAATAAAGGGTGGGCAGTGAGGGTACTTAGAGCACAGAACCTGAGGGGGCTGGTGAGCAGGTGGGCACTGTACCCCGCCAAGTCCCTGGGCTGCGTGGAAGTGATTGGAATGTAACCTGAGAACGATGGGGCCCATGAAAGTTGTAAGCAGGGCAGTTGTAATCATTCTCTGATTATTGTAAAAACATCACCCAGGCTGCTGCAGGGCAGATCGAATAGGGTGGAAGCAGGTTCACATGGGAGGGACTTCTTTCATTGGTTAAAATAGGTAGTCCCAGTTCTGTTTCTCTTCTTCTTTTTCTTTTCTGGTTATAGTTTCTTCTTCCTGTGCTCACATTCTGGGCCTCAGGCTTAAGAAGTAAGAGGCAGATGGCCCCAGTCTTGGAGCAGGGAAGCCAGGGGACCAGCGGCCCGAAAGCTGTCAATGTCACACAAGTCATCCTTGCAGAGCCGCAGCCACCTTCTCGGCAGAATGTCAAGCAGCTTGGTACGGGGAGCAGCTGCTCTGCACGGCTCTGAGCATTGTCAGAACACCATAAACAAAATGGTCAGGTTTCTGCAGAGATAACCTCTTGGCCTCCAACCCCACGCGGCACCGTGCTGAGGGCCGAGCTCTCTCTGCTGTCATCTGTTTTTGGTACTTCCAAAGCTCACAGTGTGGGGCTTTGGGACATTGTCAGCCTGATTGCTAAAATGTCTGGAATTTGGGCAAGAGCAGGACTTTGAGAGTTGGCTTCCCTGGGTCTGTTGCCTGAAATGAGAAAGAGCATGAGCTACAGACTCTGGTTACTGCCGCTGGACCCCCTAGACCAGAAAAAAAGAACTTGCCAAGAGAGACCCTTAGTATCCAGAGTCTGCTCCACTCCCCAGGGTTGGAAGGGAGAGCAGGGAGAGGGAGTGGCCTCTGTGCCAGCCAGGTCCAGAGCTGGAGGGAGTGAACTGCACCAGGGAAGGAGCCTGCTCGTTGCTGGTAGAACTTTTGCAGCACCCAGACTGGCCTCTCAGCTCTTTGGATGTCTTTATTCTTGCAAATGTCAGAGATGCCTGGCCTTGTGAGAAGCAGTAACCAGTCTTCCCAGCCTGAGCCTTTGCTCACTTGGGCACGGAAGCACCTGGCCTCAAACCTCTGCCCCATCTGGATCGCCACTCAGCAAGAAGCCCTCTGGTTTTCTGAATCGTGCCCAGCAGGGAAGGAACACCAAAGAATTCATCTAGTCAGCTTCCCCTTGGCTCATTTGAGGAAGAGCTAGAATGTTTCCCAAGCTCCCTACTTATAGGGTAGGACCCTCCTATCAAAAGCATGACATCCCGGGGTTAGTAAAAGTCCCGATCTTAAGAAGAGGTTTCTGCAGAAGCAGCTTAGCTCTGGCTGCACGCTGCTGAGTGTGATGATGGCAGGACACCAAGGGTGGGCCCAGGACACCACGTGGATATCAGAAAGAGCAATCAAGGGCAAGCCCTTCTTAGGGAGGGAGCGTTATAATTGCCATGTGGCACTGGTTTGCAGTCACTGTTCAGGTAATTGCTTTGTAATTGACTGCCTCACCTTCTTCCGGTTTAATAAATAGCAGGAATGAAAGCAGCCCGCAAGGGGTGGGATTGTAATTCAAATTCCATTGACTATAGTTGCGCATTTTTCATTTAGCATGTAAAGGCAGTTTCTATGTAAATTATTTCAAAAGGTTCTCCATGGACTAATGACATTAGCGTCCGGAACGATAGAAATTGTCGTCATAATTGGCACTACAATGGTGTGGTGCGTCATGGAGAAAGAAATTGGCACTGTAACTTGTACACTTTAAAAAAATAAAGCCAAACAAGGAGAGAACTGCTGAAAAGCAAAAACAAATATTTCATGAACAAGAATCCAAAATGTGACACATTTGTTTTGACTGGAAGAGCCAGATTATTTACAAATGCAGAATTAATTATTCCATTGATGAACTTTCTGCAGAAGAATTATGAGCTCTGACAAATATGGACATATTCTCTTTTTACTCACCCAAGCAGCCACTTTTCGTAAACAAAGGGTACCTCTGTGTCTAGTCCCCCTGCTGGCAGCAGAAATTACGTCAAAGACATTGATTCGGTTTGAAAAGGACAACTTGTAACTTTTTTCTTTATAACTGGCAGAATATTAATCTTGCAAAGCAATTCAAGAATCTCTTTAAAATGTGGCCTTCTGGGCTTCAAGGTTGTGTGTATATATTTAATAAATATATTTAATAAGCTTTACAGTTAATATGTCAAAGGCCTGGTTTGCCACATGGGGAAAATAATTGTTGTGGAAACAAGAGTAAAACCTCATTGGTAAATGTCCTGAAAAATTGGTTCATCCCCTTGAAACTGAATCCTTTGTGAATTAAATATTCAGGCAAAGAGAAGTTACAGCAGCAAAGTAGGAAAACAATCAAAACTTGAAAACGAGCATGTTCTTAAATGAAAGAATTAATCATGCTAAATTAGAAAAAGTATTAAAATAGTTTTAGATTAATGCAGACTATGAATATCAATATAATTGCCGTAGCTTAATTTGGCATAAAAAGCATCTAATGAAATATTTTAATATCACTGTCCATTCAATTTACCAGCCTGAATTTCATGGGATATTAAGTGGTTTTTAAATTATCATTGCAAAATCTTCCAAATCCCTGTGGATTTGTTGTTGTTGTTGTTTATGGAAGGGGAAAGAAATTGTGTGTGTGTGTCTGTATGTGTGTCTGTGTATGTGTGTCTGTGTGTGTGTATGTGTCTGCGTGTGTGTGTCTGTGTATGTGTGTCTGTGTGTGTGTGTGTGGTGGGGGTTAACGAGTCTAAATTGAAATTTCTACTTTGTGGAACAGGTAGAAACCAACCCCTTGTTCTTGCCAGTTGTGCCAGAAATGCATGTCTCTCCACTTCTTGGGCCTCTGCCACCCAGGGCCAGGGCTTTCTGTGCCATCTTGGAGAATGCTCAGCTGCTCCCAAGGAGAGCCAAAGAGCAGAGAGGAGCCTTAGCAGCTATTTGGTTCAGCCGTTTATTTTGCAACGAGGAAGATGATCACTCAACCTTCCTATAAAGACTGCTTTAGGGAGCCTCATTTCTTGCGGATTTTCTGACTCATCGACCATATCACAAATACCCCAGCACACTAAAGAGAAACTCCAAATGGTAATTGTCGTAGCATGCTTGCCCAGGGACCCTGCAGACCCAACCACCTGTGTCTCATGACATAGCATTTTTCTGGTTTTCCAGTAGCTCCAAGACGGGGTTCTTCCATGCACCCTATCTGCTCTTGCCCCTCTGCCCAAGTCCAGCCTTCTCTTTCTCCATAAAGCCCCTTCTCGTTCCCTGTAGCTCTCACCTCTTTGGTAATTGCCCCTAGATCTGGAAGATCAAAACCACTCGGCCAGCAGGGACCAGTGACTGCCACTTTACTCAACTAGGTGGGTGGTTTCTATTCTTCATCTCAGCTGAATTTCTCAATGGCGTATAACAGCCTCTTTCCTGAAACTCCTTTTCCTAGTCTTTTTTGACCTAGAAATCTGAGTCTTGGTGACCTCTCTGGCCACTCCTTCTGTATCTAAAGCTCTAGAAGGACTCCATGTGAAGGCTGAATAAAGAAGCATGTGCCAGAAAAGAGAGTTAGGGCTGCCCTCCCTCAGGGATCCTGCAGTGAGGGAGGAAAATTGACGAAGGGGTGGTGGGGTAGAGGTGACTGTGTTTAGACAAAGCTGGGAGACAGAGGGATATGGGTTTGCTGCCTGTGGCCACTGAGAATAATGATAGTTTTCAAGCAGGAAAGCTGCAATCCTAACTCCCGTATGTCTCAGTTTTCAAGCAGGAAAGCTGCAATCCTAACTCCCGTATGTCTCATGACATAGCCTTTTTCTGGCTTTCCAGTAGCTCCAAGACAAGGAGCTCCAAGACAAGGACAATGTGACAGAATGTCCACAAGATTCACATAGGATGATGCTCATTACAGCAGTATTGACAATAGTGGGCATTTGGAGCAACCTAACTTTTCAATGATAAGGAACGAGTTAAATAAATCATGGTACTCTACAAACATCAGTTGAATAAATAATTATGTAAAAGAATATAAAGAAGAATAAATACGAAAAAAATCTGTAACCTCACCTACCGAGTCACTGCAACTCAGGATTTTGTATATTCTCACCATTCCCCAACCGCCACCCCAACCGCAGGAGATACCCCACATGTGCCTTTCTTCACAATATCATGTTGTACCTGGTGTCTCATGTCCTTGCATATGCTTTGCAATCCTGGCTTTGAATGGATTTATATTGATCTGTGGTCGGCCCTCCTCAAGTTTTGGGCGATACTTTCTTTCCCCACCTCTATTTTCTCCGAGGTCCCAGCTCATCCATACCCACAGCTCCATGGGCACCTGCACACGTGTGACTCACATTTCTCTATTTCTACCCCAGTCCTCTTCTCTGGGCTCCACATAGGAGAGTCAACCACCCATCCCACAGCAGATGTCAACTGTTCACCACTTGACATCTCCCCTTAGACTCTTTGGACTCCCCTAAGTCCAAATCCAAAATCATGACCTTCATCTTCAGATATCTCTGTTTTGTAAAAGGAAGCACCATTCATCCAGTCAGGTAAATCACAATCCTCGTAGTGTATCTTCTTCTCTCTGTCATCCCCTTGTCCAAATCAACTCCATTCCCTTTTCCTCTGGGAGATGGAAAACCCAGCCTCTTCCTCTGTCTGCCTCCTTGGTCATCACGGCAGCCCTGGCTACCACCATCAGGACAGCGTCCTGCTACGTGGACTGCTTACCCCAGCCTGTTCTCCATTTTGCAGCTGAGGGGTCTGGTTAGGAACTGGGCCTCTGGAGCCGCCTGTCTAAGTTGAGTCCCAATTCCTCTTCCTCCTCCTACCTGTGGAGCTTGTACATGTTAGGTACATGCTTCTGTGCTCCCGTTTCTCATCTATGAGGATTAGTGAGTCAATCACAGCCACTGCTTTAGATCAGCCCTGCCACATAGAAATGCTGTTTCAGTATTTGCTGCTGTTATTCTTATTTTTGAGATGGAGTCTCGCTCTGTCACCCAGGCTGGAGTGCAGTGGTGCAATCTCAGCTCACTGTAACCTCCGCCTCCTGAGCTCAAGTGATTCTCCTGCCTCAGCCTCTCCAGTAGCTGGAACTACAGGCACACACCACTGTGCCTGGCTAATTTTTGTGTTTTTGGTAGAGACAGGTTTTCGCCATGTTGGCCAGGCTGGGCTGAAACTCCTGACCTTGTGGTCTGCCTGCCTCAGCTTCCCAAAGTGCTGGGATTACAGGCGTGAGCCACCGTGCCCGGCCTTGCTGCTGTTATTCTTATTTTGCCATTGTTATCTGTAAAATAGAGACTGTAGTGAGAAACACATGGGCTAATATAGGCAAAATGCTCACAAGTGTGCCAGCTGCAGAGTCAGTCCTTTGAGGACATTCGCTGTGGCTACTGGCACTCCAGCCTCGCCTGGGCCATGGGCCTCTTCTTTCCCTGTGCTTACCTGGTGAGTTGTGCTCACCACGTGCCCACCCACCACAAGGCGTGCGCATGTGTTCTGCTTCTGCCTGGAGCACTTTCCTCTCTTCTTTACCTTCTTCATGCACTCTTCAGGTCTTAGCTCAACAGTACTTCCTGACCCCACTGGTGGGGTTACTTCCCCCTGCTGTCTGGTACTCCTTCCTGGAGAATCCATGGAACTCATGCAAGGAACGATAGCCCAGAGGAGGGAGCCCTCCACTCTCCAGCTCCATATGTGGGGAGAAGACACAACTCAAGCAGCCCTCTGGGAAACCCATTGGTTTCCAGGACCCTCTCACAGGGTCCTCGGTGCCCTCTGGTGACTGGCTATCCAAGGCTCCTTTTGGTCAGGTGGCTTCAATGGTCATGCATCCTAGAGAGGGATGTTCAGCATGGTGGGAGAGAGCAATCCAGGCATAGATTGTTTTTAGGCAGCTCACTTCCATGCACTCCTGCCCATCACCACCGATGATGAGAAAATGAGTCAGTAAGAGCCCATTTCCTGCTCTTTGTTTTCTTTTAATTTGAGAGAAGATGGAGTGAATCCTTGTCAGGTAATTATACCCCAGAGGAGAAGGTATTGGAGCAGGTTTGCAGCCAAGTCTGGGACTCCATGCATTTCCTGGTGGGTGGGCTGATGCATTTTCAGGAAGCTCTGTGATGTGCAGGCTGACCTTGGCCATGCAGCTGCCTCTATGGGGACATTCTAGCTCATGGCACTATTCACCTGGGCCTCAAGAATGGTCAGTGGTTCTTTCCAAGCTCTCTGAGGGGAGCTCCTAGTGCCTTGCCTGTCTCATGGCAGCGCCTCCGACCAGATGCTCAAAAGGTGCCGTTTCTTCTTTCTGAAATACAGTCACAGATTCTATGGTCTTTAAAGAGCTGAGCTATTTTAAAGATGTTGGTACAACAGAAACCTCTAACCTAAACATCACATAAAGGGGAATCGGTGCTCAGGAGAACCAGCTCCAAGATCTAGCTAAGATTCTCCAAGAATCTCTTTATACTAAACCAGAGATTCACATGGGTGTCCTTTTAGGTTGAAAGTAGGGCCCCTGGGAAAGTCAGATAGCCCATAATGACACCTGTGTCCCTGGCAGCCACTCTGATTAGGTATCACCGTTTGGATCCCCCCGATGGCTGAGATCCTCATGCAAAAACTAGAAGCAGCAGGAGGTTCATGATAGGGGTGATCATGTATGTTTCTAAATCTGCTACAAATTCCCGGGCCACATGTGTCCTCTTTTCACAGTGTAGAGGCCAGGAAGGAGACCTGCTCACTAGCATGTGTTATCTAAAGTGGCTGTTTCAGATGCACCCAGCACTGGGTCAGTGAATCCTTCTGTGTGCCAGGTTCTGAAGACTCAGGGACCCGCACCACATAGTCTCTGTTCTTGAGGTGTGCACAGCCTGAGTGCTGAGTGGATGAGTGAGCCTGCTGGTGGGAGGCAGGGAGGAAAGATCTCACGGGAGATTGGCATGTGATTAGGCCCTGGAGGGTGAGGAGGAGCAGGTCAGGCAGAGACGGGCGTCTGGTGGAGTTGAGGGCACAGGTGGAGGGGTGGAGGTGCCAGGTTGTGCCACATGCTTTTAGAGCTGCCAGAGCAGTGATTCTTGATTCGACATCTATGAGTGGTCCTGGAAGATAGTCATGGGGTCTTCGGCTGTTTGTGACATTTCGAAGATCCAAACAGAGATCTTCCAAGACAGGTATATCTGTGGCTGTGGCATCCAGTCTATTCTCTTTGGGCTGGAATCCTGAACATTCAGGGTGGTCACTCTGCCCTCGTCCTCTGAGAAGTGCTCATGGGGGAGATGTACCCGTGACTGGCGTTAACGCACAGAATCATTGTAGTATCAATGCAGCATTTTGGCAGCAATGCTTTTCTATAAGAGGTGGAGATATTTGGAGCTGCTAGGCTAGAGTGCAGGGTGTCGTATCTCAGATCATGTTTGGCTAAGATTGTGAAGGGCTTTAAGTGACCCCAAATATCCCTGCCTAACAGTCAACAAGTTAGAGATCGGGGGTGCTATTGAGGCTGAGTGGAAAGAGTGAGAATCCCAGCTCCACACTTCTGAGCAGTGAGATGTCAGGCAAGTTCTTGAACTCTCCTAAGCCTCAGTTTCCTCCTCTGAAAATGAGGACAGAGGTGCTCTGAGGACTCCAGATTGCTGTGTGGAGTTTAGCTCAGTGCCTTCCATTGACTTGGCACTCAGTAAACAGACGCTGGAGCTACTCTTCCCTCTGTCACTGTAAGTGTCAGAATTGTGATGGTCACTCTGAGACTTACTCCGTCAGTAAGTAAATTAACTCATCTGATTTGATCTAGCCAAGATCAGCTGCCTGGAGCAATTGCAACTTTTTCTGGAAGATCAGAGCATGGGAAAAGCTAAGTTATTTTTATCAGGAAACACTTGGCAAGGAGAGCAGGCTTGGGGTGGAGAGAGAGGTGCTACCAAGAGGGATTTTAGCAGGCAGGGGCAGTGTGACCTCAGTGAGCAGCCAGGGAGAGAGGGACCAAGACCCCTGTGAGGATGCCCGTGTCTGCAGAATGCATGTCAGTGATTCAGGCATGCATTGGATGGTCTCGAATTGGATGTCATCTCCCTGTGATGGTGCGGACATGGGGCAGTAGTCATCTGAGAGGAAAGACCTCTGAGCATCACAGTCTCATGAGATTTGTAACTGCTCCTGGAACTGCGCTGGGCTATTCTAGGTTTTTTTTTTTTTTTTTTGGGAGACAGAGTCTTGCTCTGTTGCCAGATGCCAGGCTGGAGTGCAGTGGTGCAATCTTGGCTCACTGCAATCTCCGCCTCCTAGGTTCAAGCAATTCTCCTGCCTCAGCCTCCCAAGTAGCTGGGACTACAGGCGCACGCTACCACACCCAGCTAATTTTTGCATTTTTTACTGGAGATGGGGTTTCACCATGTTGGCCAGGGTGGTCTCAATCTCTTGACCTTGTGATCCGCCCGCCTCGGCCTCCCAAAGTGCTGGGATTACAGGCATGAGCCACCGCATGCGCTGGGCTATTCTAACCAAAGTCCTCTACCTTTCTCCCTTTCCTTCTTCTCCTTCATCATCATCACCACTAATGTTTTTATGTGTTGTATTGGTCAGGCTGGGTTAGACCACTTGCTGGTAATAAACAAGCCCTGGAATGCCAGTGGCTTAACGCATTCAAGTTTATTTCTCACTCACGTTGCAACTCCAGTAAAGCAAATGCCGCATCACAGTGGTTCCCCTCCAGGTGGTGACTCAGGGATCCTGGCTCCTTCTATTGTGTGGCTCCACCATCCTAGAGTCCTTGTTTCTTGTCCCTGAGGACAGGGAAGAGAAGGAAGGTGTTACAGGAGCCAGGCCTGGAAGTGGCATACATCAATTTTACCTTCATTTCATTGGCCAGAACTCAGTCCCATGGCCAATCAACTACAGAGGAGCCTGGGAAATATAGTCTTTCTTTGTCCAGGAAGAGAAAATTATCTAGTTAGTTTGATGACTCGCTAGTCAGTTTCTGCACGTGTGTATTATCTCACTTATTTTATAGAGAACCCCATGGACCAAGTGCTATTATTCTCCCTATTACATATGAATAACTTTGAAGTATTGAGAGGCCACATGACCCTCCCTGATAAGCAATGGAGACAGGATTCAAGAATAAGACTGTGTGACTCTGAAGCCCACACTCCTAAAGTTCTCCATGCTGGGCACTGGGGTGGGGTACAAGAATACACAGCACAGTTCATACCCGCACAAAGAACTTACGATCTAGAGTGGTTTTATAACAGTAAGGGGTTGTTTTTGTGTCCCCAGAGCACTTTACCTCAATTTTACTTTGCATTATGATTATTTAATTTATCTCCTCAACTAGACTTGAAGTTTCAGAATTAATGTTAGACTTTCATCTCTGCATTGTCCATAACCCAGTGGATACTCAGTGAACACTGGTTGAGTGCTCAGCCACACTGGTTGAATGTGGGCCGTTAAGTCAATAGAGAATTTGGGGTTTGTGGGCATGGAAGAGGAGAAGCAGGCAGGTGAAGACTCAGGACAGGGCAGTGTGCTGGATGCAGGAAGACCAAGGGCAAATCAAAAGTTGAGCAGGAAGAGGTGGTGAATTGTGCTATGAGCAACAGAAGCATACTGGGGAAGAGGATTGAGAGAGAACAGTAACCATAGAATTATTGGTGCCCATGCAAAGCCCAACAAGTGATGAGCAGAAGCCAGAAAGCTAAGGCTGGAGCAGAGGGCAGAGAGAGGGGGCAGCAGCCAGCACAGACGGCTCTCGTGAAGCATTTGATATTAGTGGGAGAGCTGGGGAAGTAGGGTCAAAGTCAGGGTGAGTGTATTAGTCTGTGCTTGCATTGCTGCAAGTAAATGTGTGAGACTGGGTAATTTATAAAGAAAAGAGGTTTAATTGACTCACGGTTCCACAGGCTGTGCAGGAAGCATGATTCTGTTATCTGCTCAGCTTCTGGGGATGCCTCAGAAAACTTACAATAATGGTGTGAGGCAAAAGGGATCTAGCGTTTCACATGGCCAGAGCAGGAGGAAGGGAGGGGAGGGAGGAGCCACCCTTCTAAACAACCAGATCTCACGAGAACTCACTCGCTGGCATGAGAACAGCAGCAAGGAGGAAATCTGCCCCCCAGATCCATTCACCTCCCACCAGGTCCCACCTTCAACACTGGGGATTATAATTCAACATGAGATTTGGGCAGGAACACAGATCCAACCGTATCAGTGAGGGTGGAAGTATTCCAGTCTCTTGTGTCTGAGCAAGGGAAAATGAGCAGGAGGGGTGAGAATGAAGAATAGAGGGAAAAGGTTGGTTTCAAGATCCAGTCCCAGAAGACGAAGGAAGACAAGAGGTTGAGATAACAGGGGAAGGGCTGGCCTTGGAGAGGAAGAAGCGCCCTGTCCTTTGAGGCAGGTGAGAAAGGGGAATGGGGGCTCCATTTTCTCATCTATATAATGAGATGCCCCTGTCTGCACTCTCGACGTTGTGTGTTTGTGGGCATCCTGGCTTGAAAAATATCCTCCCAAAAGTCATGACCAGCCTGAACCTCAGAATGTGACCGTCTTTGGAAATAAAGTATTTGCAGATCTAATTAATCATATCAAGGTGAGGTCATGCTAGATTTGAGTGGGCCCTTATCTCATGACTGGTATCCTTATAAGAAAAGGAATCTTTGGATAAGACACACAGACTCAGGGCAGACACAGAGAGACCACATGAAGACAAAGACAGAGAGTGGAGTGATGTATCTTCAAGCTGTGAAACACCCAGGATTGCCACAACACCAGAAGCTGGAAGAGACAAGGAAGGCTCCTCCTGAGAGCCTTGAGAGAGGGTGTGGTCTTACCAACACGTTAATCTTTACCAAGCCTTCAGGGAGGGCGTGGTCTTACCAACACCTTAATTTTCACCAAGCCTTCAGGTAGGGCGTGGTCTTACCAACACCTTAATCTTTGCCAAACCTTCAGAGAGGGCGTGGTCTTACCAACACCTTAATCTTCACCAAGTCTTCAGAGAGGGCATGGTCTTACCAGCACCTTAATCTTCACCAAGCCTTCAGAGAGGGCGTGGTCTTACCAGCATCTTAATCTTCACCAAGCCTTCAGAGAGGGCGTGGTCTTACCAGCATCTTAATCTTCACCAAGCCTTCAGAGAGGGCGTGGTCTTACCAGCATCTTAATCTTAGACTTCTGGCATCCAGAACTGCAAGACAGAATTGCTGTTGCTTTAACCCACCCAGTTTGTAAGCAATTGGTTATGGATGCCCAAAGAGACTGATACAGTGGGGAACATGTGGGGTGTATTGGAAAATACAGGGAATTACACAATTGCAGTGAAAATGTGTGGCGTTTCCATCAAAACCATGATCAAGTCCATTGTGTGAACCCGGCCTGGCAGAGGGAAGGGGTGGGGTGAGGAAACTCGAGGGCTCTGCCTTTGATAGTGCCTTCCCTTGGCCTGGAACTTTCCCTGCATCCTATTCAGTCTCTCGATTTAGGTGATTGAAATGCTGTGGTCTCTTTCCTTACGAGTTGCCCCCAACCTCAGCAGAAGCAGTGCATCTCCTTGAGTTTTAGATTTGGAAAGAGAGACATACATGGAGTAGTGGATATTACTATACGTCATCCACCTTTCCACCTGGGCAGGGGACACCTGCCTTCAGTGAGGGTGACTCGGGGCCTGGGATGTTTGCCAGAAAGTTCCATACCTCTGGGTCTCTGTCAGGCCATTTTGCATTTCCAAATGATGTGTTGCAACCACCACCACCGTACACCTACTGCCTTTATCTTCCTGCGTGCATTGACACACATGTTTAATGCTTTCTCAGCATATTAACTGACTGCTGCCTTTAGCTTTCCTTTACTTGCCGTGGATGTAAAATATTCTAATTTTATTATTATTACCACCATCATTTTCATTATCACATGATGCCAGCGAGTGTTGAGGCTCTCAGTGACTCTTCGATAGATGGCAGGCATAGAATGAAACTCCCAATCGATGGAAAACCCCTAATATTTATTCCACTCCTGCTTTTACCAACAAGCCTGAGTTCCTTTTGACTTTACTGTTCTAAAATGTCCCTCATTTTGCTAATGAGGAAATGGGGGCTCCTGGGGGGATGAAGTGACTCTCACAGGATCACTCAGCTCTCAGTGGCAGAATGTAACTGAGCACTGGCTTCCCCCTGCAGAGTGCAGTCTTTTGTGTGGGGTGAAACGTGCTCCCAAGCCCATTACCACATTCCTCTTCTGAGTCAGCCAGGACTGCTGTGGAAGTGCTCGGTGATGCACTGGTGGGTGGGCTGCCATGTCTGGTTTCCTCACAGTGCACCTACTAAAAGCCTAGAAGGACCTTCACTCCATGACAGACACAGCTCCCAGAGGCTGGGAAAGTTCGGGACAAGGACAGGCAGACACATGGAGGGTGCTGGACTCTGGCAGGATTGTCCATCATGCTGGAGGGAGGATCTCCCTAGAGTGTGCCTCACAGGGAGAATGCTATGTTGTTAGGGAGAAACTGGGTGATAGAGTCTCAGCCTGATCCATTTCTGCCCTGGAGTAGTTATGTAAAAACAGTGGGCCTCTCGGAACCTCAGTCTCGTCATCTGAAATGGAGTTTCAATGCGTAACTCCTAGGAGTTGTTCAGAGATGGTTAAGTGCCTGGCCCAGAGCCTGTTCCCAGTTAGCTGAGCTTTCCTCTGTGTGCATCCTCCTCACCACACAAGCAAATGGTCAGCTTATCTTCTGGGCCCGAACGATGAATTAAGGGCTGCTGCGGGGATGTTCTCTGGAGGGGTCGCTTTGGCTGCCTGAACTCAGGAGGCTGATATCACAGCAACAGCCCACACTTGGCTTTATGAGTTCACGTTTCTTTCACTGGCAGAGCTGGAAGGGCAGAGAGCGTAGCCCAGGAGTGGGTGGCCGGTGAGAACTGGGCAGCCAGCCTGGCTCCATTCCATTGGCGGCATTGCCCTTGGACAGCTTTGTTTGTCGCCCACGTTTGTCTTCTGAGCTGAAACTCGAGAGGTGCATTCCTCCTTCCAGCAACTGTCTGGAAGCAGGAAGTGGTGCAGGGAAGAAAAGCAGCTGCCAGCTTCCCCCACTGTTTTGACTGGGTTCTGTAAATGGAAACAGCTGAGAATACTATCCAAGGGTGCGTGTGCCCATCTCAAAGCTGGTGTGTGCATTGCAGGGAGGATGCCTGGTGCAAACATACTCTGACGTTTATATTGAATATTTTAGTTTGCAGAAATTCGCAATTAAATCTACTTTCCACCTACACTATGAAAAATTCATTTATAGAAACCAAATCAAATTGGAGATCTAAGGACTGGTGGCCAGAAATGAAATATTTTTAAAATAAAATATATGGAGATTGAATTGCTGAAGTGCTGCCTTGTTCTGTGGCTTCCTGGGATGGGAGCTGGAGGGAAGGCTTATTGGACAGAGCCTTCTCTGGGGATCAATTCTGAGCTACTCTTACGTCTTGGCAGTTTCAAAAGGAAAAAAAAAAGTTGTTTGAAAGAACTTACTTAGCAGGCAGAGCCAATATTCTGTGTTTTCTTGAAGCCACCTTGTATTTCAGCTTCGGTGAATATGTGTGTCTCCTGTGGATCTTTATGGGAATTGCTTGAACACTCCGGAGAGGCTGGATGCGGCTTTAAAACCACCTAACCTTCGCTCCCCCAGCCTCGCCATTCATCCTGAAGACTTAATTATTTCTCGAAAGATGATCCATACGGGTGCTGCCTTTTTCTTAGGAATGTGAGCCCAGATGCTGAATTCCCCACTCTCCATACTCAGAGAGAGAAGCTCAGACTCAGCTCTGACTTAAATTTCTGAATTGATCCCTGATTGAATTCCTCCTTTGAAAATCATCAAGGGCTGCTCAGTTTTTCCCCAGTTCCTTTGAGGGATCCCACGCCCTTCATGCATTTATTCACTACTCTGTACCAACGGACCACTCAGAGAAAATGCAACCATTATGTTCAAGTGAGTTGACATTACTGCCCTTCATGGGCTCAGTTCCCTTTGAGAAGATGACTGATCCCATGCCACGTGCTTCCTGCAGCTTTGCTTCCACCCTTAGGAAGTAGGCAGAGGAATTCCTGCAGAGGTGTCCACCCCAGCGCCACCTCCCATGCCACATACCAGGCAGATGTTGGGTGGATTTCTGGGAAGGCAGATCCTCCCCACCTTCTGGGAATCCTGAGGAAGAACCACCCTAGGAAGTAGCAAGCTCCGGTGGGGTGTCCTGCTCCCTACTGGGTCACTGGAGCTTCCAGAGCCCAGGGTAGGTCATTTTCCTGCCCCATCCCTGCCCTTCTTCTCCTGCTGGACAGGGAGGGGGTGTGGCTTCCTTCCTGGGAAGGGATTGGGCTGAAGAAGCTGTGGGCTGAGAAAGGCTGGGGAGCAAATGGCAGAGCTTGTTCAGGTGATGAGAGACCCTCACCCACCTCCAGGAGCTCCCGCCAGAGGCCCGCTGTGACAAGGGACAACAAGGGCTGGCAGGCCACTCATCCAAGAGAATCATTCCCTCCTGCACCTGGACACTGTTTCGGGGCTGGCGTTTCTCTGGCACTCGGTGTGAGCAAAGCCCATTTGGTCTTTTGTCAGTGAAGACAGAAGAGTCACAATGAGCTGATTTAGAGAGCACACAGGGTGTTGTGGGGCAGAGGCCCGCATGACTCCATGATCCATGTGCCATTCCCGTTCCTGGTTTTGTTTGTCATTTGCTTTTTTGCCAGCAACTGGGAAATGTATTTATCACTACAGTTTGTATAATTTGGTGGTCTGTTTTCATCTTTTACAAGCAAAATGCTTGGTATTTCAATAAGATTGAAGGGGGGTGGAAATAGATTGCATCCCACTTAGGACTCTCAGTAGGGGAGTCTAAACATGAATTATCCCAGCTTAATGCTTCAAGTTATTGGGGTTTCCCCGGGGATACAGACAGGGAGCATCTTTTTGGTTCCTGTAATGTTGCTGCCTCCTGATGGCTGCCCAGGGTTTCCAGCTCTGCCATGCCCCTCGATTTTGTCTGAAAAGTCGGCATGCCCCAGGGGGCCTCTTTGGAGCCTGTTGGAGGAGATTTTGTAGTAATGAGCATTTGGCTTTTGTAATCCTTTTTCTGCTCAGTGCTAGCAGCCTCGCACTTCCCACCTGTTAAAGCTTGCAAAGATATCATCGGCAAGCATTTTCCCAGGGGAAGCACAATCACGTCCCAAGCCCAGAGTAATCCAGGCTTTCCTCATTTCTGTGCAGAGGGTGTCGGTTGATCCTGGTGCCCACCGGAGGTCTCTCCAGAACAAAATCACCCTAGAAGCACTGATGTTGGGGCAGGGGGAGGCTGGGAGAGGATGACCCAAGGTGACAGCAGGCTCCCTCGGTGGCGTTTGTGGTGGGGCTGTTCTGGACAGCCGGGGTGTGGGCCTTTCAGGGGTTTACACTGTTTACTGGCTGAATGTCAGGATCGGGGGGCTGTGGATGGTGACCTTCTCCCTGGAGTAGGAGGGAAGTTCAGCTGCCGTCTGGATGTTATGAAACCGCAGAGAGGTACAGTCATGCTCTCACCTGCGGCTGGACTGCCTCTGATGGAAGGTGTCTGCAGGACAAGGGAGGGGCTCTGGGCAGCACTGTGCAAGGGGACAGGTGTTCTTGGCCAGCAGCCTGCTTGCTCATGTTCCTCGGTGAGACCAGCGCTGCAGAGAAAGGGCTGCCTCAGACCTATTCGCCCAAAACCTCAACGTAGAAACCACCCACCTGGCTCTCGTTTGGCTTTGCTGTCAATGACACAGCATTCTGGTCCCTGGAGGAGCAGGTCCTTGTCTGACATTCACGAATGGGCATTGCGATTTTATCCCTGTGCCTTACGAATGTGGTTAAAGATTCAACAGTCACAGTCAGAGACTGCAAATCATGCTGGGGCTTCTGAGCTTACAGGTGAGGACCAGCCCGGACCAGGGTGAAATCACAGAGCAGCAACCCTCCCCGGGCCCTTCGCCAAATTGCCTCCAAGGCCAAAGCCCTCGGTCACAGGTGTGTCTCCGGTTCTCCCTGGTCCTCTTGCATCTGCCCTGTGACTCCCCTCTGCACTTGGTCTGGTCTCCAAGATTGTTCTGGTGTGGACTTTCCTACTCGTCTACCCCGACAGGCTCCAGGAGGAATCCACTGCTTCCTCTTTGCTTCCAGGTCAATCATTGATGGCATCGGGTACCCTGGCTTGCAGTCAGACTTCGGGTGTTCGAAGGCTGACCCTACCTTCACTTATCATCTGAGCTGAACACTTATTTATCCTTTTTGCTTTAGTTTTTTTTTATTGTAAAGCAGGGACTGTAATGGCATCTGCCTTCTCGTGGTTGGAAGCTAGAACAGGGCAGCACAGGTACAGTGCTGGGAACTGCGCCTTGCACACGCCCGTGCTCATGGGACCCACTCCAGCCCTATCTCTTCCATGCATCTCCATCTGTGATCTTTCACTCAGTGCCCGGGGTTGAGAACTAAAGCCCTCGACTCATTCTCACCAGCAGGCCTTTTCCTCTCCAACCAGATTGTACCTCCTTGAGGGGAGAGCCAGTTGCGTGTTTCCTTTGGATCTGCACAGTGGTGTTTAACAGCATTCTAGGCACCTGGGAAGGGTTCAAGTGATACAGCCTGGCCATTTGGATAGTTAGTGATGCTGGGAATCTGCACTGTGATTAAGAAGTATATTCCAAACTACTTCCAGGTGTTCATCATTTCACTACCACATGGCCACGTGAGAAAATGCCCACCACGTGAAATTTATTCATCTGTTCAACAAATATTTACTGAGTGCTTGCCATGGCACCGTTCTGGTTCCTGAAGATTCAGAAATGAACAGACAGACAAAATCCATGCCCTGTCACTCACCTGTGGCAGACTGACAATGGACAGATACAATCTCAGGAGGTGATCAGAGCCACAGAGAAAATAGAGCAGGGTGTATTGCTTATCTATCTCTGTGTAACAAATTGTCCCCAAACACAGCAGTTTAAAACAATGTGTATTTATTATCTAACCATTTCTGTGGGCTGGGGACCAGGCATAGCTCTGCTGATCCTCCAGCTTAGGGCTCCTTACAAGGCTGCTGAAAAGGTACTGGCCAGGGCTGTGGTCATTGCAAGGTTCAACTGGGTCAAAATCCTCTTCCAAACTCACTCATGGGGTTGTTGGGAGGATACAGTTTCTCATGAGCTGTTGAACTGAGAGCTCGAGTTCCAGCTGTTTGGTGAGTGCCACGTGAGTCTCTCCATGGAGCACAAGAGGACAGCTTGCTTCATCAAAGTGAGCAAGTGAGAAGAGCCCTAGAGAGTCAGCACACCAGGGCTCTAGACTCACAGTCTTCCCAGTAGAGTAAGTGCCATTGGGAACCCCACTTTACAGATGAAAACGGAGATCCAGAGAGTTAAGTATTTTGGCCAAGATTATTAGTGAGTGGCAGGGCCAAGGTTTGAGCCCTACCTGTTTGGCTCCAGTACTTGTGCTCCTAACTACCACATGGATCATTGCTCTGCCTTTTAGTCTCATTCACTGTCTCCTACAGTCTTCCTGATAAGACAAGATGATGACTCAGTAACTTCAGCAGCAGTGGGGATGGTAAGAAGTGAGCTGACTGGGGGCCAGGTGTGGTGGCTCATGCCTGTAATCCCAGCACTTTGGGATGCTGAGGTGGGCGGATCACCTGAGGTCAAGGGTTCAAGACCAACCTGGCCTACATGGTGCAACCCTGCCTCTAATAAAAAATATAAAAATTAGCCAGGTGTGGTGGCGCATGCCTGTAGTCCCAGCTGCTTGGGAGTCTGAGGCAGGAGAATTGCTTGAACCCAGGAGGCAGAAGTTGCAGTGAGCCGAGATTGTGCCACTGCACTCTGCCTGGGTGACAGAGCGACAGAGATTCTGTCTCAAAAAAATAAAAAGGTGAGCTGACTGGGAATGCATTTTGAAGAGACAGTTGCTAGAACTTCTGGTTAACTTGGATGTAGGAATAAGGGGCAAGAAAGATGTTAATGATTCCAAAATTGGGTGCCCAAGAAACTGAGTGAATGATGGTGCTGTTACTCAAGATAGAAAATGATGTAGTGGAGCAGGCCTGGGCTGGGGGAATAAAGAGTTCTGTTTTGGCCATGCCAAGCATGATATTTGAGTATAGATGTCAAGTGGCCTATTGATTACACATGTCTGGAGCTCAGGGGAGCAGTCAGACCAGAGATAAAGACTTGTGTAGTCGTCAGTCATGGATGACCACGGAAAGAGTATAAAGGAGAGAAAATGGCCAAAACTTAGACCCCTGACACCTAAAACTTTTAGCTGCCTAGACAAAAAGGGAGAGCCAGCAAAGGAAATGGAGACACAGGGGCAAGAACACCAGCAAAGCATGGTGACTTGGAAGCCAAGTGAAGAGGGGCTTCCAAGAAGGAGGAAGTGGTTAGCTGTGCTGAATGCCTGGTGAGAGGTGGAAAAAGAAAGGTGCCAAACTGTATTTTCAGAAATGTCCTAATTTTGCAAAAATAATTTCTCCATGCCCAAAAGGAATAAAAAGCTCTTTGAGTTTGTTAAATCTGTAGGCCAGTTTTGATTCATGAACATGGTATATCTCTATTCTAGGTATTTTAGAAGATATGTGGTAAGGGAGTGTGGATTCTGTCATTTTCTATAAAAGGTGTTGAATTTTGTTCTGGCAGGTAGGTTAATTACTGGCAGATTCTCTTGGTCTGGTCAGGCTTGGTTTGAATCTTTGTTAGAGTTGGTCTATGTTTATTTTGCCTTTATTTCTAGACTCTGGCCTTTCCTGTAGGGTATAGTTTTTGCTCTTAAGGCCTGGGCTTTCAGGGCAAAAAATGCCCCAGGTACTCAACAAAGGTTCTCTTGCCTGGCTTGGCCAGAATTCAAAGCTGTCCCAGCTCCGCATGACTTCCAGTATCTCTGCTTAGCTTTCAGCCTTACAGCAGCCATGGGGTTTTGCCCTGTTTGTGGGCAACTCTGCCCTCAAACAAGTACTCACAGGGTACCTCCCAGCAGACTTCTAGGGCCTACTTTCTGCACAAGATTCTTCTCTCCAGGGCCCAGACCTGTAAGTTCTAGCTGCTTTGGTAGCCCCAAACTCTGATTTTTGCCTTCTCCAATCATGTACGCTGCTGTGCCTCACCCTCCTGCGTAATGGGCCAGAAGACTGGGCACACGTGGGGCTCATCTTGTGTGTTTTCTTTCTGACAGAACCACAGTCCTGAACTGCCTGTTGTACAATGCCTGCAAACAGTCGCCTCAGATATTTTTGTCTAGTTTCATGGTTGTTTACAGCAGGAGGGCAAATCCAATCCCAGTCACTTCATTGTGGCAGGGATCAATATCCATTTGGTTTAATGTTTACCATTTCTTCCCATTCCCTGTACCAGCTCATCCACTTGTCAGCGGCAGTTCTATATACGTTTGTAGTCCTTTTGGTTGAAATAAAATGGAGTCAAACGATTTGTAATCTGAAATGAACAAAGACCACGTAAAGACTTTTTCAGTTACCTTTTTAGGTTAGTAGAGGATTCCCAGGGAAGGATTCTCAAGGAAGACTCCCTGGGAAGCCCTTGAACAGCAAGCTACAGGGGTTGAGTATAAGGGTGGCCTTCTGTGGGGTGGGGGGGTATAGGATGAGCATCAGAGAAACAAGTCAGGAATTCCTACAGCAGTAGGGGCTCAATTGTCATTTTAGCCTTCCCCAGATATGCATGGTCCCCCCCCGCCGCCCCCCCCCAGCATCTTTTCCCTTCTACAAAAGTCACTGAGGGGTTCCTGTGGATCCCCTGGGTCTTCAGGAATGTATTTTCTGCTCTGAGAGCCAGTGACTATCTTTTTCCTGTCTGTGTGCCATGAATAAAAATGGGACCCTTAACACTGCCTGACCTGCCACATGCAGCCCTCTGTTCTAGGACTGTCCGCCCAAGTACATTTCCACCATCTATAGGGGCAGAATTCTGGTCATTTGCTACAGGGGACATTCTAGATCTTTGTTTCCAAAGGGCCCCAGGTTACCAAGGTCTCTTGTATGTTAGAAATTTTACCATTTCTATCTGGGGGGGTAATTTAGGTATTTATGAATGCATTCTATAATACATATTTACTAAATTGTTTATCCAGCAAACTTTTAATAGGCAAATACCAGCCATTGTGTTAGGTTCTGAAGCTTTCTCAGTTCCTTATCCAGGGCCCAGGAATGCACTCAGGGATCATTTCAGTCACATAGGGTGGGTCAAAGAGAATCACCAAAATGTTTAAGACAAACCAGCCCTGAGCGTCAACGCTTCACCTCCCTTCCTTTCTCTTCCCTTGCCCACCAGACCCAAGGGTTTTGGACTCCTTACTGTTTTCTTTTGTAGCAATGAGCTGAGGAGGCTACTTGCTTTGACTAAGGGGTTAAGATGATGAAGTCAGACGTCCTAAGTTGGCATCTTGCCTCTCCACTGACTTGCTGTGTGATCTTAAGCAAGTACCTTCCCCTCTGTAGGTCTGCTTCCTAAAGCTTCAAAATCTCTGAAAATTCTGTTTTAAAATATGTGCTGGAGGTGGTGAGACCTGAGTTCCCTGCCTAGCGCTTCCTCTGTTTCCATGGATTCATCATTAAGCAGATACCACTTCTTCATAGTAAAACCGTTCATGAAACTGACTTGATTTCTTTCTATGAAATGCACTTTGTAAATCTAAAAACGTTGTTGACGTCATCTGAGCCACTGAGCAAGAGCTTCGCCGTTGACCCTGAAGCCAGTTTCCCCTCTTATTGCAATGCTGTTTGTGACTCAATATGAACTAAAAGGGGGCGGGAAGTACAGACCACCCCAGTAATCCAGGCTTTCTCTGGAATTCTCCCACTTGTTTATAGTCTGGGCAATTTGCCTCCTGCTGCTGCATGACTCAGACTCGGAGAGCTTCCAACCTCACAATGAGCCAGCAGCTCCCGGGAGTCAGACACTGGCCCTTGTGTCTCAGGCTCCTGGAACCTTCTGATAAAGCCCTCCACTTCCCTCTCCTCCGTGGCCACATTCAGGCAGCAACGCCCCAACCCCACACAGAGACACATGCCCAGTCAGTGCACTGTGCAAGCAAGAACTGGGTGAGGGGAAGCAAGGGGGTGCCCCAACCCCTCGCTGGGACAGGATTTCTAGCCCCCCTCTTTGGTTTGTCCCATTTTGCTTTGAAATGTAAGTTTACTTCTGATCAGGGCAGATCTCAGTTTTATGGGACCTTATGTAAGAATGAGCAATACAGAATAAGGAACACAAAATGAGACCCAGAGTCTCAGAAGTGGATGGTGCAACTGGAGGGGTCCTGAAAGCTTAGTGTCATTAGCTTCTCAGCGACCCTGATTGTGCTCTGATTCCTTTAAGATCCGGAACAACTGCTCCCTGTACCTTAAGTAATTATCGTTTAGAATAAAGTCAGAAAATTGCTTGTGGTCTGTGTATTTTAGAATCAAGCAGCCACTGTATAATTTGAATTCGAGATAGCATTCTTAAAAAAAAAAGTCTCTTCTCAATAAAGCACCAGATTCAATGTCCGATGAGTCACAAATGCCCTTCTGAAAACAGCTGCATTAGAGGGACTCACTGAGAAAACATGATTTTCCTTCCTCCAAGGGTCTCCCGTAGACCCTGGCCCAGAATCACCCTGCTCCCCACGCTGGTCCTCCCTGTTCTCATTCCTGGTGCAGAAGATCTCTTCCACGTTTACTCCGTCACAGCCAACATCAGCATTTTAACTCCAATAATTGTTTAGAAAATTGTATAGAGGCTGGATGCAGTGGCTCAATTCCAGCACTTTGGGAGTACAAGGCTGGCAGATCACCTGAGGTCGGGAGTTCAAGACCAGCTTGGCCAACATGGTGAAACCCTGTCTCTACTAAAAATCTGAAAGTTAGCTGGGCATGGTGGCAGGCACCTGTAATGCCAGCTGCTTGAGAGACTGAAACAGGAGAATATCTTGAACCTGGGAGGCAGAGGTTATAATAAGCTGAGATCATGCCACTGCACTCCAGCCTGGGCAACAAAGAGCTAAACTCTGTCTACAAAAACAAGAAAGAAAAAGGAAAATTCTATAGAAATCGATTGAAGCCAAACACTGCAAGATTGTGAATAATCGGCAGGCAATAAGAGGAAGTGTCATGTTGTCCGTTGGCGACATTTGCAAACTCTCCTGGTTTAAAGTGATTCCAGAGCAACTTTATTTCAATAGTCTGTGTTGCACTCAAAGTAAATATTAATTCCATTATGCCATAAACTTTTATTTATCATGACAACAAGTCGTAAAGTTCTCTTACTAGAATATAGCTTCTAAATTGCATATCATAGATGAGATACAACACACACATTGGCTTCTAGCAGCAATTACCCACCATCCTTTATGCGAGTCGGTATTAAATACGCTTTCTAAATATGAGTCACAGTCTGCGCTTATGCAGAAAATCTTCCATGGCTATTACCCAGGAGCCCAGAAACATGATGAGAGGGTGACAGAGGAGCCACAGCCAGCAGGGGCCAGGCACAAGGATCAAAGTGCACCTAGTCACCCAGCAGTAATTCATGTGAAGCGTTCTTTGCATATTATGGGTCTGACTTTTAAAATTACGTAAATTGCTCATTAGAAGTGCCTTGTAATTGCCTTACCCTGTGGTATTGCGAAAAGTGTAGATTTTAATTATTCTTTTTTGATTTGTAGTGTGGTTTGACTTTTTCAGGGTGATACTTTGGAAAAATACAGATCTGCTCTAATTGTTGTACCAAGTGAAAATAGATGGCTCTGTGGGTCAACTTCCTTGATGTTGTGCTGGAGCATACAAAGGGATCTTATAGTTTCCCAGCTTTTGTTGATAACCGCAGGGGCTTTGCCCGTGGGGTCCGGGGAGGATCCCTGTGGGCCTGGAGAGCTGGTACCTTGGGTTCAGCCAGCCCCTTGGATGGCTTGTAGGGAGGCTGACAGTGTGTTCATGATGGATGTAACCATATCTCAGATGAGTCCGCTCACCTCTCCCCCACAGCATGGATAGGACAGAGAAAGCCAAGGCCTGCTCATCATCTTTGAAGACTGGTGCTGGGGCGCCCAGGTAGGGGGTGCTCCTGGGATGTCTGCTGCAGAGACGCTCTTCTCTCTAGCCCCCTTCTTGAGGGCAGCCTGGCCTCCCACTGCCCAGCAAGCACTCTTGCCTCCTGCAGCATGCAGGCCTCTGCCTGCCCAGCCCCACCCGGAGCCAAGCTGTTTTGGGCTCTGGAACCGGCTGCAGGCTTTCCTGGGCCCCTGGACCCGGCCCCCTGTCATCCAGCACACGGAATTGATGAGTTGTGAGACCAGAGCCGTGGCTTCGGGGGTAAACTTCCAGGACTCGCTCTGGCTCATCTGCAGCCACGGATGAATAAAAACTCGATCAGGATGCTGGTCCTTGAAAGGCAGCTATTTTAGGACTCACTTTTGGCAAGGCAGGGGATTCTTTTTCCAAGATAAAATTATGCATTTGTCAATACAGCAGAAGCATCAACTGCTTTCCTTGGGGCGGGTGGTGGTGGGGGGGGTCTCTCGCCTTAATTATTCTCCATCAGAAAGCTTTGCTCTTTTAAGCCTGGCTGGCACTGGGCTTCCATGCGTCTGCCCATGGAGAGACGCTCCTCAATCCCCCTCCCTCATTCAGCCCCACTCTCCCTTTCTGGAGCAGCTCACCTCTGGCCGACAATAGCAGGGAGAGCCTTTGTGAGTCTAGGAACAGTTTTGTCATAAAGCCCCCAGCCCATTTCCTGTCTTTTCATCACCTGTTTTATGCATGTGGCATTCTGTTCCAGGCCAGATTTCTATGACATGAGAAATACACTAAATATGGGCTGCCACCGTGGCTGTCATTAACCAACCACTAGTTGTGTTTTTATAAATTTTTACACACTGCTAAATTATAAATATGCAATGCTGAGAGTAATGAAATATGCACCTCGAATATCTGCAGTTGGAAGATTTGTAATTCTGCATGCGCATGTTGTGAACTGAAAGGAGTTGGGGGGCTTTATCTGTTTCCCATTTGGAGCCCCTATGGTGCTTCTCTCCCTCCCAGAGTCCCTCATGAGGGTCTTGCATCTCAAGGGGATCCTTTATGGGGAGCCCCTATCAGGTACCGGGCTTCCCCACTTCATGCCTTTTCTGTTGTCGGTCACATGGAGTCAATAAACATGGTTCATTCACCCACCATGTTTCAGACCTGTGCGAGGCTGGCAATCTGCAGCTGAATTAATCTTTCAAATCGTCATTTTGGGGAGATGAACAAATTGCACAGCAGTGACAGTGCAGTGTGATGAGGGCCTGAGGGGAAGGAAACCCAGATGCCGCAGGAGGCTAGGGTGACCCTGAACAAGTTCTGAATCTCTCTGTGTCTGTGGCCTCGTTTATGACCGAGGACAATACCACTGCCTTCCTCTTGGTGCTGCTGGGTGCATTACATGAGTTATGACATGTAAACCATTTATTTAGAGTGGTGCCTGGCACACATGAAGCACTCAGTAAACATTAACTAGTATAAGCCCCATTATTGTTACTTGACTTCTGCCTGTCTTCTGCCTGGGAGTTGAGATGGTGCCGAGAGCACTCTCCTCCTTGAAGAGCATGGCTTCAGTGCCACAAGCTTTCAATGAAAGAAACATTGCTTTTGTCCAAAAAAAGAACTATCTTGTCTTTATATTGATATCAAAAACAATCTATGGGCCAGGCACAGTGGCTCACGCCTATAATCCCAGGACTTTGGGAGGCCGAGGCGGGTGGATCACAAGGTGAAGAGATCGAGACCATCCTGGTCAACAAGGTGAAACCACGTCTCTACTAAAAATACAAAAATTAGCTGGGCATGGTGGCGCGTGCCTGTAATCCCAGCTACTCGGGAGGCTGAGGCAGGAGAATTGCTTGAACCCAGGAGGCGGAGGTTGCGGTGAGCCGAGATTGTGCCACTAAACTCCAGCCTGGAGACAGAGTGAGACGCCATCTCAAAACAAAACAAAACAAAACAAAAAAAACAAAGGGAAAGAAGCCACGCACAAAAGGACACACACTGCATTCTATGGTCCTGCTTCTCTGAGATCTCAGAACAGGCAAATTCAGAGACACAGGGATTAGAGTAGAGGTTCTCAAGGGCTGGCTGGGGAGGGAGAATGAAGAGTTATTGCTTAAACCAGACAGAGTTTCTGCTTGGGATGATGAAAAGTTTAGGAAAAGGGAGTGGCGATGATTGCACAGCAATGTGGATGTCCTCAATGCCACTGAGTAGTGCACATGAAAACGGTTAACATGGTAAATTTCATGTTATGTACTTTCTACATAACATGAAATTTTTTTTTTAAAGACCTTGAGATGGGAGTTGGTATTGGACAGAATGAATGCACACTGTTTAAATTAATGAACATTCTGTTAATGGATAGTTGTTTCTGGTCTGGTTGAGAATGTAATAATGTTTTTTCTTTAGATTGTTAATATGGTAAATTACACTGATTGATTTCTGGATATTGAAGCAGCTTTGCATTCACAGGATAAATTCCATTTGGCCACAGTATAGTCTTCTTTTTATATGTTGCTCAATTTTGTTTCCTAATATTCTGTTGATAATGTTTGCATTCCTGTTTCTTTTTTTTATTTGAGACGGAGTTTCCCTCTGGTTACCCAGGCTGGAGTGCAATGGCACGATCTCGGCTCACCGCAACCTCCGCCTCCTGGGTTCAGGCAATTCTCCTGCCTCAGCCTCCTGAGTAGCTGGGATTACAGGCACATACCACCAAGCCCAGCTAATTTTTTGTATTTTTAGTAGCGACGGGGTTTCACCAAGTTGACCAGGACGGTCTCGATCTCTTGACCTCGTGATCCACCCGCCTTGGCCTCCCAAAGTGCTGGGATTACAGGCTTGAGCCACCGTGCCCGGCCTCATTCCTGTTAATCAGGGATATTGATTTATAGTTTCATTTTGTGGTACTGCCTTTGGTTTTGGTATCGAGATGATGCTGATCTCATAAAAAGAGGTGGTGAATGTTCCTACCGCTTCTGTTTTCTGGAAGATATTGTACAAAATTGGTACTGTTTCTTTAAATGTTTAGTAAAATTTGTCAGGGAAACCATCTAGGCCTAGAGAATTTACATGTTTCAGAAAGTTTTAAACTACGATTTCAATTTATTTAGTAGTTACAGGACTATTCCAGTTGGTTGTTTTTTAAAATCTGGGTACATTTTGGTAGTTGGTGGTTTTCAAAGATTGGTTTGTTTTCTCTTAGTTGTAGAATTTATGTGTGTGAAGTTGTTCATTGTTTTCCCTTATCTTTTTCATGTCTGTGGAGTCTAAGATCTCATCTCTCATTTCTGATATTGGTAGGTTTTTTCTTTTTCTTCGTTAGTCTTGTGAGACACTTATTAATCTTATTTATCTTTTCAGCAAACTAGATTTTGCTCTCATTGATTTTCTCTAGTTTTGTTCTGTTTCCAGTTCCGTTTGGAATTCATTCTTACTTTACTCTCTCCTCTCGCCTGCTTTGGCCTTAATCTGCTCTTGTTTTTCTAGTTAAGAAGGATGCTACATTATTGATTGAGACCTTTCTTCTTTTCTGATGTCAATATTTAATAATAGGAATTTTCCTCTACACACTGCTTTGGCTGTGTCCCACAGATTTTGATATGTTATATTTTTATTCTTTGATCAGTTAAAAATATTTTGTATTTTTTTGACCCATGCGCTATTTAGAGAGTTTTCAATTTTCAAGTATTTGGAGATTTTCCTGTTATCTTTCTTTTATTGATTTCTAAATTAATTTAATTCTTGTCAGGAAACATTTTTTACAGATTTCAATTCTTTTAATTATTTTAAGATTTGTTTTATGACTCAAGACATGATCATGGTGAATATTCCATGTACACCTAAAAAGAATGTGTATTCTGCTGGTGTTGGCGGGGTACTCTCTAAGTATCAGTTAGAGTTGGTTGATGGTGTTATTGAGTTGTTCTATGACCTCGATTTTCTGTCTACTCATTCTATTACTGACTGAGAGAGAAATATTGAAGCTTCCAGCTATACCTGTGGGTTTGTTTAGTTTTCCCTTCAGTTCTTTCAAATGTATGAAGGTTTTTGCTTCATACATTTGAAACCTATGGTTATGTACACACACATTTAGGACTCTTGTGTCTCTTGTATTATTAGGCAGTGTCTCTTTTTATCGTGGAAATTTTCTTTGCTCTGTAGTCTACCTTGTCTGATATTAATACAGCCACTCAGACTTCATTTTTCATAGGATTTGCGTGGGGTATCTTTTTCCATCCTTTTTCTTTTAGCCTACTCATGTCATTATATCTGAAATGCATTTTTTATAAACACCACATCATTGGGTTATGCTTCTTTGCTATTCATTCTGAGGATCTCTGTCTTTACTTTTTTCCTTTCTTTCTTCCTTTTTCTTTTCGAGACAGAGTCTCACTTTGTTGCCCGGGCTGGAGTGTAGTGGCACAATCTTGGCACACTGCAACCTCCACCTCTCGGGTTCAAGTGATTCTCCTGCCTCAGCCTTACAAGTAGCTAGGATTACAGGTGCCCGCCACCATGCCCGGCTAATTTTTGTATTTTTAGTAGAAACGGGGTTTCACCATATTGGCCAGGCAGGTCTCGAACTCCTGACCTCATGATCCACCTGCCTCACTCAACTTCCCAAAGTGCTGGGTTACAGGCTTGAGCCACCGTGCCTGGCCAATCTCTGTCTTTTGCTTATTGCAGATAGGCAATTTTTATTCCTTTGTTTTCGTTCCTTTGTTTCTCTTTCCTGCCTCCTTTTATGTTATTTGAACATTTTTTAGTAGTCTGTGTTACATTGTGTGTGTGTGTATGTGTGTGTGTTTACAACATGTCTTTGTATAGTTGTTTAATAGTTGCTCTGTGGTTACAATACATTCTTTTTTCATAGTTAGAATCACTGTTTACCACTTCAAACGGAGCATAGCAAGCTTAACATTACACAGATTCCTTTACTCCATCACCCTTTATATTTTAGTTCTTTTATGTATTACATATACATGTGTTGAAAACCCCAATAAGGCATGTTATAATTTTCAACCATCAAAAATATTTTAAAAGACTTGAAACTAATTTATTATGTTTCCTCAGATGTTAGTCCTGTTGCTCTTCCTTCTTTCTTCGTGTTCTAAATTTACTTCTGTATATAATTTTCCTTCCATTTGAAGATCTTCTTTTAGAAACTTTTTAGAGCAAGTCTGTTGGCAGCTAATTCTTTTAGTTTTCCTTCACATGATATTGTGTTGATTTTACTTTCATTCCTAAAGGATATTTTGCTGACTCTAGAATCCTGGGCTGACTGGCAGTTCTTTCATCACTTAAAAAATGTTTCACTTCTTTCTGGCCTCTGTAGTTTCAGAAGAGAAATCTGCAGCCATTTAAATGATTATTTCCCCTATGGGGTCAGTGACTTTCTTCTTTAAAGGGCCAAATAGTAAGTATTTTTGTCTTTGCAGGTCGTACAGTCTATATCACAACCACCTAACTGTGTCTTGTCTCAGGAACACACTTGTAGATACTATGTAACAGAATAGTTATGGTTATGTTCCAATAAAACTTTATTTACAAAACTGGCAGTGAGCCAGATTTGGCTCAAGGACAATAGTTTGCTGACCTCTGCTTGTGTCATTTTTCTCTGTCTGCTTTCAAGATTTTTCTTTTCTCTCTTTTTTTTTTTTTTTTGGAGTCTTGCTCTGCTGCCCAGGCTAGAGTGTAGTAGCATGATCTTGGCTCACTGCAACCTCCACCTCCTGGGTTCAAGCAATTCTTGTGCCTCAGCCCCCTGAGTAGCTGGAACTACAGGCACATGCCACCACACTCGGCTAATTTTTGTATTTTTAATAGAGATGCGGGTTTGGCATGTTGGCCAGGCTGGACTTGAACTCTTAGGCTCAAGTAATCTACTGGCTTCAGCCTCCCAAAGTGCTGGGATTACAGGCATGAGCCATTGCACCCAGCCAACAAGACGGTTTTTCTTTGTCTTTGGTTTTCTCTTTGATTCTGCTGCATCTGGTTATGGATTGCTTACATTCATCTCGTTTGGAGTTCACTGAGCATTCACAATGCAGGTTTACATCTTGTGCCAAATTTGTGAAGTTTTCAATGATTATTTACTCAAATATTTTCTCTGTACCACAGTCCTTTTCATCTTCTTCTGAAATTCCAATAACAGATATTAGGCCTTTTGGTATCAACCCACAGTTCCCTGAGGCTCTGCTCATTTTTTTCCAATCTTTTTTTATTTCTCTCTTGTTCAGATTGGACAATTTTTTATTCAAACTCATTTTTTTCCCCTGTCATCACCACTTGGCTCTGTAGCACACTCAGTGAGTTTTCTGTTTGGGTTATGGTTATTTTCAGCTCTAAAATTTCCATTTGGTTCTTTATATTCTCTACTTATTTTCTGAAGCATTTCATTTTTCCATTTGTTTTCAGAGTGTTTACCCTTACTTCTTGGAACATTTCTATAATAGCTGCTTTTAAGTGTTTGCCAGATAATTCTACCATCTATGTATCTATTTCTATGAAAGTTGAGGGATTTTTTTCTAGTTGTTATTATGCCAGCCAATTTTGGATTTTATTCTGTGCATTTTGAATATTACGTGATGAGACTCTCGGTCATGTTGAGATCTGAAGGAGAGTGTTGACATTTTGTTCTAGTAGGTAATCCACCCAGGTGGATTCAGGCTGCAGGTTTCAGCCTGAACTTCTGTGGACTGTGCTTTCAAGGTCAGTTCCATTTTCAAAGCCTTTGTTGTCCTATGTGTGGGACACAGGGGCTGTCAGTGGCCAGTCTGGGGTGTGGGTGCAGTCTATCCCGTAGTTCAGTTCTCAGAGTCTTCGGCATGCTGTTAGCATCAGATCCATGCATATGCTGCATGGGATGAGTCCAGAAGTTTATAAACAACTTTCTGAGATTTTCCCTCTCCACTCTTTCCTTGGCCTCTCTTTTTCAGTCGTCTGGCCATGAAGCTGGGATGTTAGTTACTTTGGTCCGTTGTGCAGATGCCATGACTGTGCCCACATCTGGGACCACAGCAATATGTCAGAGAGAGGGAAAAAAGAAACATGAGTTTGCCTTGCCCCCTTGAGATCAAAGGTCTAACTATTGGGGAGAGATTTCCCTTCTTTCATGGTGGTAGGCACCTGTGGGCCTCACTGATGCTGCCATCACCACCCAGGATTGCCTGGGGGCCGCAGTGCAAGTGAGTAGATAAAAGAAAAAAAAAGGCCAGGCGCGGTGGCTCAAGCCTGTAATCCCAGCACTTTGGGAGGCTGAGGCGGGTGGATCACGAGGTCAAGAGATCGAGACCATCCTGGTCAATATGGTGAAACCCCGTCTCTACTAAAAATACAAAAAATTAGCTGGGCATGGTGGCACGTGCCTGTAATCCCAGTTACTCAGGAGGCTGAGGCAGGAGAATTGCCTGAACCCAGGAGGCGGAGGTTGCGGTGAGCCGAGATCGTGCCATTGCACTCCAGCCTGGGTAACGAGCGAAAACTCCATCTCAAAAAAAAAAACAAAAAAACAAAAAAAACAAACAAGCGGTTTCTTCTGCTCTCTCTGAGTGTCCAGAACCTACTTTCTTGCTCCTTGAGGTACGACCAGAGTTTCTCATGACTGTTTCTTTCCATAGTCCAATTCCCAGTTTCAGGCTACCTGGAGTCCAGACTCAGGGATGAAGGAAGAATAGGAAGCCCGTGGCTCTTTCAGGGTGTTTCTAATTCTGGTCTTCTGCCCCAATTTGCCTGCTCCCATGTACCTTTCAGTGTCCTCAGATTGCTGGTTCAGCATCAATCCAGGTTTTATAGCTGCATTCAGGATGCTCACTCCATCTTACCCGGAACCAGAACTGTTTCCATATACTTTTGCTCACCTTCCAGGTGCTGTCCTCTCTGTCCCTTACTGATTTTTAACAAGGTTTGTTCTCCTTTGGGCTGCTTCCAAAATGGCCTTCTTGTCTTGGCTGGCTTTATTTATTTATTTATTTTTTCCCACTTCCTACCTGAGCTCTCCCAATTCATGTTTTATTCTCCTTTGTTGTGATTTTGTACCTTTCCTGAGCTTTTGTGTCTCTGCTTTGAGTTTTTGTTTTAAAGAAGCACTTGTTCATTATTTTTTGAAGTTATGATAGTGTTTGGTCAACAATTTTTAATGACTCCCTGACATTTTCCTGGTGAGCATTCTACATTTATTTATTTCTATCTTGTTACTCCTTTTTTTTTTTTTTTTTGCATTTTTACACTAATTGGATTATGGTTCCTTTCCTGTGATTCCTGTCTTTCAATAAAGTGGATCCCACTCTCCCACCCCCGAGAACTGCTATGTGAAGGACTTTTTTATGAAATGTGATCTAGGGTAGGGCTTCTGGCTAACATGAATTTCCTCTGAATCATAAGGGTACTTAGACACAAAGCTGTGTTTATATTGGTGAACCTTTTCCTCTTCCCAGCCAACAGAAATCAGCAGCTGCAGAGAATTGAATTTCTGCCAATTGAATTTCTCTTCTTTACCATCTCCTCTCTCCCTCTCCCATATTCAGTTCCCTGCACCAGGCTATAAATCCTGGTGCTATTCTGCTGCCAGTCTATGAATTCTGTTTTTGTTTTTCTGAACAGAAGCTTGTTGGTTTTGTGCCTCAGGGCATTTGCTCACCGTTTTGATGAACTGCACTCAACGGCTTTGCCTGAGACCTGCAGCAATAGACATCCTCATTAGGGATCTTCCTGGAACCCTGTTAGACCCTTATTGCCTTGGTCAGCCTTTCTCCAGATACTGTTAAAAGAGATTAGAGATAATTTCTGGACATGAAACCTAGAATTGCTATTTCTCTTGTTCTCCTTAGTACTGGAGGCGGGGGTGATTTCCTGGAGGAAAAGGGACTGATGTTGTATTTACTCCACTATATGAAAATCAGAGTTTGGGTAGATTTATTTTTAAATTATGATACATATTATCAAATTGCTCTCAATAATCTTAGATGTTCTTATAATTTTCTTTATAAATTTAACCTGATGTACCAGGAAAGAAGTATGTGAGGAGACCGGCAGTGCCTGTGGAAAAGCAGGAAGGCAGGATTGGCAGGTGGACACCTTAGCCACAGCCGTCGGTCATCCTTGGAAGGCAGCAAGGAAGCATTGCGGCAGGGCACATCAGTGCTCTCGGGGAGGCACAGAAGGGCCACTGAATTCAAGACTTACATGTTTTGAAGACATTTTTGCATCAGGAATCTAAACTCCCACCCACAGTAGGCCAGGCAACCAACTCTAATATTCCTAAGAGATGATTATTTGCAAAGGCAGAAAGTTCATTCCCCTGAGAGGGATCCATTCCCAGGCCAAACAACTCAGTTATACAAGTTCTCACACACATGTGAAGTCTGCCTGCCAGTTGCTTTGATCACTTGGTACTGTTCTCCCATCCAGAACACCCCTGGAATCTGTTCCTCTCTGCACATAGGGCAACTGTTTGAGTACTCAGAGGCAGGGTCCTCCAGTGGACGACCTTCCCCACAGCCAGCTCCGCAGAGGACAGCAGTTCTGAGTGGACACACCCTGTATTATCTGGGCCAAAGGCCACAGCTCCAAGTGCAGGACATGGAAGGGGTCCAGGGAGGACCTTGCAATGGGAGCCCCAGGGTTTGGCATTTTGGATGCTCCCAAGTGTGTCCTTGTGGGTGGAGAGAGCCCATTTGCATTCCATGTAGATTCATTCATGCCCTGTGTATCCATGGTGCTGTCCGTGGTGCTCAACTGCCATCCTCAGTCCAGGCATTATTAACTCTTTTTATCATGGAACCTGAGTGTCTTAAGTGATGGCTCCCAATAATTCTAAACCAACGGAGCAAATAGGCTGTGATGGAAGAGACAGAGGGAGCTGTGAAAAAGAATGTGAGCAGAGCTTTCGTGACTTAGGTTTCACAATTGAGGTGGCTGATTTCTTGTGCCATTGACAAATCTTTCACATTTCTGTCAGTTACAGATTTTTACTCTGAAACATAAAGTCTACATTCATGGAGGTCAGCTTCAGGTGCACCACCCCTAAGGCCTGACAGTACTTTGCTGTACATCTGAGATATGGCAGTGACAGCCTCTGACCACCAGAAAACCTAACTTTTCTTTCAAGTCCCAAAGAGATTACTGAAGTTTTAATCATCCTGGGACTACGTCTGTCTGAAGGGCAGATATGACCCTGAGACACTGACAAGAAGAATGATTAGATTCGGTGAAAGAGAGAGCAGGGATGAGGATGTTGAAGGGTTTTGGACTCAAGGGTCAGTGAAGGGGCAGAGAACACGAAGAGTGAATGAGAACGTGTTTGGAGGTTCAATTTCACTGCTCCTTCTCCTGGAAAGCAATTGGCAGCTGCTAACTCACAGAGCCTCACTGGGACCAGATTCATCTTGAATCTACCCATGTACCTTAGGACTTTGTGTGACTGGAGAGGGGGTTGTTCAGGGCTTGGAGCTGCCGAGACATTATTCCTGTTGTCAGCTCAAGAAAATTGTCTGGATATAAAGGGTAGATCTTGGCCTGACTCCATTTGTAGGGGAGGTGGAATTTGGCTTGGCATTTTCTTTTCTATGCAAAGGATTTGAGACCTAAGAGATGAGGGAAGAGGGTAATTGCCTTGTTGCCTTCTCCATTTCTTTGCCCGAATGTAGACTGGTTAAATAGCTCAGACTGGAGCCTGGGAAGCAGGCCTGACTTTTACTGTGGTGAATCACTTAGCAGCTGGGTCAAAATGGGCAACTCTTTAAACTTTTCTAAGCCTCAAATGCCAGATGTGGTGATTCTGCTCCATAGGACCTTGTTTTTGTGTCCTGAGGCCACCTTAACAAAGGATTGCAAGCTAGGTGGACTGAAACACCAGAAATTATTGTCTTATAGTTCTGGAGGCCAGAAATACAAAATCCAGCCATGGGCAGGGTAGGCTGTCTCTAAGGCTTTAGGGGAGGATCTTTCCTGGCCTCTCTCAGCTTCCAGTGGCTACAGCGATCCTTAGTGTTCCTCGGCTTGTAGACGTGTCAGTGCACTCTGGTGTCCTCCACATGTATTTCTGTCTTCATGCCATCTACTCCTATCTTCATCCGTACTCCTGCTGCTGTAAAAACACTACCTAAGGCTGGGGTAATTTATAAAGGAAAGGGCATGACTGGGGAAGCCTCAGAAAGCTTGTATCATGATGGAAGGTGAAGTAGAAGCGAGCTTGGACCTTCTCAAGTGGCGGGAGGAGAGAGAAGTGTGGAGCGAAGGGAGAAAAGCCCCCTAAAAAACCATCGGATCTCATGAGAACTCACTCACTATCCCGAGAACAGCATGGGGAAAACAACCTGCCATGATCCAATTACCTCCCACTGCATTCCTCCCTCGACACGTGGGGATTATGGAATTATAATTCAAGATGAGACTTGGGAGGGGACATGGCCAGACCGTATCATCCTCCCTGGGTTTTCACACAACCTTCTTTTTTTTTTTTTTTGAGATGGAGTTTCACTCTTGTTACCCAGGGTGGAGTGCAATGGCACGATCTCAGCTTACTGCAACCTCCGCCTCTTGGGTTCAGGCAATTCTCCTGCCTCAGCCTCCTGAGTAGCTGGGATTACAGGCACGCGCCACCATGCCCAGCTAATTTTTTGTATTTTTAGTAGAGACGGGGCTTCACCATGTTGACCAGGATGGTCTCGATCTGTTGACCTCGTGATCCACCCGCCTCGGCCTCCCAAAGTGCTGGGATTACAGACTTGAGCCACTGTGCCCGGCCACGACCTTCTTATAATGACACCAGGCATTGGATTTAATGCTTGCCCTAATCTGATATGACCTTATCTTAACTAATTACATCTGCAGGGCCTCTATTTCCAAATAAGGTGTCATTTGAGGCTTTGAGTGAACATAGATTTTGGAAGGACACTATTCACCTCCATATAGATCCTTTAAAGATTAAAAGAGAGAACACAAGTGAAGTAGTCAGCAGAACGCTCGGTGCTCGGTAGGTACTCAGTAACTGGTACTTATTGCTGTTGCCGATGTTATTATTTGTACCATTCGTAGAGTCCTTTCTAGGTGGCTGTACTGTTACATCTAGTGTTCATAACAATTCTGTTCATTCATTTAGCCACAGATGTTTATATGCCCAGCAATCTGCTAGACTAGGGGATGCAGAAGTGAAAGGCCTGGACTTTTGTTTTCAGGGAGTTCACAATCTGGGGAGGAGGCACATGCACACTAGCAGCCTTTGCTGAGATCCTCAGGAGGGGAGGATGCCCATGCCTGGATAGGATGGGAGGAAGATCCAGGGGGAGGTCTCTGTGGGGGAGGCCTCCTGGGCATATCTGAAGGATTCTCAGAGGCTTTTGAGCTGAAACTTGAGGGTGAGTTAGTGTTCCCCCCATGCAAATAGGGTACAGCAGTGTGTGGGAGAGTTGCAGAGAGGTTGAGGCCGTGTGGGGCCTCACTTTGAAGCAAGTTCCATTCTGTCTGCCAGGGGTGAGGAGGTGGTACAGAAACAAACTTTCAACCCAGTTCTTGGAACTGGATGGACAGGAACCTGCTGTGGGGAGCACAGCCTTTCCAGAGACTTACACTGTGAAGGGAGGTGCTCCCTTGCCAGGGGCACAGGGAAGGAAGGGCTAGCACTGGGAATGGGCAACAGCAGGCCTGCGGGAGTAGGACGGAGGAAGGAGCCCAGGAGAATCCCATGTGGTCCTGGGACAGCCCACCTAACTCTGATCTCCCCTGTCACTTAATCTGGGACCTGGAAGCCGGCAGCAGCTTAGATTAGCTGTTAACTGCAGCTGTTGAAAGGACGACAACTCTATGATCCACCTGTGTGACACTGGGGAAGTCACTCAGCCTCTCTGTGGCTCCCAGTCCTCATCTGCAAAATGGAAATGATGACAGTAATTGCTGTGAGGGTTCTGTGAGTTCATACGTGTCTAGCCCATGGAACAGTCCTTGCCACAGTAAACGCTGCTTACGAGTTTGCTCATGTTGCTGTCTAAGCAAACTTCCCAATCAAAGGGCTTTTACAGTGAGCTGGCAATGACTCTTGGTCAGTGCTCTCTCAGTTGTACTTGATGCCTTTAAACATCTTCTCTGCAAGGAGGCAGAGAAGATGGCACAGGCCTGGAAGCGGTTGAGCTGGATGACATCCATGCACCGGTGTCCTGTCTGAGCCTCTGCCCCGCGTTGGTGACCAGTCAACTGGTGTATCCTGAATAAAACCCAGCCCTGGGCAACTCAACAAAGGGCTAGAGGGCATATGTTTCAGAATTCTTTTTTGGGGGTATTTACAAGAGACACTTGCATTGGCTAAAAATAATAATTGTAATATGACCAGAGCTACAAATTACTGATTTTCTCTGTCCCTGCCCTGCCTAGGGCACATTTCTTGATCCTTTTTAAGCCAAGGGGAGATGTACTTGCTTTGCCCATAGAAA
The DNA here is from genome assembly GCF_049354715.1 of Callithrix jacchus. Classification (NCBI taxonomy): domain Eukaryota; kingdom Metazoa; phylum Chordata; class Mammalia; order Primates; family Cebidae; genus Callithrix; species Callithrix jacchus. The sequence continues at coordinate 45,211,981 of NC_133508.1, forward strand.
CCCTTCCTACCACCCAGGCTCCGATGGCTCAGGTGCCTTTCCTAATGATGACCTGGGGAAATGGGCAGGTATGTGGAGCTAGAAAACTTGAAAGAAAGGGAGCGGGGAAGATGACTGCAAGTCTGACGTCAGGGCTCAGTGTGCTAATGCAGAAGCAGGGAGGCCCCATCCCTGGCTGGAAATTTACTGCGGCTCAGAGAACAGGCTTCCATTCCTCCAAATAAGGCAGAAATTGTCCTGCATTGCTAGTTGTACAAACACAGGGAAGCACCGAGCAGTAGCAGGTGGCACATGGAGATTTTCTGAATTTCAGGCTTTGGATCAGCCCATAAACACTTCCCTGGGGGATGGTGGACTTGGTCAGTTACTGGTTGTCTGGAAGTCTCTCCTGGTTGGTTGCCTGTTATATCATGAATAAAATAGAGCACTGGACAACTTAACAGGGAATGGGGGATGAAGGCCAATGAGTTTCACAGCCATTTTGGGGGAATATTTACAAGAGACACTTACCTTAGTTAAAAAGAAAAATGAGCCAGGCATGGTGGCTGACACCTCAATCCCAGCACTTTTGGAGGCCAAGGCGGGCAGATCATGAGGTCAAGAGATCGAGACAATGGTGAAACCCTATCTCTACTAAAAAATACAAAAATTAGCTTGGCGTGGTGGCACACACCTGTGGTCCCAGCTACTCAGGAGGCTGAGGCAGGAGAATTGCTTGAACCTGGAAGGTGGAGGTTGCAGTGAGCTGAGATTGCACCATTGCACTCAGCCTGTGTCTCAAAACAAAAACAAAAACAAAAAACAAACAAAAAATGTAAAATGACCGGAGCTAAGTAGGTCTGATTTTTCTCCTCCATCCTGGTATCAGATGAATCCCAGCGAGTATGAGCTCTGTATGAAAGGAGTGTGCTTAGTTGACCACTCAGCCAAGAGAGCTACCAAATCAGAGTTCCATGGGGGAGGATGGTTGGGTTCCTCAGCTATTTTGGGGGAGTTATATAAAATGTAAACGGAGAAACCTTCTTCTCTGCAATCACGAGAAAATTTTTCTCATTATCGTGCAGGGCTTCACATGCTACCAGTGAAAGCCAGCTCTCCGGTACCGTGTACTTTACTCATTGCTGGATCCCTAGGGCCCAGCACAGTGTCTGAAACATGCACATGCCTCTGGGCATATTCGTTGAATGAATGATTGAGGGAATGGTGATGAGTGAAGGCTCACTGCTAGGAAAACTGGGAATGTATGAAGAAAGAATGAAATTGTGTGCCTTGGAGTGAAAATGGACGGCTGGAGTTTCAGAGCTGATTGAATTGTGGGCAGTGTTAATTCAACCAGTCAGTCAAAAGATATTTTGGGAACCTTCTTATACCACATACATTTCTTGCCTTCATGGATTCCTCCATCTAGGGGATGGGGGAAGGCAGACACTGAATGACCAGCTACATGATTAATTACTGACGTACATTTGTGGTGGGCACTTCAGAGGAGAGGTGCAGGGGTGAGAAAGTGGCATTTACATGGAGATCTGAAGGAAAGGTGCCTGTGAGATAGTCATATAGTTTGGATCTGCATCTCCGCCAAAATCGCATGTTCAATTGTGATCCCCAGTGTTGGAGGTGGGGCCTGGTGGGAGGTGATTTGATCATGGGGGCAAATTTCCCCCTTGGTGCTATTGCTGTGATACTGAGTGAGTTCTCATGAGATCTGGCTGTTTATAAGTGTGTAGCACCTCCACACCCCCTCTTCATCCTGCTCCATCTGGCCATGTGAAATGCCTATTCCCACTGTGCCTTCTGCCATGATTGTAAGTTCCCTGAGGCCTCCCCAGAAGCTGATGCTGGCATGCTTCCTGTACAGCCTGCAGAGCTGTGAGCCAATTAAACCTATTTTCTTTAGCAATTACCCAGTCTCAACTATTTTTTTTAATAGTAGAGACTTGATAATTTATATACCTAGTCTAATAGCTTGTCTGTGGTACTCTAGGCATTTTCTACATAGACATATGTCATCTGCAAATATGGAAGTTTTATTCAGTCCCTTCTGATCCTTACGCCTTTGATTTCTTTTTCTTGCTATATTACACTGAGTAGGATCTTCCACCCAGTATTTTATTGCAGGAATGTACTAATATGAATAGTAAGGCGGAAACACATACTGGGCATTGGGATGTAATCATTCATTCATTCAACGAATACTTATTGAGCAGCTATCATCTGTCAGCTGCACTCCAAGTCCCAAGAAGATTCAACAATGAGCAAAATAAGATCCTTGCTCTCAATGAACTTAAAGCAAAGTGTAAAGTTTGTGCATCTTTTGTTAGATTTATTCCCATGGAGTGGATGTTTTTGATGCTATATTAAATCTTTTTTTCTCCTTATACTAAAGATTTTGTTATTTATTCTATAGCTGCCAATACAGATAAATGCAATTCTTTTTATGTGAGAGCCTTGTACCCACATCCTTGCTAAATGTATTTACCCAGTCTTAGCTTATCTATAGTACTCTGGGTATTTTCTACATATACGATCATGTCATCTGCAAATAATGGAAGTTTTATTCAGTCCTTTCTGATCTTTATGCCTTTGATTTCTTTTTCTTGCTTTATTACACTGAGTAGGGTCAAATAGAAGTGGTGATTGTAGGCATTCTTGTTTTGTGCTTGATGTCAAAACGAAAACTTCCAATAATTCACCTTTAATTATGAGGCTTGCTGTAAAGTTTTGGTATGTATTTTTATTTTTTTTGAGACAGTCTCACTTGGTTGCCCAGACTGGAGTGCGGCGGAGTTTTGATGTGTATTCTTTATCAGATTAAGGAAGTTCTCTTCTATCCTGCTTTTCTCAGAGTTTTCGTTTTTTATTGCAAATGAAGATTGTTATCTGTTCCATATGAATGAAACCGTTTTCTGATTGAAATAGAAGAGATCACAGTCATCAAATCAGTTGGCCATATGCTGCGTATCTGAGGCTGTAATAATCCACTCTAGGAAAGACATCTGGCCAGTAGGTGTGATTGGTCAGGGTTGCTACTCAATTGAACTCACCATAGTTGACAGTCGTCTCACAGGATCCATCTGGTTTCTGCAGGGTCCGCACTGGCGAATTAAGTGGAGACATGATGAGGACCACCCTGCTGCTTCCTTTAGGTCCTTAAGGATGGCACTCATCTCCACTGTCCTCCTGGGCTGTGATGTGTGTTTTCTGCTATCTTAGCCAGCATGGTGAGAGGGATCATTTCAGAGACTTTTGCTTGCCTTTTCCCTCTTGTACCTCACAGACCAAGGGCCCAATGTGGGGCTTGCACAAACTGCCAAGTAGGCCAATCCCAGTTACATAGCGGAGAAGAGGAAATGACCATCAGTTAGGTCCACAGGCTCAGGGGACCCACTGTAATGAGACATTGGGCTCCATTTATTATCAGGCTCCTAATCTAATGGGGGACCATGATGACACTTGGGGTCTCTGAGTCTCAAATCAACTTGGACTCTGTACCCAACCATCCTCAAACTACCTGGGTCTTTCCCAGTACACAGTTACCAAATAAATGCCAGTAAGCCCTTTGGTGAGGGAATGGGGGAGTGAGCTCATTGCTCATGCTTGCTGTGGAAGTAAGTGCAGGGTCCTTTCTCTTGGGCACCTGCCCATCTCTTCTTCCAGCAAGTTCCAGGTCTAAAAACTGACTTGGGTCTAGAAATTGGTCTAAAAACTGACTTGGGTCCAGAGACCTGAACTTATCAGGCCCAACACGTCCCCTGCTGGGTTATGCCACCACTCAACCCGAGGCCCCATAGTTAGTAGGGAAAGTGGAAACATCTTGAGTGGAGGCACCAGTTACCTTGCAGGGGAGAGACCTCTACACTGTTTTCTAGAGCAGTGGTTTGCTAGCTCTAGTAAGGGAGGGGTGGACACTTCTGCAGGCCTGAGAGATTTGGAAGAGTCTAAAGAAGTCGAATTATTTGGGGGCACTTGCACAGACGTCTCCATCTCCTGTGTCAGGGTTATGCATTTCCAAGCCTGGTGTCTGACTTTGGCATGACAAACCTGCATTGGTTGCCTTTCTAACCCGCTTTGCATCTTTGCTACTTGATCGGTTAGATCCTAGGCTTGGTCCTGGGCTTTATTTGCTCCACAATCGAACGCTCTCTGGCTTTCTCATTTGGTTTCCAATTGCATATTAATTGGGCTATTTCTTATCTTTCTGTAAAGCAGAGATCAGCGAACATTTTCTCAAAGAGAGAGATATTTTAGGCTTACTGGCCATATGATCTGTGCTGCAGCTGCTCTGTCTTTGTAGAAGGCAACCAGAAATGGTATGTAAATGAATGGGTGTGGCTATGTTCTAATAAAACTTTATTTATAAAAACAGATGGCCACCTAGGGCAACTGTGGCGATAGCCATCCAATCCCATCATCCCAACAGGAATTCTCAGACACTACTTGTGGGGGTGTAAAATGCTCAAGCCACTTTGTTTCTTTTTGAGTCACACTTGGTTGTTTGCAGTTTTCTAATAATTTGTCCGTTTATCCTAAGTTTTCAAACAAGTTGGCGTAAAGGCGTTTATTGCATTGCCTTATCTTCTTAATCTCTGTTTCATCTGTACATATGTGTCTGTTTTGTTCCTAATGTTGTTTAATTGTACCTTTCTTCTTCCCTTAATAAGAATTGCCAGAGATTTGTCAATGTCAGACCTCTCGAAGAATCAGCTTTGACTTCATTGATCCCCTCTTGTGTATGCTTGTTTTCCATGTCATAAATTTCAGGTCCGTCCTCCCTCCCTCCCTTTCTTCCTTCCTTCCTTCCTTATTTCCTTCCTTCTCCCTCCCTCCCCCTCCTCCCTCCCCCCTTCCCTCCCCTCCCCTTGTCTTTCCCTTCCCTTGTCCTCCTTCCTTCTTTTCCTTCCTTTCTACTTTTTCTTCCTTCCTTTCTTCCTTCTTTCTACTTTTTCTCTGTTGACTCAGTTTTTCCCTATAGGTCTATTGTTTTATTTTTTCCTATTTATTAAGTTATATTAAGTTTTCTATTTCTTAAGGAGTATTTCCTTTTTTAAAAAAAAAAAATCTTAAAATATATGACCTTTTTTCCTCAAAGTACTACTTTAGGTGCATCTAGAAGTTTGGGTTAGTAACATTTGTGCTGTCACTTAATTCAATATATTTTCTAATTTTTACTTTTTTCTTCTAATATTTACAGCTTGTTTGAAGTATTTTAAAGTTTCCAAATATATAGGGAGGAGGAGGTTTCCATTATATCCTGTTTACAAAAGTCTTCCTCCAGATGCCCACGTGGTTTGCTCCCCTGTGGCCTTCAGGTCTTTGTTCCAAGTTTACCTTCTCAGGAAGGAAATCCAAACCACCCAATTTAAAATTGTAAAATTGTGCTTCCTTAATACTCCCTGACCCCAGCCTGGGATTATTCTGTTTCCCTTTCTTGTTTTTTGTTTTGTTTTGTTTTTTGAGATGGAGTCTTGCTCTGTCTGCCAGACTGGAGTGCAGTGGTGCGATTTTGGTTTACTGAGACCTCTGCCTTCCAGGTTCAAGTGATTCTCCTGCCTCAGCCTTCTAAGAAGCTGGGATTATATTTTCCCTCTCTTTCTCTCTCTCTCTCTTTCTTTCTCTCATTCATTCGTTCATTTGTTCGTTCATTTCACTCTTGTTGCCTAGGCTGGACTGCAATGGTGCCATCTTGGCTCACTGCAACCTCTGCCTCCTGGGTTCAAGCGATTCTCCGGCCTGAGCCTTCTAAGTAGCTGGGATTACAGATGTCCGCCACCACACCTGGCTGTTTTTTTTTTGTATTTATAGTAGAGACAGGGTTTTGACATGTTGGGCAGGCTGGTCTCAAACTCCTGACCTCAGGTGATCCGCCTGCCTCAGCCTCCCAAAGTGCTGGCATTATAGGTGTGAGCCACTGCACATGGCCGATTCTATTCGTAACTGTTTTTTTCCCTGCTGCTAAAACACTAGAACCACCCCTCTAGAACATCCTCTGAAAGCAGGGATGATTGTCTTTTATTCACTGTTGTAGCCTTAATGTACACACCACTGTCTGACACTTAGTAGATCTTCAGTAAATACCTGCTGAATGAAGGAGGGACACATTTGTTAAACATTTCCAGCCGAATTGCCCTGTGATCATGCTTTGTGAAATACGGTTTCTCTCAAATTTGTTCAGACTTGATTTATGGTCTAGAATGTGTTTCATGTTTGCTTGAAAAGGGTGTATGCTGTGTAGTGCAATGCCCTATATTTGGTCAAATTTATGAATTGTGTTACTCAGATCTTTTCTATTCCCCCTTTTCGTCTATTTGATCTACAAAGCACTAAGACACGTATATTAAAATTTTCCACTGTGATGATGTATCTGAACATTTCTCCTTGAATTTCCGCTCTATGTTACTTTAAATATTTTAAGGCCGTATTGTTGGGTATACACAAGTTCAGAGTTGTAACTTTCTCCAAATTGAATATTTCATCAATATGGTAATCCTCTTTATCTGTAGCGATGCTTTTGGCCTTGAAATCTATTTTATCTGCTTTCTTTTGATTAGTATTTGATCTCTTTCTATCCTTTTACTTTAAATATTTCATTTCCTTGTGTTTCACTATTCTATGTTTAAATAGCATATATCAAGATTCTTTAAAAATCTAGGCTAGTAATCTCTTCTTTTATTTTGAGAATTGAATGTATGAACTTTGGCTGTAATTATTGATTTGTTTGAATTTTTTTTTTTGAGATGGAGTTTTGCTCTTGTTACCCAGACTGGAGTGCAATGGCGCGATCTCGGCTCACCGTAACCTCCGCCTCCTGGGTTCAGGCAATTCTCCCGCCTCAGCCTCCTGAGTAGCTGGGATTACAGGCACGCGCCACCATGCCCAGCTAATTTTTTGTATTTTTAGTAGAGACAGGGTTTCACCATGTTGACCAGGATGGTCTCTATCTCTTGACCTCGTGATCCACCTGCCTTGGCCTCCCAAAGTGCTGGGATTACAGGCGTGAGCCACTGCACCTGGCCTGTTTGAATTTAGTTTTGCCATCTAGCACTTGTCCATTTGTTCTGGTTTTATTTCTTTGCCTGTGATTCTTTTCTTTCCTTCTTTCACCATGTTTTTAATTGAGTTTTCTGTTTTTCCCTTTTCCATTTTTAAAATGTCTGTGCTTCGAAGCTTTATCCTTGATTTCTGTTTTTCAATGGTTGCCTTAGAAATTCTAACACGGATATGGTACCTTAACAGGGCCTAAGGTTAATCTACAGTTTGACCATCCTCGCAAACAATCCATGGCCAACCCCCATGCAGGCCTTCCTCCCTCAACTCACTTGTTCTTTCTGTGAAGATGTTGATTGTATCTTGATTTTCTATACCCCTCCAAAATAGACATCATTATCATTTTACACAATTAATATTTCCATTCTTCCCTTCAGCAGATACTTACTGAACATTGAATTCCACGCACTATTCTAGGAACATAGGAAACACGAGGAACAGAAAAGGTACAAGTCCTCACCCTCATGGACTTGACATTCTAGCTGGGGTGACAGAACCATTGTCCATGAGGAAATTATAGAAGATGTCAGAAGGGGTCATGACTAAGAGGAAAAGGTAGAACAGGATAAGGAGGCTGGGAATGCAAATGGCAATTTTCTATGGTGTGCTCAGGGGCGGCCTTGAATGAAGACTAGAGGGAGCCAGGAAGGAGCCAGGACCACCTGGAGGGGAAACACTGAGGTGGAGGGACATGCTGGTACAGGGTTTTAAGTTGGAACATGCTGGGTATGCTCGAAGACAGCAAGGAAGGCAACGTGGTTGGGGCAAGGGGTGCACAGAGATGAGATCCCAAAGTGGGAGGCCTGCCAGGTTGCAGAGGGCCTCAGGTGCCCTTTATTGTAAGGGCTTTTGGCTCCCGCCCAGAGTGCCATGGAGACTACTGGAGTTTTCAGCATGAGAGCAACAGGATCTGACTTCCATTTTAAGAGGTTCCCTCTTACGGCTGCATTGGGAACAGACTGTGGGAGAGGGAAGAAGGGTTGACATGGGCCAGCTAGAACGCTAATGTAGTAACCCAGATGGGAAGTAATGGTGACTTGCTTCTGGGTGTAGCCGGGTGGATGGTAAGAAGGGGTCTAGGACTTGGCACAGACTTCCTAATGAAATGGAGATGGGGTTGAGTGAAGCATTTTTCTGCATGTTTTTGTCTTGAGCACCTAGAAGAATAGAGTGGGCCATAACTATGATGGGGAAGCTATAGGAGATAACTTTGGAGGAAGAATGGGAATTCTGCTGTGGACATACTACATTTGAGATGCCTCAAAAATTCAGAGAGGCAGCTGCATACCCAAGTCTGGCATTTCAAAGGCGGATCCGGGTGTTTGTTTTTGTTGTTGTTGTTTGCTTTTGTTTTTGAGAAAGAGTCTCACTCTGTTGCCCAGGCTGGAGGGCAGTGGTGCGATCTTGGTTCATTGCAACTTCTGTCTCCCAGGTTCAAGTGATTCTCATGCCTCAACCTCCTGAGTAGCTGGGACTACAGGCATCGCCATGCCCAGCTAATTTTTGTCTTTTTAGATGTAGACACAGGGTTTCATCATGTTGGCCAGGCTGGTCTCAAACTCCTGAGCTCAAGTGATCCTCCTGCCTCGGCCTCCCAAAGTGTTAGGATTACAGATGTGAGCCACTGCACCTGGCTGACAGATCAAGGTTTTGCGGACCTGAAGCGTATGCAATTTTGAGAGACTTCTTTAAGGAACACAACATAAAATTACATAAAAACCAAACAAAAGAGAGGCCCAGAATCTTTAGCTTTGCAGAGAGCTGCCTTTCAGCAGTTGAAAAGAAAAGCCAAGCTAGAAAGATAAATGTGTACATCAGCAGCAGGGAGATGGTACTTCTAGTCAAGAGGCTGGATGGGTTGAATGGGTTGAATTATGTCTCCCTCAAAAGACATATTCAAATCCCAAGTCCCAGTAACTATGGGTGTGACCTCATTTAAAAATAGGGTCTTTGAAGACGTAATCAAGTTAAGGTGAGGTCGGACTAGAACAAAGTGAGCTGTAAATACAGTATGACCGGAGCCCTTAAAGGAAGAGGGAAATTTGGACACAGATACACAGAAGGGAAAATCACGAGGTGATGAAGGCAGAGAGTAGAATGATGTAGCTCAAGCCAAGGAATGCCAAGCATTGCCAGCAAATGCCAGAAATGAGAGACAAGAAAGGATTCTTCCCTATAGCCTTCAGAGGGAACACAGCCCTGCCAGCACCTTGATTTCAGGCTTAAGACTTCCAGAACTGTGAGAGAATATGTTTCTGTTGCTGTCGTCACCCAAGTTCATGGTACTTTGTTATGGCAGCCCCAAGAAACGAATACGATGAGGGAGTGAGTAGGAAAGAACATCAGAATTAGCCCCGAGGCTTGTCAAGGACATAGGAGGCCCAGGAAAGCAGGTAGAGAAGACATGACTGTGAGATGGGAAGGAACCCTCCGGAGAAGTGCACTGTGACAGTCAAGTGAGCAAAAAGGGATGCAGGAGGAGGGAGCGATATGCCGTCTTTAGGTCACATTCTTGGAGCACTGAGGACTGGCCATTGATTCAGTGATGAGGAGGTTTTTGACAAAAGTAGTTAGGTGGCTGGGTCAGGGGAAACGTCTGTTGGAGTTGGTTTAAAAGAGTCCAGGAGGAAAGAAATGGGAGACAGTAAATAAAGATGTCTGTTTTTAGGGGTAACTGCAAGGAAAGCAAAGGAATAAGGTAGTAGTGTTGGAGACATGGGGAGAAGGGTTTTTGTTTTTATTTTTTTAAGATGGAAGAAATAACTGGAATGATCTGGTAGGGAATGGAATGTTGATAATATTAGGGGATGTGGGGGCAGAGAAACTGCTGGAGGAATGTTTTTGATTAGGTTAGAAGGAGCACAGCTCATGCCTGGGAGGAGGGACTGTTTAAATTTTCTCTGAGTTCCACCACTTTCTTTCTCATCATTTTTTCTTACATCTCAGACCTTCCTTCTGGGATCATTTATCTGTCCCAGAAGTATATTCTTGAGAAGTTTCCTTTGTGGAGTCTTATTGGAAGTGAACTCTCAGGTTTTGTTTTGTTATTGAAAATATCTTCATTTCATCATTATTTAAAGATTGTTTTGCTGAATATACAATTTCAGGTTGACAGTTCTGTTTGTTTTTCTTTTCCCTCTCAGTACTTGAAAATATTAATCCAGTGTCTCTTGAGACTTATTGCTGCAATTGAGAAATCAGCCGTCATTCTAATTGTTTTTTTCTCTTTGCTGTTGAGGTTGTCTCTCTAGCTTCATGTTTGCATTTTCACCGTGATGTACTATGTGAGGGTTTGTTTTTGCTTTTTCTGACTGGGATTCACTGGGCTTCCTTCTTGAATTGGATGGCTGGCTGTCTTTCAGAAGTTCTAAAAATTATCAGACAGGCTGGGGCAATGGCTCAAACCTGTAATCCCAGCACTTTGGGGGGCCGAGGCAGGCAGATTGCTTGTGCTCAGGAGTTTGAGACCAGCTTAGGAAACATGGCAAAATCCCTTCTTACAAACCAAAAAATTAGCTTGCTCCTGTAGTGGCATGCTCCTGTAGTCCCTGCTACTTGGGAGGCTGAAGTGGGAGGATGGCTTGAATCCAGGAGGCAGAGGTTGCAGTGAGCCAAGATCTTGTCACTACACTCCAGCCTGGGAGACAGAGCAAGACCCTGTCTCAATAAATAAATACATAATAAAAAATAGAAATTATCAGACAAACTCAGTTATCATCACTGCTCTGTTTTTCTCTCCTTCTTGAAGTCAGAGCATTTGTATTTTACTCTGCTTTCTGCATCTTGACCTCTATTTTATATTTTTTGACATTTTTGCTCTGTATTGGCTTTCTTAGTAATATCTTTTTATTTGTCTTTTAATTCATCAATTATGTCTTTGACTACCTAATATTTTCTTTACCCTGAGTTTTACATTTTAATTATTGTATTTTTTATTTCCAGAAGTTCTGTTTATCTTTTCCCCCCAAATCTGCCTAGTTGGTTTAGAGATTATTTTGTTCCTTCATCATAATTTTATTTCCCTCTTTTCTTTCTTTAAACAGATTAAACAAACTAATTTTATATTACATTTTCGATAATTCCAGTGTCTGAGTCTTGGCAGATCTGATCCCTAACTTTTTTCCTTTGCACTGGTTCTCACTTATGGAGGATTGAGTCCTCTTGTGCTTGATGGTTTTTTCCTTATAACCTTGTGCTCCAAAAGCTGCACCAGAGACAAAATCAAATGCCTTAACTCCACTTAATGCATCTTCATCCTTCCTAAATCTGCGCTTAAAAATCCAAAGAGTGATTATCCTCCCTCTACTCTAGGTCATGGAAGTGTTAAGTCAAAGAAGTTGAAGGAGTCAAAGAAGTCTTGAAAAACAAAATCCTGAGCTCTAAATTAACAACTTAGTGTAATTTCTGATTATGTTGCTGTTATAAAATCTCTTTCCCTAGATGAACACAGCCTGCGACTAAATGTTTTCTAAATAATTAAATTTAATATTTTGATCAATTAGGATTTGCAGTTGTGTTTAAAATTAGTCATTATTTTTCTTTCTTAATCATTATTTATAAGGCCTTTTTCATGAGTGGAAAGAAATTCCAAAATTTGACAACAAATTTAGAACCAAGAGATTCTAAAATTATTTTAAAATTTTGCCAATTTATGTCAAATTGTCTCACCTATAACCAAAAACATTTTGCTCTCAGGCTTCACTTTTCTAAGTTGGAAAACTCTTTTTTATGTTTCTCCCATGGCTAATCTCTCTAGAATCTGAGACTCTCTCCCATGGCCCCTCCAGACGCATGCTCATGGGTAACAATGGCCACAGGTGGATTCTTAGGGCACCTCAGCCCTCTGCTTCTTTCTTTCCCCATGCTTTCTCTCTGGCCTCTGGGCAGGCCACAAACATGGAGGTAGGACTGGTGGTTGTGGTGCTCAGCTTTGAGCCATTACTCTCAGGAAGGGAAGGAGAGAAACTTGGGGGTACTGAGTGCCAACTGTTACCAGGCACAAATCCGGTCTCTGAGTGTGAGATCTCTGCTGCACAGGGCAGCTCACAGAGGTGGGTCTATAGTAGAATGAAATAACAGAGTTCAAGACACCAGATGGCCAGCCCCAGCCACAGGCTCGTAATTGTCGCAGGAGTTGGACTCAGCCCACTCTTGTTCTGACTGTGCAGCTGGAGGAGGCCTGACGGTGTCCCTGCTGCCAGGGAAGAGGCAGGTCTGTCATCCCTTTCCTCCCTGGAGCTCCTCCAGTGTCCTCCTCCTTGGCTGGGAGATGAAGCGTACAGCCCCTTCTGAGGATCCTTCTGGCCCCAAATGTGAGTTGAGGACAGAGATGACCCACATGTACCACGGGTGAACCCTGACAGGATTGGGGCATTTTCCCTCATTGAATCAAATCATCCATTGCACGTTTGAGATGACCCCCATCTCGGATATCTGAATTCTAAATAAAGACATTATCCAGGACATGTGAACAGGTACTGGAAAATAGCAGGCAATGGTTCAGTCACATTTGTTTATACTAATTGGCTGTTAAGTTATAAGAGAAAAAAGTATTAAATGCCAACATGGTTTTCTGTGTCGATTCTCTCTGATGCAGGGAATGGATAAGACAGTGATGCCTGGCCAGCAGGAGCTGTGTGTATCCCATCAGCCAGATACTGGGGGAAACAGGCAGGGCTGGGCTCATAGTCACACCACCAGAGTCAGGCTCCGGCCACATCGCAGGGCTTTGGGAGGCTGGGGCCATGTTTGGCTCATGGGGTTAGAGCCAGGCACAGTGGCTCATGCCTGTAATTCCAGCACTTTAGGATGCTGAGGCGGGTGGATCACCTGAGGTCAGGAGTTCGAGACCAACCTGGCCAACATGGTGAAACCTTGTCTCTACTAAAAATACAAAAATGAGCCAGGTGTGGTGGCAGGCGCCTGTAATCCCAGCTACTCGGGAGGCTGAGGCAAGAGAATCCCTTGAACCTGAAAGACAGAGACGCAGTGAGCCGAGATCATGCTATTGCACTCCAGCCTGGACAACAGAGCAAGACTCCGCCTCAAAAACAAAAACAAACAAAAACCTCAGTGAGGTCCCCCATGCCAGCCTTTCAGAGAAGAGCAAGCATATAGGACTATTGTCAGTTCAGCCAAGTACCCCCAAAGCCAGCAGCAGCCCTCACGCAGGTCTCAGGATGCCTACACACTTAAAAATGAATGAGAATATCACAGAGCTCCATCCTTATTACACTCTTTTGATTATGTGGATTACAGCTTCTAATATTCACCGTATTTGCATTAAAACTGAGGAAAATTAAAACATGAGAATACACAGACACTACACATCCATGAGCTTCCAGAGCAGCAGCACCATCACACCCAGGGCCTCTGGAAGAGACTGCAGCACGCGCAGGGCATATCACATGCTGGCATTATTATGAGCAGGACCCCCAGAGAGCCGACCATAGTCATAACCACGTGCTCAGCAAGACAGGCGGCCTCACGCCCGGGTCAGCATTTCCTCTTGGTCTTTTACCTCTTTGACCTTCTCAACTGCAATGGACAGGGACATGGGGAAGGCGGCCGTCGAGGGCTGCTGACTCTGGGTAACTTACATCTCCCTCGTCCTTCTTATTCTGCTTTGGATGACCCCACTGAGCTCTTTTGAGATCTTTGTTTTTGGCAGCAGGAAGCCCATGACAAACGATTTGGGATTCAGGACTTAGACACCTCTCCCCGACCCATTTGTGCAGAAAGACTGGCTTTCCCCACAACATAAATGTCCACACTGAAACCTCGTAACTCCATCCCTATTACACGGTTCCAGGGAGACTGTGGGATGTTGCTTCACGGTTGCTGCTTGTGCACCAAATGGAAATGCGGCCAGAAGGCACCGGGTCTGGAGAGGGGCTGCTGGCATGGGGCCTCTGGGGGACCCCGCTCTGCCAGTCACTCCGAGTTCCCTGTCAGGAGACTCATAAAGAAGGCCAGCGAGGACTGGGAGCACATGTTTATTTTATGAATGACTTCAGGGAAAGAGGAGAAAAAAAAAATCCTCTGGAATGTCATCCAGGAGGCTGTGTTCTTTTTATTATGTTTTGTCGGTAAACAAAAAAAATTGCCACATTTAATACTTATACCAGTCCTGTGGGATTTCTCTGACTAATGTAAAATGACAGTTGTCGCAACATTCTATATAAATACAAGTCTGTTTGCGGGAGCCTGTTCTATTTTTAATGTAAACCACACCTAACTCGCTCTGAAGAATTGTACCCTTGGAATTTAGAGTCCTGTCTGTTGTCTATTCATGGGACTATATTGTCTTAGGAGCATCCCGAAAGAAGCCAAAGACATCCAGAAGTTTTTAGCTTAACGTGAGAATTATTCACCTAATTTTCCCGCAGCCATTGTGTTACTTAATTTATTGTTGTGTGGAGCTGTGCGCTGATGTCACTAATGAGCGACACTGTGTACTTGGTGAGCCGATCCATAATTTAGGAGGCTGCTGATGATCTCTGTGCTGTCTGCAGGCTGAGCAAAGCAGGCAGTAAAAATAAAGAATATACTCACAGATTATAGAAACGCGCACACACCCGCAGATACACATGCACACACACAATCCCCATGGCCAGGCTTGCAGCCCCCACAGTTGCACGAAGCATGAGCTTGCGTGCTGAGAGGTGCAGGGAAAGCTGGCCCTAGGCTTGATGAGTTCACAGTGGACTCAGGGCCACCCCGTCGAGGGCTGTCACACTATGGAGAATTGGTGGAAGAAGTTGGCTTCCATGAGAGGGGGCAAGTGGGAAGCCTTTATGCTCTGTTCTCTTGCATTCCTCAGCCATTTGTTCCTGCACTCCAGAGGGCATGAGCAATGGAATCCTCTTTAATTCTAGTGGCAGGTCACCCAGTGACTGGCATTTAGGAGCTGAACTGATTGATGGTAGACTTGATGACGGCGCCCTTCTCTGCAGTTTTTGGACAGGGATGGCAAATGTGTCAGAGGATGACTCTTAGGTGATGACGAGCTTCCTGTTGAGCTTGGGCTCAGCAAGCTGTGGCAATTGGCATGAGTTGAACCTACTTGTTGTTCCTGCCAGTGAGGAAGAGACCCTCAGGGGCATTGGATCTGACACTGGACCTCACCCTGCAGAGTGACAATCGCATAGGAGCAGCTTCCTGCAAAGTCACAGGTGGAACAGGGTATAGACTGAACACACCCTTCTTCCTTCAGGTGGAACAGGGTATAGACTGAACACACCCTTCTTCCTGCTATGAAATTCCCTTTGTGCTGGGAGATTTCCTGGCAGAGGTCCTGTGTTTTGTCAGTGAGAAATGTCAGGGGCTCCTGCCATGTGCGGCCAAGGCACTGGACCCAGGAAGACAACTTGTGAAAGGAAGGTGCTGAGGGTCTTAAATGCGGCTGTCGTCCCAGCTTTGTGGGAGGCTGGGACAACAGCTTCCGCCATATTGTGGATTTTCCAATAAATATCCCTGCCATCCTTGTGCCTTGCAGGGGCGTGGAGCCTGGTGTATTTTTACATACATTGGACTAGGTTTAAAAATCAACTTTAGATTTGCTTTGCCGTTTGCAATCTCTTGAATAAAGCATTTTTGTAGCCTCCTCAACATCCTCTCTCTGTGTTTACATTTTAATGGGCATTCCAGTGAAATGGAGGAATTTTTTTTATTACTTACATTTATCAAGGAAGGAGGTGGGGCTGGAAACCGCCAAGCAGCGGGGCCGCCTCTCTTTAGACTGCTGGGGCTCTCTGCTCCCCAGCCGGCTATGCCCTGACGTGGGCAAAGTGTGCCTTGTAGCAGGGCAAGCAGGAGGGAGAGGAAAGGCTGTTTTAATTCGGCTTTTAAATACACATCCCTGAAAATGTACAGAATTTTTAAATAGTACTTTAGATCTCAAACATCACTGAAAGAAATGAACATGTGTAAAAACAATATTAAATCACATAGGTCTATGTCTCGCGTAATGAGGTATCATTCCAGAATTGTCTTTTTGGAAAAGAAAGTGGGAAAAGTCAATCTCCCTGGCAGCGCAGAGGAGCCCTTTACTAGTTCCTGATCACAAATACTCCTGGAAGAAGGGTCCTAAGGCGACCTCTGCACTCCTGGGCAACATTTAGGGACAGGTTTGGATTCTGTGGCTGCATAAGGGGAAACCCGTCTTGGATCTTGGGCACAGAAGCCACCTCCTGGAGGCAGTAGGTTCTCTCAGATGCAGACACGGAATTTCTGCTTACCCAGCATGTAGCTAATATTAGGATCTTCTTGTGCAAAGGACTCCCCTATCACAGTTGATCATACAGTGTAATCAAATTGGGCCAAGGCAGCTTCCGGGGCTTTGCCTGCGTGGAACTGCCAGCGTTTGCATTTCCCCCTGGGGATGTCTCTCTCATTCCTCCCCTGACATTCCCAGGAGATCCCTAATTAAAGCTACAGATGCGGTTTAAAAATACACTTGCCAGATGTTAGTTTAAAATGACCTATCACTGGCAGCAGAGATGGAAGAGACTGACGGTGTCTGAGGCCTTCGGGTCGCCTTTTCCGAGGCTGTCATTCGGTATGCAAATGAAGCCCAGCAGAATCTGAGAGCCAGCTCTGCCAAGCCATAAAACCAACTGCTTTGAAAGCAATGCATCAGTAATTCTTATCACCTGGCATCTGGAGTGCGGGAAAGCTCCCTTCCTAACTAGAACATGTCATAGCATGACTTAGGAGGAAGCTCTCATTTTGCACTCTGCAGACAATTTAAACTGATGAATCTGCTTGCTGAAGCTCATACAGCTCCCTTTAGGACAAACCATTTTTTAAACCAAATCCACGCTCTGAGACACGCCTGCCATGATTTGACTGGACCTGTATGCTACAGAGGAGGGGGCTTGTCTGGCACAACAGCTTGTGGGGGGGTTATGGGGAGTGGGAGGTGGCGTCCGACCCGAAGACTACCCTTCTGGGGTTTCTTCTGTGCAAGTTCTCACTAAGATCTCAGTGAGCTAGATCTCAGATTCTCAGGGAAGTCCCAATTTGCCTTGCAAAGCTGAGGAAATGAGGAATGTCATGGGTATCAATATCTTTGGGAATGAAAGAACTCTTTTCCTGAGAACTGAAATTTACAGGCAGCACATTCCTATCGGGCATTTTTCAAAGCAAACATATAGGTCAAATGACAGTTTACTCAGCAGCCACCTGTCAGTGCCTTGGGACAGCAGCAGTCTCGGGGATGCCGGCGAAAGCGGCTGAGTGCTCTCGGCCCTGCGTGGTGCTAGCTTCCCACCCAGTGCCCTCAAGCTGGAGCTCCAGCTTGAGGCTTCCCAGTGCTTTGGATGAAAACATGGGCCTGCACCTGAGAGCCATATACGTCTCACTCTGGGGAGAAAAACCAGGGAAGGGCTTTCACACAGAGGAAGAGCGAGGCCAGGATTTACACTCAGAGAGGAGGGGCAAATAGTGTTCACGTGTCCTCTGGGTGTCCTCTGGGGTGGAATCTGCCAGGCTGACTTACAGTACAGGAATTTGCCAGTCAATGGATTCAGATGTGTTTATAGATAAGGTTGGAAAAAACAAGCAAAAACCAAGACCTCTGCAACCTTGGTATTTGAAACGCAGAACACGGGTTTGTATAATAAGTAAAATGTGGTTAAATAAGATTAATCTATTGGTGGTGGGGAAGAGAGCCTGTAAGGCAGATTGGGTGTCTCAGAGGCATAATTATTTATCAGACTAATTAAAATGTAACCACCGGCTCATCGACTCTGATAACCGGGCTTTCCTGCCCAAGAAGCAGCCCTCTCCTGAGCACCTGCGATTTTATTTTCATTCATTATCCCACTGGAACACAAAGCCAAGGCCCGAATTGGCCACCTGGAATGGCCATTCTCCCCCTCTGCCTGGCTGTGGCCTACCCGGACTTGGTGTTAGGAGAGATGTGTGGGGACAGTGTTGTTTATAGCATAGGTGAGTGAGTGAGCTCACATGGCCCTCCATGAAATGCTGTAGCCTGGGGCAATGTGATGGAGGGCTCATGGGTTCATCAGCACCCGGAGGGCTGGGCCATTCAGTTGGGCCATCCCTGCAGCCCAGAGCTGCCTGGTAAGGCTTTGCATGGATACCTGGCTTGAAGGAGTCATGATTAGCATGAACTTGCAAACTCAGAACAGGCACATCGACCTGGGGGTGATAAGATGCACCAGCTGGCGGAAGCAGCTTCTCTCTGGCCGTCCTTCCAGAATGGATCAGGGTTCCTGGCCCATAGTCCCTGCTTCTGTGACCACTCTTGCCTCCCAGGAGCATGAATCTGTGGTTGCAGGGGTGGCTTGGGAGAGGACACGTAGCAGAGAGAAGAGGCACAGATCTCAGAGTCTTCAGGAAACTTTTAATTATGGTGGAAGAGGAGGAGGGCTTATTACATGAATGACTTGGGACTGTTGAGGAGGTACAGAGAGGTCTGTTGAGAAATGAAAGGCAGAGAACCCTAGTCCAGCAAGGCCAGGGCAAAGTAGCTGGTGGGGGGCTTCACTTCTTGATCGCATTTCTCTATTTCACGTCCCGAGGAGGGCAGGGGGCTGGGAACCTCCCTTGCAGAGTTCAGCACTGGGCCCCCTTCACAGAGCTCTCAGGAGGCCATGGCCCTCCTGTCTCCCTCACTCCTGTCCTCTGGAGTCCCCACATGTGTGACGATGAGCTCACGGCCAGAGGCCCCTTCTCTATCTTCCTTTGGGTCATAGCTCTGCGGTCCCATCCAGGAAGAAAGAAAATGGGATGGCTGGTCAGAAGCCTTTTTGCTTTTCTGTTGCTTTATGTCCCTGAGGCCTATGAGCATCAGCCAATAAATGACTTGAATTCCATCCCTAGTGATTTGACCTCTCTGGGGGCGTTGTTTATACCGATTATGGCGGATGATTGAGTAGAATGCGGGTGTGTCCATAGTGGCCTGGTTTAGAACCAGTCTGTCAATGTCTATCACCTTGTGAGGAGGATGGGCACTGAGGACCTGCATCCAGCCGACTGCCATGTTGCCCTCTTCCTTTGTGGAAAGATAAACACCTCTTGCAAGGTTGGGAGAGGGCGTGTGTGATAGGCATTGCAGTGGTTCATTTCATTTTGACCAGGCGGTGGTACTCAGATTTTGGTCAAACACCAGTCTTGATGTTTCTGTAAAGGTATTTTCTAAACGTGATTAACCTTTAACTCTGTAGACTTTGAGTAAAGCAGATGACCCTCTGCAATGTGTGGTGGGCCTCATCCAATCCGGGAAAGGCCTTGAGAGCAGATGGAGGTTTTCCTCCTGGAAGCAGAAGAAGGAGTTCTGCTTCCAGGCTGCCACCTAGAAGCACTGCCTGAGTTTCCAGCCTGTCGCCCTGTGGAATTTGGTCTCAAGGTTACAGCATCAACTCTTACCCAAATTTCCAGTCTGCTTGTCTGCCCAGCAAATTTGGAATTGGTCAGTCCCCATAATAGATCACGTGAGCCAATTCCTTTCTCTTTCAGACATATATATACGCACACATATAACATATACGTGTGTGTATGTATATATCAGATATAGATATATAGACATACACACACATGCCTATCTATTATCCTATTGTTTTTTTTTTTGCTGGAGAACACTGACTCATACAGAGATAGAGGTACCACTTCCTCCTCCAGATTTTGGGACTTCAGCTCTTGACACCTCAGTCTCCCTGCTGCTTTGGTGCCCAGCCAGCACCTAGTCCCCTGTTCGGTCCCAGAAAGAAGGATGCAGAGGAAGAGAGCACACCCCCTTCCACAGAAACAAGTGTATGCAAATGCCAGTGCCATCTATAGAGTCATGCCATGTAATAAGGGATGAAGACTGCTCATGTGGGGCTGGGGCATGGGTGGCACAAAGGGATTGGCCTCGTTCTGGAGGGTCTGGAGCCGTCTGCCTCTGAGTCCAGACTGTACACCAGGCGCATTGCTGAGCTTTTCCATAAAGCCCACCGTGTGCACAGGAATGGACTCCGTGAGTCAACGCATCATCCATTTGTAGATTCAGATACTCACTGTGCAGCTGCCGCGTCCTTGTCACTCTTCCACATGTCGGAGATAAATAGTGAACAAGACAAAGCTGCCCTCATGGAGTTCACGTGGAAAAGGCATTCAGTCAAGAACTAAAACATCAGCAGTTTTCAAGTCAGTGTGTGCCATGAGAAAGAAAAAAGTAGGACAAGGCGACGGAGCTGCAGTGGGGAAGATGCCTGTGCACTGTGGGTGGACTTAACGCCACCGAAACGTACACTCAATGGTGGTTAAAATGGCGAATTTTATGTTTTGTATATTGGACTAGTCCATTCTCACACTGCTATAAAGAAATACCTGAACCAGGGTAATCTATAAGAAAAGAGGTTTATAAAGAAAATTGGCTCACAGTTCCATGAGCTGTACAGGAAGCATGGCTGGGGAGGCCTCAGGAAACTTACAATTATGGTGAAAGAGGAAGCAGGCATGTCTTACTTGGCTGGAGTGAGAGGATGAGAGAAGGGGGAGGTGTACACAACTTTAAACTGCCAGGTCTGGGCAGAACTCACTCCTAGCACAAGACCAGTGAGGGAGACATCTGCCCCCGTGATCCAGCCACCCCCCACCAGGCCCCTCTTCCAACATTGGGGATTACAGTTTGACATGAGATCTGATCAGGAACATGGACTCAAACCATATCAGGTGCTTTAAAACGTGAGTTTAAAATGTTCGGAAATGTATTATGGTGGTGATTTTGCAGCTCTGTGAATATACTAAAACCACTCAATTATATGCTTCAAATGGGAGAATTACATGGTATGTGAACTCTATCTCAACAAAGATGTTTAAAGAACAAAAGACAGAGCCAGGTGAGGGTGGACTATTTCAGAGACAGCAGTTAGGGAAGCCCTCTCCAAAGACTGCCATTTGGTAGGAATGACTGCCGTGATTTTTCTGATGAGTCTCAGAGGGTGAGTGACTTGCCCAGAACGGCAGGTCTAAGATGCACACCCAGGTGTGTCCCCTTCCAAGCCCTTCCTGCCTTACTTGGCCATTCTGAGTGCTTTCCCTATCTTCTCAGAGCATGTTCATGTTGATCATCTCACTCTGCTTTTTTTGTTTTCTGTTTTTGACAGAGTTCTCGCTCTGTTGCCCAGGCTAGAGTGCAGTAATGCAATCTCAGCTCACTGCAATCTCTGCCTCCCCAATTCAAGCAATTCTTCTGCCTCAGCATCCCAAAGAGCTGGGATTACAGGCATGCACCAGCACGCCCAGCTAATTTTTGTAATTTTAGTAGAGACGGGGTTTCACCATGTTGGCCAGGCTGGTCTCAAACTCCTGACCTCAAGCGATCCAACTGCCTTGGCCTCCAAGAGTGCTGAGATTACAGGCATGAGCCACTGTACCTGATCGTCTCACTCTGTTCTAGGTGTCTTGATTTTCTATCTTGTCTCCAGCAGACATAGTGGGAAACAGACATTCAGATCCTGACCCAGAGTCCCATAGCCAATGATAGGGCCCCAAACAATACTCTATCCCAGGAATCAGCAAACATTTTCTGTAAAGAACCAGCCGGTAAATATCTTAGACTTTGCCGGCCATATGGTCTGTGTTGCATCAACTCAACTTTGCTGTTACATAACAAAAGCAGCGATAGACAATATGTAAGCAAATGGATGTGGCTGTATGCCCATAAACGTTATTTGCAAATACAGGCAGCAGGCTGAACTTGGCCCATGGTTATAGTTTGCCAATCATTGTTCTAGCTTGTCATTCTCTCTTCTCTGGAAAGACGCCCTGGAGAAGGTGAGACTGGAGGGAGGCTTGATACTTTCTGCCCCCCTGCTAGCCTACCCCCAACTTATGCCTGAGTCCAGAAAGAGGCATATTAAGTGCTTCATACAGCCAGATTCCCCCAGAGGAGCAATATGAAGCAGGACCCCTGTCAGATGCAGACGTGTCTACAGAGAGACCAAGACTAAGGGAGGGCCCAGGAAGTAGCTCTTTCCTGGATGGTTGCTTTCTCCTGTGGGTAGCTCATGTCCTCCCTCCCTCCATCCTTCCCTTCCTCCCTCCCTTCCTTCCTCCCTCCCTCCTTCCCTCTCTCCCTCTTTCCTTCCTTCCCTTCTTCCAGGCTTTTATCCATCTATCCATCATCTATCCATTTATGCATTCATTTATCTCTCTATGCATCTGTTCATCATCCATCCATCCATCATCCATCTATCTATTCATCTGTCCATCCATCTATCCATCATTCATCCATCTACCTATTCATCTGTCCATCCATCCATCCATCTAGCCATGCATCCATGCAGTGCCTCATTCAAAAACATGACTTCAGAGCCTACTCTGCACCAAACAATGAATTAGACCCCAAGAATTCAGTGGAGGACAGGACACAGCCACTGTTCTCAAGGTGTTCACACCATGAACAAACCGATACACAGTCCATCCACCAAAGGAGTGGATACCATGATAAAAATATGGCATTCATAAACCTGGGCCACATATTTACAGGCAGCCAGCCAGGGTGCTTTTCATGATGCAAGACCTTCCATCTTAGGCCATGCCAAGATGCAGCCTTGATGGCAGTCCATCACGCTCCCTCAGTACACCAGCTCTTTGACCACAAAGGGTCTCTGAGGTGGAGCATTTACTAAAGGGCTGTGGGCAGCCTGCATTTTGAGCTCTGGATCATGGTTGCTGGGCATAGAGCTGCCTTTCAGCTGTGCAGGGCCTCCAGCTTCCCCATGGTGTGGAATAGGAAAGAGAGCTCCTTCCCAGGGATGTGGGGCCATGCTGAGGAGTATCTGGTGGTTGGCGAGTGGGGCTGTCATGAGGAAGAGAAGTGGAACCACTGTTCTCTTCTCATCCATGGAAGCAGGTGACCAGCCCATGCAGCCTGAGCAGAATGAGACACCTGCCAGGAGGTGGGGCACAGCTGTCATCCTGTCCAGTGAAACAAAAATATTTCCATTCTCTTTGATATCTAAGAGCAAACAAAGTTGGTGGGAGATTGTTTCTGGTAAGGAAGAATACGCCAAGCTCTCTTGTTAGGGCTCTGAATTGAGCTGTTGCCCATCTTGGAGCTGGCTCCCCTGCAAATGACAATGAAAGCAGCCCCAGCTGGCATTTGCCCAGCCGGGGGGTGGTGATGACCCCAGCCAGCCTGGGCTTCCCGTGGCTGCCACCAGCCTAATGCCTGCATGATTGTTCTGCCGTAAACATCATCTGTGTGTGCGCGTTATCTTCAGACAGTCTGGGCTCAGTGGCTTGGCCAGGGTCCAGTGCTTTCTCTCAACACAGAACTCAAAATCGTGACTGCCTTAGTCTCTGTAGGGTAAATGAGAATTAAATTTCAGAAGGGGCTTCAGGAGCAGGCCTCCTGGGGACCAGGACAGTCCAGGCTGCTCTTCTTCCTCACCTCGCCCCACCAGGGCCCACCATGCTGGATGGCACATAACAGTTAGGAGAATCCTTCTGGCTGTAAGCATACCATGGAGAGGGGCAGCTGTGTCCTAGGAGCTGTCTGCATGCAACACCTCAGGGAGTCTTCATACTAACCCTAGAAGGTAGGTGCCATTGTCACTCTGTTTTGCAAATGAGGAAACTGAGGGACACAGTGGTTTCCTCACTGAAAATAAATGGGCATGGTCTCTTTTAAGTCTGCCCCCTGAGGGCAATCTCTGTGAGCAGTCCAGGTCTCAGAAGGGCTCTAGGCTCCGTGGCCTGTCCAGAGGAGCAAGGTGGATGCAGAGCTGAGGGGTTTCCCTGTGCTTCCTGGAATGGGAGGCAGGTCCACTTCACCCTTCTAGCACTGACTCAGCTGGTGATTTCTCTCGTGGTTTCAGGATTGCCCCAGTGAGCCATCATGGGGGCATAGCAGGATTCCAGTCCTTTTCCTGCTAAATGGTTTCCTACATGGGGATTGAGGTTCAGGTTGTGCCTGGAGGAGTGGGGCTGGGGCTGTGGGTAATAGGCAGGGCTAGAGGGTTCAGGGTCAGGGATGGGAAGAAACCACCCCCATCGCCATGACAGGGTGCCCATGGGGGCCGTTGAAGAAGGTCCCCACATCTTAAAATCCTACAACACTTAGAATCCTAGAACATAGGGCTGGAGCCATGTTATGGAGCAAGTAATTTAACCCTAATACTGGGAATAAGGGGAGAAAAGGGAAGAAGGAAATAGAACAGAAGATCTTGTCTAAGAAACCCAGCAGATCATTGGAGAGCTATGACCAGGAACTCAGGCAGCTGATGATGGAGCTGCCCAGGGGCCAATGGCCTAAGCACTCCCAGGTCTGGTTGGCCAGTGGGCAAACGATTCACCTCCCCAGCTGCTTTCTGCAACTTCATGCCTGGCCGGCAAGAGGCACTTTCCGCTTTCCCTGGGACCATCCATCAGACATGGAACTCCGTGCTCCTTTTGAGGCCTGAGACAAGTGCCCTCTGCAGTCAGTGGTTCTACAGTGCATCACATGGCGCCGGCCCTCGCTCCTTCTCCCTGACCCTGCGCGCAGCTAAAATATTGTCCTGTGGATAGGGAATGAAAAGGGTACAACCTTATTTCTTCAAAGATCGCCCGATCTAGCCCAGAGGTATAATAAAACCCCAAACTTTCCTTTCAGGACTCATCTTTCATGAGTAATATCTTTCCGTGTTAAGTGGTAGGCACGCAATGGTGAAATAAAGCACAGGGCTCAGTGACTGATGGCTTGGGGTGTGGAGGAGAAGGTTGCCTTTATGGTGCGAGTTTCCTGTGCTTCAGCTCTCCTGGATTACGGGGTGCACGGCCCACCGGTGATGGATGACAACTGACAACGGCACACTTCATCATGCAATTTGGGAAACCCCTACCGGGGCATCTTGGCCACCCCTGAGGCCATATAGGGCTGGAACCACCATTATCTGTGTAGTCAAGTGTTTGCATTTAAAACAAAGGAGGAATCAGAGTAATTAGGTGAATTATGATCTTCAGTTCATGAGGCACAATTGTTGTTGCTTACTTTAGAGTGTCTGTTTAAACATTGTAACAAGGAATTGTCCCATTGAGTCTTCACAGGGGCACAGCAGCAGGAGTCTAGTCCTTTCCCTGCTAAGTGGTTTCCTGCATGGGAATTGGGGTTCAGGTTGTGCCTGGAGGAGTGAGGCTGGGGCTGTGGTTAAGAGGTGGGGCTAGAGGGCCCAGGGTCGGGGATGGGTCACAGCTCTCCAGTGGCCTTCTGGGTCTCTTAGACAAGGTTTTCTGTTCTATTTCCTTCTTCCCTCTTCTCCCTTTATTTCCAGCATTAGGGTTAAATTACTTGCTACCTAACATGGCTCCAGCCTTATGTTCTAGGATTCTAAGTGTTGTAGGATTTTTAAGATGTGGGGACCATTCTTCAAGGGCCCCCATGGGGACCCTGTCATGACGATGGGGGTGATTTCTTCCCATCCCCCATCCCTGGGCCCTCTGGCCCTGCCTGTTACTCACAGTCCCTTCCTCACTCCTTCACGATTGAGCTGGGGCCCCTCTTCCTGCGATTATTGGCCATGCATTTCTCCTCTTTCCTGCTCAAGTCGTTTGCCCATTTTTCTGTCAGGTTGTCTCTTTCTTACTGTAAGAATTCTTTATATTTTCTTGGTAAGAATTTTTCATCCCTTTTATATGTTGCAAATATCATTTCTATTTCTTTAAGATGTCTTGTTGCATAGTTCTTACTTTTAGTATAGTCAAAGTTATCGATATTTTACTTTACAGTTAGCACGTTTTAGTCTTGTTTCAGAAACCCTTCCGTATCTCCAAGTCAGGAGGATATTCAGCACAATCGTTCTAAAGGCTTTAAAGTTTTGATGTTGACATTTGAATTCCTGATCTACCTGTTGATTTAATCTGTCATTGTTAACCCCTTTGGGGATAACTAGTGCTGCCTGCTTCTTTCCCATGAGCTCCTCCTATCCCTGACACATCAGCCATGGTGGGCCCATCCTGGTAGTCTTTTTATTTATACTTAGAAGACTTTCAGAGTGATTTAGGGGAGATGATGTTGTATCCACGGGAAGCTTGTTTATAAACCTATAAACCCCAGGGCTCACTTTCCGCTTCTCTGATTCTTTGGGGTGCCAGTCCTGGTAATACCTGGCTGCTAGAGCCCAAACCCACCCCAGAGTCTGAGCACTTACACACAAGGCGTCTGGGAAAATTACAGCCAGTTAACAGCATCAGGGCCGGCATGCAGTCGGGGCTTCATTGCTGAGAGTCAGTAGGCTGACTTTCAAGCAATGGCCATAGTCATAGGCTAAGCTTTTGCCACTGACCTACCTACCTTTCTGCTCCTAAACACATGAGAAGAATCCCACCGCATCTGTGGAGAGACAGTGGGAGAGAGAGCTCCAGGGCTCTGAGAATGTCAGGACAGCTGGATCTGAGGAGGTGTTCTGGGGCTCAGGGAAACCCTCTGTGGGAGCCTTTCTTTGGTAATAGCCTCAGTGAATCCCTAAATACCAGAGAAGTCCAGGGACTGGCCCAGCTGGCAATTGCATTTGGGAGTTAAGCTAAAGAAAGTCTGGTCGCATCAGTGCAGCTCGCTTTTGGAGAAGGTGTTACATGGTTTGAATGCTCCTGGGGTGAGTTAGTCCATCTTACCAAGGGCTACCACATATTTTCCTGGAAGCTATGAACTGACAAAAGGGCACTGGAATCATAGATTCTGGTCCAGAATCCATGTTGCCTTGCTGTGTGACCTTGGACAGGTTTCTCTCCCTCTCTGATCTTCAGGTTACTTCTCTCTAGAATGGAAGGGGCAATCAGTGCCTAGACAGTCCCTCAGACTCTCCTCTTTCTAATTATCTCTGGATCTGTGATGAAGGCATTCGATGACTCCGAGCTGCCTCCTGCTGAGGATGGGGAACTAGAGCAAGAAAAGGCCCCAAATTAGCCTAAAATGTAAACAGCTGAGAGCTTTCTTCTTAACTGAGTGAAACTCTAAAGATCGTAACACACCTCCACACTGGCCTGCAAGCTCAGCCTATGAGATTTCCCCCCTTAGGGATGGTATTGATCCTAAAGACTTGTTTTGAAAATCGGAAGTATGATTAAAATGGAATTTGTGGGGCAGAGAGAAGAAGTTAAGCCGGCACCTCTGGAGGGGAGGGAGGCTTACTTCTGAGGGGACTGACACTCCCCCAGCTCCACGGGGCCTGGCAGGAGGAGGCCTCAGTGCTCCTGGCCCTGAAGGGTGCTGCTTGGTTCTGCCCCTCTTCCTGTGGCTGAGGGCAGGTGGCACCCCTAGCAGAGACCCAGCCCCATTCACCCCCAGGGGCTGGGCACCTTCCCCCTAGGTTTCTCCGGTGCTCCCCAGGAGCCATGCCTTGCTGCTGAGAGCAGAGTGTCCCAGCTACACTCGACTGTCACAGACTAAAGCACAAAGTGCATCTGGCAGCCACATGATGCGTCCGTCCTCTGACTCTGCAGGGTGACCCGTCCCATATGCCTCAGCTGTTTGGGGACAGCCTCTGAGAGATCCAAATGTTCCTCTCCAACCTCCGAAGCAATACATGGTGAAGAGATTCTGAGCTATTTATGGTCAGGAGAGAGCCGGCTGCCTCATCCCTGGGGCTGTGACTGAGTCACATTCCTCGGTGGGGAGAGCGGTGATGGTTCTCAGAAAGAATTGAGGCTTTGGGCACACATCACTGGCCTGTCCCATTTCGTCTTTCCACAGTGAGGCCCAGGCTGTTCCATGGGGAAGGGGCTTCGGGGCTTAACCATGACTTTCTCGAAGGAGAGCCAAGCTCCAGAGAGGAGACCAGCTGGGCCAAGGTCACAGAGTGGACCAGTGCCCAGGCAGCTCCAGCCTCTGGCCAGCCAGCCACTCTGGCCTCTGCGGTCACACCAGCCCTGGGGATGTGGCCTTCGGCTTTGAGTTTTAAAGGTGTTCCATCACACCAGCCCCCAGCGCAGTCTTTGGTTTTGATTTTTGAAGGTGTTCTTCTTGCTTGCAGGGAGCTCAGCCCTCCTTGGGTCACTAGTATTGGCTTCCATAGCAGATCACCACAAACTGGGTGCCTTAAAGCCTCTGAAATGTATTCCCTTCAGTTCTAGAGGCCAGAGTCTGGAATCAAGGTGTGGGCAGGTGAGTTCCTTCTGGAAGTTCTGAGGGAGACTCTGTCCCAATCCCTCTCCAGCTCCTGGTGGCTCCCAGCCGTCCAGTCCCCCACCCCCACCTGGCTTGCAGTTGCGACCCTGTGTCCCCGTGTCCCCCCAGCCTCTTCCTCCGTCCTCACTTGGCAGTGTTCTTTTCTGTGGCTCTGTGTGCCCTCTTCTGCCTCTCCTAAGGATGCTGCCATTAGGGTCAGGTACGACTATAATGCAGTATATCGTTTCCATCCTTGATTCTACCCATGAAGTCCCCATTTCCAAATCAGGTCCCATTCGTAGGCTCTGAGGCTACAATGTGGATGTATTTTTTGGGATGCCATCATTTATGCACCTTAGGAGAATAGTGGTTTGATACAGTAGGTGGAGGACTGGACCTTGTGGCAAGACTGTGGGACGGAGGCAGCTCTGGGGAGGGACTGGCCAGGGGCTGTGCTCACTTGTAGGGCCACTGTTTCCTGGGCAACCTGCTGTCCCAGTGTCTCTGCCTCCGCTCTGCGTGCCTGCGTCTCTGTCTTCTCGCTGCCCGCCAGCCTCCCATTCCCTCTGGTGTCCCCTTCTCTCCGTCTCGCAGCCTGTGGTTCTCGTGCCTTGCCTCGATTCCTCACGGCCCAGCTTCAGCGTCCCGGCCTTGGTCTCAACACTTCTTGGCTCCGGTTTCTGCTGTGGACTCCCTCATGCCCTGTCCCACACCGTTTCCCAGTTGGGTTCCTGAGCAAGGGAGCATGCTGGCCATGCCCATCTTCTCACGTGGGCACGGGTGACACCTCCTGATCTGGCCTCAGATTGATGGTCCTGGGGGTTGCGTGCCCATTCTTGGCCCAGACAGCAGGGTGGAGCTGTGGTACCAAGCATCACCACCTCCACCTGGACCTTAGAAGGTGCAGGAACATGGCAGAAATGGGGTATAGGTTCAGCCGCCTACAAGGGCACGGAGTGACTTCACAGTCCCCACAGGAGAACTTCCAGGGCCAGAATCCAACTAAGTGGAATTGTCAGATTGTCAGGTAACTGAAGTATTTCCAGTTTGAGAGGAGAGAGCAAGAGATAATAGAAACCTGGAGAAAAAGCAGCCACAGGAGGTGTTCAGCTTCAATCCAGGTCCACTCACCCCTTACGTTCAGAACAGCAAATTTCGGGGATGCCACGGTCCGTTAAGCATCAAAGACAGACGGGACCACCCATGTTCATGGTATTATGACCCTCATTAGGCAGAAAGGATGCCTAGTGATTGAGGCAAGATTTTCCAGCGACGTCCCTCAGGTGCCCATCAAAGTTGCTACCTTCTCATTTCCTGACCTTCTGGGTCTTCTTTGGGCTCTCCTGGAGTCCCGTGTGTTATTACTCTGCTGTTTTCAATTCGGCCACAGTGAGTCATTTCTTCTTCCTGAGTTGTGTAATCTTGTTATTTGTCTGGAAGAGATTCCGTCCCAGGGAATATCCTGTCCCCGTGCTGTGGGCTTAAGACAGCAAATCCGAGCTGTGATAGAAGCGTAAGTCATTCCCATTCTCCTCGAGCGCATGTTAACGACAGCACAGAATAGTGATAATTAGATGAAGCCTCATTTCACACCATCACCAGCGTGCTTTACATTTACTTATCGCCATTCTTTTCTCCAACATCAGCAAAAAGGAGACTTGTACAGTATCCCAGAACATCCAGTGCGGCACCGTCCCAGCACCATTAATTACCATCTTATGAGCGCACAGAGCCTGGTGCTCACCTCCAGCCGCTTTCTGGGGGCCTGAAAGGGAAACTCACTCCCTGTGCATCTCTGTCCCTCTGTATCCCGGACCTGTGTGGCATTGGTGTGTGCCCTCTGTCCAGCTACCCAAGGCTCATCCCACGCCATGTGTTTGGCCACCGTGGCAAGTCACCACACACAGGGTGGCTTATACAGCAGACTTGGATTTTCTTGCAGTCCTGGAGAAGAGAACTCTGAGATCGGGGTGAGGGCAGGGCGGGTTCCTCCTAAGACCTCCGCCCGTGGCTCGTCGATGCTGCCTCCTCCCTGCGTCTTCGCAGGGTCTTCCCTCTGCCCATGTCTGTGTCCTCGTCTCCTCTTAGGTAAGGACACCAGGCAGAGTGGATTAGGGGCTGCCCTCATGACCTCGTTTTAACTTCACCACCCTCAAAGGCTCACTTTCCAATAAGGTCACATTCACAGGCTCCACGGCTTAGAACTTTGACACCTTTTTGCAGGGACACAATTCACTCCACAACAGTCCTGAAGCAAGATGCACCTGAACCTCACATTCCAAGTAAGCCCTGGTGGGCCCTGGGCCTTTGGGGCTCCTGGCTTCAGCCTACCCTCCACTCCTGCTGAAGCCGTGGTGAGAACAGGAGGGAACTTGATGGAAGGAAGTGGGATGAGATCTCAGCTCGGACTCACACTGCGGTCCCTGTGTGACACTGGGAAAGGAGGGAGTTCCTGTCTAAGTATCTCAGTGGTGGATCCTCAACTGAGCTGGGATCTCGGTGAGACCCTGCCCCAGCCTCCTGGGAGGGGCGCTCACTCCTGTGGGCTTCCCAGCACCTGCCCTTGCTCTCCCCATTCTCCCAGCACCCATCCCCTGCCTCCCGCCTGTGTCCCCCACACTGAGTACCCCTCATTGGCAGGAACAGTGGGTGCCAGATTATCCCTGTGTCCTAGAGCCCCAGGAGGGTGTCCAGGAGCAGGAACCACAGGGAGATGCCGTTTTGCAGAGGGTCCTCCTGCCCCTCTACCCGCCAGGTCCCCTGAGGCCTTCTGCTCACCTCGTCCCTGGGTGCACAGTCACACAGTTGCAGGCTCAGATGAGACCTGGTGTTAGCTTTTATTTTATTCATCTTACCCTCTCTTATTCCAGAAAGAACTTAAGGTGGAAAAGTGTAGCTCTCCGGCTCTGTGACATCACTGCTGGAAGCCAGCCGTGTGGCCTTTGAAAAGCTCCTGTGAGGAGTCGTTTGTTTAGCCTGTTCCTTTACTGGGAACTTCCAACTGTTAGAAAATTTCTTTTTTTTTCTTTACACTGAGTCACAATCTATCTGCCAGGACTTATAACTTCATATTGAACTATTGGTACAGAATGGTAGGGTATTTTATTTTATTTTATTATTTTATTTTTGAGACAGAGTTTTGCTCTGTCACCAGGCTGGAGTACAGTGGCTTGATCTCAGCTCACTACAACTGCTGCCTCCTGGGTTCATGTGATTCTCTTGCCTCAGCCTCTCGAGTAGCTGGGATTACAAGCGCCTGCCACCCCACCCAGCTGATTTCTGTATTTTTAGTAGAGATGGGTTTCACCATGTTGGCCAGGATGGTCTCGATCTCCTGACCTTGTGATCTGCCCACCTTGGCCTCCCAAAGTGCTGGGATTACCGGTGTGAGCCACCACGCCTGGCCATGGTCAGGTATTTTTAATAAAAGGAAGTCATAATGGTGTGTGTGTGTGTGTGTGTGTGTGTGTGTGTGTGTGTGTATGAGCATCTGGGTACCTGTGTATATGCACGACACACACGCACCATGCTTTGTACGAAAGACATACTTCTTGGATTTACGTCTCTGTCCCTCCACATTCTGCCAGGACCCTCTTACCTCCCCAGGGGATGAGAAGGGAGTTGCTGCTGTTTGAAGATCAAACCTGCGTTGCAGCCTGTGTTCATTCCATGTGACCCAAGCTGCCAGGGCTTCCTGGTGGGCAGGGCACTCCCGTACCCCAGCAACTGCCCATGGGTCCTCCAGGCCCATCATGGGGGGGGGTGCACTCCTGCTGTGGCACTCTGAGATCCTTCCTGAGCATTTTGGTGGTGGCAGACCTCGGCGTCGTAGGAAACCTAGGAATTCTAGGGACTAGGCAGCGTGACCCCAGGACTTAACACAGACAGGGCCACCTGCCAAAGTGCGCATTTTCTCAGGGAGAGCCTCCAAGTCGTTTCACGCTTTTCCCAGGCACGATCCTGATGTCAGAGGGATGACTTTCATCTGGGGACTGTGCAGAGCTGGTGAACTGTTCTACCTTCTAATCTTAGTGACGCTGTGCACTTAGGAGCTGGAAATAGCCAGGGAGGAACTTCTAGCAAACTGATGGCCTGAATGCCTGTAGGCTCCTGAGCCGGCCCACTTGCAGGTCAGTAGGTGAGGCTGCTCTGTTACAGAGGGCCAAGGCCCCTCCCATGACTCAGCGGTCACTGGCCAAGGAGGGGGCCAGTCCCATCATGCAGGAACTGTTCTTTCAGCAGAATCAGCAGGTCAGTGAGTGAGCACCCGCAGGGCTTCGGCCAAGGCTGCGCTCTGAGCCCAGCTTCCATGGAGGCAGCCCACGTGGGGTGATGAGCTTGGACATGGAGACTGGAGAAACACATTCCATTTTCTGTTGAGGGCATTGTCCCCTCTCGCCTACCTGTCTGGTCAGGGTGGGATCAGTCAGAGGGCCTTCAAGGAGCCATGGTCATTCTGGAACCCTAAAAGGCTCTGCACACGGAGCTGTGCATAAATCCCTGCGTTGCAGGATAAGATACGATTACAGTATATTATTTGGGCTTGACATTTATGGCAAGTATAAACAGAGCGTTATTACTACCAAATCATGAGCCTCCGACCAAGAGGAGGGCAGCGCTGCGAGCACACAAGTGAGAAGGAGTTTTTATACAAAAGAGAACAAAGTGTTACGCTCCCACTTTTAATACGACTGCCATAAAACAGGAGAGCAGAGAGCAGAAAATTGAAACCATCAGGAAAGCGCCAGGTCCAGGACAGCCCAGACGAAAGTCATTGCCGATGAGATAAGTGGCACTGGCTCACCCCTGGTGGCTGGGCCGGGACTCCAGGAGAGAGGGAAGGAGGAGGAGAAGGAAGCAGGGAGGAAAGGAGGAAGCGGGTGGGGCGAGAAGGGAAAGTGAGGAGGATGAGAGAGAAAAGGCGTCTTCGTGGAAGCCATGCTAGTGTTGTTTTTCCTTTCCAGTTACTGGGAACCTGGGCTTCCTGGGTCCTTTCCAAGGGGGCGTCCCTTTGGTCATCTGGGAGGTCTGAGTGCAGGTGTGCCTTGACACCGCCTAGAAAGGGTAATTGAGAAGATTCTGTGGGTGGATTTCACCACGTGTTTATGTCCTGGTGTCTGCACAGAGGACCGCCGTCTTGTCGGTTATTATCGGAGGCAGAGCGGCCGAGCCGATGACTGTCCCACCTCCAGGGTTGTGTGTGACGTGTGTCTCTGCAGGTGTCCTCATTGATTTCCTCTCCAGGGCAGACTCCTTGGCCATCCACCCATGAGCCCCTTTCCAGGAAACAGATTTTTAAAGTGAATTGTCATGTGCCGTGTGTCTTCCGGGCCTCCTGGCCTCAGGCCAGCAGGCCCTGCTCCTGCATGAGCCCCTGTGAGTGCAGGGGGCCTCTGGTTGCTGGGAAGTGGGGTGGGCTCAGCTTGGGGTTTCATTTGGGGGTGGAGACCTTTCCAAGTGTCTCAGCTGGAGGTTATAACTCCTCCCTAGCTGGGCCCGTAACTCTTTGGCAAGGCCCTCATCTCCGGGGAAGAGCCGGGGAGCCGGGATGAAAGCTCTTACCACTCCATGTGCACCGGCCTCATCAGGAAACAGAGGGGGAGGCCCAGCGTGCCTCGTCCTTCAGATGAATGCAGTTAGGACGAGATGTCCACGAAGTCCACAGAGCATCTGTAGGTCCCAGGCTCCACATGACAACCTCGGAGGCCATCGCCCTTGACTGCCCGGTGAACGGGATGGAGTCAGAGAATCCAGCAGTTGGGAACTTCAGGGATCAGCCTAGGTCAGGTGTGGGCTTTGCCACGTCCAATTACCTACTCTCCTGAAGTCACAGTTTCCTCATCTGTAACACAGAGATCATAATTGCACAATAAAATTACATGACGACAGGGTGGTACCTGCTCTGTTCCCTGTTGGGAGCACAGTGCCTGGCCCAGCCCAGCCACCAAATGTTGCCTCTATGCTGAGAACCCCTCATCTACATCTCCAACTCTGACCTGTCACCTGAACCCCAGACTCCTGCATCCAGCACCTGCTCAGTGTCTCCTCTCCAGAAGCTAACAGGCCTCCCAAATTTAATGTAACCAAGTCTGAATTTTTTATTTTATTTTTTGAGATGAAGTTTTGCTCTTTTCCCCAGACTGCAGTGCAATGATATGATCTCTGCCCATTGCAGCCTCCACCTCGCGGGTTCAAGTGATTCTCCTGCCTCAGCCTCCCGAGTAGCTGGGATTAGAGGTGTGCGCCACCATGCCAGGCTAATTTTTGTATTTTTAGTAGACACGGGGTTTCACCATGTTGGTTAGGCTGGTCTCGAACTCCTGACCTCAGGTGATCCACCCACCTCGGCCTCCCAAAGTGCTGGGATTACAGCTGTAAGCCACCACGCCCAGCCCGAACTCTTTTATATGTAAAATTTATTTTATTTTTATATTTCAACATTTATTTTAGGTTTGGGGTGCATATGTGGGTTTGTTACATGGGCAAATTGTGTGTCGCTGGGGTTTGGGGTACAAATGATTTTG
Source organism: Callithrix jacchus (assembly GCF_049354715.1). Classification (NCBI taxonomy): domain Eukaryota; kingdom Metazoa; phylum Chordata; class Mammalia; order Primates; family Cebidae; genus Callithrix; species Callithrix jacchus. The sequence continues at coordinate 45,246,649 of NC_133508.1, forward strand.
TCACCTATGTAGTGAGTCTAGTACCTAATAGGTAGTTTTTCCATCCTCACTCTCCTCCCACTCTCCACCTTCAAGTAGGTCCCACTGTCTATTGTTCTCCACGTTGTGACCATGTGTACCCAATGTCTGGCTCCCATTTGTATGTGAGAACATGTGGTACTGGGTTTTCTGTTTGGGCGTTTATTTGCTTAGGGTTATGGCCTCCAGCGGCATCCACGTTGCTGCAAAGGAGATGATTTCATTCTTTTTTCATGGCTGTGTAGTATTCCATGGTGTATATGCACCAAATTTTCTTTATCCAATTCCCTGTTTATGGGCACCAGAGTTGATTCTGTATCTTTGCAATTATTCATAGTGCTGCAATGAACATGTGTCTTTATGGTAGAATAATTTATTTTCCTTTGAGTGTATACACAGTAATGGGATTGCTGATCGAATGGTAGTTCTGTTCTAAGTTCTTGATAAATCTCTAAACTGCTTTCCACATGGGGCTGTGCTAATTTACATTCCCACCTGCAGCATACAAGTGGTCCTGTTTCTCCACAGCCTCACCAGCATCTGTGATTTTTTTGACTTTTTAATAATCGTCCTTCTGACGGGTGTGTGATGGTGTCTCATTGTGGTTTTGACATGCATTTCTCTGATGATTAGTCAGGTTGAGCATTTTTTCATATGCTTGTTGCCCACGTATATGCCTTCAGAACTCTTTCTAAATCTCCCTCGGCTGTATGCCTTCCAAATTGTCTTCATCTGGGCTGGGTGTGGTGGTTCACACCTGTAATTCCAGCACTTTGGGAGGCTGAGGGGGCCATATTGCTTGAGCTCAGGAGTTTGAGACCAGCCTTGCCAACATGGTGAAACCTGGTCTCTACTAAAAATACAAAAATTGGCTGGGCGTAGTGGTACGTGCCTGTAGCCCCAGCTACTTGTGAGGCTGAGGCAGGAGAATTGCTTGAATCTGGGAAGAGGAAGTTGCAGTGAGCTGAGATCATGCCACTGCACTGTTGTCTGGGTGACAGAGCAAGACTCTTTCTCAAAAAAAGAAAAAGAAAAGAAAAAAGGAAAAAATGAACTGGGCATAGTTGTGTGCACCTGCAGTTCCAGCTATTCAGGAGGCTGAGGTGGGAGGATGGCTTGGCCCTTGAGGGGTCAAGGCTGCAGTGAGTTGTGATTGCACCGCTGCACTCCAGCCTGGGTAACAAAGCAAGACCCTGTCTCAAAACAAAACAAAACAAACAGATAGAAAAACCTCAATCTTCATCTGTCGACCCTTCCATTTTCTCTAAAAACCAAGGAGTCAGTCTGAATTTCTGTCTTTCCCTCTCTTTTTCATTTATAATCACTCAGCCAACCCAGACACCCCACCCCCAAAATATACTCAGATCCATCAGCTTCTTCCTACCTTGACTGCAGAAGGCCTCTGCCAACTCTCCCGAAATCCACTCTCTACTCAGCGGCCAGAGCCGTCCTTTAAATACATGCGTCAGGTCTTCATACTTCCCGCCTTCAAATGCTCCAGTGGCTTCTACTGTGGCTGGAATAAAATCTGAATCCTGCCGTGGCTGTGGCCTTCCACCCGTCCCCACTCGGGTCCATGCTGCAGCCTCATCTCCCACCAGCCTCCCTCTTACCCCTCCCTTGACTTGGGCCCACAGGCTTCCTTGCTGGTTCTTGGGGTTGCCACGTCTGGTCCTGCCCTAGGGTCTTTGCAGATGCTTTTCCCCACTGTCCAGAATATTCCTAATCCAGATTTTGCATAGCTGGCACCACTCATGAAAGGACTAAGTACAAATGTTCCATCCTCACCCTCAGGAAGATCTAAATATGGCATCATGGCGCATGACCTGCGAACAGAAAGGTTCACCCACCATCCAGAAGGCTGGAGAGAACTCAGGGAGGGACTGTTGAAATTATGGAATGTCAAGGTCACTGTGGGCAGGATGATTGGCCAGGTTTGGGGGCAGGCACGGGATCCCGAGGTGTCCCTGGCTTCAGCAGGCCTGCTCCTTTGGTTGGGGTGTTCTGACACACCCGGAGGAGCCCCAGGCTCCCCTGTCCCTGTCCTGGATGGACATGCCTATGAAGAAGCAGGTGCCCCGTGTAGGCAGTTCCTGGGGCCTCTGTGGAGGCTTTGGGCAGGGCACGAGTGCCCTTGGCCGACAGGTCGGGATGCCGCATTGCACCACACCTGTCACACACTGCAGGATTTTCCTGCCTGGCACTGGGCTTTTGCTGATGCCGTTTTAGCACCATCCTGAAACTGAAGCCACACCAGGTGATCTTGAATAAGACCTGCCTTTTGAAAGATGTTTTCCCAGAGCCTCAGAGCCTCTTCCTCCTGGAGATGCAGGTGGAGCCTACAGATGGTTGAGGGAAGTTTGGAAGTGTGCATGACCGACTGCCACCACCTCTTCCTTCAATCCCCGAATGTGAATGAATGAAGAGCCCTGAACCTATGGACCATCAGCAAGCTGTCTGTTTCCCTAGCATGTTAGGGCTTGGCGCTGCAGGTACCCAGCCTGCCCCATTCCTGGTGGCTGCTTTTATAGGAAAACACTGGAATGTTGATTATGAACAGGGCCTCTGGAGTCATTTAGACACAAGTTCAAATCCTGCCTCTTCCATTGACTGACCAAGCAAGGACAAATTACTTCTCTGAGCCTTGGTTACCTTCTCTGAGATCGGCTGGGCATAGTACCTGCTTCCTGGGGTTGGGAGGATTTGACGGGACATCTATAAAGCCGTGGGCCCCGAGGAAGCTGTGGTTCATGTCAGCTGCTGCTGTGATTGTCCACACCTAGCCCCGCTCCCCCTTCCCTCTCCACATGGGCTTTCCAGTCCATTCCTAGTTGAAGCAGAGGCTCCCTGGAGTCCAGTCACTCTGGCATCTCCAGCTCCAGGTGAAGGATATAGCTGTGCACAGACCCTACTGGTGCTCTGGTGGATTTCTTGGCTCAGGGAATTTGAGGTTGAAACCAAGGGCCCTGTGATGTCACCCAGTCTCCTGGAGCATCCACCAGGGAGGAAAGAAGGCATCTAGAGATGCTACACCCTCTCGTTCCTTCCTTCACATCATCCTCCCTGAACACTGCAGGGAGCAGCCATAACCAAGAGCCCAGGACCCACCCTCCCTGCCCAAGGCTTGCTCATTTTGGCTCAGGGAATCCATCAGGGCTCCTGGTAAGAAGGAAGTGGGTGAGCTGATGGGGCAGCGAGGCAGAGGAACTGAGTTGCCCACTTGCTGGGATCTCAAGTCCTGGCACTGCCCCATCCAGCTGTAGACCCTTGGGCAAGTCACTGACCTCTCTGAGCCTCCATTTCTTCATTTGTAAATAGGGATAACGATTTGCATCTCATAGGAATGGTCATTCTTTCATTTGATACATGTGAGAGGGTAGAGATGAGGCTTAGAGGAAAGATTTGAGCTGGGCCCTGTAAGCCACCCTAAACATTTCACTCTTTATCTAAAGGGCCCTGGGAAGCCATAGAAGAGTTTCTGATTTGCTTTTATTATTATTATTTTGAGATGGAGTCTTGCTCTGTTACCCAGGCTGGAGTGCAGTGGTGTGACTGCGGCTCACTGCAACCTCCGCCTCCCGGGTTCAGGTGATTCTCCTGCCCCAGCCTCCTGAGTAGCTGGGATTACAGGCTCCTGCCACCATGCCTGGCTAATTTTTGTATTTTTAGTGGAGTTGGGGTTTTATTGTGTTGGCCAGGATGGTCTCGAATTCCTGACCTTGTGATCTGCCTGCCTCAGCCTCCCAAAGTGCTGGGATTACACGCATGAGCCACTGCACCCAGCCTGTTTTTATTATTTTTATACAAGCAGATGTCCTTGAACATGTGTGTTTTTTACACATGCTCAGGGTTTTAGGAGTCAGCGCTTCTGGACCTTTCCATGTGGCCTGCTCCTTTGGACTCAGAAAAATCCCTGGAAAGGACTTCATGCCGTGTCCGAGCAGGTGCGGGGCTGCTGGAGGCTGACATCCACGTCCCCACCTGGAACGAGATGGGAGACAAACAGCATCCTCCCTAGAAGGCTGATCTCCCTTAGGGACTCTTAAGAGGGTGACAAACAGCCCTGTGTTTTCTGGGCTGTTCTAGAGGGCCGTTTGTGTGCTGGAGGGATCTGAGGCTCATTTTCAAAATGAAGGTCCAAGCCCAGATCTTTGGAGGGGTGAATGGGCACAGAGAACAGCCCGTTTTCCAGGTTCCTTCAGGTTCTATTTGCAAATAAAGATGTTAACTGGAAGGCTGTGGTCGCTGGTCGCTGGGGGGTACAAAAAGCCCCCCATCCTCCCTTTTCGTTCTCTGGTGCCAGGGAGGTGGGCTCCTTGGTTGCTTTTCTGAACCTGTAGCTAAAAACCTTGACTTGATAAATGAGATGTGACCTTGGAGTAAATTTGCCTATTATCTAGAAGTCATGGAAGCAGACATTAAAAATGGACTTCATTTATTTTACGAGAAGTCAGAGCATGTCAAGCTTCTCATAATTAGTAATAAACTCATCTCTGCTTGATGACTTTTTACACTGTTTATATTTTTTATTGATGTAGTCACGCTCAGGTGGCCATCACCGGAGGTGGGCAGTGGTGGGGCTGCTTCCAGTCCGGAGCCTCCCTTGTGCCTCCAGGGTCCCTCCACGCCCCACACCACCCCTGCCCCGAGTGGCCCCGGCTGCTCCTTCATCACAGAGCCCAGACTCGCTGTGTTAGACTTGGCTACCTTTGTGAGCTTGCAGGAATAAGTCTGAGGTGCTGAATATAGATGTATTTTCCTTCCTCCTCCTTGGAGAGCAGTGATTTGCAGCCTCTTCTCGTGTGAGCCAGCCACCCTCATGTGACTTGGTAGGCACATGGTCGAGGAAGTTGCTGTTTCCAGGCCTAATGAGGCCTTGGAGTCTCGTTAACGGGGCTCCTTGCTGTGGGATGTGTTGCTTATGGACAGATGGGGTGGGGGACCTGGCTTTGTCTCCTCCGCCCCATGCTAAGGACTGGATCTCTGATGAGCACCAAGGATTGAGAAAGAAGCAGAGGGGCCGCCAACCCTGGGAGCCCTGGAGCCTGGCAGCTTTGGCTGTAAAATCTCACCTTTCTGCAGCCCATGAAGCACACTAGGAGGTGGGAGCCTCCCTTCTAGAAAGTTCTAGAGGCTTGCCCTGTCTGCAGAGCCTGGGGTGGAGCAGGCTCACCTGCGGAAGAGGGACTCTAGGTGGGACAGGTGGTCCCTTGTGGTCTCGTTTGCTCTTGCTGTGGTGATACGGCCTGTTATCCGTCATGGGTGCCAGGTGGCCCTTTTCCAGGGAGTCTCCGGAGACCCCAGGGGTCAGTGAGCAGCCACCCTTTCCCCATCTCTGTGTCATGTGCAGGGACCATGGAGAAGGGCATGCTGAGCAGGTCCCAGGTTTCACAGAAGAGCCGGGCACCTGGACGGCCCCATTCCCAGTACAGAGAAGGCAATCGCTGGCCTCACCAAACTGTGCTCCAATGAGGCTGGAGAGCCCCTCCCCACTGCTTGGTTTTCTCTTGGCCTCTTTGGTGCCCCCCACACTGGGTCTGTCACCAGGATGCAGAGACTTAGGCAGTCTGTCCTCCTCACCCCTTGGCGCTGAGGCTCGACGGCACCTTTTCTTGAAGCCTTTACTTAGAATTCCGTTCTCTCTTCCTGCTTTCCTTCTGCAATTTGTTTTTCACTCTTTTGTAGCAAGAAATGTCCTGGAGCATTGTCATTTGCAGGCATGAGGTGGTCTGCAGATGGGCCAGGGGACAATACCCAGATGCCACAGCTCCCTGAGAGCTGGTGTGAGGGCTCCAGCCTGTGTTGTTGGAACATAAGCTCTGAAAGGGAACAGGGCATGGCGTTTGCATGATAAGCAGGGAAGGTGAAACCTGTGCCTTCTGAACCCGGGTCTGTGTGGGGTTTTTCAGAGCCAGGGGATTGGTTTGCTAGGGTTGCTGTACCACACACAGAGTGGCTTAAACATCAGAAGTGCATCGGCTCATTGTTCTGAAGGGTGAAAGTCTCAGATCAAGGTGTGGGTGGGGCTGGTTCCTTCTGAGGCTGGGAGAGAGGGTCTGTCCCATGCCTCTCCCCGGGCTGCTGAGGGATCGCTGTAAGTGTTCGTTGGCTTGTAGAAGTGTCATCCTGTCCTCTGCCTTCATCTTCATGTGGCATTCTCCCTGTGTATGTATCCAAACTTCCCCCTTTGTATAAGTAATCAGTCATATTGGATTAGAGACCACCCTCAGGCCTCATTTTAACTTGATTACCTCTTTAAATATAATCTCCAAACAAGGTTTCATTCTGAGATATGGGAGGTTAGGACTTAACATGTAAATGCTTGAGGACTCAACCTGTAACAGCTGGGAAAGGGGACATGCAGCCCTGTTACCATGGGGGCTGGGACTCAGCCTTGGGCAGGTTCTAGAGGTGATTTCCTCCACAGCCACACCAGGACAGGACCCCTGCACAGGTGCACTGGAGTGGGTGTCCGAGGAGATGCTCTTTGCATTCTCGTGAACCAGGTTCAAATCTCAGGCCTGCTATTCACCGCAGGTGACCTTGATCAAGTGACTCCACTTCTCCAAAGCCCAGTTCCCTGTTTGCAAAATAGGGTTGACACCACCCACCTTGGAGGATTGATTGATCTGGGGTTAAACGAGGTAGAGAGGACAAGCCTCCGTCAGTGTATCCGCACTGTGCAGGAGCATGGGAGGTGCTCACGGCTTTTGTGGTTCCCTCCGGACTGTGCAGTCCCCCGGCTGTTTCTCTTCACCCTGTCTCTCTTTACCTTGTCCCCCCCCACGGCCTGGCAGAGTGGGCAGGCTGTGTTGGCCTGCTCAGGCTCAAGGATTTGCAGTGAGGGAAGGTGTGATGAGAACAAGAGGCCCTCCCTCTCCAGCCACGCCTGCCACTTTCTCCATGCTGGAGTTGCCTGCACCCATTGGCAGTCAGGGCACATGGCGGCTGGGATTTTACTGGAGTTTACTGCTGAACTTAATAGGGTCATTTTCTGCGGCGCATAAATCTGTCTGTGCTCGGCTGAGGATCCCGGGTGGCTGGTACACCAGCCATTGTTAATGGACCTGCGCCTGGAAAACAGGGCTGTGGGTGTTAGTGTTGTTCTGGATGTTTCTTGCTTGGGAAGGGAGAGGATTTAGTAATAGAAGCTCCATTTGTCTCTTCAGTTGCTACCAGCCTGCCTGGCCAAAGGGCTGATTTGGACAACAAATAGGATGGGCGCTGTATTCATTTGGAATCTGTGATCCTGCATCGTGGCAAGTTGTCATCATTGGTTGGAATAGGGTGGGTCCCCAGTTCTCTCTGAACATTCACTGATTCGTTTGTTCAACAGATATCTGCTGAGCTGTGAGCTTAAGCCAGATCTGTCATCAATTCTGGGGATACAGAGGAGACTGGGACGGATTTGGTCCCCAGCATCATGGAAGTAAAAGTCAAGCAGGGAATCTTTAGGGGAGAAGGTGGTGGCCAGGAAAAGCTGGGAAGGTGACTCTAGCTGACATTTGACGGGAGAGTCAGAGCTGGCCAGGCCAGAAGGGGAGGCTGGAGAAGGCTGGGACACCTCCTGGAGCCACGTCCGCTTCCTTCAGGGGCTTCTGGGATCCTCCCTGCTAGCTGTGTAGAAGGAACCAGAACATCCACATCCTGTGTATCCAGCCACCTGAGCAACTTTTCCACAATGCGACTTTTTTAAAAAGTCAAGGTGAATCTCATTTCATGCAATAAATATTAACCTGGAAGGTTGGGGGTACATTAAAGTTTTATGTATGGCAATAAATTTCTTATGCAAGAGAGGACTCATTACTAGTTAAAGAAATTTGGGTGAAAACTGCCTTGGCCATTATCCTGACTTAATTGTTCAGTAAGTAACATAAACCAGGTTTCCTCCAAGCTGGGTTCCTGTGTGTTAATCATCTTTGAGCTTCTGTTTCCTTTCCTTTCTTTCTGCACCTGTCATTTGATTCCTCAGGCCCTGGGGCTGCCTTCCTTCTGGGCTCTTCTTTGAGGAAGAATCCCTGATATCTACCCTCCAGGAGTTTAATATTTCTTGAATGCATAGGCCATATCTATACATATGTCTTAGAAAACCAACCCTGAAAATTTTCTCTATACTTGGACAGGGCCAGGAGGCCTATTTGCAAATGGTCACACCTACTTGCAAATGACCCAGTGTCTTCATGAGGGCCATGACTCTATAACTTATGTTTATTCTTATTAGCATTTCTCTTATGATTGGTAGGCACGGGTGGAACTGATGGACTTAAGCAGAGTTGGTGGACTTGGGTAGAGTTAGAGGACTTGGGTAGAATTGGTGGACTTGAATAGAGTTATTGGACTTGGGTAGAGGTGGTGGAGTTGGGTACAGTTAGTAGAGTTGGGTAGAGTTGGTGGACTTGAGAAGAGTTAGTAGACTTCGATAGAGGTGGTGGACTGGGATAGAGGCGGTGGACTGGGATAGAGGTGGTGGACTTTGGTAGGACTGGTGAACTTGGGTAGAATTAGTGGACTTGGGTAGGACTGGTGGGCTTGAATAGAGTTGGTGCACTTGGGTAGAGGTGGTGGACTGGGATAGAGGTGGTGGACTTGGATAGAGGTGGTGGACTTGAATAGAGTTGGTGGACTTGCATAGAGGTGGTGGACTTGGGTAGGACTGGTGGACTTGAATGGAGTTGGTGGACTTGAATAGAGGTAGTGGACTTGGGTAGAGGTGGTGGACTTGAATAGAGGTGGTGGACTTGGGTAGAGGTGGTAGACTGGGATAGAGGTGGTGGACTTTGGTAGGACTGGTGGACTTGGGGAGAGTTAGTGGTCTTGGGTAGGACTGGTGAACTGGAGTAGAGGTGGTGGATTTCAATAGAGTTGTTTGTGGGGCAACGACGGTTAGTGAAACGTAAGTATTTTTGCCAACCCACCTAACTCAGGGTGGTGCTCTGTAGAAGAAGAAAGATATTCTGGAAGTTTTTAAATAGGGGCATGATACCAGGTTTGAAACGTGAGAGAGTGAGTAGTGACTGTGCCCTTGTCTGACCCAAGTGCTAAATCAACAGGAGCACGGGGCCCACTTACATCACTCATGGACATGGGCTGGGCTGTTTTCCTTGCATCCATTTCACTTGGTGATTAATATCTCTTTTAATGTTCAGCTGCAGTGAATTCTTAACAAATTATTTTGTAACACATTGAAATCACTTTGTAAGCTCTTTGTTAACACCTTTAAGAGGCCTCCAGCTATAAAATATTACTTTATCATCTTCCCGATGCTGGACGTTTGATGCAACGCTCGTGTCTTGGAGGTTGTTAATAAATAATGGATGGAGGAATGATCCGGGGGTGACCTTTTGTAGAACATCATCTGTCAGCCGAACTTCACTTAATCCTTCCTCTTACGCTGTCTTCTGGCTTTCAGGATATAGCAGTTTGCAAATCAGGTGGTTTGGTTCCCGCCAGTGAGTGACATTTCACAGGATGGGTGACATCAGAACGATTGGCCTGTGCAGTTGCCTCTGGGACCCTCAGAAGGATTTAAGCCCTGTGATTAGCAGGTCTATTTTTGGCCACCAAATGCTGGAGGGAGGAGGTCTGGTGTGTGTCTCCTCTTGGCTGCGATGAGGCCTGGCTGACTCCAGCAAGGACTCTCCGTGAGTGGAGTGTGGCAGCGCCGTGGTTAGCTGGCCCGGCAGGGTATGTTTCTCCAATAAGCATTTGTAGATCTGCTCTCTACTAAAGCTGTTTCACCCTGCTAGCCCTCCTCAAAGGCATAGCAAGCCAGAGTGTCCCAAGGACTGGGAACACTTGGGGGCAGATGCCTGGTGGAGAGTCACAGAACCATGAAGTCACAGAGGCTAAAGCCGGAAAAATCAAAGTGCTCATCCAGTCTGGACCCATCAGCTTACAGAGAGGGATGGAGGTCAGAGAAGCCGAGAGTGCCTCTCCCAGGGTAGCTTGTGGGTTAGAGCAGATTTTTCACTCGAATCCTGAAACTGTGATCCCCTTAGCCAGTACCCTGCATCACAGAGTGACTTCATTCATTCATAAACAAATGCTTATCGAGTGCTGACTCTTTGCAGCACCATGCAATATCCTGAGGACACTGCAGGCAGCGAGACCAGCGAGGTGTCTTAGTCCATTCCAGGTGCTAACGAACCACCTGTCAAACTGATTTCTCTGATAGTCCAGTCAGGGGAATGGCAGTGACCATGGGCTTCTATAGTGGATGTCCTTAGGCTCAGTGTGGCTAATGATGAAGAATTGTGAGTCATCCCAGAGGGTGCAGAACAGCTCCCACAGCATGACTTATACTGGGTAATTGTAAACAATATACATTTAGTGCTCACAGTTCTGGCGGCTGGGAAGTCCAAGATCAAGACATCAGCAGATTCAGTGTCTGGTAAGAAGCTGTTCCTGACAGATGGCACCTTCTATGCATCCCCACTTAGTGGAGAAGGGGCACACACAGGTTCCCTCGTGATTTTTTTTTTTTTTTTTTTGAGACAAGGACATTCTCGCTCTGTCACCCAGGCTGAAGTACAGTGGCACAATCCTAGCTCACTGATTTCCTGGATTTCTTATACACAGATCAGACCTATGAGTTCATAGTGGTCATTACAGCTTCAACGTGTGCTAGAAGGCAGGCATGAAGGAGGCTGCAGCTGCAGATGTGGGGTGGTGAGAGGAGTCCCTGAGGAAGGGGTGGTGAAGGTGAGAGGTAGGATGAGTGAGATGCACTGTGGGTAGTAGGAGGGGGCGTCCCACTGTGCTGTGGGCTTGGGGCTGCAGAGATGCCTGTTTGTGGAGTTTGGATAAGTACAGTAAAAACAATGCACACAGTGCTTCTAGAATCAGAGTCCATGGCAGAAAGCAAGGGCTCAGTATATACTGAATGAATGAATGAATGAATGAACCACCTGTCAAACTGATTTCTCTGATCAGTCCAGTCGGGAATGGCGGTGACCAATGGGCTTCTATAGTGGATGTCATTAGGCTTGGTGTGACTGATGAAGGATTGGGAGTCATCCCAGAGGGTGCAGAACAGCTTCCATGACCCTCCCCAGAGTCCAAGCCCAGGGAGCAATTGTGACATCCAGTCAAGCTCACACTTGGCATGGAGGCCGGGCCCCATGAGGACCAACCTGCAGCCTCCAGGGGTCATGGGGAAGGAGGCTCCAGTGGAAGCTGCGTTCCAGTCTCTGTCTGGAGGCCTCTGAGTGGCAAGTACTTAGTGGTTGCACCTGTGGATGGGCTTAATGGTCTGAACCTGTAACATCCATTCAGGCATCAGAAAATCACCCTCCAATTATCGCTAGAGTTTTATTTCCTAGAATCCTGAATAGATCACATTTTATTGTTGAATACTGAAATCTCATTACTTTAGGAAGTGCTATTACTGGGCTATTACTGTAAAGGAATTCTTCTCTCCTGTTCTGATTAAAACCTCCTGTTTATATTAAAAAAAAATTTCAGACCTATTTTTTTTAATGCTTCTAACAGTATAAATGTGCAGCCAAATGTCTTCTTTCCCCAGGCCCCACGCCTGGGTATGGACTTCCCTGGGCCTGCTGGTGGATAGCGAGCACAGCCCTGCAGATGTAAGAGGCACCAGAGTCTCCTCCTGGACCCCCTTGGTTCTATGATGGTCCCTTTCTCTCCCTCGGGCTCCTTGCTTACTAAGATTCTAATGACAGTTCTGGCCAAAACAGGCAGCTCACATTGCCACTGGTTTGAGACTTCAGCTCTGGTGTTATTCACCAGGAACTGATCCTGGGATCTTGGGGCATGGGGTCCAGGATGTGGCTTCTCTGTTGGCTGATGGAGTCAGGGGAACTGGCTCCACCCAGAGCAGTACATGGGGATGGATGGAAGACACTGCTTGGGGCAGCTCCCACTCCTCTCTGGAGGCTGCTCCCTCTGTGCACAGGGTCATCAGCTTCCTGCATCTGTATCTCTGACCTGGGGGTGTCCTCCATGTTCCTCAAGGTGCACTTGGCACTGTCATATGCTGAGCCCACTGTGCCATGAATATTACCTTGCTCCTTTCTCTTCCTCCAGGACTTTGCCTCTTCTCTGCGACCCCAATGTACTTGGCACAGCAGCTGGCATGGGTCACTCAGAAAATATTTGTCAAATGGATGGCGAAATTCACCCAGAAAGCAGTGTGATTTGGGGATTTTTCTCAACAAGTGGCTGTGTGATTCCCAGGGAAGAGGTGATGTCTTGGCCCATCTCTGTCCCTTTGCCAGTCACATCCTGCTCAGTAGAGCCTACCTTGCCTGCCCTTCTCATTGCCTGCCCTGTTCTTGCCTGGCTCCACTGAGCTCCACATGGGGCATATTCCACGTGAATGCAGGGGAGGCTACCCTCTCCTCTCCAAGGCTGCCCCTCCAAGGCTGCGGTTTGCCTCTGTGAAAGCTCAGAATAGCTCTGTGGCCCCCACGCTGATGCTGGGTGAGTGTGCACGTGGCTAGAATTCTTTTCTGGACTCTCGGCAAATGGAATTATTTACAACCATGGGGGCCAATATTTCCCTGCTCCACAGATGACTTGCGGCAGATGAAGTAGATGCTCTCTTCTTGCAGAGAGCTAATGATAACATTCGGCTCTTCCCACCCCACTGATGTGTCTTTGATGGTGCATCTGTGGATATTTTTATTTGCCCAGTCAAGTCGGCTCCTTGGTGCACACATCTGAAGTGAAGCCCCTTGGGCTGTGAGCTGCAGAGGGCACTGGCACCAGCCTTGTGTGTTGACAGGAGACTGCAGGAACCCGCCAGCTTGGCTGCTGGCTTCCTGAGCTGTCTTTGCGGGTTCCCTCTCTGGAATGGACAAGGGAGAGCAGCCGATTTCTGATATGGCTCATCTGTCTGGGTCACTGGTTCCAGAAGTTAATTTTGGATGGAACTTCACAGTCACCTGTCTTCTGGTTATGCAAAACCTGACCTTTGGCTTCACTCTGGCCCCTTCCCTTCTCCTCACCCCAGGGCCTCTGCTGCCTCCCTCTCTTTGCCATTCTTTCCTCTTAAAAAAAGTATCCTGCTGACAGGAGCTTTCTAACTTGTCATTTTGGAGATCATCAACAAATTCTATAGAGAGGTGACCTCCATTATGAGAAAGAGACGGGGAGTTGGCCAGTACCCAAGCCGAGGAGCTGGAGCCTCTTTTGACTGGCAAGGTGACATTGAGTGTCATATCAGCATTCATGGCCAGCTCTCTTCTCCTCAGAGAGTAATTATTTCTTTCAGAGCGAAAGGTCCAATTTGCTGTAAAGAACAGAGCCCCAGGTAAAACGAAAAAGCTGTAAGCTCCCCTGACATAAAGGACACCAGACTGCTGCCCCCGTCCCCAGCCCTGCTCACTCCACATCATAATGGCCATTTGGCCAGATTTATTATGTTTATTTGTACTTCCTTCCTGTCATAACACATTAGGGTGGTCGCACCTCGCATGGGTGAGGCAGGCTCGGCAGGTGGAGCTGAACACCTTGCAGCTGACGCTGGTTCTTATATGCTTGGCCTGCACCTGGCTCTGGGCAGGGGCTGAGATGGCACCTTTGGAGAAACACTGGGAGAGCTGAAGCCTGCCATTTGGGGCCAAGCTGAGCTCTGGTCCCTCTGCACTTTCCTGGTATTTCCTCTATTCCTGGGATATTACAAGAATAAGTAACCCAAGTCTGTGGCCTTGGATGCCAGTACCACAATAGATGCCATAAACTGAGTGCTCACCCTGACCCAGATCCTGAGACACTGGGCACTGATGGTTTCACTGGGCGCAGGCACTGGGCACTCATTTCATTGGGTGCAGGCACTGGGCACTCGTGGTTTCACTGGGCGCAGGCTCTGGGCACTCATTTCACTGGGTGCAGGCACTGGGCACTCATTTCATTGGGTGCAGGCACTGGGCACGCGTGGTTTCACTGGGCGCAGGCACTGGGCACTCATTTCATTGGGCGCAGGCACTGGGCACTCATTTCATTGGGCGCAGGCACTGGGCACTCGTGGTTTCACTGGGCGCAGGCACTGGGCACTCATTCCATTGGGCGCAGGCACTGGGCACTCATTTCATTGGGCGCAGGCACTGGGCACTCGTGGTTTCACTGGGCGCAGGCACTGGGCACTCGTGGTTTCACTGGGCGCAGGCACTGGGCACTCATTTCACTGGGCGCAGGCACTGGGCATTCATTTCACTGGGCGCAGGCACTGGGCACTCATTTCACTGGGCGCAGGCACTGGGCACTCATTTCATTGGGTGCAGGCACTGGGCACTCATGGTTTCACTGGGCGCAGGCACTGGGCACTGGTGGTTTCATTGGGTGCAGGTACTGGGCACTCGTGGTTTCACTGGGCGCAGGCACTGGGCACTTGTATTTCATTGGGTTCTGGCACTGGGCATGGATGGTTTCATTGGGTGAACATAGCTGGCACATAAAGCAGCCCTATTGCCCATCTATGACTGAGCAGAGTGAGCTCAGTCAGTGACTCCTTCCCAGGCCCCCTCGCCCCACTAGCACAGGGGCTCTGCTGTATTCGCCCATGGGGTGGCCCTCATCTCTTGGACTGCCTTTGCTTCCTTTCTCGTCTGCCCTCCCCTAAGCTGTAGCTCCGTTTCTGTCTTGCACGCTGCTGCAGCCTCAACACCCACTGGGGTACCTGGCCCACTGGGGTACCTGGCCCACTGCAGCGTTCCGCAAGTGTCGTTAAATAACTGGATGAGCCTAAAGTGAGATGAGGACCTGCCCAGAGTCATCCAGCTGGTCATCGCCAGAGCCCGGGCTGTCCTGCCACGAAGCCCTCGACAGTCACTATGCTTTCTTGACTTCCCATGACACCCTGAGTGTCACACTGCACTGGGGTATAATGTACCTCTACCTCCCTCCTTCTGCTTCTGTTTTTGGGAGTTCAGTCAAAGCTGACATGTTGCCCATCACCAGGGGAGAGAGAGAGTAGAGGCTAGAGAGCTTGGCCAGGTCCTGGGTGTGGAGGCTGCCTCCTGCCCCTCCTCCACCCCCACCATGGGGGCCTGGAGAAGGTAGGGTGGTCTCCTCAGTGAGGAGGGTCTGAAGGGGGCCCAGGAGCAGAGGGAGGAGTCATGGTTGGTTGGAAATGAGGATGGCCAGTACAGGAAGCCCTCTGTCACAGCTTGCCCATTTTGTTGTTGAGATCCCTGAACAGGCAGTAAGTTGAATAACTTACCTAAGTTTATCTGGCTAATTAGGGGAAGAACAGAGTTCAGACTTGAAGTTGAGGTGCCCTAATAAGTGTTAGAGTTTGAGGGTGTTCACAAGCACATCCTCACTTCTGCCACTAAGTGTAGATTCAGGGTATGACCACCCTTGGGTTCAATAACTCACTGAAGGACTCATAGAACTCTCTGAAATCTATTATGCTTGTGGTTAAGGTTTATCAGAGTGAAAGGACACAGATTAAAATTAGCTGAGGGGCCAGGTGCAGTGGCCCATGCCTGTAGTTCCAGTACTTTGGGAGGCCGAGGCAGGCAGATCAGGAGGTCAGGAGTTCGAGACCAGCCTGGCCAATATGGTGAAAGCCCATCTCTACTAAAAATACAAAAATTAGCTGGACATGGTGGCATGTGCCTGTAGTCCCAGCTACTGGGGAGGCTGAGGCAGAATCGCTTGAACCTCAGAGGCAGAGGTTGCAGTGAGCTGAAATCATGCCACTGCACTCCAGCCTGGATGGCAGAGCAAGACTCTGTCTCAAAAAAAAAAAAAAAAAAAAAAAAAAAATCAGCTGAGGGAAGCGACATATGGGGCAGGGTGCAGAAAGGTTCTGGGTGGGGTTTCCAGCTGTCTCTGGAACTTCTAACTAACTTCTCCCCACAGCCTGTGTGATGGCACCAGGCCTTGGTGCTCAGTCTTTACTGGGACTCATACGTAGACCTGATCAGCGACTCACATTTCTTCAGCCTCCGGCCCCTGCCTAGGTCAAGCTGAGGCCATGCGACCCAAACACACCCAAAGCTCCGAACAAAGACACTCTCACCTGAGTGATCCCCTCCCAGGAGCCCAGGGCACAGCCCAGACCTCTCTGTGGGGAAGGTTAATTCTTGATTCAGCACATTGCTATGTATTAGGAGACTGTCTAGGAATTAAATTCGGGCTTATTCCCTGATAGATTCTTCTCACCCAGCTCGAGGCACTTCCCACTGGTCATGTGGGTCCCCGCTGCGGTGCTCAGGCCTCTTGCTTACATCACGGCACTTCCCTCTTTTCCAGACTCACAACATTGATCACTGGCACATTCCAGAGCCTTACCAGCACCCAGTTAGCCCTCTACGGGGGCAGCAGGGACTGGTCCAGAAGCAATAGCACCCATGTCCTCACCTCTTGCTGCAGCAGCGACTTTATTTGATTTGATGTATATGAAGAAATAAAACTCAGAAGTCAATTGACTTAAACGTGGAACAATGCGGCTTGGTTATTATGGTGTATGCTAAATTTTAATGGCATTTAGAAAGCATTTTGTGGGGTAGAAAATAGAAGCAAACCCATCAAACCTCAACTATGCTCTATGTTTTATAGTGCAGAACATTTTTCTGCTACAATCCAAAGACTTTAAAATGTAATAAGGTACATTTGAACCCATGGGTTTTAAAATCAACGTAAGAAACGTGCACATCCAGAAATGGCGGAAAATAATCCATTACCGTCCGGGTGGTATTTGAGGGAAGACGCACGTTCCTGGAAAGGCTTTTAACATTTCATGTTCCACGGACTCTTATTTATTGACACATGTTAGTGTTCAAGGATTAATAAGTGAGAAAGAAAATTGTGGCGGGGAGGGGTTTTCATAGTCGGCGTTCTTGGGCTTCTTGCTGTTTTTGAATGCATTTACTCGGATACATTTAAAACAACATGCCACATAAATGGATACATCAATTGAGAAATAAGGCAAATCTTCCGTTCTTACATTTCATTAAAAACGCATTCTGACTGTCACATGCATCTTCTATATCCCCCTTGTCCATCCCACCGAACACGATTTTCCAGAGCCCACCACCATTGCCCTGAGTCCGGAATATGGCACCTTCTTCCCCGCCTCACCCCAATGGAGTCTCGCTCTGTGGCCCAGGCTGGAGTGCAGTGGCGCAATCTCAGCTCACTGCAACCTCTGCCTCCTGGGTTCAAGTGACTCTCTTGCCTCAGCCTCCTGAGTAACTGGGATTACAGGTGCCTGCCACCATGCATGGCTAATTTTTTTGTATTTTTATTAGATATGGGTTTTGCCATGTTGGCCAGGCTGGTCTCGAACTCCTGACCTCAAGTGATCCGCCCACCCCGGCCTCCCAAAGTGCTGGGATTGCAGGTGTGAGCCACAGTGCCTGGCCACACTTCGTGTTTCTGATCGCCCTGTCTTAGTGTTTCTTGGCCATCCTTATCAAAGATACTCACCATGGTGTGAGTTCTCAGGAACGGCCGGCCTCTGTGAGTGGTGCAGCAGCTGCTTGCAGAAATCTGCCCACATCCCCGACATTCATTTGACACATGAATCCGTTTCCATGATCTTCAGATGTAGGGCTGAAGAAATCCTGGAGATCTGATTCAGTGGTTGTCCATTGTGGGTAATTGTGTCCTCCCACTCCAGGGATGTTTTTGGTTACCATGACGAGGAAGTAGACGGTGGTCCTCTGGACATCTGATGGTATCTGAGGTCTAGGAAGTTTTGGCATCATCTCAGGTCACTCACCTGGCCAGTGGCCAAGGTGGAGCATGACCCTCCTGGATCCAAACTCAGCCTGGGGAAGTCCTGGGCTGAGCCTGTACCTCTCTCCTTTATTGCTGCACTCCTGCCCCACCTGGACTCTGACCTGTCTCTCTGAAGCTTCTATGCCAGTGGTGTGATTTAGGTTCATGGTGCCAAGAATAGCTGGGTCTTCCTGGGCTAAGGCTGCCGGGCTAGGCCACCCTCCTATCCTAAATCCCTCCCCAACCACCCTCCCTCTCCAGCCACTGCCAGAGCCCATCCATGCCCTTGAGAAGCTGCTCTCCTTCGTGCAGTGTGGGTGAGGCCATTGCAGGTCTCTTGGGGAGAGCATAGAGCTGCTTGATGCCAATAAACAAATGTGGGTGAGACCGAAAGTGTTCGTGATATTTTTGTGAGGATACTTGCTGTATGTGTTTAGTTTTTGTTTGTTCTTTAAACTACTGTGCAGTTTCTCTTTCGAAAGCTGAAAAGTATCCACACCCTACCCCACCATGTAGTCGAGCTGCCCGTCTTTCCTGGGCTGGGTCTGTTGCAGGATGATCACTGAGGGGCTGCAGACACAGGGCCCAAAATTGGGCATCTCACATTCTTACTTAGCCTTGCCTGCAAAGATGTCTTTGTGTTTCTCCGTCAGCTTCATCACCATCAGTCTTAATAATTACAGTCGCCTGCAGTGATGGAGCCAGTGCCAGCACCACTGCGAGTGCTTTGTGTGGAAGAGCTCATTTGAGACCCACTGTGGCCTTGAAGCTCTTATTACCACGTTGCACAGGAATGATACGCAGAGAGGGGAGATACGTGGCTTCCGGTTGCAGAGCTAGCCAGCAACAGGGCCAGGATCTGGACCCACAACGGCCATCCAGAGCCGCCCGCATAACCACCACCCTACACGGCTTCTCACTGTCAGTGGCTGCACCCTGGTGTTTCAAAGGGGCCAGGCCCCACCCAGCTTAGCCAGGCGGTGCTTCCGCAGTGCCTTTAATCAGAACCTTGTCAGCAACCTGGTATCACTGTGGAAGCTCCACGGGTTCTCGCCGGCTCCCTCCATCCCCACACTCAGCTCGTAGGAGGCATGGGAACTGGGGGAAGAAATGAAAGGGTGACTGTAGCGCAGTGTCTCTCTATATTGGCTCTATCAGCGGTGGTACTGGGTCAGCCGCGGTTGTGGGTGGCTGTCGTGTGCATTGTAGGACGTTTGACAGCATCCCTGGCCTCCACCTTCTGGATCGTTTCCACCCAGTAGTACTCCATCTCCACCACTCGTGACTGCTAAGCAAGCCTCCAGACTTTGCCAAATGTTGCTGGGGCTGAGAACCACTGCCAAAGCTCCAGCAAAAACAGGGATTCTGCTAAAGCCCAGGATTTGCTTCTCTGTGGATTTCAGTTTGCCCAGCCCCCAGGGAGCCCACGTTGGCTGGGATTGAATGAAGTGGGACATGGGCCTAGGCACTGTGCACAGGTGGGTGGGAGTGCTCCATCTCTGTCCACCGCCCCGCCCCTACTGGGGTGCCCCCTTTCTCTCCACACTGCAGGTTGGGGAAGGTTGCACTCAGACTCAGTCTAAGTCCCACAGAGCAGAGGAGCCAAGAGACACCAGGAAGCCGAAACAGTGATCGCCTGCTTCCAGACAACCTTGCTTTTTTGCCTTGTGGGGAAACTTATAAATTATTTGGAGAGCAATATTAGTCTTTTTGCTTCTGAAAAGAGTTCTGCATCTTTAATAGAGCCTGGTTTTGAAACATAACTCACAGGGTTGTACAAATACCCCATCAATAGTGCAGTGGCTCATTTCATTGTTCTCAGCGCATGGAATCTTCATTATTTGCACTGTTGATAAAAGGCAGCATTCCAGCAGGTCCGCACTACTCCATTTAGCTGAGAACAATGATTTATTCCTCCTTCACTATTGGACATCCTCAATTTCCTTGGGTAATAAAGAACGCTCCCATGGATGGGATGAACGGGAACGACTGGCTGCTCTGAGCCTGGCAAAGTCAGGAAGAGCAAGAAGAGTCCTGACCTGTGGCTCCTGCCCAGGGAGAAGGCCCCAGAGCCTGCCTGCCAGCCCCACTGGCATTACAGCCTCCGGTGGAAGCCCAGAATTAGCACATGTCATTGACAAATTGCCCAGGAAGCAACCGGGCCCCTGATGGAAAACTGTCCATCTCCGCACAGACAGTGCGCCTGGTCCAAACCGCTCCTTTATACATGGAGCCGAAATTCTAATAGAGCCCTTCTTCTCAGGGATGGGCAACGTCATGAGTGTGAGTGCATGCCTGCTCTCGTTTTCTCCGTGTTGGAAAATTCACTGACTGCTGGGAGAGGGAAAATAGGAGTAATAGCTTCAAACTGGAAATGGAAGAACATTCACATTCAACACAAAAGAGAATTGTTACAATCCTAGGGCAAACAGGGAAAAGAGCCCAGCCCGCTGCTTAGCAGAGGATGCAGGTATGGGGACAGGAGGAGCCGCCAGCAATGGCAGAGAAATCCCTGCGAGCAGTTTGCTCCATCTCAGCCTTGCCTGGGCGGAAGGGGAGAAGGTTGGAGAACACTTCCTGCATTCCTGGGAACAGAGTCATGGCTCTAGAGATTCCACACCTATTGGTGGATGGCTTCTAGCCTTTCCTTTACAAGGAGCCAAATACAAGGAAGTGGGCATACAGCGCTCCTGAGCAATGGCCATGCACAGTCACCAGACACCAGGACGCTGGAGAGTTGTGGGCATGGAAGTGAGAGCTCGAGGAACTCTCTGGGCTTCTTACCAGCCTCTAGGCCACTTGCTATTTATGCTTTTATTACCCCCACATTGCAAGGGAATGAAGCTCAGAGATGAGACACATGGCAGAGCTAGTCGGCAGCAGGACCAGGATCTGAAGCCAAAACAACCATCAAGAGCTGCCCACATAGCCTTCACCCTACAAGCCTTCTCCCTTTCAACAGCTGCATCCTGGTCTAGCAATGGGGCTGGGTCCCACTGAAGTAGCCCTGGGCTAACCTGGTGGATTCGGTAACCAGCAGATTAGCCGCCAGCCCAGCCGGGCAGACCCAGAGATGAAACATGGTTTCCTTTCTCTTCCCTGCACCCCCTGGGGTTGTCTGCAGGGTGCTTGCAGGGGAGAGGGTTCCTTGGTAGAGCTAAGTTGTCCTGGAAAGTTCTGGAAACAGAGGATGAATGAGTGTGGCATGGGTCCTTTGTGTTTGGGCATTAGGAGCTGGGATGAGCTTCTGGGACATAAGACGCCGTGGGGCACGTTTTAGAGAGGACATGGGTGCATGCAGGGCTGTTATCCTCAGCCTCCAACCAACTAACAAGGATTACCCAACCCAGGTCTCCTCTCAAAGCCACCATCAGCCACACCCTAGATCTCCAGGGGGGCCCTTGAATCACCTCACCAGGCAGGAGCAAAATCCTGTTTCGAAGAGTAATTGTTGCTATGGCAACTGGCCTATGCACTCCCCGGTTGCCATTGGGGAACTGCAGTGGACACACATGGTGTGTTGGCAATAAAAGGAAAACATGCCAGCCCTGGGACCTACGCCCCTGAGGACAGGCGGGGGGCCGCGGCATTCAGCCATCGGAACCCATCTTCCTGTCTGGAGCAGCAACAGGCCGGGCCTTCCCCTGTGCAGGCTGGCACTATTGATTAGGGGACCTGTGTCCCCATGGTTACCCAGGCTGGAGGATGGCAGTAAATACTGGGGTCTCGATTCCAGGCAAGAGATGTGGGACGCAGCTATGTTTATGAACTTGAGAATTGGGTATTTTCTACCATAAAGGCCTTTCCGTTAATTAATTCAAATATTAAAGCTTTATAGAGCCGGCTTCCTCTAAGCCACCCTTTGTCCACAGACAGGACAGAGAGAAAGGGAGCAGGGAGAGGTACTGGTAGGACAGGAGGCAGCGGACTAGGGCAAGGACTGCTCTGCTCTTCCCAGGTGGGGCCCTTCCTATGGGGGAGCAGTCCTACCAAGGGGGTCCCCCAGCTGTCTCACCAGCTCACTTTCCTCTGACTGAGAGCCCTGGAGTCCTCAGCTTTTAAAACGTAATGGGGAGGCCAAATAAATATTTTAAGGTCACCTAAGGGCTCCCTTGGGTCTTGTTTATTTATAGCATCCTGGCCACCTCCATGTAGAAATGTTTCAAATTGCAGAAGTATGAATAGTAAGAAAGCAGCTCTTCATTTATTTATTTGATTATGAATGTATTTATTTTCGCTATCTCTACCAACTCGAAGGGCCTGGGCATAACTGGCCAACATGTGGCCCTACTCTGGTCATTGGCATCTGCCTGCTTGCTCAGGGTGCATTAAATGGAAACCCCGAATTGCATTTAGTCCTCAGCTGCAAACAGGAAGCTAGTTAGCTCCAGGGGGCTAGCGAGGAGAGTGTACCTGCCCCCACACATAAGCGTGAGCCACAGCGTGCTGTCATCTTGGAGACCCTGGCCCAGTTCCCTGGAGCATCTGTGGGACAGGGTATAAGTAGTGCCTGTTTAGAGAGTCCAGCAGTGTGGACATTTCATGCCAATGAGCTCATGCAGCAGCAGGGGTTAATATTAGCCAGGTTTCATTTCTTGCTCCTTATTCTTGGGTGATGCTGCCCTCCTAAGAAGTAAGTGTCATCGCATCCAGTTTGTACTAGAGACCTGAAGAGATGAAAATTGCAGCCCCAGGTCGTGAACATGGAGGATGATGGGGCTAGGACTTGAACCTGGCTCTGTCCGATGTCTTCCCCTCTCTTGACACTGATGTCTCTTTGGCCCTGGAGATGGAAGCCAATGGTACCGTCTGCCCAGGATTGGTTACCATTTGTCCCCAGCCCCTGCCTATGTGAGCAAAATGCCCTCTCAGGTGGGGTGCTCCCTGGGGGCTACTCTGCCCTCAGCCTGTGTCCAAAGTCTCTAATGGATGAGATCGAAGCCCAGATCACAGATTGGGATCTGTCTGGAAGTGCTGGACCCCTGCTGCATGTCCATGCTGAAAAGTGCTCTGCCTGGGCAAGACAGCACTCAAGCAAACCCCACTTTACATTAATTTAATTAATACAATTAATTTAGACCAAATTTAGTCTGCCCCCAGCCCCAGCATGTAGGGAGCACTCGCCTGACCGAGGGCTGAGGGCCCCCCTTCACCTCTCTACCCCAGGAGAGACCTGGCCACCTCCCAGAGTTCATTCATTCAGCAAGTGTTTACTAGGGACTTAAAAATCGCAAGTTCATTCATTCAGCAAGTGTTTACTAGAGATTTAAAAAGTGCAAGGCACAGGGAATACAGCAGCCATTAACACCGTCCTCACCATGGAGGGACAGACAGTTGATAATGTGTACGGGCAGCAGCAAAAAGGCCAGGTGTGGAGGGGACCTCTGGCGTGGCTCAACCAAAAGTCTGGCCCTGCTCTGCGATTCTCTCAATACCCCGCCTCCTTGCTGTTCTCTATTCTCAGGCTCCCTGTGTTCATAAAATGGCTGTAGGCATCTCATGCCCCACAGATATGCTCCACAGTCCTAAAGAAGAGAGAACCTCTCTTTCCCAACCATTGAGTAAAAAGTCCGGGGTTTCACTCTGGATCTGTCTAGGTCATCTGACCTCCTGAACCAATCCCTGCAGCTAGTGGGTACAATTAATTTAGAGTAAGGTTTCACAAACCATGACCCATGGACCAAATCTGGTCTACCATCTGCTTTTAAAAATAAAGATATTTGGGCCAGGTGCAGTGGCTCATGCCTGTAATTCCAGCACTTTGGGAGGCTGAGGTGGGCGGATCACAAGGTCAGGAGTTTGAGACCAGCCTGACCAACATGGTGAAACCCTGTCTCTACTAAAAATGCAAAAATTAGCCGGGCGTGGTGGCGCGTGCCTGTAATCCCAGCTACTCAGGAGGCTGATGCAGAAGAATTGCTTGAACCTGGGAGGTGGAGGTTGCAGTGAGCTGAGATCATGCCATTTTCCAGCCTGAGTGACAGAACAAGACTCCATCTCAAAAATAAATAAATAAATAAGTAATAAAAAGTTTTTTTGGGAGGCCAAGGCAGGTGATCATTTGAGGTCACGAGTTCAAAACCAGCCTGGCCAACATGGTGAAACCCTGTCTCTACCAAAAATACAAAAATCATATAATCCCAGCTACTTGGGAGGCTGAGGCAGGAGAATCTCTTGAACCCAGGAGGCGGAGGTTGCAGTGAGCCGAGATCACACCACTGCACTCTAGACTGGACAACAGAGTGAGACCACGTCACAAAAAGTATAATAATAAGGGTAAAAAATAAAGTTTTATTGGAGCACCTCCATGCACATGCTCCAAGACAGCAGCAGAATCAAGAAGGTGCCGTAGAGACTGTGTTGCCTACAAAACCAAAATGTACAGAAAAGGCCTTTTACAGAACAAGTGTGCCCAGCCCTTGCTCAGACTCATGTGAGTCTGTCCTGGGGGATGGTGTTAGAGGAAACTCTCCCAGCTGTAGAGAGGTTTACAGAAGTGCTGGAGGGCACTCAATCTACGCACCAAGCACCTCCTATTTATGTAGCCATTCAGCCAAAGAAGCCTGATTGCCTTGTATGTAACTAACCCTGTGTGCTCGGCCAGAGAGATTCTAGCTTCAGAGAGAGGGAGGAAGCCACATTACATAATCAGAGTAGCCAAAAGGAGGAAGCAACCCCAGAGTCCCTCAATGGAATAAAGAAAACGTGGTCCATCCATACAATGGAATCATAATCTCCCGGAGACAGGAGTAAAGTGTGAACCCACACTGCCTCCGGGATGAGCCTGAGGACGTTTTGCTGAGAGAAGGAAGTCAGCCGCAACAGGCCACATGTGGTGTGCTTCACTTACGTGACTGTCCAGGCAAATCCACAGACACAGAGAGCCGGTGGGTGGTTGCCTGGGGCTGGGGGCCGGGAGGAGTGGGGGGACCTGCTTCGGGAGAATGGGGTTTCCTTTCAGGGTGATGAAATGTTTTAGAATTAGATAGCGGTTATGATTGCACAGCTCAGAATATGCTAAAATCCACTGACTTGTACACTTTAAAATGGTGAATTTTATGCTAGGTGAATCTTACTTCAATTAAAATAAAAATCAGAGACCGAATCAGAGACCACTAAACTATGGGGCTGGTGGGAGGATGAGCCCTGTAGCTCAGTAGCTAAATTCAAAGCTGGGATCCAGGGGCCAGGGATTCCTGAGAGGGACTTTATTTGAGCTTTTCCTTAGCTCTTATCTTGCACGGGCTCCCCAAGGCACCCCCCCATCCATCCCTGCCATGTCTCTGACTTGCCTGGGTGGCCTGACAATGGCTTGTGCGCCTCAGGGTGGCACCTGCAGGCACCCTCCTCTCTAGCTTTCTTGAGCACCTGGTGGTGAAATGCCACGGTGTGCGACAGAGTCTATAAATTTGCCTGCAGGTCTGGCATTTATGTTTGCCACCTTTGTAAAAATATTATTTCCCATTGCTACCCGGTTTTTATAATGTCAATATACTAAGATCTACCTTTCAGTATTACATTTTGTACACAATGCTGCTTTCTTTATACCCTAGAGCACATGTGTTTTTCTAACTTGGCTTTCAAAAATAGTCGGTTTTCAAAGAGATGTCACAGGAGACTTGCTGTTGGCAGCAAAATAAGTTTTTTATTGTGGTTTGGAGCAAAATATGTGATGGAATCCTTAATTGAAATTCACCTTTAACATTCAAGTTATATTTTTATTACAATTTGAGATATCCGTTGCGAGG
Organism: Callithrix jacchus; assembly: GCF_049354715.1. Classification (NCBI taxonomy): domain Eukaryota; kingdom Metazoa; phylum Chordata; class Mammalia; order Primates; family Cebidae; genus Callithrix; species Callithrix jacchus. Next base: position 45,272,109 of record NC_133508.1, read on the forward strand.
GATCGTTATCTGCAGAGATTCATTTCCTTCGGGAAGTTTCTTCTTTGGTGATGTAATTTAAATTCAGGGAGCCAGCAAAAAACACCAGCGTCTCCTATTTAGAACCACTGGCAGAAAAGGCTGCTGGTGTCAGTGCCCAGGAAGCCATAAAACAAAGCACTTTCTCTGTCTACAGATTGTCTTCCTGTTGCGTCCTCATCGGGGCATTCTGGGGCTTGTCTGAGCCTCTTATCCAGCAGAATTCCCCAGAAGGCAAGGGCAGTGGCCACGTGAACCGGCAGGCGGGATTGAAAGGGGACTGAACTCCTTCACTCTCTGTTTCTGATGCCTCGCTTTGATCTCTTGGCCTCTCCTCGACTCTCCTCGCCTCCTCCTCCTAAGGACAGCTTTCCTTGTGTTCTCATTTTCCAAACTGCACACATCAGCGAACCGACAAAGCCTGTCTACGTGTGTCTGCCTGGTGCCGTGGAGCAGAGACTTGAGGCTGCGGCCCGGCAGAAGTAGGATTGCTGAGTGAACGGCCGAGAGAAAGGGCTGTTCTTAATCCGTAGTCATCATTTCGTTGGAGATAATGGCAATTTAATTAATTGCCCAGTGCCAGTGCTGAAGACAGGGTCTGTAGGAGCATGGCTAGAATTTGAGGAAATTATTACAAATTGTGCATTCAAGTCTTAGGATGAATACCAAATCCAGACATCATATGTTTTGACATATCTATTATTTATATGCAAATCTGGCTCTTCAAAGAGGATTTCCCAGGAGCACATTGGGTTAGTTTCCCTGCAGGCTCAGAAAGGGACTGTCCATTTGCCTTGCATGTCCCTCTCCTCCAGTATCCCAAAAAAGGTTTCCCAGTTAAGCCTGGGCATGGTGGCTCACCCCTATAATCCCAGCACTTTGGGAGGCCGAGGCTGGTGGATCACCTGAGGTCAGGAGTTTGAGACCAGTCTGACCAACATGGAGAAACCCTGTCTCTACTAAAAATACAAAATAAGCTGGGCTTGGTGGCACATGCCTGTAATCCCAGTTACTTGGGAGGCTGAGGCAGGAGAACTGCTTGAACTCGGAGGTGGAGGTTGCGGTGAGCTGAGATTTCAGTAAGCCAAGATTGCACCATTGCACTCCAGCCTGGGCAACAAGAGCAAAACTCCAGCTCAAAAAAAAAATAAGTTTGCCCAGTTGGACCAGATTTCACCACTTGAGGCCCCTCTTCCTCTTCATGGCCTAGTTCCATGCAGTCTAAGCAAGAATCTGGCATATATACAGCATTGATAGAAATAGTCTGGAGACTCTTCCTGGAGCCAAGATAACAAGCAGCCTCCCTTCTGATGCCAGGCAGGGTTGGGCACTTGGGGCTCTATGAAGACTACCTTACCTGGTCCACACAGCTGATCTGGTCATTCTGGATTGCTAAGCAAAGCTGTCAGGGTGGCACATGCTTGTGAACAGTAGCAACAGTGGCCACAGGTTAGTGAGGGCAGTGGCTAGTTGGAATTTATTGAGCACTCACTCTGAGCCAGACGCTGTCCCAACGGCTTTATCATATGCCCTAAGGTCTTGCAAGGATGATAAAGATAAGCTGCTTTCTAAAGGTTAGGAAAATGTGCTCTGGAGTCAGACAGGCTGTATTAGGATAGGTTCAGTTGCAAGTGACCAAAAACATTGTAATAGTGACTTAAATAAGATGATTTGATGTTTCTACCTGGGAAATGATTGTTTAGAGGGTTGAGAACTGGCTGGGCAGCTGGTTGCTCATTAGAGTCCCAGCCTCCCATAATGCAGTACCACTGTCCTCAATACATAGCCTTCACCTCGTGGCACAAAATAGCTGCTTGAGTTCAAGCCACAGTGCCTACATTCCAGCTAGCAAGAAAGGAGAGAACAATGCTTTTGCCTGTATCCTACTGGCCACAATGCAATTACAGCCACATCTAACTACAGAGGAGGCTAGGAAATGTAGACTTCACTCTGAGTGTCCACATGCCCAGCTGAATTTGGGAATTCTAATACTTAAGGAAGAGAAAACTGGGCAAAGGGGAACAAATAGCTATCTCTGCCATAGAGACTTAGATGCAAAGTTAGGTTTTTTCCTTGGGTGAATTGGGATATGTCTTCTGGATATCACTTCCTTATCTATGAAGTTAGGCAAATCTGGTGCTTGGAGAGGATGTGTGCTAATTGCCCTGTGATGCTTAGGGTACCACCAGAGGTAAACATGGGCCAGAAGGATGGAAGGCATGGCTATCACTCCCTAGGACAGGCACAGTCCCTGGTTCTTCCATCTGAGGCCAGCCTCTAGTACCAGCTGTGGGGAATGGGCAAACAAAGTAATTTATTTTACACTTCATAGCTTACGTCCCCAGCCACATTTGAATTCCACAGTAAGCCAGCGGGGTAGGTGTTCTTGCTCCTGTTGCAGCAAGGCTAACCCAAGGGCTCAAACCCAGACCCCGCAGTGTGAAACATGGTGCTGTTTCATCTCTCCCTGCATTGAGGAACGCTCCTATAGGCAGACAAATAAAAGGGCAACAGTATTTGACATCAAACATTAAGTGCTTGCCTCTTTGTTGAAGTGATTCCTTAGCGTAGGTAGGTAGATGCATGCTAGATAGATAGATAGATAGATAGATAGATAGATAGATAGATGATAGATAGATGCCAGATAAATAGATACATGCCAGATAGATAGATAGATACATGCCAGGTAGATAGATAGATAGATAGATAGATAGATAGATAGATAGATAGATAGATGCCAGATAGATAGATACATGCCAGATAGATAGATATATGCCAGATAGATAGATAGATACATGCTAGATAGATGGATACTTGCCAGATAGATAAATAGATAGATACATGCCAGATAGATAGATAGATACATACTAGATAGATAGATAGATAGATGCCAGATACATAGATAGATGCCAGATACATAGATAGGTAGATACATGCCAGATAGATAGATACATGTCAGATAGATAGATAGATACATGCCAGATAGATAGATAGATAGATAGATAGATACATGCTGGATAGATAGATACATGCCAGATAGATAGATAGATACGTGCTAGATAGATAGATAGATGGATGGATAAATAGATACATGCTAGATAGATACATGCTAGATAGATAGATACATGCCAGATAGATAGATAGATACATGCCAGATAGATAGATACATGTCAGATAGATAGATAGATACATGCCAGAAAGATAGACAGATAGATACATGCTAGATAGATAGATACATGCCAGATAGATAAATAGATAGATACATGCTAGATAGATAGATACATGCCAGATACAGAGATAGATAGATAGATACATGCCAGATAGATAGATACATGTCAGATAGATAGATAGATACATGCCAGATAGATAGATACATGTCAGATAGATAGATAGATACATGCCAGATAGATAGATAGATAGATATATGCCAGATAGATAGATACATGTCAGATAGATAGATAGATACATGCCAGATAGATAGATAGATAGATATATGCCAGATAGATAGATACATGTCAGATAGATAGATAGATACATGCCAGATAGATAGATAGATAGATAGATACATGCCAGATAGATAGATACATGTCAGATAGATAGATAGATACATGCCAGATAGATAGATAGATAGATAGATAGATAGATAGATAGATAGGTAGATGCCAGATAGATAGATACATGTCAGATAGATAGATAGATACATGCCAGATAGATAGATACATGTCAGATAGATAGATAGATACATGCCAGATAGCTAGATAGATAGATACATGCTAGATAGATAGATACATGTCAGATAGATAGATACATGTCAGATAGATAGATAGATACATGCCAGATAGATAGATAGATAGATACATGCTAGATAGATAGATACATGCTAGATAGATAGATACATGCCAGATAGATAGATACATGTCAGATAGATAGATAGATACATGCCAGATAGATAGATACATGTCAGATAGATAGATACATGCCAGATAGATAGATAGATAGATACATGCCAGATAGATAGATAGATAGATACATGCTAGATAGATAGATACATGCCAGATAGATAGATACATGTCAGATAGATAGATAGATACATGCCAGATAGATAGATACATGTCAGATAGATAGATACATGCCAGATAGATAGATAGATAGATACATGCCAGATAGATAGATAGATAGATAGATACATGCTAGATAGATAGATACATGCCAGATAGATAGATACATGTCAGATAGATAGATAGATACATGCCAGATAGATAAATAGATAGATACATGCCAGATAGATACATGTCAGATAGATAGATAGATACATGCCAGATAGATAGATAGATACATGCTAGATAGAGAGATACATGCCAGATGGATAGAAAGATACATGCCAGATAGATAAATAGATAGATATATGCCAGATAGATACATGCCAGATAGATAGATAGATACATGCTAGATAGAGAGATACATGCCAGATGGATAGAAAGATACATGCCAGATAGATAAATATATAGATATATGCCAGATAGATACATGTCAGATAGATAGATAGATACATGCCAGATAGATAAATAGATAGATACATGCCAGATAGATACATGTCAGATAGATAGATAGATACATGCCAGATAGATAGATAGATACATGCCAGATAGATAGATACATGTCAGATAGATAGATACATGCCAGATAGCTAGATAGATAGATACATGCTAGATAGATAGATACATGCCAGATAGATAGATACATGTCAGATAGATAGATAGATACATGCCAGATAGATAGATAGATACATGCTAGATAGAGAGATACATGCCAGATGGATAGAAAGATACATGCCAGATAGATAAATAGATAGATATATGCCAGATAGATAGATAGATAGATAGATAGATAGATAGATAGATAGATAGATAGATGCCAGACAGATATATAGATGCATGCTAGATAGATACATGCTAGATAGATGGATAGATAGATAAATAGATAGATGCCAGAGAGCCAGATGGATGGATAGATGGATGGATGGATGGGTGGATGGGTGGATAAATAGATATTCCTATAGCTTCCATAGGTTTAGTCTAAGAAATTTTGAGGAAATGCTTTCCTTTTGCCTATGAGTTCATTTATTTATACAACCAGTATCTATTTACTGAGCAGCTAGTAGGGCCAGGCACTGTGCTAAACACTGGGAGTATAATAATGACCCAAACCAGACTATCTCCATGCTTGTATGGAGTTTAGCATCCTAGGTGGGAAGCAGCAAGATAGTCACATGATCGTAAAAATCAAGGGCATGCTGTCCTGTAAACGGTCCACTGAGACCACATGGAGAGTGACATGAAGCAGTGCTTCCTACATCATCAACACACTAAGATCTTTGCCAACAAAAAGGAAGAAGGAGGGCTGGGACAGACATTGTTGCCAAATATGAATAGTGAGAAAAGCATGTTTTATTCCCCAAGGCTCCTTGACACCCACTGAACGTTTCTCTGTGTACTTACTCAGATGCCTCATTATTCATTTACTCCTTCTCACTCATCTAACGTGTAGTGTAGCAATCTGGAATCCAGACTCCGGCACCAGTTAGATTCAAACCGGTTAAAACCCTGGTCCTGCCTGCCCAGTAACTAATCTTGGACAAGTTACACTAATTTCTATGTGCCCCAGTTTTCTGTGTAAAAACGGGCGTAGAATATCTACTTCATAGGGTTGTCGAGAGCATTAAAGTGCGTTACTACATATAAAGCACTTAGGACAACATATGGCACAGAGCGAGCTTGATGTGAGTGCTAGCTCAGGATGACGATGGTGAGATGATAGTGGTGATGATGGTCGTGGTGGTGGTGCTGCTGCTGCTGTTGAAGATGAAGATGGTGGTGGTGCTGCTGCTGCTGTTGAAGATGAAGATGGTGGTGGTGCTGCTGCTGTTGAAGATGATGGTGGTGCTGGTGTGGTGCTGCTGCTGTTGAAGATGCTGATGATGGTGCTGGTGTGGTGCTGCTGCTGTTGAAGATGGTGATGGTGGTGGTGCTGGTGTGGTGCTGCTGCTGTTGAAGATGCTGATGATGGTGCTGGTGTAGTGCTGCTGCTGTTGAAGATGGTGATGGTGGTGGTGCTGGTGTGGTGCTGCTGCTGTTGAAGATGCTGATGATGGTGCTGGTGTGGTGCTGCTGCTGTTGAAGATGGTGATGGTGGTGGTGGTGCTGGTGTAGTGCTGCTGCTGTTGAAGATGATGATGATGGTGGTGGTGCTGGTGTGGTGCTGCTGCTGTTGAAGATGATGATGATGGTGGTTGTGCTGGTGTGGTGCTGCTGCTGTTGAAGATGATGATGATGGTGGTGGTGCTGGTGTGGTGCTGCTGCTGTTGAAGATGCTGATGATGGTGCTGGTGTGGTGCTGCTGCTGTTGAAGATGGGGATGGTGGTGGTGCTGGTGTGGTGCTGCTGCTGTTGAAGATGCTGATGATGGTGCTGGTGTGGTGCTGCTGCTGTTGAAGATGGTGATGGTGGTGGTGCTGGTGTGGTGCTGCTGCTGTTGAAGATGATGATGGTGGTGGTGCTGGTGTGGTGCTGCTGCTGTTGAAGATGATGATGATGGTGGTTGTGCTGGTGTGGTGCTGCTGCTGCTGCTGAAGATGATGATGATGGTGGTGGCGGTGCTGCTGCTGCTGTTGAAGATGATGATGATGGTGGTGGCGGTGCTGCTGCTGTTGAAGATGATGATGATGATGGTGGTGGTGGTGCTGCTGCTGATGTTGAAGATAAGAATAAAGATGATGAGGACGAGGATAACAGTAATGATGATGATTTTGATAAAGAGGATGGAGGTGATGAGGATGATGATCCTGGAGGATTCTTGAGTCCCCACCATGTGTGTCACTGACACCCTCGGTGCTTATATACAGAGAAGAACAGATACTCTGCCCCCAGTTTTCCAGTATAGTGGAAGCAAAGAAGTTCAAAGGTGATAACAGAGCCACACAGGTAATGGAGCAGAGAAGGGCATGGAACTCCTTCCCGACTGAAACACGGGGCTGGAGGGGCTGCCATGCCCTGCTCTGACTCCCAGTGTGAGACCCACCTGGGGAAGGAGAGGTGGCGGGGGAAAGATGTGGCTTCTCTTACAGGAAACACCCATGGGAAGGGTTCTCTGCCAGGACGTGGGAGAAGGGGGAACAGAGCAAATGATGGCTGTTGGCTCCATTCTGAAAGTGCCGCCTGCGGCACAATTTGTACTCACTGCTTCTGCCAGAGGTTTGAAAGTGGCTGCAGCTTCACTGTGGTTCCGTGGCTTGGCTCCAGTCCAACTTTGCAGGGCAGCTGTCCTGGTGCAGAAAAGGGGAGCAAGCCAGCCAGGGCCCCCTAAGGCCGCGGACCTCACCTGGATGCTAATCCCGTGTGCCTGGGTCGCTTCTTCTTGTCCTGGAGGCCCTGCACCTCGTGTGATGATCTATACGAGTGAATGTGGGGGCCTTGAGAGCCTTTTCTGAATCCATGGCTGATTTTTTTTTGGTGAACGAGTAGATGAAACGCCTGATAGTTCTCTTTGTGTTATTCAAAATTAAAAGAAGTTTGTACCTATCTAAGCAGCAAGGGCATGCATTAGATAAATCAATCTTTGCCATTTTGTCACTCTTAATTTTTTGTTAATTTAATTAGAATAGAGATAGTCAAGTCTACATGTGCTAAATCACAGACCATAAAATTCCATAAATCACTTCAGCGTGTGACTGGGTGTGCGGCGTGGTTGCTAATCAGGAGGGACAGAGCTGTAGCTTTGGAGATCAGCTCCTGGCAGGTACCCTGGGTTGGCAAGTAGTGGAAAGACTCTGGGGACCTGTCCGCTACCTCTTGGGCCTCTGCCTCCCTGTACCCATCAGCGCCACTGCCCAGGGATGGTTCAGCCAGGCGAGGGTGGGGATGGGCCCGGGACTCACAGCCCCCTCCTTTCCTGTGCGAGCTCCCGGGGTAGGACATCTCTGCCAGAGGCCGCACTGCACCTGCTGGAAGTCAGACCACCCAGCTTCAGGAGAACACCCCACCCACTGCCCCCTGCCCATCCTGCTTGCCTGATTTTTGCCGGCTGAACCACTGCAGCCAGCAATATTTCCAGAACAAATAAAGCTGCTTAGACATTTGCTTCAGGCATTTTATGGTTCAACTTGAATATGTTGATTTCGGCCTTGCTGTTTGGACAGCACCTCTGCAGTTCTGTTTGGCCATTTACATTTTCACATGTCCAAGTACTGCGCTTACGGACCAGTACTTGAAGTGAGGCGAGCCAGACAGTCCAGGGAAGGGCCCTTAGAGGCCACTCCTCACTCCCTGAGAGAGCCTGGGAGAAGAATGCCGCAAACACCAGGAAAAAATGAGGCTGCAGAGGCCAGGCCAGCTCCACATCGAGCTCCGCCCAGCACACTGCTCCCTGCCTTCCAAAGTGACTCTGGGGTGCCCTCTCCCCAGCACTTTCCCCCAGAGCTCAGCTCTCACCACCCACTGCTAGCCGCTCTCTTCCACACTTGGCCTCCTGCTCTGGGCGCTTCTGACTGTCAGACTGATGCCCCAGGGCCTCACGGGCCATCCGCTGTGTCCAGTGCCGTCCTGAGCTTCATTCCACTCACAGGAACCTCACTCATTCCCTCATTCTGGGCTGTGCAGGTCTCCGGGTGCCAAGCATCATGTATGCCTCCCTCATACTAAGGGCGCTGCAGAAGCCCACCCTGGCTCTCCCAGGCTCCTCTGCTCCCCCTGGGAATGAAAGGTATTGCCCGCCCTCCTCCGCCTCACCGACCAAGGAAGTCTGGCTTCACAGAGACCATTGTCAGACAGAGGCCTGCGCATGGCCCCAGCCTGCTGGAAGGCCATCTTTGTCAGAAAGGTTGCGTTTTTGAGCCATCTGTCCATCTGCAACAAGTTTACACTGAACTGGCCACATTTGTGCTAAAGCCATGGTTTATAGTCAGCTTCAGAGGCCCAAGAGGCAGAGCTCAGTTAGCGTCCCATGCAGAGTCCCCCTGATGCCCTGACCTCATGGTGAGCAGCCGCTGTCACGCAGCTGAGCTATGCAGCAAGAGAGAAATGCAGTGTCTGGAAGATTTGGGCAGGAGTGCTGCCCTCTGGGAGGCTGCAGCCACTTAGTCATCCCTGCCAAGGATGGTGGGACCATGGCAGTGTCGACCTCGCCAAGGGGCTGGGTTTCCAGCCGTGCCTGGGTCCTCAGCTCTGCTATGTGCAGCATCTCATCTCCCATCCCACGGTGGATATTCTAGGCCTTCTCTATTCTCCTAAGGCCTCCTCCTGTGCAGTGATGCCTCCCTTCCCAGTAAGAGGGGCATCTGCTGGAAGGCCATCTTTGTCAGAAACGTTGCATTTTTGAGCCATCTGTCCATCTGTGACAAGTTTACACTTGCATCTTGACAATGGGCAGATGGGGCTGGAGACCCAGCCCTCCCTTCCCAGCATGTGGCCTGCTGACAGTTTGATCCCCACCCGCCTCCACCTCCTCCTTAGTAAAACGCAAGTGGCAGCAGCCCCTGTTTCCCAAGGCTAAGAAATCAGGGGAAAAATCCATAAAAAATACTTTACCAGGTGACTTGGCTCCTTCCTCCCCTCCTGACACCCACACAGGCCACTGAGAATGTTCTGAGGAGTCCCTGTTGCAAGCTGAAGTCCCAGGACTTCGGTTCCTTCTTGACACACCTCTGGTGATTTCAGCGCCGCTGCCTGCTGCTGCCGGGAGGCTCTTGTTACCATGGTTTCCATGATGCTACCGGTCCCTGTTATGTTCCTGTTTGGTTCCCAATCTTCTTTGCTGGCTTGTCCTGAAAGTCAGCAGCCCCTGGAACCCTGCCCTTGGCTTCCTTCTCTTCCTGGGCTCTCGATAGCCTGTCCCTGGGCAGAACTCACCCATCCCCACGGCTGGAGACTTCTCTCTCACAAACTGGTTCCTCCAGACTGGCTCCTTCCCTTGTGTGTGCTGTTGACCCCTCTCATTGAAGAGGCTTGGACCCTACCCTGTTCCCTCCAACCTCCAGACACCTCTTCACCATCATCTCCACCACCCAGTGACTGGTTTCTGTCGCCCACGGTCAGGCCAACATCACTAGCCACATAGTTGCCCCAACCAGGAGACCTCATCATTCTAGTTTCTGCTTGCCCTTTGCATCCCAAATCCAATCCCTTATTAAGAAATTCCCATTCTCTTCTCCCATCTGTTCTCTGTTTCTGTCCAAGCCAGGGCGTGGGGTCTTTGAGCTTCACGGCTGCGGCTGCCCCTGCCAGCAGGTGGGCTCCCAGCTGTCCTAGCGCCTTGCCACTGTCCCACCAGGGTCCCAGCCTGAGGCTCCCCCAGCCCGGGTGCTTCCTGGGGTCTCTTGTGCTTCTCTGTTCTTCTTAAAGCTGGAGGCAGGTTAGTGTCAACTAACACACACACAGAGAAAGCTGCAGAATAGATTTTAAAATGTGCACAGTATAAAAATGATGGTGGGAGTTTGGACACAGATGGGTAGGAGGTTATGACAAGAAAAGAATTTTGCTTAATCTTGGAATGAAAAATACTCTGATCCTGGCAGAGTCCAGTCAGACGGAATTTCCAGCCAGATCTGTCTTCTTCCCACGTTGTCTGCAACACAATTGATCTTTGCTTTGATTGCTTTTCCCTCCCACCCCCTCACTGGGCTTTTTGCAGATAACATACAGAAAGCCCTTTTTTGTTGTTGGAGTGGTTTACCAGGGGAGACCTTCAGAGTCAGCATCCATCCCTCCTGGTGTGGCCGCCCCCTTCCCCTGCCAGGCCAGAGATGGGCTTTCTTTGTCTGTGGCTTGAGACCTTGGAGGGCCCTGGGTTCACGTCTGAGCCTTATCACTAGCCTTGGGAGGACTATCGTCTAAGGGCCAACTTCCTTTTTCATCTGGAAAATGGGGATAGTAGCCCCTTTCTCCTGGGGTCGGTGTGAGAATTAAGTGTAAGGACACAGAGCTTTAATGGATGGTGCTGCATCTGTTGTCATGGCCACTGTGGATGTGAGCGGCAGAGCTGCAAACATGCCTTGCTACTGTGAGGTCAGCCCACGCCATCTGCCCCCGGGTGCCAGCCAGGCCACTGTGCTGCAGGGAAGGGAGGAGAGGACCCTCTGTTCTGCATGAGCCAGACAAAAAGGAACCTCTCGTGGCATCTGTCCCGGCATCCTCTGACCATGAGCCTTCTGATGTGCCCGGCTGGTGTGAACAGAAATGTGGATCCAGCCCCCACTGCTTGCTGATTTCACACATCCCTGTGACTGGGATGAGAAGTAGTTAACAGCCTCTGTCTTTTGGGAAGGAAGTGTTCAGGCAGCATTGCTGTTGGGAAGCTGAGGGGAGGCAGCTCAGCCCTGGTGAATGTCCTGGCCTTGGGCTCCTGAGTCCAGGGGGCCTGGCCAGCAGCCTGACTTCCAGCAGCCCAAGCCCAGAGGACAGCTCCTGGTTCTGACTGCTGATGCGCCTCCTGGGAGTGCTCCTGCCCGTCTCCACTTGGAGTCGGGGGAGCTGGGTTTTGGTTCTGCTGGCAGCCCCCATCCTGTTCCATGGGAGGCTCAGACAAGGAGACCAGTGCCAGAAGGCCCTGAGACCTCCGAGGCCTCCAGCCAGAGCCGGGGTGTGTCCGGTGCATGCACTGCTCTTTCTGCCTGGGCTGGTCTCCCCACCAGACCGATCTTCTTGCCAGACGGAGGCAGGGCCCAGACACTCTGTAGTTACACCCTTCATCCCTGTGCCATTCAGAGCCTCCAGCACTCAGTAGGTACTCCACAGCAAGAGGGAGGAGGAGGAAGAGACGAGACTCTGCGCTTGTCCCCGGCTGCCTGGCTCTGACTGTCAGAGTCACTCTGCAGCAGCACAGAGCAAGTCCGCTGCGTGCTATGAGACGACCCTGCCGAGGTCCTTCCACCCCAGCTGTCTCTTCTCTAGCCTGTTGCCCCCTGCTCCATCCCTCCTAACCCTGCCCCTTGGCCAGGTCCTTGGGCTCTGAGCTCAGCAGGAGCCTCCTTCCCCCGGGGCTCTGTTAGTGGTACCCTGCAGCCCTGCTGGGACTCCCTGGAGCTCACCACCCAGACTTGGGCTGTGGGCACTGGAGTTCTTGAGGTCACACATGTCAGCATGTTCCCTTAGCACTGTATGAACATGACCCTGTCCCCTGACCAGCCTGGGAGATGGCAGAACAGAATGGAGTGGCTCCCTGGTGGGAAGTGCAGGAAGGCAGGGCACAGCCCCACTGGAGCACTCCTGCCAGCGCAGCCCAGCTTCTCTGCTGATTTGTCCTTGACTGTTCCCTTAGAAACAGATGTGAGTGGCTACAAGGCCAAACAAGGCTCTGTGGAAAGAAGTGGGGGCAGGTGGTGGGTGGGTAATTTATCTTACTTATTGTGGGGTGTGGGTGTGGAAAGCCAGGTTTGGAAAGCTTGCTTCTCTAGGAAGTGACTAAAGGCCCTCATAGTAGTCTAGACAGGAAAGGATGGAGTCCAAGCACAGGATCCCCAGAGGAGTGTGGTGAGGCTGAGGGACGTGGGGGACCCAGGCAAGAGAACCCTGGAGGAGAAGCCAGGACGGTTAGTCCAGACTGGTGTGGCCGGGGCAGGCTCTGCGAGGCTGCAGGTGGGGGTCCCGTGGCTGCAGAGAGGTTTGGTTTCCAAGTCAGGGCCACTGATTTTCTCGGGACACTATTTATGTCCCTCGCCTTCTGTGCGGTGCTGCATAATAACTTTTATAGCCTGGACTAGTGCCTGGCCCGCAGCCCTGAATCGGTGACTCATCTTCCCCGGCCGCTTCCCTGCGGAATGGCTCTGTGTGCAGGAGCAAGAACCGGAGCCATGGCGCAGGGCCGGTTCCTTCCCACTTCGGCCTAGTCACTTCCCCACCCTCTGAGGACCCTGGAGAAATTCAGCCAGGGCCTGGCCCTCTAGGAGCTGCCAGGCCTCCTTCTCTTAAGAAAAGGGAGCTCACGGCTCACGGGGCCAGAGCAAGAAGGTGACACAACCCACCCTGGGTGCCTGCCTCCTTGGAGCATCTGACACAACTCAGGGACCTGCTGTCTTCAGGCTCATTCCAGATGGGTGCCCTGACTGGCTCCAGACCAGCCTCCCCTCAGAGCTCCATCTGGACCCTTATGATGGACGCCATCACTTGTCTGACATGTTCCCAAGGGAGCCCACAGATTCCACTGCCAATGCCAGTAGCAGAGCACAGCCCAACATTGGCCCCACTGCTTACAACTCCTGACCTGCACGTGAGGTCTGCACACTTTCATGCGAAGGAGGTCTCACCTCTGTTGGAGCAGCTGGGTGGAGCATCCAGCTGATTGCTGGGGCTGGGGACAGTTTTTAGTGCTCCGAGTATCTGGATGTTTTATGCAACCCTTTACACTGTGTGTGTGTGTGTGTGTGTGTGTGTGTGTAACCACCACAATCAAGATGGAGACAGTTTCCATCGGCCCAAAAACTCTCTGCACCCCTTTGTCAGACAAGCCCCTTCGCATACTCTAACCTCTGGGAATAGATGGCCTGTTTTCAGACCCTATAGCTTTGCCTTTTCCAGAATGGTACATAAACGAAATCATACAGGCTGTAGCCTTTTGAGTCTAGCTTCTTTTGCCAAACAATGATTCTGAGATTTAGCCATGTGGTTGCATGTATCAGTTGTTCATTCATTTTTATGGGGAGTGGTGTTCCATGCCTGGACATACAGCAATTTGTTTAACCATTCACCTGCTGAAGGATGTCTGGGCTGTTTCCAGTTGATATTACATATAAAGGACTCTCAACATTTGTATACGGGTTTTGGTGTCATCACACATTTTTATTTCTCTTGGGAAAATATGTAGGGGTAAGATTGCCAGGGCATATAGTAAATCTGTTTAACATTAGGAGAAACTACTCAACCGTGCTCCAAAGAGACCACCACTTTACATTCCCATCAGCAATGTGTAAGAGTTTTAGTTGGCTGGGCGCTGTGGCTCACGTCTGTAATCCAAGACTTTGGGAGGCCAAGGTGAGAGGATTGCTTGAGACCAGGAGTTTGAGATCCTCCAAACCTCAACATGGTGAGATCTCATCTTTATAAAATATTTTTTTTAATTACTTGGAGGCCGAGGTGGGCAGATTGCCTGAGCTCAGGAGTTTGAGACCAGCTTGGGCAACATGTGAAAGCCCTTGTCTACTAAAAATATGAAAAAAGTAGCCAGGTATGGTGGCAGGCACCTGTAGTCCCAGCTACTTTGGAAGCTGAGGCACGAGAATTGCTTGAACCCAGGAAGCAGAGGTTGCAGTGAGCTGAGATTGTGCCACGGAGCTCCAGCCTGGGCGGCAGAGCAAGACTCCATCTCAAATAATAATAACAAATATAAATAAATAAATAAAACTAGCTGGGTGTGGTGGTACAAACCTGTAGTTTTAGCTCCTTGGGAGGCTTCGGTGAGAGGATCACTTGAGGTCAGGAGTTCGAGGCTGCAGTGAGCTGTGGTCACGCCACTGCATTCCAGCCTGGATGACACAGTAATATTGTATCTCTTAAAAAAACAGCTTTAGTTTCTCCAGATCCTTGCCAGCATTTAGTATTGTTGTTTTTAAAGCTATTCTAATGGGTGCGTAGTATTTTATCAAGATGTTGATTTCCATTTTCTTAATGACTGATGAGGTTTTTTCATGTGCTTGCTTATATGCTACCTGTATATCTACTTTAGTGGGGTGTCCAAATTTCTGTGGCCTGTTTTTATTTTTGTTTTATTTCTGAGGCAGGGTCCTACTCTGTTGTCCAGCTGGAGTGCAGTGGTATGAACAGCAGCTCACTGCAGCCTTGACCTCCTGGGCTCAAGTGATCCTCTAGCCTCAGCATCTCAAGTAGCTGAGACCACAGGCATGCACCACCACACCCAGTTAATGAATTTATTTCCCTCCCTCCCTCCCTCCCTCCCTCCCTCCCTTCCTTCCCTCCTTCCCTCCCTCCCTCCCTCCCTCTCTCATTCCTTCCTTCCTTTCTTCCTTCTTTTGTAGAGATAGGGTCTCCTTATGTTGCCCAGGCTAGTCTTGAACTCCTGGACTTAAGTGATCCTCCTGCCTCAGCCTTGTTTGTTTTTTCTTCTCTTTGTCTTCTGCATTTAATTGACACAGGATAATTTTACATGTTTATGGGATACAGTGCAGTGTTTTGTTACATGTATACACTGTGTAATGATCAAATCACCGTATTTAGCACATCCATCACTTCACACATATACCATTTCTTTGGGGTGAAAACATTTAAAATTCTCTTTTAGCTCTTTTGAAATATGGAATGCAGCATTGTTATCTCTAGTCTCCCTGGAGTGCTATCAAACACTAGGACTGATTCCTTTTAGCTAACTTTGTTTTTATACTCATTTACCAGCCCCTCTTCATCCTTCCTCTCCAGGTGCTGGTAACCTCTTTCTACTCTCTACGTCTGTGAGATCGACTTCTTAAGATTCCACATATGGATGAGATCATGCAGTATTTGTCTTTCCATGCCAGGCTTATGTCATTTAACCAAATGTCCCCTAGGTAGGTAGCATCCGCGTTGCTACCAATGGCAGGATTTCATTCTTTTTTATGGCTGAGTAGTATTCCATTGTGAATATGTACCACGTTTTCTTTATACATTCACCCACTGAGGAACACTTAGGTGGATTCTGTATCTTGGCTCTTGTGAATAGTGCTACAATAAACACGGGAGTGCAGATATAATGATTTCATTTGCTTGGATATATATATCCAGTAGTGGGATTGCTGAATCATATAGTAGTTCTATTTTTAATTTTTTGAGGAACTTCCAAAATGTTTTCCATAATGGCTGTACTAATTTACATTCCTACAACAGTGTATGAGATTCCCCCTTTCTCCACATTCATGCCAGCTTTTGTTATTTTTTGACTGTTTGATTGGCTATTCTAACTGGGATAAGGTGATATCTCATAGTGGTTTTGACTTGCATTTTCCTGATGATGAGTAACGTTGAACATTTTTACAACGTACCTGTTGACCATTTCTATGCTGTCTTTTGAGAAATATCTATTCAAGTCTTTTGCCTACTTTTGAATCAGATTATTCGTTTTCTTGCTACTAATTTGTTTGAGTTCCTTATCCATTCTTGATATTAACCCCTTGTCAGATACATGGTTTGCAAATATTTTCTCCTATTGTGTAGCTTGTCTTTTCACTGTTTATTGATTTCTTTGCTGTGCAGAGGCTTTTTAAAATTTGACGTAATTCCATTTGTCTATTTTTGCTTTTGTTGCCTATGCTTTTGAGGTGTTATTTTTTTTTAAATCTTTGCCCAGACCAATATCATGAAGCATTGCCCTGTTTTCGTATAGTAGTTGTTTTTGTTTTGTTTCATTTTTCCGAGATGGAGTTTCACTCTTCTTGCCCAGGGTGCAGTGCAGTGGTGCAATCTCAGCTCACTGCAACCTCCGCCTCCTGGGTTCAAGTTATTCTCCTGCCTCAGCCTCCCAAGTAGCTGGGAATACAGGTGTCTGTCACCATGCCTGGCTAATTTTTGTATTTTTAAGAAAGACAGGATTTCACCTTGTTGGTCAGGCTGGTCTTGAACTATTGACCTCAGGTGATCTGCCCACCTCAGCCTCCCAAAGTGCTGGGATTATAAGCATGAGCCACTGTGCCTGGCCTCTTCTAGTAATTTTGTTGTTTCAGTTCTTATATATAAGTCTTTAATATATCTTGAATTTATTTTTTATATGGTGAGAGATAGGGGTCTAATTTCATTCTTATGCATGTGGATGTCCAGTTTTCCCAGCAAAACTTTTGGAAAGACTGCCCTTTCCCCAATGTGTGTTTTTGGTGCCTTTGTTGAAAATCGGTTGCCTGTAAGTACATGGATTTATTTCCATGTTCTCTATTCTGTTTCATTGGTCTATATGTCTATGTTTATGGTAGTACCATGCTGTTTTTGTTATTATGGCTTTGTAGTATATTTTGAAGGCAGGTCGTAATGTGATGCCTCCTCTTGCGTTGTTCATTTTGCTCCAAATTGGTTTGGCTCTTCAGAGTCTTTTGTGGTTCCATATGAATTTTCTGATTGTTTCATCTGTTTCCATGAACAATGTTACTAATATTTTGATAGAGGTTGCATTGAATCTGTGATTGATTTGGGTAACATAAACATTTTAACAATATTATTTCTTCTAATCCATGAACATGGGCTGTCTTTTCATTTATTTGTCTCTTCTTCCATTTCCTATATCAGTTTTTTATAGTTTTCATTGTAGAGCTTGGTCACCTCCTTGCTTAAATTTATTACTAGATACCTTAATTTTTTGGTAGCTATGGTTTCTTTTTCAGATAGTTCACTATTGGCATATAAAAAAACTCCTGATTTTTATATTCTACAACTTTAGTGAATTCATTTATTATTTCTAATAGTTTTTCATTGGAGTCTTTAAGGTTGTCTTCATATAAGATCATGTCATCTACAAACAGGGATGTTATGGGTTGGATATTTGACCCCTCCAAACCTCATATTGAAATTTGATCTCCAATGTTAGAGATGGGACCTGATGGGAGGTGTTTGGGTCATCCCTCATGAATGACTTGGTAGTAATGGGGGTACCTTGCAGTAATGGGGGAATTTGTATTCTACTAGCTTGTTCAAAAGAGCCTGGGACCTCCCTCACACCTCTCTCTTGCGTCCTCTTTCATCTAGTGATCTCTGCACACACTGGCTCCCTTTCACCTTCCACCATGAGTGGAAACAGCTTCAGTCCCTCACTAGATGCAGCTGTTGGCACTAGGCTTTTTGTACAGCTTGTAGAACCATAAGCTAAATAAATCTCTTTTCTTTATAAATTACCCAGCCTCAGGTATTCCTTTATCACAACACAAATAGACTAAGACAAGGGACAATTTGAGTTTGTCTCTTCCAATTTGGATGCCCTTTATTTCTTTCTCTTGGCTAATTGCTCTAGCTAAAACTTCCAGTTCTATTCTGAAATAAAAGAGGTGAAAGTAGGCATTGTTGTCTTATTCCAGGTCTTTAGAGGAAAAGCGTTTAATTTTTCCCAGTTCAATATGATGTTAGCTGTGTGTTTGTCATATATGGCCCTTATTGTGTTGAGGTACATTTCCTCTATATCTGATTTGTTAAGAGTTATATTATGAAGGGATGTCAAATTTTATCAAATGCCCTTTCTGCGTCTAGTGACATGATTATATGGTTTTTGTCCTTGATTATATTAATCTGATGTGTCACACTTATTGATTTGTATATGTTGAACCATCCTTGCATCCATTTGATCATGATGAATGATCTCTTTAATGTACTGTTGAATTCACTTTGCTAGTATTTTGTTGAGGATTTCTGCATCGCTGTGTATCATGCAGATTGGCTTTTAGTTTTGTTGTTGTTGCTATGTTTTTGTCTGGTTTATTATTAGGGTAATGTCGGCCTCACAGGATGTGTTTGGAAGAATTCCCTCTTAATTTTTTTAAATAGTTTGGAAAACGTTGGTAATAGTTCTTTAAATGTTTGGTAGAATTCAGCAGTGAAGTCATCAGGCCCTGGAGTTTTCTTTGATGGGAGACTTCGTTACTAATTTAATCTTATTATCATTATTGGTTTGTTTCAATTTTCTGTTTCTTCATAATTCAATTTTGTTAGGTTGTATGTGTTCACAAATTTTTCCATTTCCTGTAAGTTTTCCAATTTGTGGCCGTATAATTGTGCATAATAGTCTCTTATGATCCTTTGTGTTTCTGTGGTATCACTTGTAACGTCTCCTTTTAGTCTCTGATTTTATTTATTTGAGTTTTCTCTCTTTGTTCCTTAGGTAGTCCAGAGAACACTTCGTTGTTTTTTTGGGGGAGGTTGATCTGCATTGTGTTTATTACTGCTCTCATCTTTATTATTTATTTCTATCTACTAATTCTGGGTTTAGTTTGTTCTAACTTTTCTAGTTTCTTAAAGGGCAATGTTATATTTTTTTATTTGAGGTCTTTCTACTTTTTTGATGTAGGAATTTATTGCTATAAACTTCTCTTTTAGAATTTGTATCCCATAGATTATGGTATGTCATGTTTCCATTTTAATTTGTCTCAAGAATTTTGTCATTGATCCACTGGTAATTCGTGGGCATGTTGTTTAATTTTTCATGTATTCATGTGGCTTCCAAAGTTTCTCCTGTTATTGTTTTCTAGTTTTAGTCCATTGTGATCAGAAAAGGTACATGATATTATTTTTATTTCAAAAAATGTTTTGAGATTTGTTTTGTGATCTAAGTAACACATGGCCTATCTTGGAGAAAGTGCTATGTGCTGTAGAGAAGAATGCATATTCTGCAGCTGCTGGATAAAATGTTCTGTAAATGTTTTTTAGGTCCATTCGATCTAGAGTTTAGTTTAAATATAATGTTTCTATGTTGATTTTCAGTCTGGGTGATCTGTTCATTACTGAACATGGGGCTGGATATTGGCGTCTCCTACTATTATTGTATTGCAGTCTATCTCTTCCTTTAGAAGTTAGATGTAACAATATTTGCTTAATATGTCTGGGTGCCCCAATGTTGAGTGTATATGTATTTATAATTGTTATATCCTGTGGTGAATTGACTACTCTATTGTTATATAACAAGCGTCTTTTTCTCTTTTTACAGCTTTTGACTTAAAGTCTGTTTTATCTGATATAAGTATGGCTTCTCCTGCAGTCTTTTATTTTCCATTTGTGTGGAATATCATTTTCTATCCCTTTACTTTCAGTTTATTTGTGTCCTTACAAGTGAAGTGAGTCTCTTGTAGGCAGCATATAGTCAGGTTGTGTTTTCCTAGCCATTCAGTCACTCTGTATCTTTTATTTGGGAAACTGAATACATTTACATTGAAGGTTACTGTTGATAGGTAAGGACTTACTCCTACCATTTTGTAGGTGTTTTTTGGTTGTTTTCTACATCCTTTGTTCCTTTCTCTCTTATTGTTTACCCTTGAGGTTTGGTGATTTTCTATAGTAATAAGCTTTGATTCCTTTCTCTTTTTTGTTTGTGTATCTGCTATAATTTTTTCCTTTGTATTTACTATGGGGTTTACATTAACAATCTTAGAGTTATAGTATACTACTTTAAGCTGATAATAACTTATCTTTGGCTGTATTTAAATATTCCAGACTTTTACCCTAACCCCCTACGATGTGTAATTTTGTTGCTTTTCTATCTTTTTATATTTTGTGCTCCTTAGCAACTTATTTTAGCATAGCTATTGCTATCATTTTGATTTTTAACCTTCTGCTATAGTTTGGATATGTTTGTCCCTCAAACCTCATGTTGAAATTTGATCCCCAGTGTTGGAAGTGGGACCTAATGGGAGGTGTTTGGATCATGCGGGTGGATCCTTCATGAAAGATTTGGTTCTGTTCTCATGGTAATGAATGAATTCTTCCTCTGTTAGTTCTTGTGAGAGTTCCCCCAAGAGCTCATTGTTTAAAATAGCCTGGCACCTTCTCTCTCTCTCTCTCTCATTTATTTATCTCCAAGTGCTCTTTGTACATACCTGCTCCCATTTTCCTTCCTGCCATGAGTGGAAGCAGCCCTCAGCCCTCAGCCCTCAGCCCTCACCATCATGATGATGCCATGCTTCTAATACAGCCTGTAGAACAATGAGCTAAATAGATCTCTTTTCTTTATAAGCTACCCAGCCTCAGATATTTCTTTATAGCAACACAAAAATGGACTACGACATCTTTGTTTCTAGAGGTTTGAAAAATTATGTACCAGCATTACAGTAATGTAGTATTCTGAATTTGATCACAAAGTTACTTCCATCAGTAAAATTATGCTTTCATATGTTTTCACAATAGTAGTTATTGTTCTTTTACTTCTGGTTGAAGCACTCCTTTAAGTATTTTTTGTGAGACTGGTCTAGTGGTGATGAAAACCCTCAGCTTTGCTTGTCTCCTTTATTTCTTTTTTCCCCTTTATTTCCTTTATTTCTCCTTCATTTCTGAAAGATAGCTTTGTTGGGCAGAATATTCTAGGCTGGCAGGGTTTTTTTTTCTTTCAGCACTTGGAATATTTTATCCCATTCTCTCCTGGCCTGCAAGGTTTGTGCTGAGAAATCTGCTGATAGTTTAATAGGGATTTTCTTATATCGACTTCATGCTTTGCTTTCGCTCTTTTTAAAATTCTCTCTTTGTCTGACTTTTGACAGCTTGATTATGTTCCTTGGAGAGGACCTCTTTGGGTTGAACCTGTTTGAGGTCTTTTGAGCTTCACATATCTGGATGTTTGTGTCTCTATCAAGACTTGGACAATTTTCAACTATTATTTTGTTAAACAAGGTTTCTGTGCCTTACCAACTGTCAGTCCTTTGAAAACCTCATAATGAAGATATTTGTCAGCTTAATGATGTCCCATAAATCCTGTAAGCTTTCTTTTTCTCTTTTTGATCTGTTTCTCTTTTCTACTCTGGGTTATTTCAAAAGACGTCTTCAAGTTCAGAAATTCTTACTTCTGCTTGATCTACTCTGCTGCCGATGTTCTCAATTACATTTTATAATTTATTCATTCAGTTCTTCAGCTCTAAGACTTTTGTTTGGTCCTTTTTTAAATATACATCAATCTCTTTGTTGAATTTCTCATTCAGATCATGAATTGTTTTCCTGATTCCATTGAATTCTTTTCCCGTGTTCTCTTTTACCTCACTGAGTTCCCTTAAGATACTTATATTGAGTTTTTTCCCAGCAATTTGTAAATTTCTGTTTTTTTTGGAGTCAGCTACTGGAGAAGTATTCTTTCTTCGATGGTGTCATATTTTTTTTCACGTTTATTGTGTTCCTGCATAGATATCTATGTGCCTACTGAAATGGTCACCTCTTCCAATTTCAAGGGTGGCTTTCATAGGGAAAGACTTTCATCTTCAGATATGTCCTAGAGTATAGATTGGGTAGGGTGCATTGGCTTTGGTTCCAGATAGGCAGAGTCATAATCTCCATGAAGAGTCTTTTGCTGTAGTCAGCATCAGTGATGCATGTGGGTACCTCGTGACAGAGGCTGCTAGAGTTTATGTGGCTGATCCACCCACTTGGGTGCTGCTCCTGTAGAGGTGGGGCACCAGACTAGTTTGCATGCTGAGGGAGTATTTTGAGAGTTCTTTATATATTCTAGATATAAGTCATTTATTATTATGTGATTTGCAAATGTTCTCTTCCAGGCTGTAGCTTATCATCTTATTCTCATTTTATTTTCTTAATGGTGTCTTTCAGAGAATAGATGTTCTTAATTTTGATGAAGTAAAATTCATTAATTTGTTTATTTATGAATTATGCTTTTGGTGTCATGTCTAAGCAATCTTTGCCTAATACAGGTTAACAAACATTTTCTGTGCTTTTTCCATTTCATAATTTTATGTTACATCTATAAGCTGCTTTGCATTAACATTTGTATATGGTGCAAGGTATACACTGACAGGTGTTTTTCTTTTTAATGTATGGATATCTAATTTTTCAGCACCATTTATTGAAATTACTATCCTTTTTCCATTGAATTGCCTTTGCACTTTTGTTGGAAAGCAATTGATCATATATGCGTGATTCTGTTTCTAGACGATTTCATTGATAACTTACCCCTTTGCCAATTCCATTCTGCCTCGATGACTGTATTATCGTGGCAAGTCTTGAAATCAGGTAGAATGTCTTCCAACTTCATTCTTTTTCAAAAATTGTTTTGGCAACTTTGCTTCCTTTGCCTTTTCATTACAATTTACAATTAGTTTGTTCATTTCTAAAAAAGAAAAAGATCCTGCTGGGAATTTAATCGGAACTGCATGGAATCTATAGATCAGTTTGGGGAGAATTAATGTAACTGTTGGGTTTTCCCACCAACATGATATGTTTCTCCATTTATTTGGGTCTTCCTTGATTTCTTTCATCAGTGCTCTGTAGCATCCAGATCTTAAACATATTTTGTTTGATTCATTATTAACTCTTTCTTTTTGTATTTTTGTTGCTATCTTAAAGGATACTGATTTTTCCTCATTTCCAATTTTATATTGCTGTTATATAAAAATGCAGTTTATTTTTGGTTGTTGTAAAAGATCTGAGCTGAGGTCTTTATGGCTCTTTATCCAGCCCTGTGCCTCCCACTCCCCACCCTCCAGGCAGTCTCCTTGGCAGCAGGAGCAGCCCTGGGAACTGGGTTACTGTGTTATGATCCCCGTGCCTGACTCTGAGTCACCTTGAAGGAGTGAGTCACCAGCCTCTCTTGCTGTAGTTTTCCTCTCCCTAAAGCAAGGACTGAACCACTTGCTCTCTCATTGCTCCCAGCGGTGTTAAAGATGATTGACTAAGGCAGCAAGCACGTCAGTACTCTGGCATGAATAGTTTGACGTAGTTGAGACCTGGTAGTTTTGTGGGTTTTTTCCTAATCCAGGTGTTATTGTCAATTACATGTTGGGGAAAGGAGACATAGGTGGGTGGACGGATGAGTCAGGAGACAGCTGCGCACACCCCGCAGGGCTCCAGCTGCCTTCCTCCACCCTCTCATACAGCCTCAGAAGACCCCTGGGCCTCCCTCGTTTTGCCTACTCTCCCAACCCAAAAGTACCTCCTTCTCCCCTCCCCTTTCTGTTTCACCCATCTGGGAGATCAAGCTTGAGCCTTCCCTCCTGACCTTTTCTGCTCTACGACATTGCCTGGCATCTGGCAATCTCCCTGATGCCGTGACAGGCAGCACTGTCTCCCAGCTCAGGGTTAGATATCTGTCCCATCCCCAAAAATATGCACATGAGAAAGGCATCTACTTCATTCCTGTGGCCTGTCATAGGGTCTATTATGTGCCCTGGTCATGATGGAGGCTTAACAAATAAGTGAGTAAGGCCCCATGATGCTCAGGCCTCCAGCTTTTCCTTCCCCTCCTTTCTTTGCGGTTTGCAGTTGGGTTGGGCGGGCCTTCTGTCTGGGTTTGACAGTGAACACGAGTAAAGTGAGCAGGCGCTTTGGCAAGAAGAGTGGTGAGCAGAAGCTGGTGAAGACCTGGGGGCTGCACAAGACCTAATTTTTGAAACTGAAAGGAAAGTTAAGTCTAAAATACATCACATTAACACTCTGTGGTCTCTCTGTCTCTTTCTCAGACAGTGCCCCTGCTGAGAGTAAGAAGTGTTCTCAAAGCCTTTGCCACAGCAGGAATGGGGCACGTGGGACTAGCATCCATTCATTCACAAAATAGTAACTGCTACAGAGTAAGCGCTTAGAGAATATCGGTTGAATAAATGAACAAATGATGCTGCCTTATGTGCCAGACACTGTGCTAATTCTTTAGGACACTAAGATGCGTAGGAAATAGCGTTAATTGTCCAGGCGTGGTAGCTCACACCTGTAACCCCAGCACTTTGGGAGACCAAGGTGGGCAGATCACCTGAGGCCAGGAGTTCGAGACCAGCCTGCCCAACATGGCAAAACTCCATCTCTACTGAAAATATAAAAAAAGTAGCTGAGCGTGGTGGTGGGTGCCTGTAATCCCAGCTACTCAGGAGGCTGAGGCAGGAGAATTGCTTGAACCCGGGAGGTAGAGGTTGCGGTGAGTCAAAGTCAAGATTGCGCCACTGCACTCCAGCCTGGGTGACAAGAGTGAAACTGTCTCGAAAAAAAAGAAAGAAAGAAAAGAAAATGATATTAATCCCCAAGCACTGACCCAGTGAGGGAGGCAGACACAAACATAAATAACACTGTGTGGTTAATCCCAGTGAGAGAGATCTCTCTCTACATGTATGTAGTGAGATCAGAGAGAGGAAAGTACCAATGAAGGCTTCCTGGAGGAGGTAACACTGGGCTTCACGGATGAGTAGGAGCTGGTCAGGTGTTACTGAGGGGTGAAGAGGAAGAGGCCCAGGGACAAGCTGAGTGTGGGGATGGGGAGCAGCGTGGTGCTTTGGTGGTGTTGCCAGCACGCGTGAGTAGTCTGTGGTGTTTGCTGTGAAGCCGGGGCCTGCACCAGCCCTGTGGCTGCAGGGTCAGCGCTGCAGGTGGGACTATCTAGAACCTGGTTGATTTGGTCACAGGAAGACGTTGTTGAGACATAACAGGTGCTGGCTTCTATGCTGAGGCTTCCAAAGGTTCTCACTGAAACCTCACCACAGTCCCCCAAGGGACGTACCAGGACTATTCATTTTACAAGTGAGGAAATGGGTGCAGAGAGGCAAAGGAAATTCCTCAAGTTCCTTCTCAGGGGCAGAGCCCAGAACCCTGACCCCTGACCCCGTGGGATCCTGCCTGCCCAAGTACTCCTGGAGAGCAGTGGGAGAGATGCTGTTTACTGATCACCTTTTGCGGCTCGATGCTGGGCCAGGCAGCAGACATCTGTGATCTCATTTTATTCTCACAAGTACACGAGTGGGTGGTTTTATCTGCATTTTACAAGGAAGGACACTGCCTCATCTGATGTCGCAGCTGTGGCCTCAGAGATCCCCACTCCTGACACCACCTGCACCCTTATCCCCATGGCCCACTCGCCAATGAGCGTGCCACACTCTGGACCCATTTCTGAACCTCTGGCTGTGGTCAGCACCCACTCCCAGAAGATATCCTTGTGCTTTCTTTTTCTTTTCTTTTCTTTTTTTTCAGAGCTAGCTGAGGTTTCGTTTTGGACCAAAAAAAGCAGCTGAATTGTTTTGTAGCTGGAAGCATGGGCCGGGGGTGGGTCTCCAGGCAGTAAACTCCCCTGCGGATGGGCTGAGGGTACAAGACCCATGATGGGAAGCTGGTGTCCGAGTCCTCTGATGTCCTGCCCAAGTGAACAGCTGTGGCAGCCCCTCCCAGCCTGCCCCTCCTGCAGCTGCCCCAGAACCCAAGAGGAAGGGCCCTGGGCAGGGGAGTGAGGGGGACAGGAGACCCACCTGTGCTTGCTTTCTCTATTCAAATCTGCCCACTGAGCTTCTCCAGAAGCCTCCTCCAACACACAGCACCCTATTCCATATGATTCCACGTACATTTGACATGGGCTTTTGATGTCCTCTGGTGTTGGTGACTCCCAGGTGTCCACGAGAAGGTGGACCTTTGGGCAGAGATCACCCTTTGCACGGGCTTCTTGAGAGGAATGGCCTGTTGCCATGCGCAAAGCTGATGGGAAATGTGAGCTCTGGAGTTGCAGGAGTCCCATGGTCTTGTCTGGTTCCTGGAGAATTCGCTGGCCCAGGAATTTTGGGGATGCCGTCCTTAGCTTGAGCTGCAAGCCCATGTCCATCCCTCACCTTGGCTCCCCAGGAGTCCTGCTGAGTGCTCCCTCTAGGAAGCCACGCTCTGAGACACAGAGCCACCCTCACCAGAACCTCCCGTGGGAAAGGAAGAGCCAGGCTCCTTTTCTTTGGGGCAGCTGGAAAACAATGTACAAAACATTCTGAGAAAGTCCCTGCAGAACAGGAAAGCTGACGTAAATACTGTCAGGAGTCTGGAGTAAGCAGCCTCCTTAGTTCATGACTGGCATAAAATGAAAGGCTGTTTTGTTTTTCAGTATAACAATGACTTCTACAGTCGAGGAGAAGTGAAAATATCATCAGGATGGAGGCAACCTTCATTTGCTACCTATTGTGCCGGGTATTCACTGCAGGTGGGAGGTGAGCCATGCTGTTGGAGGCTGCTCACTGCAGGCTGAGAGGTGCCCGGGCCTTCCCTTCTCCCTCACTTCTGCAGGTGCATAGGATACATCCTCCATGGAGTCTCTGCATCTTCTGACTCAATGATGGAGTTGGATATCCTAGTAAAGGACCAGAATTGCCAGCCACAAGATGGGCCTCAAAGCCCATCTTGAAGGTCTAGTGTCACCACCTCCAGGAAGCCTTCCTTGATACTTTCCTCTCTCTGATTTCACTACATATACTTAGGGAAAAAAAAGCTTTAGGTTTGGTGGTGGTGCTGTTTTGAGACAGGGGATCACTCTGCCACCCAGGCTGGAGTGCTGTAGCACAGTCTTGGCTCACTGCAACCTTAACCTCTCAGCCTCAAGCAATCCTTCCACTTCAGCATCCAAAGTAGCTGATACTATGGGTGTGCACCACCATGCCTGGCTAATTTTTGTATTCTTTTGTAGAGACAGGATCTCCATGTTGCCCAGGCTGATCTCAAACTCCTAGGCTCAAGTGATCTGCCCACCTTGGCCCCTTACAGTGCTGGGATTACAGGTATAAGTCACCATGCCCAGGCTGCAACAAGCTTTGATCTTGAACATGTGGGTTATTTTTTTACCAAGCTTCAGTTTCCTAATCTGTAAATGGGTATAACACCACACTGGGTGGATGTGAGGCTTCCACAGACTGATAGGTCAACAGCATTGCAGTGCCCTGGAGTGTACTAAGCATGTCTCAGTATTGAAAGAGCAACTAACTAGGTGCAGATGGGGGACAGCACCTCCCAGCTGTTGGAGGACAGAAGGGAGCATAGTTCTTGAAGCAGCTGCCCTGCTGTTAGGGATTTGGAGGATTTTGCTGTTATGAGGGTGAGCTCTACCATCTGCATTCCCTGCTCAAGCCCCAGCACTGCAGTGGGAGACTAAGAACATTCTGGACGGAGGTTAAACATTGAGAAACAAGGGTCCCCCTCAATGGCAGAGCTGTGGCTTCTACAGCAGCCTGGGCTCCTGGTGCCTGTCGCTCCCCATCATAAGTGAATCTTACCCAGTCTCCAAATTGCCTTGGATCCAGAGGATGAGAAGGGCTATGCCAACTGGGGAGCTAGGCAAAGTCCTGGGCATGGCAGAGAGAGGGCCATGATATGGACCAGGAAGCATGAAACAGCTTTCACAGTGTCCAGCATGAGGGTGCCCCAAACCCCAGACTCTGGCAAGGAAGGAGGAGGATGTTTCAGAGCACAGTTGGCACCACAGCTAACCAGTAGTAAGTGCTCCTGAAAGATGGGACATGAGGCCAGATGCCACTATGCAGGGTGATCCTCCAGGTCTGAGATGAACGAGGATGGGGAAAGGTTTGAAGACCGTTTATACTGGGCACTTGGAATGTGTCTTTGGCTTGCCAACAATTGAGTGGCTTTGCCTTTTCTTACTGTCTTCAAGTGCTCATGTGTGCATGCAGGTGCACATACACACATGCACCGGCACACATGTGCAAACACACGTATGCCACACATACAGACATGTGTGTGCATGCACACACATGGAAACATGTGCACACATGCAGACACAGTCACAGTCACATGCATGCTCACATGCACACACATGTGCACGCACACAGATGCACACACGCACACATCTGCACACATGCATGTGCACACAGGCGCACATGCACAGAGCCACATACACGTGCATGCACACATGCACACACACGTGCACACAGATGCAGACATGCAGTCATGCATGTGCATGCTCACATGCATGCACACAGATGCACACATGTACACATATCTGCACACATGCGCACACAGATGGACACAGGCACACATGCATAGCCACATACATGTGCATGCACACATACACACACGTGCACACAGATGCAGACACGCACAGTCGCATGCATATGCATGCTCACATACATGCACACAGATGCACACATGCATGCACACATGCGCACAGATGCACACAGGCACACACATGCTAGCCACATGCAGACACACACAGTCACACATGTGCATGCTCACATGAACATACATGTGCACGCACACAGATGCACACATGCACACATATCTGCACACAGGCATGCACACACAGGCACACACAGCCACATACACATGCACGCACACACAGAGATACACACATGTACATACCAACAGGCCTCACATGTAAAGGGGACTACTTCCTAAGGCCCCTAGGCCTGGGCGGGGGCTCTACCCAGAAGCAGCTGTGTCCCATCATTCCCCAAGTGGCCCACTGCTGCCCCGGCAGCTCCCCTCCCAGCAATGGATAGAGTTACTTAGGCTTTTCAAAAACCTCACCTGAGTCTCCTCCAGTTTTATTTCTGAGTGATATTTGCATAAACTACTCCTAGACAGGCACATCCATCTGTGAGAGGGGACATTCTGAGGTCTTGTCACTTTTGTGTCTCAGTCCCCAACCACCCGTCTCCTGGGCTTTGGTAAAGCTTGGAACTAAGTGCCCCAGCTCGGCGGCAGGTGCAGCCTGCACTTAGTGCGACAGACATCAGGCGGCTGCTGAACACCGTTCTATTCACTGAAGGTGGGCTGCTGAGCAGGTCCTTCTGAGCAGGTTCTGATGACATCACTGCTTGGCCCCATGCATAGGTTTGCAATCATATGCTCCTTCCTACCCACCTCCCTGAAGCACCTGCCAGCTGGCAGGGTTACTGAAAGAACTGACTTGGGGAGCTTATGGCTGCAGGGGTAGTGACTGCAGGGGGCACAGAGGCCATCAGAACCAGGGCCTTTGGTGCAGCTAGGGCTTGGGAGGGCACAGGCTGTCTTGGCGGACCACAGACAGGCACCTGCAGGCAGACGGTGCATGACTGGAGGGGCTGGGAAGGGCCCTGCTCTGCGGGCCCCTCAACTCCTCACCCTGGAGCCTGAAGTCTCGGGGCTAGAGAAGAGGCCAGGTGAGCTGGGAGGAGCTGAGTTACCCTAGAGAGCGGAGCCATCTTGAGGGAGTTGGTTCCCTGTGTTGGCCTCACCTCCCTACACCCAAATACAAAGGGCATGGGTGGGTGTTAGGGGGATGACTACAAAGGTGGTCTCTAGGGCCCTCTCTCTGGCTTTAAGAATGAAAAGTCCTTTGATTTGTGAGGAGACAGCACATCTTCATCCAGTGCACTGGGGATGCCCGCGCCAGGCTGCAGGGCCTCTGCCAGGTGTGCCCATGAGGCGCTGCTTGGTTTTATAAGGGAGCCTGATGCCCAGGCCAAGGCCCAGGCATGGATGTGGGTGACCAAGGCCATCACAGGGCACTGGGGCCTGGGGACGGCCCTCCAGAAAGGGAGGGAGCCAGGGCTATCTTGTATTCTATCCCATTTTTACCTCGGGCTACCCTACATTCAAGGGAGGTTCTTCCAAGCCCACAGGAGAGGATGTGTTTAATTCCCAGAGGAGCCAGGAGTTCTCAACAAGCACCAATGCCAGCAGAAAGCTGGGCAAAGACCCTGACTGGGAGAAAGGTTGGAAGCAGGCCTGGCACTGGCCATGGGGCTTGGTTGTGGGTGCTCTGTGTCCCACCTGTCCCGTCCAGGAGGTGTCTAAGGGACAGAGCTCACAGTCTTCCTCTGGCCCATCTAAGGTGTCATCTGAACCAAGTGGCTGTAGGTGGCTCGGGGAAAATCAGAGACCAGGGCCCTGGCCAAGCCTGGCGATGGGGGGCAGACAGAGACTCCTGAGAGTAGGGGCCAAGCGTGTCTGCATTAGCTTTGCATCCTTGTGCTCAGCACAGACCTGGAACAGAGATGCTGCTCAGGGTGTCTGCAGAGTAAGAGGCAGAGCCCCCGAGCCTTCAGTGAGCAGCCTCAGTAGCTGCTCTAGAGAAGTGCATGGGGTCCAGGTCATTAGGGGCAGCCCCGCCCCTCCTCCCCATGCCTCACCCCTGCCAGGTGTGCTGTCTTGGCCAGGCCTCTGCTGACCCCAGCTCTCTCTATGTCCTGAGCCCCTCAGCCACTTGTAGAAGCCCCAGAGGAGATGTGAGGACAGTATAGGGAGGAGGAAGCACCCTGGGCAGCTTCTCTGCCCTGGCTGGAGTCTTCCTGCTGAGCCACAGATCCGCAGGCTGCTCTCGATTTTAGGGATGCTCCCAGGTAGGCATGAATGGCCATCAGCTTCTGGGCACTGCCATCTACAGTAAGCCCTCGGCAGCAGGTGGCCCGGGCCCTCAGCCTCCATAGCCCATCCTGCCGGGCGAGCATCAAAGCCGAGAGGACTGTGGTGATCATCTAGTTCATCTCTGAATTGGCACATGGAAAAATGAGGCCCAAGTCTGACACTCGTGGGTGGCAGGGCCTAGGTTCCCCCTCCCACTCCTATGCCTTCCTCTGCAACCCCTTGGTGCCTGTGTGTCCAGGGCCAGCCAGGTTTTCCAACCTCCGCACCCATATGAAAGCAGCAGAGACCAGAGGCTGTCCAGAAGCACTCCTTCTGTCCCAGCCTCCCCGGCCCTCAGCAGACAATACCTGGGAGCTCCTTTAAGTGCCTGCCCATGGCCCTCTCTCCAAGGTCATGACCATGGCAGCCTGAGAGAAGGAGCTGCACATGGGGCCCAAGGACTCTGACCTCCCAGCAGTGAGCCACCGTGGCTGAGAGGAAAGGTGGGCCCACCCACCCAAGGCCTGCAGGCTGGACTTCCTTCATCTACTAAACAATCCCAGAGGGAGAGACAGAGCAGACGTAGAGGGGGTGGTGGGAATGCTTCTACCTGGTGGGAGGAGAGCCCACCCTAGCTCAAGGTGTCCGGAGACCCTGGCCTCCCTTCCAGCTGGCCCTCCTGTCCTGCAGGGGAGGATTCCCCCTGCCCCTCAGGCCACCAGCAACTAAGCTTACCAATCCCTTAGCCCCACAGGCTGGTAAAGAGCGTGGCCAGTGGGAAATGAGACCCATGCCCTGCCCTTGAGGGCAGAGT